>NC_089222.1:17437740-18037740 GCF_963924675.1 Phocoena phocoena | reverse complement strand
GACTGTCATTCTCCAACAGTAATAGCTTTAGTCAGAATGATGGATGTCCGTGGGAGAAAATGCACTAATGCATCTCAAAGCATGAGGCTATGAGTTTAGAGAACCAGAGTGCAAAGAGGAGCCAGGTTTCGGGGACTGGATAAAAAGAGAACAGTTATGAATAGGAGGAAAGAGCATTTATAAAAAGGAGAATGGATTTTAAAAAAGACAGACTTCTAAGGCCAAGGAGGGAGTGAACTCTGGTCCGTGAAGAACTCTGCGTTCCCGGGTCCCACCCTCACTGGTTGCAACAAGGCCTCTGCTACTGCAGACTGGGTGGTGGGTTTTCTGTGGACCCTGAGAACCAGGGAAGCCTCCTTCTGTTGGTCTTAGAGGGGACAGAGTTCCCCAGAAGCAGGCTGTGAGCACTTTGGGAGCAGACCTCTGTGCACGTGGGTGCCACGTGGCGGCCCAGCCAAGCCGGCCACTTCAGAGCAGAATGGTCAGGTCTGAGGTTGAAGTGCCCCAAAAGGCAACAAGATGCATCCCAGCTTGATGCTTAGGGACTTTCTGTACCCCGACTAAGGGGTGGTGACAAGGCTTAACTTACATGCCTTTAAAAAGGGACATTCTCACCTTTGGGCGTCTCTAGTCTTCAAAATGGCACTCTTCCTTTTGAACCCAATTTTGTGTCCTCTGCTTTCAAGCCCACATGGCCATCTTTAAATGTTTCATCCAGAGTTCAAAGGATGCCAAATCTGAAATAGACTTTATAGTGGCTCTCAACATGGCCAGGAGTCAGCCCAGAGCAGAGAGGCGGGGCAATGTCAGAATCCCGAGAGGCAGAGGCAGGGAGGCAGGGCAGTGGAGAAAGCCCTCCAGGTAATTCTGATGCACCCTGGAAGGGGGCACCTTCACTTAAGAATCACAGATAAATCAAAGTCTCTGTTCTTAGGAAGGTAAGGCCCTTCCCGGAAGGGAAATGCCCCAGTTACTATAAGAAAAATCATCTGTAGATTTTGCCGTGAGGTGCAGAGTCAGGATGTGAAGAAAGGAGAGAGAACACATTCTAGCTTCCCCTCTAAAACCAGTGATGTCTGGTTAAAATGGAGGCCCAACTGGCCTGCTGGGGGAAAGAAAGAGGGGTAAATGGGACTCTGAGTGTTGCAGGATCTGTGCCTATAGCCTTAGAAGGGGGCTGCTCTCCCAAACCCTCACTCCCCATTTGTGCTCCTGATCATGGGGGCTGCCTGGACCACCATGGGAGCCTCAGCCGGTGCCCAACCCGCAGACCTCTCCCAGCCATGACTGTGGAACAGCAGCCCAGCTGCCAGGGGCTTGGTCCTCTACAGACCCTTGGCAGGTTCTTGTTCTTGGATTGAAAGCCCCCGGGAAACAAAGCCATATCTACAGAGTGGCCTTTGTGCAGCTCCAGCCAGCATCGACCTTGGCCACGCCCGAACACGAGCCCCTCGGCGGTGAAGCTGCCATGGGAGCATCCTGGCGTCACTCTCCTGCCTTGGGTGACCTCAGGTGAAAACTTGCCTTGGAGCCCATTTCCACTCCCAGAACCGCCCAGTGAAAGCCAGCTTAGGATGTGTGTAGACGGAGCCTGTTTTGCATGCTCACTGCCCAGCAGGACTCAGGTGAGATGCAGCTCGCGGCGGAAGCCTGGGACAGAGAGTGCACAGCCCACAGTGCTGGGGCAGGTTTCTGAGGGCGTCCGTGGAATTCAAAAGGAGTTATTTAGAATCAGAGCTTGTCTTCTGTAAAGATCTAAGCATTCGGCTTTCTGGACCGAGTGGGACCTGTGCAGATCCTGCAACGTTGTCATTACACAGATCAAAGAATAATCCTGACACAGGCCTTTACGTTGCACACTGGCGAGGGGAAATTTTAGTTATAAAATATTACGTTTAGGTTTTGAAAAAAAAGAGAATAGATAATGAGTGAGAAAAACTTTTAAAGGCACTGCTTAAAAGAAAACACTTGGGAGATATCCCAACACTTTGGCCTCTTGGGCTCTGCTATCTTTTTAATTCCCTACCTTCGTGTTCTCTGACTTATCTGTGAATTTGGTTAACACATTCCCCAGCCGCTCCATTGGATAAGATAAGGCAGAAGATGTTAATAGAGAACCCTCTGTCTTTTCCCACTGGGTCTGATTTCAGGATTCACTGGCTTGCTAAACCCAATCTTCTCCCTGCATCCCATGTCCTCTATGGGCTTATCAATGCAGAAGATAATCTACCCACCAGGCATCCAATGAGTGCCCACAAAGGGTGGACACAGATGGGGTGGGCAGCCGCTGGGCGCTGGGGGCCGGGAGGGGGCTTGTGATTGGGACCGGCCAGTCTGGCTATAAGGAGCCCTCCAAGCACTCGCCTGTTCGACTCAGTGGTTTTCCAGGGCTCAGGTGGTAGGCGTCTACTTTCTACTCACCTCGGCCTGTGCTGTAATGCTGGAGCTTATCACTGTACACAGCTTCTTTGCTGTAAGCCCGTTTCCTGTGGACACAAGGGAGAGGAGCGCTCTCAGCTGGGGTGCACCCTGACCACCCTGCTCCCGGGCCTCCTGTCTTGATGGGGGCTCACCCAGGCATCTCGTGGGATTGGGTACTGCAACTCTCACTTTAAGTGGAGCTCCTGTCGTGGCCAGCATTCTGGCTTGACCACCACCTTGGGCAGCTGGGTGGAGGTCTTTCAAGTCAACGTCTGTCAGAGGCCGGGCAGGGCTGTGCGTCTCCATCAGAGCTTGGTGCAGAGGCTCTGGATGATGCCTATTAGCACTCTGGCCGCACAGCAGAACTTCTCGGGAGGGGCCAGCTGAATCTGGGCTAACCACCTAAGGCAGCAGCAACAGTATTAAAAATTCACAAGGCCTTCAGGGCCTGCCCTCCTGAAGGACACAGAGCTCCTCGTTTCCTCCTTGGCTCCCCTACTGCCCCACTGTGCCCTGTGCCGAGGGCCCTATAGCTCTGTAGCCAGAGGATGGGCTGCTGCACACGGTGTGATGCTCCAGTGGGTCAAGTGCAATTTTGTAACTGTCACTCCAGGAAAACCGTGTGTGTAGGTGGGCTAAACGTCTTGGCTAAAATGAGGTTTGAGGATGAATGCTCAGAGGCTTGCCCAGCTCTTAACAGAAGATTTTATCCCAGGCACAGAGAAAATAAATAATCTGGAGAATTCTAGGCTGCCTGTGGATGGAGACGGGATGATGACTGTGGTGAGTTTGGCCCTGTCCAGTCTGCATGGCATGGGAGGGGTCCACAAGCAGGGCTTCCTGGGTCTAAGGAGAGCAGGTGGGGGCAGGAGCAGGGGGCCTACCTGCTGCAGACGATGGAGATGGCCACCAAGGACACGACGAACACGACCCCGGCTGCTGCCGAGCCAGCGATCAGGGGCAGCTGCTCACGCAGCTCAGACTTGTAATCGTCTAGGTGAGAAAGAGGCATTAGAAGCTTCCTGTATGCCCTTTGCATAGGGCTGGTACTCAGTGATGACAACAAAGACATTAGACCATGATAGATAGATAGATAGATAGGTTCTATGCTTCAGAGCTGTAAGCCTGACCCAAACCAAGAGTAATCTTTGTCACAAATAAACAAAAACAACGAAAACCAAATCACAGTGTCAACAATAAAGGTAAAACAGCAGTGACAGAGGACCTCAGAACTAAATTGATGACACTGGTCCCAGAGCCGAGGTGACTCCAATCTACACGCCCTCATTTGGAAGGTCTCTCAAAGGTCTGTCAGCCACCTTAAGGGTACGTCTAACGGGGGGAATGGAAACCACTGCTGAAGTACCTTCTAAAACACAAAGTTGCTGAGATGCAGCCCAGTCAACAGATTCGCTGAGCAGAGATTTAAGAGTATCTGCAGCCAGCCAGCACCGCACCCAGTACTGCAGAGGATGGAGGAAATGCCAAGAAGCAGCCCAGCACTCTCAAGCTCACACTCAAGAGAATGGGTGCAGGCTTCTGCTGGCATTAGAACCAGCCTGTATCACACGGGGGAGTGGTTGCCCGCCAGTCACAGAGGCAGATAGAGCTCGCCCAAACCCTGGCTTTACCACGGGGAAGCTTGGTGATCTCGGACAAAGCATTTAGTCTCTCTGACTCTCAGACTTCTTATCTGTTAAAATAAATCTTTTAATCAGATCATGTGACATATTTCACAGTGTGTGATCTATCACAGGTGTCCTTAATACGAATTCTCTTTTCCTTAATCCATATAGACCCCTTGGCCCTGTGGGCTATTATTCTCTCACTTGGTGTCAAGGAGCCATTATCAAATGTTCAGGACTGAGGCAGACGGAGGTCAAGCTAAGTATGTGCTATTACAAGTAGTGTAGGCGGATATAGTGAATAAAAGTATGGGCTGGCCGGTTAAATGTGAATTTCAGATAAACAACAAATAATGTTTTAGTCTAAGTATAACCCAAATATTGCATGGGAGATACTTAGACTAAAACATTATTTGTTGTTTATCTGAAATTCACAACATTTAACTGACCATCCTGTATTTTATCTGACCCCCCTAACAATAATTCCTCTTGAAGTGAGGCTCTCAGGCCCTGTATCAGAATCACCTGAGCCCGACTGTTAGACCTATTTCCAGGCCCCTCAGACCTACTGAATCAGAACCTGTGAGTGAAAGGCAGGGTATCTGCGTGTTTACCAAGCACTCCAGGTGGTTCTTATGAAACCTGATGTTTGGGAACCTTGCTTCAACTCTGGGTGGAGGATGAGATTTCAAAAGACAAGGATGGGGCTTCCCTGGTGGCGCAGTGGTTGAGAGTCTGCCTGCCGATGCAGGGGACACGGGTTCGTGCCCCGGTCCGGGAAGATCCTACAGGCCGCGGAGCGGCTGGGCCCGTGAGCCATGGCCGCTGAGCCTGCGCGTCCGGAGCCTGTGCTCCGCAATGGGAGAGGCCATAACAGTGAGAGGCCCGCGTACCCTAAAAAAAAAAAAAGACGAGGATGTTGTTCTTGAAGCCTCCCACTCTCTAGAAATCAATTTAAAAACTGAAGGTAGAGTTTCAGTTTCCCTCTGCTGTGAGCTTTATTGTAATATGTGTGTTTAAAGAAAAAATAACTTGGCAAAAAATAAAATAAAACTCATGTTAATTAAAACATTCCTAAGCCATGTGACCTTCACCCTTTCCCACTAATTTCTAGAGAGTCAGAGGTTTCGAGAACCCATATCTTTGGGTTTAGAAGTCTTCTTCTCCACCCACAGAGTTGAAGGATGGCTCTCAAACACTGGGGTGCATAAGAATCACCCAGAATACGTGGTAAACATGTAGATACCCTGCTGTATAAATGGGTTTAAAAAAAAAAAAAAATGAGGTGAGCAAGTAAAAAGTTAGCAGGCTGTAGCTAAGAGCAGCCAGGACCAGAGCGGCTCTGCCCACGTGGACATCACCTGCCCAAAGCAGGGTCACTGACCCTGGGCGGGATCCCACAGGTCCTGCCCGCCCCAGTGACCCTATCACTGACAACCTTCAGACTCATCTTTGTGCTGCAGGGAGGCCTGAAGCCTCAGCGAACATAATTACTACCGATGTGTGAACCTCAGTCATTAAGATAAATACTCTCGAATTTGGCCACTTACCAGAACTCTCCTACATCCAACCTCTGTTGGGTTTACAAAACTTAACCGCCAAATGTAAAAGGAATAGCCTTCTTGGGAGAAATTTGTTACTTCTTGATTTGTCTAGCAGAACCGCCAAGAGACCAGTACTCAGAGCATTTTGAGTTTGGGCTTTTAATCCTGTGTACCTCCTGATGCCAAAGTGCCCATAAATCTAGATGGTAAGTGAGGTGCAAAGAGGGGAACAGAATCCTTAAGGAACCAAAGACAGCCTGTGTTCTTTCATACCAGCAGTATTATTCATCTGGATAAAGTGGCTCACCTTTCTATCCTAGCTCACTATCCTCAAAATATGAACCAAAACTCACCTAAAATAAACTCAGAGCTGGCTGCAAACTCTCATCCTACAAAGGCCAGACAGCTCACATCAAAGCATCCAAGTACAGATCCCTGGGAAGTGGCGGGGAGAGCCCCCAGCTCAAGGCAGAGTCCTCACACTAGGATGCCCACCAGCATCGGCTTCTCTTACAATTTTTCATAAGAAAATGGATATTATAATTTTCATATAAAATCATTTGATTTTTAAATCTTTCTGATGACTCTTTAAATTGTTTCAAAATATAATATGGGTCAGTAGAAAACCTCAAGCCCTCTTAAGAGCCTCCAGAGAGTGCTGGCCTAAAATAAAACGTTATGTAAGGGCAGAGTGTTTTCTATATCATTTAAGTAATGAAGGAAATATTAAAGGCTTTCAATTTGTGACACTGGGAATAGAGTGACACCTGGGAAAATATCAGGAAACAGCTCATCAGTGAATAAATAAATACAGAGAGATAGGTGGAGAGGTAGTAGATAGGTAAATGAACACATACACTACAGTAAGTGGCTAACGTAGAGACAGACACCCATACACAAGGCTGAGGTTACAGGGAATTGGATTTTCATAACAATTACATGAGGAGATCTCAGAGGACTGGGGGCGATTGTTAAAACAGAGAACTAATAGAGCTCAAAGGTGGAAGTATTTTTGGTGACAGATTGTGTGGCCTTGGGGACATTTCGGTAACCAGTGGCTATGCTCTCTGGAGATGCCTCACAGGACCTACCGAGGGTCACACATGAAGCTGCTTCAAATATTCTGAGACACGTGGGACAGCCACTCCCCAAATTGTGTCCCTCTGTTTTCTTTCTGGAGTCCTCGGCTCATGCAATGAGGCTGCGTGTTCAGCTCCCAGCCTCCAGAACAGAGGAGTGAAGTGGGAGTGAGGGTGAAACAACACAGGCACCAACAGAGACATATTCTTGAGTTCCGTGTGCGTCTCACTGCTGTGCAAATGCAGGCCAACACGTGGGGGCCTCTGCGCATGTGGGGTACATAGACCTTTCCAAGGTAAATCCACTAGATATTGAGAAACAGGCCAGACTTCAGACAAATGCCCCGCCTAGTGAATCGAGGAGTCCACACAGCCCTACTGGTGACAAACACTTCCTTGGGAATTCCACTGGAATCCAGTTAGCAGTTGGCATTTTGGCTGTGAGTACAGCCTTGCGGGGGGCTCTTCCCTCCTCCAGCGGCCTGCCCTGTACCCAGGTCACCGGCCTGTCTCTTACCATCTGTCAGAGTCTGGAAGCACATCTTGCCGCTGAACTTGCCATAGCCGGCCACGGTGCGGGCGCGCACCTGGACCACGTACACCATGCCGGGCCGCAGGCCATCGATCCGTGCGGTGTTGGTCTGGCTCCTGGCCATGGAGGAGTTGAACTCGTTGTGTTCCTGCCGAAAAGCAAGGGGAAGAGGTGGGCAGCCTGCTCCTAAGCATGCGGGCCCCTCAGTTCTTGGTCCTGCGGACCTGCTAGAAGTTGTCCCCAGCCCCAAGCCATCCCTTGAAACAGGGTCAGGCTGGCCTGGACCTAAAGAATGCCAAATCAGCTCTGGACCATGTGGTGGTGATGCTCTGAAGAGAGGAGTCTGAGCAAATGGCTGAGCTCTCACGGACTGGCAAGGGAGACACAGTCATTTTCTACTCCTTCCCCTCTGGGGTTCAGAGACAGAATCACAAAGCACATCCAGGTTTGCAAACCCACTCTGGTCTCTGACCTCAGCCGAAGCAAACTGGGTCACGTTCACACCCTACCCGCCTCTCTCTGTGTTGCTTCTGCTGAGTCCTGGTCTTTCCTCTCCTCACTCAAGATCTTCTCAGTCACTCCGCACAGTGGCTATTCTAGATCTCTCCGTAAGGGCTCTCAAGTCCTTAGACAAATGGCTTTGTGTCTGCTCACTCTGCTGAAAACTTGAGGCCGTTCTGGACTACCTGCTTCTGCCTTCGCTTTGGTGTGTGTCCGTCTGGGTCCCTGTAGTCTGAGTTCCTCTCCACCAGCATCTAGGGAGGACATGCCCCTTCTCCTGGAGAGCAGGGCCTGTGTCCTCACCTCTCCCACTATCCAGGGGGTCAGCCCCACCCTCCTGTGTGTCACTGTCTCCAGCACCTTCTGCCCTGCCTTCTGGAGTCCCTGTTACCTGCACGCGTGTGTCCTCTGGCATGCACAGACCTTGCTTGGGTCTCTTCCTTCTGACCCTCCCATCCACCATGAGTGCCCTTAAAGGGTCCTTGCTTTTGCCATCCTTGCTGCTGATCTTGTGTAATATATGGTTTGCACCTGGACTTTTGTAGCCTCCCATCTTTTCTGCCATTCCCTCCCTACCCAAACTAAACTTCATTTGTAAAAAAGATCTCTGGGGGCTTCCCTGGTGGCACAGTGGTTGAGAATCTGCCTGCCAATGCAGGGGACATGGGTTTGAGCCCTGGTCTGGGAGGATCCCACATGCCTCAGAGCAACTAGGCCTGTGAGCCACAACTACTGAGCCTGCGCATCTGGAGCCTGCGCTCCGCAACAAGAGAGGCCGCGTTAGTGAGAGGCCCACGCACCGCGATGAAAAGTGGCCCCCGCTTGCCACAACTGGAGAAAGCCCTCACACAGAAACAAAGACCCAACACAGAAAAAATAAATAAATTAGTTAATAAACTCCTACCCCCAACATCTAAAAAAAAAACTCTAAGGGATACACGTTAATTTAAAAAAAAAAAAGATCTCTGACTCCCTAAAGCTATTATCAGATAAAGACAAAACTCCTCAATCTCAGTCCATGGATCTTTCATAACAAAGTCAATTCCAATCTCCCACATCCCCCTAAATCGCCACCTTGCTGCCCCTCCAGGTACCACAGCCCTGGCCCCCAGGCCTTCGCTTAGGCTGTTTTCCCAGTTTGAAATGCCTCTCTCCAGGCCTCCTCTGCAGTCTCCAGGTTCCTTACGCTTACACCCCTCAAGGCCTCCTCTCCTAGGAAAGCACCCCTCACTATTCCAGCCCATGGACTCTCTTCACTGCTGCCCTTCATCCTTCCACCTAACCCTCAGCACTTTTGTGAACACCATTCCTGGTCTCTAATCATTCCCACGTGAGCATTGTGAAGATGGTGGCTTAACCTCCAGTGTGCAGGCACGGAAGTTTAGAGTCTGGGTCTGCCCCTGTTTTGCACCATGAATCTTAGAGCAAAATGGCAACATTAGTGAAAATGAAGATCTTGGGTCACTGAGAAAGAGGTCCCGAGTCCCACGTACAGATCTAGGGCACTGTGATGAGTTCTAGGCACAGCAGTCCAAGAAGCATGGTGACAAATGAGAGGAAAGCTGATGACCAGAGGTCTGTAAGCCACATCCTTAGTCAAAGGACAGAAGAAACATGGGGAGTTGAACCAGGACAAAAGAATATAGCCCCATGATAAGAAATTACTGGGGTCTTAAAATATGAAGAAAGTCTACTTTGCAGAGGCAGAGATGACTGGATGTGTAATCATTCATTCATTTGGCCAGGCGGTCATACTGATGACACACTACCATGTGCTGGGCACAATACAAGGGCTGCAGGTACCAAGGCATGGTCCCTGCCCTTGGGTATGCGACATCGTGTGGTGTGGGGCCAAAAGCAAACAGAAGATGACAGCAGTGCTGAGTGAGTGACTTGGCAGAGGGCAGCTCAGGGGGTCCCCCAGCCTAGAGTGACAAGGCGGTTGAAAGGGGCTCCGAGAAAGGGTGACATGAGTGAGTCATGGAAGAGCAAAGAAATTAGCCCCATGGATGAGTGAGGAGAGTGAGAACTGAATAGAATATCCCCTGATAACAGGATAAAACAGGATAAAAAAAAAAAACCCTAAAGGGCTTCAGGAGCCTGAAAATGAGTGGGCATCTCTGGAGCATAAGTGGTATGGGGGCGGTGATGAGTGGCTTGGGAGCAGTTGTAAGGGACTCCAGGTTAGAGGCCAGAGCAAAGAGACATGTGAACGTTACAAAGAGGCCCACGCTCATACTAAGTGAGGTGATATCCATTGGCCTCTGCGAGAGACGGCCTGGGGAGGGACCACCTGTCCAACCTTTGATCTACTTAAAAAGTAGGTGGATGGCCCCCCTCCCCAACCCAGCCCCCACCAATCAGGGATTCAGCAAAAAGAAGGTCGTCCACTCTAGAAGGGATGCCATCTAGAACTTTGGTCATTACTATCTTGACACGCTGGAGATCTGAAACGATGAAAATCTTAGTTCACCTTACAAATCAGGACAAAATCCCATTGCTACAAAATCCAGGTGACTGCCTGAATTCTCTGGTTTTACTGGAATCATATGCAAGTGTGCACTGCTTGAAATAAGTGAAGCATTGGATGGGCAGCTCTTTTACTGAAAAATGTGTTCTGGTATATTGGCATTTGGATTGTGAGGACCAAACATTAACCCATAATCACTTTATCATCTATGCATCCTTCAAGAAGTTCAATGATTAAAATGAGTATCAGTCCTTGTTCTCTCAGAACCATTAATCAACCTCAGGCAAACAAGGGAGAGTAAAGAGCAGGGTTGCTTTTTGTTGTTGTTTTTCTTTCTTTTTTTTTGGTTGCTTGTGACTGATTTCACAAGTGTATGGGAGACAGAGGCTGCAGCTGTTGAGGGCAGAGACCACATCTTCTTTCTCCATCCCCAATGCATAGCACAGGGCTTGCCCTGCCTGAGTGCCCAACACCTCTGTGCTAAATGAATGAATAAAGAGCACACTTGGGACCAGTCATTTTAACCCATCGATGGAGCACAAGACATTGCCAGAGTCTGAAAGAGTTCCTGTGAGAAAATGATCCTAAATTTGAAGGGTAGAAATTCCCAAGGCCTAAAGCGGCCCCTTCTCACCTAGACAGTTAATACGAAGGGTGAGTACACGTCTAAACACTTAGTCATTAAGACGGCCGAGGGCAGCTGTAGATGCTCCTCCCTTGGTTTGCCTAAAAGTGCTGATGCCAGGAGTGAAAAGTGCTACAAGACAGTAAACAAGAGGGAATGATGAATGGAAACGTATTAAAATGAGGAAGAAGATGAACATGGGAGAGACCCTGGAAGTGTCATCAGCTCGATGGCATCTGAGCTCTCTATTAATGAGCTGTTGCAGGAGATGAAAGCCTCTTTGATTCTACTCACAACACTGAGATTGAAAGGTGTACCAAGTACAAACCATGAGTGTGATATGGAGCAGGAGATCTGGGCTTGGAGAACTACAGCCTATGGCCAGCTACCTGTTTTTGTAAATAAAGTTTTATTGGATCCCAGCCATGCCCATCTATTGACATCTATTGCCCATGGCTGCTTTCCTGCTACAAAGGCAGAGTTGAGTAGTCGGGCTAGAGACTCTATGGCCCACAAGCCTAAAATATTTACTACCTGGTCCTCACAGAAAAATGGTGCTGATTCCTGGTTTAGAAGAAGTAGTGCAGGATGGAGGAATGATGAGTTCAGTTTCTTTGGACTGAACCCAGGACATCTGCTGGGCTGAGTTCTACTTGTGTTTGCATCTTCTTAAGACCAGGATTCCACAGCCTTGTGGAGCAGGGAGGGAAACCATTCTGGTTACAAGCATTTGGATTGAAAATTAAGATCCAATCTCTTATTTCAGGGGGTCATGCTAATTTTCAGATCCTCAGCATCAGCACAATTGCATCCAGTCCTATACTGAGCTCAGAAATATACTGAAATATAGTAAAAAATATCTATAGTTCTAGTTCTGTGGTTCTCTAGCTGCGACCTGTGAGGTCATGGGTAAGTCATTTAACCTTTCTGTGACTTAGTTCCATCATCCATAAATTGGTTATACCTGGCTTTCAAGTATCTTTCTTTTATTTCTTTTAAGGATCAGAAGTAATATATTTGGCATATAATAGGCACTCAACATATGATGAATTATTATCATTGGGACTATTATTTCAAAATACCCTCACAAGGCAATGTCCTTCCTTTAGACATATTAGAAGTGGTCAAGGCATGTAATGTATTTTATAGTCAAGCACTTTATACGTGAGGAAGAGTTCTATCGTAATATACCAAATGGCAACCAGTGCTTAGGAGAAGAATCTTCTGCGTCCCTAAAAACAGCATTCTATCTTCTGGGACAATGAAATCCTTCACTGAGGTGCGGAAGCCCCCTCAGGCCTTGAGCTACTGTGCGTGTGTTCTGTTAATAATTGGTATAAATTACTGAGAAGTAGGGACAGGGCCTAAGATGGGAGAATAATCTTCCTTCATAGTGTCAGAAGTTGAGGTCAACTACAGTTTGTACGGGGAAAGGCCGTGGAGGACTCGGGTGTGGGCTGGGGAATGAGGAGTCAGGGGACACAGGCATGAGCCTCATGGTTTCGGTTCTGCTCCTTTCACCCCCGTCCCAGGGTGAATGCCCTTGGCACGGCAGGTGAGGAGAAGGACTGGTGGTTTCCCATGCGTCCAGCCCCTTCCCAGCACCGCCCCTGGCTGCAGGGCAAAGAACCCAGGCTATAGACTCCCTTTCTAGCTGTGTGACCTGAGCAACTAGGCTTTGTTTTTTTCAACTTCTTTGTGCATTTGTTTCTTTTACCCAAAACAACGATACTAAGATTTACTACACTGAGTTGTGAAAGGGGAGAGGAGATGATGTTTAGAAAGCCTCTGACACCCAACAGGGGCACGCTAGGGAGAAAGTATTATTATTTATCTGAGATGAGCCATAAGGCTCAAGTTCACATGTGTGTGGGAAGGGGGGGCTGGGTGGGACCTTACTGGTGACTCTGACATCACACCATATATGGCCAAGCATAATATCCTACTGGACTTGGTCAATAGAACTAGGTTTAGGTCAACTTGAACTTGGTCTAGGTCAACTTTGGTGATGAAACGAGACCATGTAATCAATAGGTCCAAATATGTCCAAAACATTTTTGGATTGGTCCAACATTTACTTTACTAAATGATTAAAAAATATCTAGTAAATAAGGGTCCCCAATTCAAAGTGAATGGATATAATGGCTGCTTATGAATCCATACCATTTGAGTTACCCCCAATTCCCTGAATTATCAAAATCAACTGTCTACAAAACCCAGTTTCCTCTAAATGAGTAGAAAACCGCCTAACCCTCACCTTGCTTGCAAGTTCGGCTGTAATGGCTGAAGGGCACACCTCCTTGCAGGCTAGACTGGTGATCCACCTGAGCTTCTGCTTTCAGGGAGGTAAATTGGTGCCATTTTACAAGTGTGAAAACTGACCTAGAGTAAGTGGTTCAGTAATGGGACCATGGCTGTGTGTCTGTCAGTTATGGACGGCCCTGGAATCCAGGGCTCCCTTCCCAGTGCAGTCATGCTCCACTTTCAACACTGCCTCCATGTTGGAGGCTGCAGGTCTTCATCCCTGTTCCTCTTCGTATCCCCACTGATGCACTGGATGATCTCACCCATACCATCCACACACTGGCAACTTCCAAATGGTCATCTCCAGCCCGTCCTCTCCCCTGAACTCCAGATGTGCACATCTAGCTGCCTGCTCCACATCTACGCTTGGCTATCTCAGGGGAATTTTAGACATGGAGCTGAACTTTGGTCCCTTCCCTCACCTCAGACAGGCTCTGCCTACAGTGATCCTCTTCTCAGCCACTGGTGTTGCCATTTTTCTAGTGACTCAGGCCCAAACCCTCCCACATCCAAAACCCAACCTGTTGGAAATCCCATTGGTTTGTCTTTATTTTATACCCCTGGAAATCAACTATGTTTCATCAGCCATCTGCTTCCACTTTGATTCAAGCCACCATCATCCTTGTCTTAGATGATTATAATCTAACAGGTCTGTTTTCAGTGGAAAAGCCTGAATGACCCTTTTAAAATGTAAGTCAGATTTTGTTTCTCCTCTACACAAAACCCTGCTATGGATTCCCATCTTATTCAGCGGAAAGGTTCAAGTTCTTAAGGCCTAACATGAGCATCTCCTCTGATTACCTCTCCCCTGACTACTATTTTCCCATTGCTCGTATGACTCCAGTCATGCCAGTCTCCTTCCTGCTCCTTGAACCAACAGTCATGATCTCACCTCAGGGCCTTTGCACAGGCTGTCTATTCCCCAGATGCCTGCTTCAAAACACCCTTATCTCCTGCAGGTCTTTACTTAGAACTTACCTTCTCCAAGGGGCCCACCTTTACCATTCTATTTATTTCTGCAACCTACTCCTCCCCCAAACCTGACCCTCCTGACCCCATTGACCTTGATCTGCTTCCCCCCATCAATTTACACTCATTTTCTAACACACTATATGAGATCTTTATTTGTTATATTCATTATTCATTGTCTCTCTCTTTCTGTTGGAAAGTAAGCTTCTTGAGGGCAGGAATCCTTGTTTTGACCACTAATGTATCTTAGAATAGTAACTGCCAAATAGCAGGCACTCAATAAATACTTGCCGAATAATAAAGGAATAAATCAGGTATTTGCAAAAATATTGTGTTGGGTCAGTATAGAAAGTACTCTATTTTCCTGGGATTTTGCAAATGCTATAGATCACCATGGTGGAAGGAAAGCCCTGCTTCCCCCACAGATAGGCCAGGGGTCAACTCCACAGGGCACCATTTCCCTCTTCTTGGCAGGGCAGGCCCTGCTGTAGCCCCCAGCAGCAGCTGTGAGAGAGCAGTCAAGGGAAATAACATACAAATTTCTATTTCGATTAATTTCTACCTATCCTTTTACATTTCCATTTAAATATTTGAAACCTCCATACATAGCTCAGCACAGTAGTATATGCATATAATTTATAAATAAACAATCTTATATTGGAGGTATATGGTCAAAAACTTTGAAAAACACCAGTTTAGGTAATTTCCTGGTGGTACATTGGTAAGGACTCTGTGCTTTCACTGCTGTGGCCCTGGGTTCAGTCCCTGGTTGGGGAACTAAGATCCTGCAAGCTATGTGGTACGGCCATAAAAGAAAAAGAAAAAAGACTAGTTTTCAAAACCACAGAATCTTCAGAAAGTTCAAGGGACACCTGGTGGGTGTGTAGCATCTGCATTAGTATAGCAAGTATGTGGCTGGGAGAATGGGATTAGTCCTGCCCATCCATGACAGCCCAGTGAGTGGTGCAGACAGCGGGGTTGGAAGGTTCTCTCTTGAGCTGGTACAGAAAGTGCCTGGGATTTGGAGGCCTTTTCTGGGGCAGAGCTGGGAGCACGCTCAGGGAGCCTCTAATCTGTGTCACCAGATTCCTCCCCCACTCAGGACTCCCTCCAGCCTGTCTCCCTGGGACCTCAGCTGACCACCACCCATGGAAAAGTGGCTGGCCCTGGGTCTTGCAAGCCTGCAGGCAGGGCTGGCTCACCTTCTCATAGTACCGGATCTCATAGTCCAGGATGATGCCATTGGGCTGCTCCGGCTGCGGCCATGACAAGGTGATGCTCCTCATGGTGGCACTGACCTGGTGCATGATGGGGACAGTGGAAGGGGCTGCAGAGAGAGGAAGAGACAGGGCAGATGAACAGACCCTCGATTATACGAGAAGTGCTGTCTTTCAGAGAAAAAGAGGCAGAGAAATGTCATTGGACATTTCTCATCAACTAAGCTGGATCTATAGAACTTTCTGTGGGTTTTGCAGAACAAATGGAGTTTGGGTACCAAAGGAGAGAACAGGTGACAATTTAGGACAGGAGAACATGTGTGAGGGTAGGGAACAGAGTGGACAGGAAGAAAAAAGGTTTGACCAAAACAAGAGATGGCTGGAGAAATCACAGGAAAACAGTGTGGGTGGGGAAAGTTGGAGACAGGCATGGAGGATGTGACCAGCAGGACAAATCCAGGCTTCAGGCAGTGGGACAAGAGGCGCGATGGAATGTCTTTGAGCAGATGGTGTTGAAGGAACCTCAGTCTTGCGGGAATGGGCTGAGCCATCACAGAGAAGAGGATCTAGAGGCAAGACCTGACAGAGAGAGAGTCGAGCTGGTCAGTACAGAATTGCTGTGCAGTGAAAAGGAACATTCTAGCAAACATCTCCTTCTGAGACTGCATGGAAGATTTTGGTGCATTTCCAAAGGAAGAGAGGTGGCATCTCTCAAGAAGACATGAACACAGACCAAAAACAGAGTTCTTGTAGACTTCTGTCAGGGTTTTCCAAATGAAGACATTTGCTGTTGAGAGCTCACAAATATAAATGAAGAAATGATACACAAACCAAACATTTGGAAACAGAATAATAATTCCAAAATCTGTGAAGTGCTTCCGAAATCTCTCTTTAAAAAGAATAATATTTATTTCCCAATTCAACATTTTTCACACAGTGTAAGTAAAATGAAAACAGTCTGGAGATAATAAATGAGGGTTGTCTGTCTAGGAGAAGAGGCGGGTGATGGATGAGGCTGCAGTCTGTGCTCTACTCAGGGGCTGTTCCATTTAGTCCTGGCACTTCTGCAGTGTTGAAGATCGCTTCCTCACATGAACTCCACTTTACAAGACTTTCTCTGGGGACCATGGCTGAGTGACATTTACTATCCTGGATTTAAGTTAACAGATTCCCCTGCAAGACCTGAAATTACAGAGCACAGGTACCGGGTCACAGGCAGTTCCTCATTCTCCACGATCCACGGACTCTCAGTGAGAACCTATGGCATGAGGCCCCTGGGCCGGGGTGGAGACACAGAGCTGTGAAGATACCCACAGTCCAGGGGAGCCGTAAGGAGAGCACAGAGTGAGAGGTGCTGTGATGAGCCCTTAGAATTGCAGTGTCTGCCTGGGACTTTGCCCGGTTCCCATTAGAGACCTCATCATGGCCATGAAAATGTGCCCCTCAGAGCTCCTACCCCTGGGAGCATAATTGCCTAATGACCCCAGCTGCTGCATTCTGCGATCCATCACTGCATCCACGCAGAACCCACTTCCCACATGCTGTTCCCAGCCAGTGACTGAGAATGGCGGGGATGCTAAGGCAGGTCCAGTCCTGAATCTTCTGATGGGCAACTTCTGCTCAAATACTGCCCACTGGATATCCCAACACTTCCCTGTAACTTGCGGCAGTCTAAGACTCTTCCCACTCAATCCTCCTTCCTTTTCTCTCTCCTTCAAAGGGATCAGACCTTCATTGTGGTCTGATAGCTCTCCCAGCCTCCTCTGGCCTCCACCCCATTTCCCTAGTAAATCTGATCCCATCCGATCCCATCTTGGTGTCTGCTTCGTGGAGGACCTGAGTTGATGCAGTCCTGAATACCCCTATCAAGTATTCCCTGCCCTGCCCTGCTGCATTCCCAGGGATGGGAAGCTCACTGCCTCCAGAAGCTGCCGCTCCATACCTGGATACCTCTCACCAATTTGCATGTCTTCCTTATTCTTATCTGAAATATGTCTTCTTCCTACCGGTCTCAGTTCTGCCAAGTGAAGTAATATAGAATGTTCCCTCTTCCACAGAATGGCTTGTTAAATAGCGAAAGAAACTATTGCGGTCTCCCCTGAGTTTTTCCTGCTGAAAAGAATGGCCAGATACTATGAACATTTCTCCCATGATATGCCGGCACCTGAGGTGGCTTTTTTCCACACGGGGCTCATGTTACCTAAATCTCTTTAGGCATAAGGCCCAGAGGTGAACCCAGTTCTCTCACTGCTGTTTGAACAGCAAAGATTAGAGTAAAACTAATATCCACCATGATCTGTGTACTATACATCTATTAATATGACCATTAGCCTTTGCTTCAAAAACATGTCCCTGCTATTTGATTTTTTTTTTTTTTTTTTTTTTTTTTTGCTGTACGCGGGCCTCTCACTGCCATGGCCTCTCCCGCTGTGGAGCACAGGCTCCGGACGCGCAGCCTCAGCGGCCATGGCTCACGGGTCCAGCCGCTCTGCGGCATGTGGGATCTTCCCAGACTGGGGCACGAACCCGCGTCCCCTGCATCGGCAGGCGGACTCTCAACCACTGCGCCACCAGGGAGGCCCCTGCTACTTGATTTTGAAACCACAGTCAGTATAACCTTTAGGTTTTCCCATGGTATGCTCCTCACCTTTTGTCTGTAGAGTTGGCTTTTAGCTTTGACTACAGGGATTTACATGTGCCTTTATAGTGCTAATTTGGCCTATGAGTGTGGTAAGTTGAAATAATTTTTGATCCTGACTCAACCATCAAATGCATCTTCTCTTCCTCCCAACTTAGGATCATGGCCCAGATCCATTAATCAGCTATTTAAACAAATATTTATTGAGCATCTGTCATGTGCCAGTAATCGTTCTAGGTTGTAGAGATTCCCTAGTGAACAAATTAATATTTCTTGCCTTCATAGAGCTTCTTTTCTAGTGGAGGGATTCAGAGACTAGACATAATAAATACATACAGTACAAGGTATGTTAAAAATATTAAGTACAACGGGAAAAAAATGGAGCAGAGGAGAAGGGATACAGAATGCCAAAATATAGGAGGCCAGCCAGGGGAAGACTGCAATTCTGAGTCTTGTGTTCGGCCAGGCCTTGTCTGAGAAGTAGACGCAGGAGCACAGAGATGAAAGAGGACAAAGAGGGAGACAGGTGGATGCCTGGGAGAAGAGCATGCGAGAGGGAGAGGCCAGGGCAAAGTTTCTGATGTGGGAGCATCCCGGTGTTTCAGGGAAACAGAAAAAAGCCAGTGGGACTGATGCAGAAACGAGGTCACAAATGGTAGGGCCCCCAGAGACACTAAAAGCGGATGTTGGCTTCTACTGAGAGACATGGGGACCCATGGGAGGGTCACAAACAGGGGAGTGACATCATGTGAGTTACATGTTACCGGTATCACCCTGTGCTATATTGCTAATGGAGTGCAGGGGCCGTGTGAAAGCTGAAAGAATAATCCAGCTGGAAGATCATGGTGACTTGGACCAGGCTTGGAGTGGTGGAGGTGGTGAGAGAGGAGATGGTCAGATTCTGAATATATTTGGAATATATCTCAATGGCTGTGTTTCTGGTCTGAGCAGCTGGAAAAGTGGGGTAGCCATCGACTGAGATCAGGGACGACATCGGTACAGTTTGGGAGGAAAGAACAGGTGATCCACTTCGGACCTGCTGGCTTTAAGACATCCAGGATGTCCCAGAGGAGATGATGGGTAGGCAGATGCATGTCGAAGAGGTCCAGACTGGAGTTATAAATGTGAAGTCATCATATTTCAAAGATATTAAAAGCACTGGAAATGACAGAAATCACCAAGAGGAGCAGAAGAGGATATATAGTTTGAGATTCAGGAGGTGATGGGAAAGCCACCAAGGGGCCTGAGAAAGAAGGCCAGTGATGTGGAAGGAGAACCAGAGAGTGTGATCGCCTAGAAATCAAGCGGCAGTCAGCCTTCCCCGGAGGACAGGATGTGTGAGATGCCACTGCTGAGTCACCATAGTGAAACTAGGCAGTGAGTATGGATTTAGTACAGGCTGAATGGTTAACGGGGTGCCTGGGATTTTTCTTCCCAAGGCCTGTGTGCGCTGTGCAGAGACCCAAGAGAGGATGAAGGAGCTTCAGGAAAGTGAGGCAGTGTTCTGGAGTCAGTCTGGATGGTTTGGGATCCTGCTGGGCCCACCAAGATGGATGGGAACGGCCCCTATTAATCCTCCCCTCTCTACACTATCCCCGGCCACCGCCCACCACACTGAAAGGGCTGCCCTTTCAGGCCTCTGTGGAAACACGATTCCGTTGACAAGTTTTTTATCATGTCAGTGTCATATAGGTTTTCAGGATCCTTCTGCCTCAAAAGCTGAAGCATCATGTGTTAAAAATTAGAAAGTTTAATCCCAATGGCCTGAGGATTTTTGGTGGGCTTGGTTCTTTATTTTGCCTCTAATCCCTGGAAAGCCATCATTCAAAACTCAGCATATATGCCAACCATTGTGCCACACCCCTGCTCTAATCACTCAAGACAGAAGGACAAGTAAGAAAGTCACAGCCCTGCTTGAAGGTCCCATTTGGGGTCGAATGGCAAAGAGGTAAGGTGATCCAGATGCAATGGATAGTCAAATCCACTGAGAGGAGTGTCCCTGTTATACAGGTGGCAAGGACCTCCCAGCAGGCCAGCAGCAGCACACAGACCCAGGAGAAGCTGCCAGAGGGTGACAGTCACCTCCACCAGCATTTCTCAGATTTATGGTGATGACACCATCGTCACGGGCCCCCTGGCAGGCCATCTATTCTCATACAGGTCACTCTAAATGTCTTACCTTTTAACTGAGATGGGATTTTGCACAGGGGAGAAAGTAAGAAAGTATCACGCCTCCTCCCTGAAGATCAGAACAGCTTACATTTGGTACTCTGCCATCAGTGATCACCTACGGTGACAAATGCTTTTTTCCTTCTCCAAGAGCAAATGCCACCTCTAAATCTGCTGTTTCACATGCAATAAAACCTTCAGACAAAACAAAATAAAAAAGAGCTCAGGTATCCACTCAAACACCAACTTCTCTTAGCAAAACTAAGGCAGGCTAAGACAGGAAGGGAAAATTAATTCAAAGCAGCAGCCCCTGGGACCCCTGAATACAATAGTTTGAACAGTATGTCCTGGCCAGCTGTCTTTTCTCCATAAACCAACCTGCGTCCTAAGATGAAGGGACAGTTTCACTGAATGCTTGAAAGAGTCTCTCCCTCACAAGCACACAGAATGTTTTTGACTAAATTAAACATTTTACAGAGAGAAGGAAATGAAAATTATTAAACTTTAGCAAATAAGCAAATATAGACCTTTCTTTAGAAAAAATACGGACAAAGAATTAGTTTAGGGGCCATTTGGAAAGAAGGTACTGAAGGATCAAGAAAGATGTGTTTGCAGACATAGAGACCACACCGGTGGTTGCCAAGGGGGAGGGAGGGGAGGGGAGGGTTGGACTGGGAGTTTGGGATTAGCAAAGTATTCACGTAGGATGGATAAACGACAAGGTTCTACTGTATAGCACAGGGCAACTATATTTAATATCCTGTGATAAACCATAATGGAAAAGAATATGAAAAAGAATATATATATATGAAAAGAATATGTAAGAAATATATATGAATATGAAAGAATATATATGAAAATAATATATATATGTATAACTGAGGCACTTTGCTGTACAGCAGAAATTAACGCAACATTGTAAATCAACTGTACTTCAAAAACTTTTTAAAATGAAAGAAAGAAAGATTTGTTTGGCCTAAAGAGGCGGTGCTCAAAAAATCCAAACATAATCAAAATTGCCCTGCACTTCTTTTCAGCAAAATAAAGAGGCTGGTCCAACAGGAAGCCAGAATCCAAAGAGGACAGTGGAGAAGCAATGACAAGTGTCCTGTCAGGCACTGAGGAAAATCTGTTTGAGCATTCAACCAGAATCAAAACCAGGAGTGTGTAAAAGTCACACACCTGTATTGTTCACAGCCAATAATAAGAAGCCCTTTAAATGTGTCAGAAGCAGAAAGAGACTTAAACGCCATTGGTCAAAGGGCTTAGGGATGAAGAAACTGCAAACGCAGGTGGAGTCAGTCCTTTGTCTCTGTTTTTACCAAGAAAGATTTTGGGGAGAACTTCCTCCCAAAGTGCTTTTTTATTTTTTAACATCTTTATTGGAGTATAATTGCTTTACAATGGTGTGTTAGCTTCTGCTTTATAACAAAGTGAATCAGTTATATATATATACCTATGTTCCCATATCTCTTCCCTCTTGCGTTTCCCTCCTTCCCACCCTCCCTATCCCACCCCTCTAGGTGATCACAAAACACCGAGCTGATTTCCCTGTGCTGTGCGGCTGCTTCCCACTAGCTATCTACCTTACGTTTGGTAGTGTATATATGTCCATGCCACTCTCTCACTTTGTCCCATCTTACCCTTCCCCCTCCCCATATCCTCAAGTCCGTTGTTTTTGAAGCAGACAGTCTAAGATAGTATATCACATACAGCAGCGAGAGTGCACAGAATGTTCTTGTCTGAACTGACAAAGGAGATGTGGATAAATTGCAGGGACAGGATGGCCCCAGCTGTAAGTTATGAAACAACTCACCGGTGACATGGGACAAGTAGCAGCCCAAACCAGTCACAGGTCACTGCCAGTGGCATCACGGATGCAGCCTGGTGGACCACCACCAGCCCTCCATTTGTAAGAAGGGCTCCAAAAGAGATCATAGGGCCTGCACTCCTGTCAGAGTCAGGCTGGGTCTTGGGAGGGTGGCATGAATCTCTCTGCAAGTTAATAACCCCAAGTCTGGACCCTGGCTCTTAATGTGTGGAGCCTTGATTTCCTATCTCAGGTTCTCCTGGACCATACAGTTTATGTTTATGACATTCCTTGACCCTTTAATTTAGTTACTGACTCAGTCATATTCAAAGTTTTCTCTTACTCATTTTGTTTTCCTTATCTGATAGGGGCATTTTCCCCCAATGATTAAGCATCTCAGATTCCAAAACGTGAGAACAAACTGATGCTTTTCTCCTAGCACAATTACTAAGTTCTAAAGCATTATCTTTGCTTATTAAAAATTACTTCCTAATGTCTTCATTGATTTTTGTGTCAAAATAATTCTTTCAACAGTTATCAGCATAATCCATTTTGGGATATAATAAATGATGTTAAAATATTTTATTTAAGACGTCAAAAGTATTATCAGTAGTTTTGAAGAAAAATAATAGCAAAACACGCATACATTCAAAATTAAGTTGACCTATTGGAGAAAAAAGTTTGAAGAGGCTATAAAAATATGGAACTTGGATTTTCAGAGTTCAGTAAATCTCATCTAAAGGGGAAAACAGTGTTGCTCCTGCAGGTGGAAATCATGCCAGGGACAGCCTTGCTGTGAGACTACCCCTTACCTGCCCTAGAGCAGGGGTGAGGGTCACAGCTGAGTCCCCTTTGCCTGGGCTCAGGTAACAAGCCTAGCAAGTGTCCTGGAAGACAAGCGGTGTCTCCACTTAGGAGGCTTTCCTGTCTGAACTTCCCAAGGAGGCCCACGGAAAGGGCAGCCCACTGCCTCCCTCACAATAACTCATGCTGGGTCGGGTTGGGGAGCTTTCCCCTGTCCTTCCATGGGGAAAGGTTTGTGGGGTGGGGGGAGGTCCCCACAGTGACCCCTCAGAGTGATACAGCTGCCCCACCAGAACAGTGTGCATCTGAGTGTTATCGTCACTTCAGCCATCCGGGGCATTGCTGTTTCTCGGACAAACCTCCATCATTTGATGAACATTTGGGATGTTTCCACACTTTGACTATTGTGAATGATGCGGCTAAGAACATTCATGTACAAGTTTCTGCATGGACCTATATTTGCATTTCTCTTGGGTATATACTGAGGAGTGGAATTGCTGGATCATATGGTAATGCTAACCTCTCCTACTCTTTCTAGAATAGCATTTCCCAGCTAAATCATCCTTGGACTAACCACCTGCAATCTACACCATAGATCCCAGCTGTGAGGAAGACAAGGTGGGTGGTAAGGAATAGTAAGGAGCCAAGGGCCCCAGCCTAGGGAAGTAGAAATTAGCAAAAATAGAGACGGACTGTGCTCAGGGCTCTAGTGATGTTGCAGAGAGAGGAGGGCTCCTATTCTGGCTCTGCCATCTACTTACTCTGTGATCTTGGGTTAAGGTTACTAAACTACTTTGGGCCTCAAATTCTTCAACTGTAAAACAAGAATATTAACCCTGATGTCATGAGGTTTTCAAATGTTCTGAGGATGTGCCCCGTGTGGTCCATTGTTTCTTCCAACTAGATCCAGTCTGCTAGCCCAGGGGACTTGGCAACCAGCCCAAAGTCTCCTTCTGGGTCCACCAGTGTTCACAGATGCAAATCAATCCCTGGGCATTGTTCCCCAAGGTAAATGTGAAGAGCACAATCCAGTGACAAGCCTTGGGTATTCGTATGATAAATATCTTTGAGGAGATAAATAAACATGTCAACCCAGTCGGAGTGGAGTGATGAATAAGAATGGGCTTGGAGAAAGGGAAGGTTCCCCGAGGTGGGTGTGATAAATGCTCCAGAAGGAAGATGGTTTCCTGTAACATCTGGAGATGACCTGAAGTTTCTCTGGGATGTAATCTAGGAAGTAAACAATGGGGTGCCTTGTCCTTGAGGACAAGGAAAGCTTGTGACTGTGGGGAGGGGCTGAGGCATGACCCACCCATCCCATGGTGTGACTCAGGTCCAGGAGTCACAATGTTCCCTCAGCTCTGTGCCCACCTCTCTCTTGGTCTGGTCACTGGCATTGCCTTACACCTAATATCCTGTCCCAGATCCCCTGTCCACCTCTGGGCTTCTTCAGTTTAAAGTATACTGCAGCCAGATTAACTGTCCCAAAGCTCATTTTACTCACTTCCTCTGATGCTCAAAAATGGCATCCCCATTGGAAAAAAAAAATCTCAACTCCTTCTCTAACATTTTACAATGTGGCAGCCGCTGGCCAGTCCAGGTGCCTCCCATGGTTCCCTCTAAGGAGCCCGCTGCTCTCATCTCACTCTTCCACTCATTGAGTCTCAGCAGAACCCAGCTTCAGGGATCTCCCACTACGGCCACCTCTCTTCATAACCCCACCAGCCTTCAAAGGTCCAGATCAGTCCACACACTGCCCTGGCTTAGCCACGCCAGACCATGCCCACCAAAGTGTCCCTTCTCTCCTCCCAACTCAAAGTCCTTACTTTTAGTAACTCTCATGGGGCTGTAATTACCACCTTGGGACACAGTGCACTGGGATCTAACCTTCCAGGTAACCATCTCTGGTCTCCATCACTGGAATAAACTCCTTAGGGCACAAGTCCTATTTTTAGCTTCTTCCCACTGTGTTAGCCCCTAATCGATGTTCAGTAAAAGTTTGCCTTTACTGGAATGGCTGCGGGCTCTTCCCCAAAGGCGCTGGAAGTAAGAGGGGTCGGAAAATCACACAGTTGCACCAAACATGGACATAGGCCTTTAAAGGAGAAGGATGTTGGGGGAGGGGAGGCAGGGTTGTGATTCTGCAGCCTGTACCTGGGAAGGAACACGGAGTGGGTCTGAACACAGCAGTCCCAGGGCAGTGGGGACAGGAGTGCTTCTAGATAGCAGAGGCAGAAACTGGGGAGGCTGGGACCATTCCCATCTCACTGAGATGTTTCAACTGAAAGGTTACCTTAACGTGAGTGGTTTTCTAACTTTTCTTTTTAAGCTGTAAAATCCTTTCTACCAAGAAAAGATTCCCTGAAGTATAAAGTGTGAAGCAGAACAATGCAGTGTTGCTCTGGGTGAATCAGAAGCAGGGGTCCCAGAGCCCCGAGGCTGGTCCATTTCCTATCTCCCCAGCCCAGACTCTGAAGCTTTCATGGAAAAATCCAAAACTGCTAGGGAGCCTCCAAAAGTCCCCTTGAGACCTCAGATTAAATTATATGAGTTCCTAAAAGGCATGGGTCTCGAGGTTGGATATGAGGAGTTAAGGGTTGTGGGTTATCTTTTTCCTTATATGAAATACACCCTTAGGAAAAAACTAAAATCTGTATTTAAATGTCAGGTAAAGACATCAGGCCCAATAGTACTGATGACAAAGAAGAATAATTTGCACACAGATGAAATGTGCAAATGATGAACTGTGCATAGAAGAATCTTGTCTCTTCTGACATCCGTATTCTAGGAGAGAACTTTGTTGAGAAGGTACTGCTTAGATAACAGGTTCTGCCTCTGTTGATGAAAACTCATTTCATTGCACAAATATGCTTGAATTTTACATCAGGAAGCCTGACTCATTAAATATTTTTGGTACAGTAACACTTCTGGTCAAAGTAGATTAAACAAATAAGTAATTACTTTGGAGACTGTGTATGACTACAAAAGCAGAATTCATTATTTTTCTAATTGTTTTCCCCTAGTGTGGACATTGGCTTCTTTGCTTTTGCTCTGGGCTGTGCCATGAGATGGCCCTGACAACCCTTTCCAATCTCCTTCTCTACCTTGAGTCCCCTGGGGACAGAGGACTGCTCTGGGTGGGCGGCATCAGTTCGATGCTGTTGTAGAATATTGGCTGAGTCTCGTCAAGGGCTCAACCAAGTGTGAGTGGGAGAGAAAGTGAGGGCTTCCAGCCTGGGTGGCTGAGTCAACCCCACCCCCCCAGAGGGGCCCCTCCCTCACTGGTCCATCCACTAAGAGTTTTGTTCTAAAAGCCAAGGGAGCCTGTGACATTGGGTGTTGGGGGCTGGGGGCTGCTCTGGGTTTGTGGGTTTACAGCAGAGGCCCTCGTTTTTGATATTGCCTCTGATTGGGGGTGGGTTCTTTCTTGGGATCATCTACGTGACGCTGCTAGTTCTTAAAACATACTCCCAGATCAACATCACCTAAGAACTGATAAGAAATGCAGAACCTTGAGCCCCGTCTCCGATCTACTGAATCAGAAACCCTGGAGGTGGGGCCCAACCATCTGAGTTTTAACAAGCCCTCCAGGGGATTCTGAGGCAAGTTCAAGTTTGAAAACTTTGTCTAGAAATCAGAACATTACATTTTATTTTTTTATTTAATTTTATTTAATTAATTTTATTTCTTTTTTTATAAATTTTAATTTTATTTCTTTTTAATTTCGTTGCTGCATGCAGGCTTTCTCTAGGTGCGGCGATTGGGGGCTACTCTTCATAGCGGTACAAGGGCTTCTCACTGCGGTGACTTCTCTTGCTGCAGAGCACGGGCTCTAGGCGCGCGGGCTTCAGTAGTTGTGGCATGCGGGCTCAGTCGTTGTGGCTCGTGGGCTTAGTGGCTCTGCGGCATGTGGGATCTTCCTGGACCAGGGCTCGAACCCGTGTCCCCTGCATTGGCAGGTGGATTCTTAACCACTGCGCCACCAGGGAAGTCCAGAATGTTACATTTTAAAAGGACATCTGATGTTATTCAGTTTTCTGTCAGTTCTTACCATCTATGGATTACAGTACTGAGGGTAAGAGAGAGAAACTGCTTCCCTATGTCCCCAGCAGGCTAGAGCAGAGCCCAAATTAACCTGGTTCCTGTCCCTGAGACAGACGCTGGCTCTCTCTCCCTTCCCCCTACACTCAAGCACCCCGCATTTTCAGAGCCCCTGGAGGATGCCCAGCATGTGGAGGGGTGTGGTCAGGGTCACATCGTTCACGGGTGGGTGCTGCCCTCTGGGACCCTTGATCCCTTGGAGAGATCAGGGGTCCCAGCAGAGGTGGACGTGAGCAGAGCCCTGTTCCAGGAGGATGAGGCATCCTCAGCAGTGTGTTCCTAGGGCCCCTCTGCCCCCGGGTCACCCCTGCCTGGCACTTTTCCTCTGTTCCTTCTTCTTCCTGGGGAAACCAGAAGGTGCGCCAGTTAAAGGGAGCAAACCTGAATGCTGTGCCCTGTGACAGCAGGAGGCTATGCAGGGGTGTGTGAGAGACGGGAATTCTTGTCAGGTGATTCCAGTCCTAGGCAGGCACCCCAGAGTGGCTTTGAGGGTGCCTGGGGCAGGCCCGTCAGACTTCCTGGTGTGGGACCAGAGCAATGGCAGCTCTGGTTTATTGAGTGTTTGAGCACAGAAGGAAGTACTGGGGAAGCCACAGGAGTGAGCAGAGGACACCCTGTGTGTCCCATTACTCCTGGCTCTCACCCACAGGGGTTCAGTAGGGCACCCACCACCACCTAAAGCCTGACATCACTGCCGCTGCCACCAGGCAGGGGAGCCGCGCGTGCAGCCACTGTGACTGTCCTCCCTGGGCCCGGAGGTCAAAGTCTTCTGGCCTCAGGGATGAGAGCCCACCTCCTGCAGGGCACTGCACAGCTGGAGCCCTCCCTGCACCCCCGTCCCCACTACGTCCGGGGCCTCCTTCCTCCTCCACCACCCCACACACCGCTGCCCCAGGCCCTCCAAAACGCTGCTCAGGAGCCCAAAACTCCCCCATGGCCTCCACCTGGCTCTTCCCAGAGCACTCCCTCCATGCCCTCCGCCCTGCAGCTCTCTCCAGCGTGGCAGTGTATGACTTTATGCCCGGCACATCTCAGGGTCAGGAGGTGGGCTGTGTTCTCCACTGTTGCTCACCACCTCCCCCTCTGTCCACATGTCGGCCGGGCTGTTGCTCCCTGAGCCTGGGACCACGGGGCACTCCTTCCCACATCACTCCCTGACTCACTGAAGCCTTGGGCTTCCATCTCTATCTTCTCAATCCCACCTCACCCTCCTGTGGGTGACTCTGATGCCCACCTGAACAGCACACGCTCACAGCCCCACTACTCTTCCATGTCTGACCCTCCCCACCAGACAGTTGGACTTGGCCTCATCTGAAGGTGCTCCAGTTTCAAAGCCACGCGTTCAAGTATTCTTGAATGAAAGCATCCTGCCTGGGGCAACCTCTGATAACTCCCCCCAGCCGCTGCAGCCTCATCTGGCTCTCTCGACCTTTGTCTCTACATAGCCCTCTCCCAATTCATATCCTGCATCATCCAGCTTGGGTTCCATTTTGCAATAGTGTAATTGACGATACTCCCCTAAGCCTCAGGCGTGAGTTGCCTTTATCTTTCCATAGGATACAAGCAGCAAAACTCAACCCGCGAGAGACCCACCATCCTCTTCCTGTAGGGTCTGCTCTGAGCAGCCAGGCACTGCTGAGAAAGCCACAAAACAGGACAAATGGGCAGCTTTGTAAATAAAAGATCACCAACTTCAAATAAGCCTTCAAAACACTTTCTGGAAATGCTGAATTTCTCTGGTCAATTCCATCTCCCATTCTCTGGAGTGGGCTGCCTAACTCTTTTCATTCTCCTTAACCCTTCAACCCCAGTGTCTCCTCTTTCACTCTCAGCAACCAAGCTTACCACTCACCTACAGAGAAAATAGATGCCTGAACGTCCAACTGCATGAATAATATCGCGACTCGGGTACTCAAAGTCTCCTCGAATTGCGCATGCGCAAAACCGAACCCACGGTCCCTGTGCACGTCTGGGAGCCCGCGGCACATCTCCCACGTATCTGCAAACCATCCGCTTATTCTCCTGCTTTGGTTTCTTTGTTTTCCATGTCGGCTGCCTGCAAGAGCCCCCTGGGAAACCTGCTCCCTGAGCCAGACTTCCAGGGCCCTCCCTGGGGAGTTGTGGGCCAGTGGGGACACGGTTCCCCTGTGCTCCCTGAGGTAGCACCCACTCAGCCTCCCAAGCCCACCTCCCCACTGAGCTGCAGCTCCTCCTCAGGAGCCTTGGGGCTGCCTATTTGGGCCTCAAACCTCGGCGACCCTCCTGCAAAGCCTCCTTCCTTGCCCTCGTCCTCACTCCTTCTAGGGCATCAGATGAGACAACAGACACCAGGAGGCCCTGTTTCCAACCAGCCCTCCACATACACACCTCCTCACAAGCTTCCTTACACACATGCAAACCCGTTCCTGTGAACCAATGCCAGACCACTGGGTTATGAGGTGCCACCAGACTGTGAGCATTATGTCAGGCCTAACAGGAATTCCTGGGACACATAGGACACCGCACTGAGGTGCAAGAGTTACTGGAGCGGTGAGACCTGGTGTTTTCCCTCGGGAGCCCTCAGTCTATCAGGAGACATATGGCCCATGCACACAAAGAACTCCTACACATTCAAGAACTCATGCGCCATCCTTATAACTAGTACCGCTCAGAGAAGGACAAGAAACACATCAGGGGTTTCTATGGGGCAGATGGGCTCACAGAGACATGCTTCTTCCCCTGAGGTCTTCTGGATACATAAAGCATTTGTTCTGTCCAGAAAGAAAGAAAGAAAGAAAGAAAGGAAGGAAGAAAGGAAGGAAGGAAGGAAGGAAGGAAGGAAGGAAGGAAGGAAGGAAAGGAAGAAAAGAAAAGGAAAGAAAAGAAAAGAAAAGAAAAAGAAAGGAAGCAAAAGAGAGACACATACACTTCAAATTTCCAGGGCTCATTTCTATAGCTGAGGTTGTGCTGTGGCTCAGCTCTCAGAAGGAAACTGATCCCAGGGCCTGGAGGGTTGGCAAAAAGTCCCTCTTGCACTGGAAAATATTTGTAGTCCGGCTTTGCCTTTATTTACCCAGAACATTTAATGTGCCTTTTTTCCCCATCTTTCACATCCGCTCAGAGAAGATGTTAATTTTCTGAAATTAAACACTTAGCTTGATTACTGTTTTGTTAATTGCTGCATTCAAAAACCCCTGGTGCTCCTGCCTGTTTAACATGGATGGTGCTGTGAAAATGATAGGCGCAGAGCTGGCGTGCAGGTGGATGGACATCAGCGTCGGAATTGCCAACCCGACACCCCCACTGGTGCCTGCTGGAGCAGCTGGGGCCCTGCCTCTGCGGGAGGGGGCAGCCCAGCCTGGGCATAGCAGAGTGTCTCCCGCAGGGCCGTGTTTTGGGAGGACAGTGCACCCGGGAAGTCCAGGTCTCACCAACATCTGGGAGAACGTGGGGTCTTAACTGCAATCACAGTGCCCGCACAGAGATGCCGGAGGAAGGAAAGATCACAGAGAAAGCTCAAGCCACACCATTTGCTGATGTCTGAGATGAGTTTAAGAAGGATCGAGGCATCCATTCATACATTTATTTGATAATTTATTAAATCATTCAATGAACATTTCTCAAATGCTGTTATTAGAGGAATAATAGCACCTAGCTAGACACTGGGGAACAGTAGCCACTCAGGTGGATAGAGGGCACGCTCTCCTGGAACTGACATTTGCCAGAGGAGCGAGGACAGACTCATCACCAGTCTCCTCCTCCCTCCTGCCCCCTGTGCCTTGGCCACAAGGCGAACAGAAACTATCTCGTAATCCAACTAGAGGCTCCCTCTGTAATGAGGGTGATAACAATCTCATTTGGACTTTGAACAGGGGAAGGAACTTACTACATCTCACTGCCTGGCAGTCCCATTTTCACTGAACAAGCCGTGTATTTAGAGTGCCCAAGAGGTTGTAAAATGAGCAAATAGGTCCCTGGGGCCCGTGGGGCCCTCTAGTCATCCTCAGAGCCACACAGTTGTTCTCCAGCTTTTAGCAGCATCTTAGGCACTGCTCAGGACCTGGAACAGGGAGCTTTCCTACGCCCAACCACCGCGTGGCCCAGCATGTGAAATCTGTCCGCAAGAAGTTCAAACTGGTCAGATAGTAAGTAATAAAATATCCCACCTTGTACTGTCACTGTATAGCAACAACCTCCTCGGATTGAAATGCTTTCTAGCGATGGCATGTGATCACATCCTGACTTTTGCAAAGTGAGAGCTGGCACCTCAGTGGGCTGTGGTACCCATAGACCGGCTGAGATCCCTCTTGGTGACTTTCTAGGCATCCGAGCCCAGTTTCAATGAGTGCTGGGCATCAGAATGGGAGCTCCCCAAGGCATAGACTCTTGTCTGTGCTGTTTGCTCCTGTGTTCCTCAGGCCTGGAGCCGTGAATGACACACAGAAGACCTCAATAAATATTTGTTGAGTAAGTGAATGGGAGCCCCTAGAAGCAGAAGCCAAGGAGTCAGCATGTGGAATGCAGTCACAAAGATTGTGGTGAATGAATGAATGCATTTCCAAAGTTAATGCGCTTAAACAAATCCCCCTTTGAATCTCACTGTTTTCCTCTGAGTACATCAGGGCTTCTGGTAACATCCTAAGGTCATCCCCTTAAGTTTTCCTTCTAAGAGCCAAAAGAGAGGAAGATACCTGGTCCCCTGGCTGACCTGGAGGGAGCACCTGCCCACCCGTGGACCACCAGGATATATTCTGATCACTACACATCAACCAAACATTTATATAACAAAGCTCATGTGTAGGGATTAAAGGAGCCTGGCAAATATTTATCAAGGTTCTATGCCTAGTGCTGTGGGTCCCTCCCTCATGACAGTGGGGAAGGGTGGAAAGTCTGATTCTCTGCAGAGCTCACCACCTAGTGGAGAACCCAAGGCTGCTGGGAGTGGAAGGCCATGACTTTGGTCAGGGGCAATGCTATGTGGTGACCTGCTCCACTCAAGAGACAACAATCCCTGTTTGCAGATGGCAGGACCTTTCTGAGGCCACTTGGAAGTTCCTCCTCAATGCCAGGACTTAAGAAACAATAAAAACAGCCTTTTGGAGATTAACAATGAGAAGAAAGCAATAAAATGAACTATGAAATTGAATTAAGAACAGTGAAATTGTCATTGACTTAAGTTTTTTTTTAACTTTTCCTTATTAACTTCAATGAAAGTTTTCCTTAAAATCATTCCCATCTTTTTGATGTTCTGACTCAATCTTTTTCTCTGCTCTGGAACAAATTTCACCTGCTAATTTCCAGTGAAACCAGCCCTTAAAAATGGACTAGATTCAGCATATGGATCTTAACACTCTAAATTTTTACAGGCAGCAGTGTAATATTGTTTTAATATTTAATTTTGAGATTTACATAATATCTTCCCTCCAAAGAGCTCAATATATTGCAATATCATAAAATTCCTTTTCATATTCAAAGATTATTCTTTATGCATGCAAATACTATACTTAACCAAGGAATAATGCAAATTAGGTGATGTGTTCAGAGGAATTGGTGGGCTGGGTAATTCATGTGTGGGAAAAGTAGCATCTCTGAGTGAGTTTAATTGTCTAGGAACTTTGAAAATGCCTTAAAAATGGACAAACTATAGGGGCTTGTGATGACTGACAGAGTAGTGTAGTATTTTCTAAATAAAATTAAGTAACGGCTTGTGTCTGTGTTGTGGGCACAGTGTACATGTTAGTGTTTCACATGCAGTCGGCACCACAGGCCATACATGAGCTGTGCGCAATATAAATGTCAAATATAAATGCTGCTGATGCATCCTACGGGGAAGGGAAAAGTGCTGCCTCTCCAAACACATGATGAGGAAAGACAGTCAGGCTCCTCTGAGCGGCAGGTTGAGCCTATGTCGGGTATACAGGTTCTGTTCCTTCCCTGCCGTCTTCACTAACCCCCTGGAACACAGATTTCACTGCTCCCCTTTCTGGTGCCTACTCCTTCCTTGAAGAGTGGCCAAACCAATATCTGTCATTTATCTGATCTAGATGACATCAGTCCCAAACAAAGGGACCAGGGGCCTTGGAAGGAAACAGCCTAGGGGGGGGGAAAAAAAAGCCCAGCAAATTGCTGTCTGGCTCAGGACATATTCTCAGAAATTATGCTCATCTCCCAGTCCATCACACGGTTTGCAAAGTGATTTTCTCTCCTCTGTCTCATTTGCTTGTCACACAGCACGAGGAAGCAGGTGCCAGTCCTCCCATCTTACTGTGGAGAAAGGAGGGATCACAGCAATTCAATGAACTTGCATGAGTCATGTGAGGAGCAGAGAGAGGGGCCAACCCCACGTCTCCCCTCCCCACTGCACGGCTGCCACCATGAGCCCAGGAGTCAGGGAAGGTGACTGCCCCGAGGGGGGATGAGATGGTACCACACAGCACACTCACCATTCAAGCCTGGCTAAGTCAGATTAGCCCTCTGAATCAGAGGCTGCAAGCCACAGCCAAAAGGCCAAATCCAGAATTGGATTTGTTTGCCTCTCAAGTGTTTTAAAATTTTCTAATTAGTTGTCAACATTTTTAATCTGGATTTTCAGCTTATAACATCTGGCAGCGCTGGGTATGACGCCACTTGCTGGAGCTGAGTAGGGGCTGCCCCTGTTCTTCTCTTCAACTCCCTATATAGTCCCCACCACTCCCTCTTGTGTGACTCCTGGCTCCGTGTCGCTCCTGCCATTACCTGCCTGGCCTCATGGGTCTTTGAGTGTGTTCTCTCTGGCTCAGATGCTCCCGAATTTACTGACTTTATTTTACCACACTACAAGTTAATTTTATAGATGTGCTGGTCTGATTTGTCTTATGTATTTTTTCCAAGATTTCCTCTGAGGTTGTCTTCCCCAACTCTGACACTCAGAGTCTAGTTGGCAGAAAAGAGAAGTAAAGTTTGTCATTCACTTTAATTCTCTCTGACAGCCAGATGATCCGGCCATCAGTCTGAACCTGGGGCCAGGTGCCGGAGAGTGATTGCAGAAGTTACTGGTGATAACAACCTCTCTGCAGATCGCTTGGCCACTGGAACAGAGAGAGTTCCACCTGATCTGGCTTATTTTAAACTCAAGGCAGCTGTATTCAGCTCAAGGCTGCATCCCTAAAGACCTCACGTAAATCTGAGCTTGCATAATTCATGACCAACCCTGACCAAAGGTGATGGACATTTTTTTGACACCTAAAGTGGCCCAGCTACGTGGCAATAGCTTAGAGGGAGCTTACAACCTACACAGCTCACCATAATGCAACTTTTGATCAGTCTGAGGATAAAATGGCCACAAACCTGAGTATGAAACCCAGAAACATCATTTGCTGGCTGTGAGATGCTGAGCAAATTCCAAAAGCATTCTGACCTCGGTTTCTTCATATGACCCACATCATCTTTTTAAAGAACTTGGTAGGGGCTTGGCACACTGGAGGTGCTCAAAAATGGTAGTCCTCTGCCTCAGCCTATGGGCTGCATGAGAATCCCATCCTGATACTCTCCGAGTGATACAAGATCCTTGAGTAGTCTGACTATATACTTAACTGGGGTCATCACAGAAGGAAATGAAGGCTTGTTGGATCTCAGGATGCAATAGACCCTGTGGTGTCCCCCAGTCATGCTGGTTCCGAGGGAAGAACTATACCTACTATGTATCCAATGGGCCAGAAGATGACTACAAAATCTCCTTAGATCAAAACCCTAGGGTCAAGAGAAACCTACTGGCTTTGTGACCACCTAGAGGGCTGGGATAGGGAGGGTGGGAGGGAAATGCAAGAGGGAGGGGATATGGGAATATATGTATACGTATAGCTGATTCACTTTGTTATAAAGCAGAAACTAACACACCGTTGTAAAGCAATTGTACTCCAATAAAGATGTTTAAAAAAAAAAAAAGAAAGAGAAGCCTACTGGTGACTTTCTCTGATAGACTGATACAAACCATGACTCTTTTTGTCGGGTAGCTAAATCAGCTAAGATGAGCTGCCTGCCTCCACTGGGCAGGGATCATGAGAGCAACACAATGCAGCACCAATGTGGCACATCTGGGCAGCCCCAAGGGAGGAGAGCATGACAATCCTGCCTCTACTGGACAGTAAGAATGGCACACCCAGCCACAGATGCTGTCCATAGCTCCTAAACAGAGGAGGAACCAGCCCAGAGCAGTGAGCAGCCTCCCAAAATAGATTCTCACGTTCAGATCAAGCCCAAAACCCTTGGCAGACAACTTGTCCAAACCTTTCTCTCATGTGACCCTGATATCCATTGTCAGGGTCCAATTCACCTTGGAACAACTTGTACCCCTCAACAAACACACGCCTATCTCCCAATTCCATCCAGAGGCAGGGGGAAGCCTTTCATGGCTCAGCGTCACAGAGAAGATTGTGGAAGGGTAATCAGCCTGCACACTGAGATACCATCCACTCAGCCGGATGGCACTGACTGTCCCTGAAGAACCCCTCTGTGCTTGGAGGCTATGATATAGGGAGCCCAGAGGGACTGCCCACCTTTTAGGGCAGGAAACAGAAGAGAGGAACAGAATGGATGGCCTGCCGACCCTCCCTCTAATCCCAGGTTTCCCAAGCCCTTCAAGTCTCTGCTTCCTTATAAGAAAAATGGGAACAAAGATGCACAAGTCACAGGGTAATTATGAAGATCAAATGAGTCTGTATATTCCAAAATTGTTTGTCAACTCAAAAGAGACACAAACTGTGAATAATAACTATGACTCAATCAGGACCCACTCAATACTCCCCCCACCATTTCAGTCTGGGCTGTTCCAGGCAGGGAATAGATACGCAGTAAACGCTTAGCCGTTGATTTAATGATTGATTCCAGGACGGCTCTTGGTCAACTTCTTTACCTGCCGTCTACCTACTCATGACCCAAACAGTAGGACAAATGTGGCCACAGGTACTGACAAGGGTCGCACCATACCTGGAGGTCCGAGGGGGAAGGCTGACCTGGATCTTGCCCAGAGTGGAAGAGCCCAGGGCTGCTCTGGAAAGGGGACAGGCATATCATGACTTCTTGGTGATACAGGGGTTCATCCACCTTGTCTCTTAATGGATCTGAGTCACTAGGGATTTTATGATGCCTGTTATTTAGTCTCTCTTTCATCCCTTATAAAATCTGGGGCTTCCATTCATGTTTCTAAACTCTTCTTGCAGAGGTACAGGCTCGAGTGTTTATTTTGAAACTTCTCATCTTTTTAAACAAATATCTGTTTGTGGAAAGTAACTTGCATTCACATGTGGACTCACCAAACAGCACCGTGCTCCTCAGAGCCCCACAGCCCATGGATGAGAAACCACTGGTTAACTTGACCTTTATTTTATAATAACCATATGCCACCAAGAAGCACTTGCAACCTTACCTTGTTGATTGTAAACTTTTCTGACACCCAAATTCCAGAATTCCCAAAGAGAAATCACAGATTGGACAGTGACAATGGGGCTGGGACTACAAAATCAGGGAAGGTTAAGAATAAAAGGCCCATGAGAGGGCGAACAAAGGGCATGAGAAATGCTCCTGGAGGGGCCAACGGGTAAGGACAGAAATAAATATTTTGAATATTGGTAATGCAGGGTCCCTTGTAGAAGCCCTGGTCCCTCAGCTTCACGGCAGCCTGAGAAGGTACAGATGGCAAGACAAGCAGATGGGCAGGTTCGGGAATAGCAGGGGAAGGGAAGGGAGGGGCAGAAATCAAAGCAAACCAATATAAGTGGCAGGTTTGTTCACACATGCTTAGAGAGAGGGAAAAGACAGCCAAGCCCAGCGTAACATGACAGACTGGAAGGATTATTATTCCCAGAAGCTGGGACACTAAAATATTTCAGCCAGTTTTCTGCCTTAAACTCTCCAAGGGAAATACTGCTAACAAAGGCTGCTCATGTTATGTGCTCATCACGACGCAGAAATTACCGTTCTCTTCTCTGTGAGTAAGACGGGCTGTCACAACCTTTGTCTCCATGGCACTGGGGCTGTGGTCACCAGCTGGAGGCTTCCACACTTCCACTCTTATTTTCTCACTACACACGTATGCATGTAAACACGTGACCATACGCATACATACAAACACGCACACACGAACACACACACGCTCACAGCAACAACGCAGCCATCTGGATAGCCATGCTCTCCGACGACACCTTTTTTTCTTCGCAGTTCTGACAGCTTAAACCCAGGAATCATCTGCCATCAAAGATGCCTGGTGTTAAAAGAGGTAGAATGAGTCTCGGGATGGGGAGAGGAGGAGTAGGAAAGGATGGAGAAGAATAGAAGAGGTCAAGAATTGGGGGCTATGGGGAGGGAGAGGGAGCAAAAAGAAATGTTGGGTCCTGCTATTCTGCTAACAAGCTGTCCTTTTAGAATTTGTTGATTGAGAAAAATCCATAATTCCAAGGAAGATCATGGTCCACTGCCCACGACCCCCATCGTTGCCTGTAGACGTGATCTTCATGTCCCCTCTGCAGCCTTGCACCTTCCCTTCAAGGGGGAGACTGCTCATTTCTCTCTAGCTCCTTTGGTATTTACTGCATGTTTACAGCACACAATACTTAGCTCTGTACTTTGTGTCTATGTCCTGGAAATCCTTCAGTGATTGAGTTTCACGGGAGGAACGATGGTGTCCGAGTATCATTTTATCCCTCACAGTGTCTAATCCATAGCCTGGCACACAGTAAATGCTGAATAACTGTCTCAATAATTGAGTGAATAAAGAAATAAATGAGTGAGTGCATGAATGGACTGGTTAAATGGATATAAAAAGAAATGGATTGCTGCAAGGGGTGTGAAAAGTAATAAAAGGAGAAGGTCAGAAGAGCAAAAGATACAGAAATAAAGAGGAAAGAAGAAAATGTGTTCTGAGCTATGCATGCCACAGGGATGTACCAGCCATCAGGAGTGATCTACTGCCAACTATCTGAAGTCTCTATAACAGTTTAGCATTCAGCTGACCAAGTTGTAAAGGAGAACGTACTGCTGAATTACATGGGTTTAATTGAAAAATAATCTATGAAGGCAGCCCTGACTATCACATGATTTCTGGGAAGTTTCTTTCGCTGGGCTGGCTAATAAAGCCGCACTGGTGTTCTCAAGATCGTGCAGTGTTTCTGCCTATCCACCCACCTACCCATCCATCCATCTGTCCATCCACCCTTCCAAGGACATTCGTTGAGCCCCAGCTGGTTGCAGAGCACTGGGTCGTACTCTGGCTTGGATGTACATCTTTGCTTTTGAACTGGGCACAAGAAAACCCCTCAGAATCCAGTTCATTCTCAGAGGTGAAACACTATAGCCTTTTCCTCCATGGCCACAAATGCCCATCGCCTAATACTTTCACTCCTGGGAGGAGGCCTGAGGGCAGACTAACAGGATATGTGTGGCCGAAGCTTTGTTCCTGCACAGAAGTGGCAAAGAGCCAGCCCCGCAGACAGACAGAGAGGAGCACAGATGCCTGCAGACTTACCAGCTTGGTTTGTGGTGATGTTGACGGAGACGTGCTGTGGGGGGAAGGGACTTTTGCTGGAGACTCCATTGACGGCCTGGATGTCAAAGGTGTAGGGGGTGTGGGCCCACAGGCTGCTGATGGAGACACGGCACTCAGTCAGGCCCAGCTGCCTGGGCACGAACTCTACGTTGTCATCGCAGCGGGAGCAGCTCCGGCGGTCTGCCCGGCACTTCTTACAGATGATGTTGTAGGTGACATCATCCCGCCCACCCGTCTCCCGAGGAGGGTGCCACTCCAAAATGATGGATGTCTCATTGACGATGGATATGACATTGCGGGGACCTGATGGCACACCTATAGGGAGACAACAAAAGGACATTGAGGTTGGATAGAAGTTTCCCCAGCATCTCTCCATTTGTCTTTGGTGTGTTCCTACTTTCATCACATACACACATCCCTTCTCCTCCCTCAACCCCAAATCTCCATGCCTCAATCCATTCTGAGAAAAAATGACAGAGATGACAACCTGTCTCCCACTCCTCTTTTAGTCATCCCCACTGGGGTTTTCCTTCTTTGAATCATGTGTGCCAAGGGAGAGGAGGATGGAGGACTTGGGTACAAGCCCTTCTGTTCGAAGGACCAAGCTGCATCCTCCAGGCAACTTTAGTATCAATAACATGTATGTATATTGGACTCTTATTGGATTCCTTGTCTTTTCTTCATTGGTGTAGAACTCAAGGGTTGAGGGATAGGAGTGACCCCTCATAAGACCTAACATATCCAGGCATCCTGCCTAAAATCTCATACAATCTGGGATCTATGTGGTGTGTGCATGGCATTGGGAGTGTTTTTCTGTAGGATGGGCTGCCAGAAGACCTGGAGAGATGAATATTCACATTGCACAAGTTTTGATGCATGAAGTCAGGAAATTCACGCAGCCACCATTTTTGACCCCATGACACTAGAAGAACACAGTGGTTTGTCCCAGACACTCTGCTAGCTACTTTGCATGCATTTAACATGCCCCCCCACCCCAAGAATGCTATTGGGAAGGTACAATAATTAATTCAATTTTATTGAAAGGGAAACTAATGCTGAGAATGGGGACTGGCTATAGATCATTTGGTCTATGAGAACTAAAATTGGCATGGACACCACATCTGTCTGATTCCAAAGCTCACGTTCTTAGCTATAGCCCTGTGCTGCCTGTTAGTGAAACTATCTTTTCCTACTAAGGGAAGAGCTGGCCTTACTCTGATATGACACTCCAAGATTTGGCAGTCAAATCTATAAACGGACAACAGGACATTTGAACAGACTGCCTCTCCTACAAATCAGCCTGGCTCACAGGGATTCAAGGAGGGCAGCCTCTTCCCTCTGGAAAGTTCTGCCCATGGCTGCTGGTCACACTCTGGCAAAGGCTGAAATGCCTTGTTGCAAAACTCTAGAAAGCCTGGTCCCTAGTAGGAGGGCAAAAATGCTGCCAAATTAATGGCCGGCCGCAGTCCTGAGCATTTGGAGATTAAGTTGGAGAATCTCCTGCCCAAGAACAGAGCAGATCACAGCCTCTGGTTCCCAGGCTGAGCTCTGCTTATCTTCAGTATCCACCTGATGGAAATGGATCCCTTCTGGAAGCACCCCCGCCCCCCCGAATGGTGGGCCGGTTGGAGCCACCGCTCTGGATAGTAATGCTTTCAGAATTCACGCACGTGACTGTTGCCAGCTGAACGAAGACGTGTAGGGCAATTCATGTTGGAGACAGGAATCAAATGCCAACATACAGAATGAGGGAATAACAACAAGGTCGGGGGGTACCAGGGAAGGATTCTGTGTTGAATCAGTCAACAGCGAGCAGCTAGAGCAGAAAGCAAATATTAAATCGGATTGTATTAAAACATGAAAGAAAATCAGTACTGTATTATATAAAGCCCATTAGGCCTGAGCTAAAGCACGACTTTCATGCATGCTTGTGACAGGGCAGGATTCCTGAAGCATTTTTACTAAAGTCTTGCAAATAGTGTCCAAGAATTCCCCACCCATACGCCCAGGGCTGAGCATCCGCCTCTTTGGGAATCAGCACACAAGTAGTACTGGGCGGGCAGTTGGGACCACGCTAGGTGGGCTTCTACAGGTCGTGGCCAGCCTCATCTCACACTGCACTGGTCACTAAATGGCCATATCGGCCGGTGCCTGTCTTAGACGTGTCTGTTTGCTTGCACTGATGACACTCAGACCACAAGCTCCCAGTGGTCAGTGCCATCCCTGCCTGTCTCATTGCTACAGCAGACAGCCTAGCTTCAGCCACAGGCCACTGTTTCTCATGATCATAATAATTACGTTCACCAAGCGCATGTTATATGCCAGGCATGGGGTAAACCCTTTAACCATGTTATCTTGCTGCATCCTTATGATGTCTTGAGGCTATCACTCAGAAAGCAGCCTTGGGCGGAGGAGCAGAGACAGGTACCGACAGGGAGAGTGACCACCCACTCCTGCCACCCTTTGGAGACCTCCCCACTTCAGTTACCTCCTCTGTCCCTTGAACTTCAACTTCACCCTCTCCCCTAATTCCACCTTATCCCCTTAAATGTGAATAAGTCATTGCCACTTTTTTTTTTTTTTTTTTTTTTTTTTTTTGTGGTACGCGGGCCTCTCACTGTTGTGGCCTCTCCCGTTGCGGAGCACAGGCTCCGGACGCGCAGGCCCAGCGGCCATGGCTCACGAGCCCAGCCACTCCGCGGCATGTGGGATCTTCCCAGACTGGGGCACGAACCCACGTCCCCTGCATCGGCAGGTGGACTCTCAACCACTGCGCCACCAGGGAAGCCCAATCATTGCTATTTTAAAACCAAAATATGGTCACCTGGCATTTCTTTCTCTATATTACATGTCCTCTATCTACTCTCCAGCCAAGCTTTCCCAAAGTGGAGTCACCCTTTTGGGCCTCGCTCTCTCCCTGCTCAGCCAGCTGCAGCCTGGTTGCTCTCCCACTCCACCACCATGCCTGCCTTTTTTGGCAGGGGGGCTCCTACTTGAAAAATCCAGGGAACACAATTCAGTCCTTACCTTCCTGACAGCTCCCTGTGTGGTCACCCCGTGTGGGAGCCCAACACACAGTCTGTCAGCTTATCTCCTTTCCTCTGATCTTTCCCTTCCTCTATATCTCCACTGCCTCACAATGATGAGCCTCGTCAATTTTCCTGCCCTATTGCAAAGACTCCTAACAATTCTCTAACATCACTTTCCATCTCTCCTATCCATTCTCTCCTGCCAGGGTGTAAGTTCCAAACGTACATGGGATCATACTGTTTTCTACTCAAACCCCAATTATTCAAAAGTTCACCCTCCTTTCCAAGTCCTTCAGGTCCCCATGTGCTGCTTTTGATCTCATCTCTGGCCCCTTGGACCTTAACCCTCATATTGTAACGAACAGGAAGATTCCTGTGATGTCCTGTGCACACTAAGCTCTCTTTACTTCCGCCAAGCCTTTGCACCGTGCTTTCTCCTCTGTCTGGAATTCTTTTCCTTCTATCTACTTGAAGAACTCCTGCTCACCCTCCAGATCCAGCACATTCCACCAGGAGTCATGCATCTCCGCGCTGGGCTTCCATGAGCCCATTTCTGGATGCCTAACTCAGAATCCACCATTGCACTGTGATGGGCTCTTCTTATATGTCCTCACCATGCTGTGGCCTCCTGGTGAACAGGGGCTGGTGGCTGGTTAGTCTCCATGATCCTTACGCTCAGCATTTTGCCTGGGAGAGGCCCCATTCCACCAGTTTTCAACCTCTACTCAGTGTGCAAGGCTTCAGGTCACATGTGTTCACCCCTCTCCAGCGTGAGACATGATGCCCTGTGGTGGGGCTGAGAGAGGATGCAGCAGCAGCAGCAGGGAGGACCCCGCTTGTGCCCCTGAATGGTAGAGGCTTTGGTGAGATAAAGTGGCAGGTAAGGAGCTGCCCCGTCCCTGATCCATTGGTGTCCATGGCAGCTGGGGGAGAACAACCCTGGTCAATACTTTCTCCATGTCTGTTCATTTGCTTCCCACTCAAGAACAAAAGCAGTGGGTTTCCAAGAAGAATTTTTCAAGTTTATTTAAAAACAGGCTTCATATGAAGCAACCACCCCTCATTCATGGCTGCACTCCAGAGCAAATGCATCTGTGGGGCATGAACAGGGCTCTGTGGGAGCCGTGGTTGCTGAGTCCAAGGCTGCATAAATCTGAATTCTTTCCTTCCAAGGAGCAGGAACAGACATTAAGAGCCTTCCCTGGAGAGCAGACTCAGAGAGCTCGGAGAACGTGCACGGTGCCTGGGCCCCCAGCACATACTTGTGGAAGTGACCCAAGTCTGGGCCATAAACGATGGCTAGAACCCAATTCATTATTCATTTGTTCACTCTCTCACTCTTTTAATAAATACTCTTGCACTGTTTTGGGCATTTGGGAAATAGGAAAAAGCAAGCCAGACAAGCTCCTACTCCCATGGAGCTTACATGGAGAGAAAAAACTGACAGGAAAAAAGGAAACACAGAGATAAAGGAGATGGTTCCAGATAAGAATAAGTGTCAGGAAATAAAGCCATCCCCAGGCTCAGATTGCCTCCCCACAATGCTTGCTCCTGTCCCTTTTCCCACGAGGCTTCCTCCAGGCCAGGCAAGCCAGGCCCAGTGTCTGGGCAGCTAAAACAATGATTGTCCTCAAGTTTGTGCTCCATTGTCCTGATGACAAGGATGCATTCCTGCAAGTAGGCAGCCTAGTCTCTCCTATGCCTGAACAAAGAGTCTAACCAGAGAGCAGATTTGGCCTCCAAATAAATCTCCCTAGAGGAAGTGCTAGGGCCATTTCCTACCCATCTAGGCTGCATCCCCTGGGTTTGGGGCCCACCCCCTGAAGAGAGTATTTGGCCAGCACTGGGGTCCCCAGCAACATCCTCAGGAAGGAGGCCAATTGAGACCAGCAAACCAAAACTTTAAAGGGGGAGTGGAGAGGGAGGCCAGAGGGAGAAGAAAATCTGCTTTCTCCGTCCTCAGAAGCCCTCAGGAAGTACACTGGCAGGGCTCAGAGCCAGGATCTCCTTGTCTAAACTCCCTGCTCTCTCATCTGTGTCCTCGTTTTTCTTAATTACATACAGACAGGCTTTTTGAAGCCTCTCTGATCTGTTGCCACGGTTACTACTGATGAAAGCTTCCTGATGAAAGGGCTAGGAAAACTCAGTCCTTTTAAAGGATGGGAAAACTGCTGAGCTGTGATCCTCTGTCTGGGTGGAAGGAACAGGGTGGATTCTGGGTTGTAGGGATGGGTCTCCAGGGTCTTCCAGGATATGCCTGAGAGGTTGGCTCAGACTGCATAGAGCATGGATGGCATTGGGACTTCAAAAAGTTAAGCAGAAATGATCCTTCTAGAGCCATAGGGCTAGCCCAAGTGTTGTCACATTGAGATAGAATCTCCTGCTTCTTAATGTGCTTTGGGCCAGATGATTTTTTTTTTAAAGAATCGAGAGACAGGGTGGGTGGGAGAGAGTAGTTGAGTTTATTTGTAGGCATAAAGCTGGAAATAAGAGCACTCTTGAGTAATCAAAGGGAAAATCTGCTGAAGACAGGGAAGCCCCGGAAGCCAATTTCTTTATTAGGAATCTTAATAAAGCCAACATCCTGGTTTGAGAATTTAGATGTGAATTTCTGGCTGGTCCAAGGTATAGAGCAGGCAGTGTCCAGCTAACTGTGCATTGCTGCTGCCAGGGTCTGTGTCCTCCCCATGGGGAGCAGGTGAGGGTGACAATCACAGCGAGGCAATGCTCTCCTGGGAGGCTCCTTGTGCAGGCTGGAATTGAACTGCTTTGCATAAGGCCACAGATGAGGCCCTCCCTTTTGTGTGCATGACCCATTGAAGAATCTGATGAGAGCAACAAAGATTTTCCTGAGAAAAATGAACATGTACTTGAACATATACTTGTTTCCGGAGACTCTGAGAGGTCTCTGAAACCAACCAACAAACCTCCTAAATGTTCACAGCAACAAAGTTAAAAAAATATTCTCTTGCTGGCAAAACTTAGGGATGTGAACTTCTAAGCCTTAATTTTCTCATCTGAAAAATGGCAGTTTTGAGGATTTAATGAGATAGTAAGTCCAAGGAGTTTAGCTATATGGTTGGTACCCAGAAAAACTCAGTTAATGTCAGCTGCTATTATTATTAGTATTGTCATTATTGGATGATCTGGTTGACCCACTCGTTGAACTAAGATTAATCTAATTCAGCCACTTGTTCCTTGAGCAGAAACCCTGATGCCCAGACCTATGCTGACATCCATGAAGATAAGAGGAACCCATATGTTTATTAATGAGGCAAGACCCCTTACCTACAGAGTACTGGGAATTGTGGGCACATACAGTTAAGTGTCAAAGCAAGTGATACAGACACAAAGAGTTACAAACGGATGTTTGAGGAATAAGATCAATGAAGAACAAAACTTTTAGAGATGGTGTCTGGGCATCCTGCCTACAAGATTGGAGTTGTACTTGAGGAGAAACACCTTGAAGGCTTTCTGCTCTAGTCTATACCCTTTGGGACACCTAACCCTTGCAAACACATCCTAGGTAGAGCCCTAGTCTTGAGTATAGGGCTGTGTCTCCAGAATGGTTCCAGCTCTTTTTACCTCCTGGGCTCAGAACCTCTGTGTACATCTATACATCTGCTTTCTGGCCTTCTAAGAGGCTGTCTGGCTTTGACCAGTATCTGGTCTTGCTTATTCTCCTTCCTCCTGGCAGGGAAACCCCACCTTTATACTCCTATAGCAAACTGTGTTCTCTATGCAATCTTCCTTTAGGAGAAAGGGTTGAGATAGGATTTGTGAATGAGCCAAAAAGGACATTTGATGCTCAAGACTCTCGAATGCAGAAACAGTGTTCTCATGGCTGAGAAGAGTCAAGATTTTAGCTTGGAAATATGTGGTTTGCATATTTTAATGTGGGCTGAGGATTAAGAAGGGAGAGAAAGGGAGATCAGAAAATAACATCAGGGATAGGGATGGCAAAAAAAAGTGTGTTGTGAGGGGCAAGGAAGACATGTGAGGAGTGGTCCAGGACTGGTTATCAAAAGTGATAGTACTATCAGGACATCTCTTTACTCACTGCTCACTGTGACATAGCTACTTTAAGGAACCATGTCTGAGTGATTGGAAGTCTTCCTAGGGAAGAATAAAGGTCTTTGAGATTTTATAGAGAAATAGATAAGAATCAGGGAGAAGAGGCAGACATGGAAATGGGGGCTATGAAGGTCTGAAGAGGTTTTATATAAAAGCAAAATATGCAGGAAACTAAGTCAGGCTGGTGGTTATGCCTTTGCCCTCAATACAGCATACAGGGCTGAAAGCAGTATGGGTTGGAGGGTAACATAAGCCAAAAAGGGGAAAGTTTGTGAATGTCAGAAAGGCTGTAGAGTTACCAAATAAACATGAGGTCAACTTCATGTTCAGCTGTGGTTCCTTCTTTGGTAACTTGTTTATTGAAAACAATGTCAAAACAAAGAACGTCTCTTTATTCTCTCTGGCTGCCATGTGTAGCTTTGACACTCTTCAGACTAAGTTCAGCTCTCTCTCTCTCTCTCTCTCTCTCTCTCTCTCTCTTTCTCTCTCCATTTTTCTTTTCCCCCTGAGGCACCAATTCCTCTTCCACCATTCCTTCACTTGCTGTAGCCTTCCTGGGAGAGATTGGACAAGAGTGACCGCTATGCTAGAGGAAAGGGTTGTGACGTGGTGTGTCGTGCGGGTTCAGCACCTCGGAGAGGAGCATATGAGCCTGAACACCCCCACTTTCACTGGGGTTCCCTGGATGGCAGTGGGCAGTTCCCAAAGGTTCTCTGTCAGGCACCAATAACACCACAATAACGAGGGTCTTCGACAACAGGGGTTGTAAAATTTTGTCATTAAGGGGGTGGGGTGTATGACTACTTGAGACCATATCAGGAAACCAAGAGTAAGTTATCAGGGACCTGGTGGAAAGCAGTGGCATCAAATGAACAGACTGCTGAGGCACCCTCCATTCAATAGTGGAAGCTTAGAGGGGCTTGGGATCTTTGGGAAAAACTGATCAAGGATTATCTATAATTTGTGAGGGATGAGCACCAGACAATTAGAACACTGTTTTGCTCAATGTGAAAATGGTAGTGTCTGAAGTCCTGAGGTGTCTTTTCCAAAGAAGGAGCTGTGCTGGGGGCCTGAGGCACAGGACTGGAAAACTGAGTCATGTCTGTTCCTTTGCAAGCTCAGGTATGCCAGTTACTCCCCTCAAAATGTAGGCTGTCCCCCCTGGAGAAAGGAGGAGAGGACATTGAAACCTGGAGCAGTCATGTGGCTTTACTTTTCCTAACTGCCCTCGGATCTCAATGTCCCCAGAGACAACTTTATGTCACCTTTTGAACCAGTTTAAAATGAACCCCAGGGACATAGTCTTCCTGGGGGTAGACACCTGTGCCATCTGCATGGATGTCGGGAGGACAAGGCTTTGATTGGGTGGAACTCGTTTGCTTCATGCCACTGAGTGAGTGAGTAATTTTGGTAGTTTGCCTAGAATAGATTTCTACAAAGATCATCTAAAAGATCAGAGAGATGGCTGTGGTTTCCTTTTCAGTGGAGTTCTATATGGAATTGTGAATTTCATTTTAACAACAAACCCTCTATGCAAAGTACTATCATAGGCATTTTGTTACATAACTTAATGAAATCTCATTTTCCCAACATCCCATGGTGTAGGAACTATTATCCCCATTTTACATATAAGGAAACTGTAGCTCAGAGCCATTAAATAACTTGCCTAAATCATGTGATGGGTGAATGCTGGAATCAAGACTTGAGTACAGGCTTGAATGGTTCCAAAGTGTACTCTTAATAACTCTTCCCCCTAGGGTGGAGGCACCTAAGGGTGCAAGGTGCAAGTGTGATGCAAATGTAGCCAGGTGCTGGGGGGTAGGGGGTAGGTCCCTTGTGGAGGCAGGAAGCTCTTGTTCCTGAACCGTTTCAGTAGTTTCCCTATAGAAACAGGGCAACCGTGGTTCCAGGGCCTTGCTGAGCACGTCTGAGTCTGTGGCTCATTAGGGTCTTGGAAACACTGGTCCTGTACTCAGGCAATTCTCCTAACCATAACAGTTAGTAATAAGAAGAAATGACTAGTCAAAACAAGGAGAGACCCCGCTGAGAGGGATTTCAGGAGCATCAAAGAACCCAGTGTTACACATTTCACCAAACACCAATGTTTGTAGAAAATAATTCTTGTTTCTCCTGCTTCTGTGGAGCTAATTGCCTGGGAGAGAAGGGGGTGAGTTTCACTTTGTCGGAAAAGAGACAGCCCCTTTACCTGGCCTAAGCCAAAGCCTGAGCATGTAGGTTTCCCCAGGGCTGCAGGATCCCTTGGGGGATGGCTGAGGACCCTGCACCCCAATTGGCAGTGTATCTCAGCAGGAATGGCTGACAGCCATCTTGCGTCACTGTCTGTGTGAGGGAGGGATAGAAGGTGGAATCTTCTATTTGTGGCCCAAAGTGAGGGCAGAGAGAGGGGAGCTTGGACATGACACCCCCTGCAGATTCCTTGGGGACACTTCAAGTCAAGGAAAGCTAGAGGTCATGTCCTCTTAAAGACCTGTCCATCAAGACCTCCTTCCTGGCCCTGAAATGTGGCCTCCAGGGCTTTCAGAAGTGGTGAAAGATGCACTGGACCCACAAAGGCAATCGGGCTGAGTGCCAGCTTTGTGACTTTAGGCCGGTCACTCATGCTCTCTGAGCCTAATCTTTCATGGATTCTTGACTGATCAGTCCATCTGTGTTGCTGAGACCCTACAGTGTGCTAAGTCCCGTATGTAAGATTATGGTATGAAAAATACCCTGGCGTCTACCCTGAGGAGCTCAAAGTCTGCAGGGGAGCTGGGCACTCGCACAGCTGTCACACAAGCCACTGACTGACAAGACTGGTGGAGACGCATCCCCAGGCCCTGAGCAGGCCAGGCACCATGCTGCAGGGACATGCAGGGTCCCTGCCTTCTTCCTACTTATGGGAGAATCAAATGGCAGAATATACGTTGAAGCCATAGTGTATCTTAGTATGCTCCACATGCATTAAAGACTATTCAGTATAGTTATCCAGGAATCCCTGCCCTCCATGCACCTTCCAGCAGAGAAAGAGTGACCACGTGCACACCTGTACAGTGAATAAAAGACACTGTCCAGAACATTTGACCTGAAGGCCCTCTGATGAAATCTTCCTGCCTAAGGCTATTGAGGCCCCAGGCAGATCTTCTCTATGGGATCTATCAGGCTTCTACACAGGGCTCCCACCCCAGACTGGGATTCTTTCTCTGCGGGATTCAGATAGTCTCTGAGAGAAAGAATCCCCATAGGTCATCCTGCTGAAAGATCCATACACTAGGTCACAACCTGCCAGGCAGGCTCTAAGGTGTTTGCTGCAACAGTATAAGCCAGTCAGATTCTTCTTGAAGTCAAAGGACTTTGGGATACACTTCAGTCTTTGGCACAACAGAAGGATAGACCGTTCTTGGGCAGGGTCTCCCACAGAGCAACTTGTTTTGGAATATCATTCTTACTTGATGCAAACTCAAACCCTGAATCATCCCAAACAACTCATTTGATTTAGCATGTCCTGACTCAACCCAGAGCTTGGTAATTTCCCCCAGGCTGGTGCCAGTGTGGAGACTGAGATCAGGAAAGAAATCTAGAACAAGGAAACTGATGCTATGTGTCTTGAGGTACAGTTGGCAGTCACTGGGCCAAGGCCTGTCAAGGATGAGGGTCACACACTTGATGGAAGCTTTGCAGGTAAAGCATCTCAACCCCCCTGAACTCCTCTCGGCACACAGCCTACTCTGAACTCTCAGATACTAGGTACTAAAGAGAGAAGGGCAAGGATCTTCCAAGGTAGTTTTTAAAAGAAAATAACCATCTGGGCCAGACTGGAGAAGCCCCTACGGCATGCAGGGGTGGTAGCTGGGATAAGGCCTCAAGGCTACTGCAGGATCAGCAGTCCTCTCTCCACCATCCACAGAGAGAGTGTGGTATCCATAAAGGACTCCTGCATCTCCACAGTTCTTCACAAATGACAAAAAGCCCCTCACCGTGTGGCAGAATTTTTCTAGTTGTCATAATTCTCCATCTTTTTTAGAGGCTGTATAACAGAATGGCATCAAGACAACAGCTGGGAAGAGACTATGGGTTACATAGTCATGGATTATTCATCTAATTTTCCCTGGGAATACACAGAAGAGTCTCCCAGCACCACTGTATGTGGTTCTAAAAGAGACTTGTACTGTCTTCTTCCAGGTGTACAGAAAAGGCCCAGAATCCAAAGATAACAATTTAAGGTTAAGGGAACAAAAAGAGAAATTGAAAAAGGCAGGTATACCTCCCAGAAAGGTTTTGGTCATCAAAAGCAAGTCCTGATTCTGACACTTCATAGACACACTCATTCTTGGCATGGGAAGGAACCTTGGAGGTCAGAGTGTGTCCCTGGTGGTGAATGCCCTCTACAGTCCCTACCTGGTTGGTCAGCCTCTGTTTGATTCCTCCAGTGATGGGAAGCTTACTACTCCCACCACCAGGAAGTCATCTGCTAACAATAATCATAACCTCTTTGAAAATACAATGAAAAAAGTTACCTATTCTCAATACCACAAAACCCATAAAATATGTAGAATTAAATCTCACCAGACCTGTGTAACACTTGTATGGAGACAACTATAAAACTTTACTTAAGGGCACAAAAGAAGACTTGAACACATGCTCCTGGATGAAGAGATGCACATCATAAAGATGATAGTCATCTCCAAAGTAATCCCTCTAGTCAATGCTATCCCAATCCCAATGTAATAGGATTGATTAATGAGCTGTGCCAAGCTGATTTCAAAGCTCATCTTGAAGATAAAAATGTTTCAGAACTGGGAAGATATTTTGACAATGAATAATATGTACAGACTTGGTTTACCAGTTATTGAAACATACTATAAAGCTACTATCTTTAGAACAGCTTAGAACTGGTGCCAGGAAAGACTAAACAATCAATGGGAAAGAATAAAGATAAGTCTGTACAGTCACTTAGTAGGTAACAAAAGAGTTATCTCACTAACATTTTGGACAATTCAGCTCACAGGATGTTATTTTTTTAATAAATTTATTTATTTATTTTTGGCTGCACTGGGTCTTCATTGCTGCGTGCAGACTTTCTCTAGTTGTGGTGAGTGGGGGCTACTCTTCATTGTGGTGTGCAGGCTTCTCATTGCGGTGGCTTCTCTTGTTGTGGGACATGGGCCCTAGGTGCACAGGCTTCAGTAGTTGACGCACGCGGGGTCAGTAGTTGTGGCTCACGGGCTCTAGAGCGCAGGCTCAGTAGTTGTGGTGCACGGGCTTAGTTGCTCCATGGCATGTGGAATCTTCCCAGACCAGGGCTCAAATCCATGTCCCCTGCATTGGCAGGCAGATTCTTAACCACTGCGCCACCAGGGAAGCCCTGGGATGTTATTTTTAATAAGAGAAATAAGAATACCAATATCACATCTTACACAAAAATAAATTTTAGATGGAGGAAGGAGCTAAAAATAAACTCTATATAAAGATGTAAAATAAAATATGAGAGTGTTTTTATACCTTAGAGTGTGGAGGACATATACAAAACCCAGGCAAAAAGTCAAGACGCAAATCCTCAAAACCAGAAAGAGAAAGATGGCCAGGTATGAGCTCAAAAATTTAAAACCTTGATAATGCCAACAAATACACTTATAAATAGAGTTAAAAATAAGTACAGGGCTGGGGGGCAAGATGTCACATATAATTAATAGGCATCTAGAAATCAATTTTTAAAAATAGAAAAAGGGCAAATGTTATCAACAGTCAATTCCCAGAAGACAAAATAAATTGGTCAATAAACATATGAAAAACACTAATTTATAATGAGGGAAATACCATCAAAATTACCAGGAGGTCAGTCAAATTGGCAAAAGCCAGAGTCTTTTTTTTTTTTTTTTTTTTTTTTTTTATTTTTGCGGTACGCGGGCCTCTCACTGTTGCGGCCTCTCCCATTGTGGAGCACAGGCTCCGGATGCGCAGGCTCAGCGACCACGGCTCACGGGCCCAGCCACTCCGCGGCATGTGGGATCCTCCTGGACCGGGGCACGAACCCGTGTCCCCTGCATTGGCAGGCGGACTCTCAACCACTGCGCCACCAGGGAAGCCCAAGCCAGAGTCTTGATAACATCCAGCTGGGCCTGCCAGTGGGGAAGCAAGATGTATACCACTGGGAGGCGTGTCACTTGGTCGAGTCTTCTGGGGAAGCACTTGGTGGTATTGATTTGCTTTCTGAGTGTATGTGCCCAGTAACCCAGCAATTCTATTTCTAGGTGAATTTCCTCCACAAATACAGGCTTATGTGCCCCCAAGGTATGTCTGAGCGTTTTCATGGCAGTATTGTTTGTATTAGCAAAACACTGTGTTGGCCCAAATGCCCACCTATGGGGAACTCTATAACACAGCAGAGGTTGCTCTTCCCCTCCCTCCCCCCATCCCCCTGCTCCCCCCTCAGCCATCTCCCCTCCACCACCACACCAACTCTCCTCTCTTCCCCAGTCTCACTGAAGACACATTTCCCAACCACTTCCACAGAGACCACATGACGAATCTTGACCAATGAAATGCAATCCTTCACTGTCTCAAGCAGACATCAGCATTATTGTGCTGTCGGGCCAGCTCAGAGGCAACCGTATTCCTTCCTGAGGGATGCAGTCCAGCACTGCAGGTAGGGAGCCCTGAACCTGTCAGTTCTGGGCAGAAATCGGGCCCTGACACTCTCGAATGTGTGAGCTAGGGTACTAGCCCTGCCAGGCCTCAGTTCTCTCATCTATAAATTAGGAATGACAAAGGTAGCTATCTTATATTCTGTGAGGTTAATTGAGAAACTCCATGTCAGGGGCTTAATCAGCATCAGCTATTATGTTAGGCTTACTGTTAGGCGCTTCTGTTCCTGTTCCAGTCGGTTGTGGCCTGTGTCAGGGAGCACCAGGCACACAGCACTTGGGGTTCACTCGGAAGAGGCCTCTGCCCTAGGCCGTGGTGGTGCACAGCCTTCCCCATGCAGGGGGTACAGGTATGGGCATGGCTAACCTCATCAGAGCTGCCTACAGCCCTGGAAGGACCAGGAAGCCCTTGTCCTTCCACAGTTGAGAGGCACTGGCACAAAGCCTGCCCTTTGTTCACAGGGAGAGTGAATTCTCACCTCATAAGTTCCCCTGTACTGGCCAGCAAACAGCACCCTCTCTGGAGTAACAGAGTTGCTCTCCATCTCTGCTCACTGAGCACCGGTAGGGCTTGGTGGTGACCATGGCTTTCCATGGCCCACCTGCCCCCCCGGCCCCCAATCACCCACCAACAGAGACAGCCTGCACCAAGGCGCATCTCACTGCACAGCTGTCATGCTGGCCTCACTTCACGCTGCAATGTGGAGCTTCCTTTATTGCCATTTCCAAGATGAACAGAGCTCGTGAGATGAGCCCCAGAGGGGCTGCTCAAAAGGCCACCTTGGGCATCTCTTGGCAAGTCTAAGCCCACAGTCACAAGAGGCGGGTGGGAAGACACACACCAAGACTACCATTACCCCAACCTTCTCTCTACAGAATGGGGAGGGAGGACAGAGCCACCTCTGTGTCCAAGTGGCTTCTGGCCCTCTACCCATCAACCCCTGAGACAAGCCCCCCTTCTTAATGTGGTTTCAGAGTCAGAGCACCTTGATTGAGTGGGGCAGAGGTGGTCTCTGGCACAAGCTGGAGGGAATCCTGGTCCTTCCACAGTTGACTTCAGACTGCAGCCTGCTCTCTCTCTGCAAAGTCATCCGTGATCATTTACCCATTGGGGAGTCCAGACTTTAAGCCCACAGCCAACCCCCTGTCATAACAGTTCTCAGTTGTCTGGCTCCAACTGGACACTTTACAGTCAACTGTGCGGAAAATTTCTCAGAAGACCAACACAGAGTTACAAAATAAATTACTCTAAAATGCTATTGTCCTGGGGCTTCCCTGGTGGTGCAGTGGTTGAGAGTCCACCTGCCGATGCAGGGAACACGGGTTCGTGCCCCGGTCTGGGAAGATCCCACATGCCGTGGAGCGGCTGGGCCCGTGAGCCATGGCCACTGAGCCTGCATGTCTGGAGCCTGTGCTCCGCAACGGGAGAGGCCACAGCAGCGAGAGCCCCGCGTACCGGAAAAATAAATAAATAAATAAAATAAAATAAAATAAAATAAAATGTTATTGTCCTGGTCCGATGCCACACATAATTCAGACAGCATGGACATGCCCAACACTGACTATGAGACTCATTTCTTTCCACTTCACCCAGCCTCCCACACAATTCAGAAGGCATCACCAGTACCTCTTTGTACACTTCCAGTTGGGAGTAGATCACTAATCACTCAGGGGGCTTCACTCTCTTGGACGGTGTTCAGAATCTACCCTTAGACTAAGTTGAAAGTGGCTTCCTTCTAAATCTCTGATGAGAGTCAAAGATACCTGGGGCTCTTGGTCTTTGTCACACCCAAGTGAAGTCATCAGGGACATCTGTGGGTCTCTGGCTCTAACTGCCTTGCTGCATTCACATGTTTTAGCCAACTGGGGCATACAGAAGATCACAGTCCTGGTCCGGGAAAGGGTTGGCTAGTGCCACGTTTCCAATATGGCAGCTGGAGGTCCAGAGAATGAAAACAGGGGTGGAGCCAGTGATTCCACCCAGTGTAATGTAGTTTGAGGGTAGGTTCTGAACTCAGTCCCTGGACAGGGTCAATGATCAGTAACAGAGGGGTGCAGTGGGTCCATATCGGTTCTAGGACTGATTGGCAGTGGTGACTTTGACAGGTGATTGCAAAGAAGAAACTGGTTGGAGGTCTAGGAGGGAGTCCCAGACCTGACCCCCTCCCCGTGGGACTTGGGTTTGGCCTCTCAGAACTGGATCAGGATCTGATTCTGGGTTACATGGATGGAAGAAGGCGGACTTGGGGAACCAGGACCTTAGTCACAGCTGGGGACCACCTATGAGGAGCTGGGGACCAAGGTGGTCTGCACACGTAACACACAGATTTGTGATCACATCGTGATGGGGTGGAGATAGGGGTGATGGTGTAAGATTCCCGCCAACCTAGGATGACTCTCCAGAAGCAACTGCCATAAAATGCCCATTTTCCCCACACTTTGTTTTCTGTTCTTATTTTGGACCGTGCAATTCAGATATGACTCAAACCTTATTCATAACGACCAAAACAAAGACAATTTTTGAGCCCTTACCATACGTCTGACACTGAGTTAGGTATATACATCATCACAACTTGGCACAATAATAAAGAGTATCCTCATTTTATGGAAAAGAACAGAGGTTCAGAGAGGTTAAGTAACCATGGCAAAGGAGCCAAGAGTCCAGTCTGGTCTACCTGATCCCAAGAGCAGGGCTCTTACCACCTGGCTATGTTGGGCACCTACCATGTAAGGCCACAGAGGGGATAAAAAATCAGATCAGCATGTCGACAGCTTCCAGTTCAGAGGACAGAGAAAGCCTTACACCTGAATAGATCTGAATAGAATATTCAGAGTGTGCATCTCCTTTCCTGGGGATGAGGTAAGATGCTGGCAGAACACAGAGTTGTACAGCCACCTGCCTCCGACTGTCTCCTCCTTTGAGGAGGAGAATTGGAGCAGAGAAGATTTAAGGACCCTGAGCTACAGCTGCCATCAAATTCCAGCATCCCTCCGAGACCAGCCCCACCTGGGATCAGAGCCTGCAAATTAGACATCAGAGCCATTGCCTGAAGGCCAGCAAGGAACATTCAGGACAACAGAGGGTCCTAGAGCCATGGGGTAGACAGTTTTGTTCCGATTTTCAAAATAGAGAAGAAAGTAGATTAAATAAATAAACTTTACCTCAATCCCCTCCTACTTCTGAAACTTTATAGTTAAATCAGTGCATGGTGAGCCTCAAGGAAAAAATGACAAAAACCAGCATGGGTCTCTAAATATGGCCACATGACACTGTTTCTTTTTAAAATGTATGAGCCTTTAGAGAAAAAGAATATAAAGAGTATACCTAGGTTTTAAGAATGGAAACTGAAAAAAGTACACAGATACTTGCGTACTGAAGGAAGAAATGTTAGCAAAACGATAATTCCAGCGCTTGGATTTTAGCTGCCTTGAAAATAGCACAAAAGTAGGGTAAGCAACTCCAATAATAGTAGTAAAATAAAATATCTTACTTTCATTGAATGCTTCCTGTTTGAACAATGCCAAACACTGTTCTAAATAGCATTACTCCATTTATACCCTTGACGACACAGTGAGGCAGACACTATTACTATACCCACTTTTTGAATGAGAAAGTAGAGACACATAGCCCTGTCACTTGCCCCGCATCACACAGCTGGCAAACGTCAGAGCAGTGTTTGAACCCAGACACCAGAGCACACACTCCTAACAATTATGTTAATACTTGTCCATTGAAATCAGTTTTCAAAATGGTCTACACTTGAAAGAGCATGGTGCCCAAATCCACAAGGCAAAATGTCTGAAGTTACATGTGTAAGTGCAGAAAAGGGGAGACCCAAATGGGCAGCATTTCCTAAAGGGACAAACAAAAACTTTGAATGTTCAGTGGTCAAAAAGTATGGTCGGAGCCCACGATGCGAGAGGCTGCAACCAAAGTGAACAATCACCGGTATTCCAGTCACAGGAGAAAATCCACCAAGTTTCCACTGGATTTTCAGGAGCGAGGGTCATATGTTTCAATCTGGCTGCCATGTTTTAAAAGTTGTATTGATAAATGTGAGATTCAGAAAAGGCTGCCAGGACACTGGGGTTCAGGAGATCATACGTGTTGGGGAGTAGATAACTTAACCAATGCTTTGCCTACAGTAGGTGATTAAGGAAGGATAAGGAAATTCTTCGTAAGCACTGGAACCACTGGCTCCACCTGCAGGACTTTGGTCCTCAGTGGTGGACCAGTGGTGAGGTTGGGAGGAAGGCAGTGCCTGATCCAAGGTCCAGAAAATCTCTCTTACAGTGATGGGTGATGGCTGCCTAACAGTGGAGTGGAGCTGCCCTGCAAAATATATCAGCTGTCCGTCATCACAAATATTCAGAAAACTAAAAATGGAATGACTACCTCTCAGGGTTGTTGGAGAGACAAGGCTGGCACTCGGGAGGAGTTTGGGTGGCAGGGCCTAGAAGGCTGCTCAGAGTGTTAATAATCTGTGACTCCAAATGCCCATGAGATGAAATGCTCTTAAGAGGAAAAGCTGAAGCAGAAACAGCGGAGCCTGTGCCCGGCTATTAGCTTAAAATTTAGAGCTATATGATGCCTCCTAAGAGTTATACCCACTTGGGTCCAACAACTGTGAAAAGAAATTGTAGATGATAGAAGTGTGAAAGTCCATGTACACAGGTAATGCTGACCCTTCTTGAAACAGCACTGACAGTTATAAATAGCTTTCAGATTGCTGTCACACTCCCTCAATTCTGCATCTACATGTATACACTACCCAAATCCAGGCACCCCGAGAAGCAGCTTACCCTATGACTCTTGTTTATCTGTGACCCCTGTTGGAATTTCATCTCAAGGAACACACAGATTACCTCCCCCTCAAAAACACAAATGATGTATTGTTATATGCAGTGTGGATCACAAACCAGGGTAAAATCAAGCAGCACCTTTGCCTATAGAAAGGGGCATATGGCTGATATTTTACTAAAACCCTGATCAGCAATGAATGGGTGAAACTAACCTTGACTAAAGCAGCCCTCTTTTAATAGGTTGCAACTCCTAGATGAAGAGGTAAGTGCTTTTGAAAAGGCTGGGTTTTGAAAAGTATTTAAAATCATCCCTAATGTGAAGGCATGTAGACTAACGAGCAAACAGTCCTCAATTTATAACACTGGATTCCTGTGTCCTGTGGAGTGTTTGTCGCCTTGGGGGACCTTCCTGCCCTACTGGACTGAAGGGCCCCTCCCTGAAGCAGTGGCCCCCAGAGGTCACCTGAGGGGTGAGGCCCATCACCCATCACCCTGCCCACCTAATCCTCCATCTGAGCTCAGGGGAACGGTCCCCACCAGTCACTTTGCTTCTGCTTTAGTTTCCCCCTCAGCTCTCCCTGAGCCCACTCCAGCCAGGTCGTGCTCTATGGTCTCCACTCTCTCTCCCACCACTGCTCCTACCACCCAAGACTGAGAATGAAATGGAAACTGGGCCAGAGCAGATGGGTGGTTCTGAGAACTAGTGAGAGCCTCCCTGAAACACTCAAACACAGACACACACTCACATCACAACATACCCCTCTTCTCTTCGTCCTCAGGCATGTATTCGTAGCCTCTCTCTCTCTCTCTCTCTCTCTCTCTCTCTGTCTCTCTCTCTCTGTCTCTCCAGCCTGCTACACAAGACATTGACGGGGAGGGGCCGGCCTGTGGTCCCAGTCTGCAGGAATTCACTCAATGGCCTTTCTCCCCAGGAGTCATAAGGCAAAGGACAGAGAAATATGACCTAATTCTAAAGCAACGTTCTCAAACTTTAACGAGCTTCAGAATCATCTGGAAGTCTTGTTAAAACTCAGATCTCTGCCCCCTCCCCTCCCCACTCCCCATCCCCAGAGTACGTCATCCAGGAGGTCTAGGGAGGGGCTGAGAATTTGTATTCCTAACAAGTTCCCTGGTGACACTGAGGCTGTTCGTCCAAGCACTGCATCTAAAAACCACTGCTGCAAAGGAAACCATCACTGGCCAACTTGTCAAGCATAAGCCATCAGGACCCAGGACTGGCAGGAGGAGGTTATGATCTGATGTCCTTACAGACTTTTCACAACACCACAAAGGCCATGAGACCTGGCTGCAGAGGACTTCCTTCTTTCTCTGTCATCCCAAGTTTATTTCCATCTTCTGGGCCCTGGTACCCTCTTCTCCATCCCACCCACCCTGCCTGCAAAGACCAGGGTCTGGGCAGTGCCACACTCCTGGGCAGTCCATCCAAGGAGTATGTTCCCTGCATCATAGGGACCACCCTGCTGCCCTGGGGCAGTTGGGATGAAAGAGGGAAACAGCTGCCAGCCCCATAAAGGATGAAACATGAGCTTAAAAGAGAGAAACGGGAGTAGGCAGAGATGGGGAAGGGAAGCTTGGATTCTTATCCTTCTCTGTGGGAGGTACAGACTCAAGAGTGAGAGTAACAGCAAATCCCTATCCCTGCCATGACCATCTACAACATGCTCCTAAGAGCTACCAAACTGTAGCTCTGTGTATGAGGTCGTGGCATTGGAAGCAGACAGACCTGAGTTTGCATCCTGGGGCTTGCCTGACATCCTGTCATTTAATTCCCACGACCTCCTAATTTGAGTTCCATCATACCCAATTCTGCCGATGAGAAGCCCCTGCTCACAGAGGCCGTCCCATGCCCCAGGTCACACACCTTCGGGATCCACACCCAAAGTGCCTGCCTTGCTGCTTAGCTTCCCAGCCACCTCTCTGAGTCAGCAGGGAGGTCAGGGGTGGTCTTTGGGGGACCCTGGAGGGCTGGCCACCAATGTGCCCCCCATGGGAGGGGATGGCAGACGGGGCCAGGGCACAAGACAATGATCTCTGGAGCCCCTTTTCACTCCACCTCTATAATCAAAACTGCAGAGGGAAACCCACTGTATTTGGAGAAGAAATAAAGAAACAAGACAGCACTAGCTTGTCTCTGTGATCTGTCAAAGTTTCTCCCATGTGGATGCAGAAAAAAGGGTTTCTGTGGTCGGAAACATAACAAGGTAATTATTTTTACACCAGTCCTTTTGCATAGTTTTTCACAGACAGCAATTTTATAAGGCATAATTATCTATTTTCACCTGCTTCATAAATTCCTCCTTTCCATTTCTTCCCCCCGTAAATAGAAATTACGTAAAACTGAAGACATGCATTTCAGTGCTTGGTTTTACATTGTCATGCACTTCCTCATATGTTCCTGGCTGCCACCTCTCTCCTGATGTCCCTCCGGTCACGCTTCCAGGGCCATCAGACCCTCCTGTGAAAGAAGCGGGTCAAAGCCTGAGGAGTCACTGAGCCCCTGCTCCCTGAGAACTGAGAGCCCATCTCCTCAGTGGCCACTCCTGCCTAGCTTCTCAGCACATCTCAGTCGTGGAGGAGAGGGCTCAGCAGTGTCTGCAGTTCTCTGATGCTCTATCTGCGCCTCCCCCCCTCCTACAGCCCGTCAGCTCCCAGTGGCTGTCACCTTCTGGCTGGTTTTCATCGGGATCTCCAGGCTAAGGTGAATAGTGACTGTGATCTGAGCCACACGATGGATTCTGCTGTGACACGTGGGGCTGGCGTCAAACCTGTACTCTCCCGAAGGACGTCACTTTTATTTTTAGATCCCCTATCATGCTGGAAGCTTCCATATCTGCTGCAATCTTCACACTTTCCAGGGATATAACCAAAGCAAGTTCTACCACTGACTGAGAGTTTACTATGCACCAGGCACTGCGCCAAAGACTCCATAATATGATTTTGCTTAATCCTCATAACAACCAGAAAGGCATACATTATTATGAGGTCATGAGAAGAAAATGACAGAATGTGAAAAAGTTAAGACATTAGCTCAAAGTCACAGAGATGGTAAGAGACAGAGTCAGGATTCAAACTTCTGTCTGTGAAGTGCCAAGCCTACCTTCCCAGTGCTACGTGCAAATCGATGATTCAATACGCTTTCCTAGGACCCACTCAAAGTTGGGGCTGTTTGGGGTGCCAGGACTCCCCAGGGGGCCTCAGGGCCTCTTGCACAGTGACCCAGGGAGACAGCAGGAGGAGGAAAGCTGCAACTTCCTCAGCTGAAGCTCAGAAAACCTTCAGGGTCTCAGCTCCCCAGCCTACAACCACTGCAACCCCTCTGGCGGGTGGGGCTGCACCTTCCCCTTGACGTCTCCCCCTGCCCCCTGCTGTAAGTGGCCCTTTGGTAACTCCTCATTAAAGCTGGTCCCCACTGTCCACTCTGTGTAGCCTGGCTTCTTTCAGAGGGTTTTGCTAGCGGGGAGGGGTGAGGTCACCTGTGACCTGCCTCTAGCCATCCCCCAAGCTCCCACCTCATCCCATCCATGGCTCAGGTTGTCCCTCTGTCTCTGAGGGAAGCCCTGACATGATGCAGCGTGCACCCTAGACCCTGATATCAGCCTCCCGGTACTCCCTTCCCTCCCTCCAGAGCCTGTCAGGGACAAGGCCTCCTCCTGAACATGAGCACATGGGGCCATGGCTGTACCAGGAGGCAGTCGGCCAGATACTGATGCAACAGATCCAGAATGCCAGGCCTGGCAGAGGTGCAAGGAGGATGAGGAAGGAAGAAGAAGGGAGCTGGGTGTCCAAGACCAGCAGAAATACATCATCACAGACTCATTCTCCGAGTTGCCTAAGGCCCCTCATCTCACTTCACTTGAAGCCCACACCAACCCTTTTGACGCCTTAGCTTGGTGTGTGCTCAAATCCCTGCCGAATCTATGAGTGTTGTCAAGGACAAGGCTGGACACACAGGGTTGCCAGAGCCTCTCAGAGGTCAAAGAGATGACAGGCTCTCCCAGGAGATTAAAAAGAAAATGAAGAAATGTCCACACAGGGCTCCAAAGTTATCATGTATTCTAAATGTTTAGATTAATTTAGAATAAATTAACACTTTGAACACAATAAAAAAATACAATATATGTGTGCTCATTTCATGAGATTAACATGATTCATTAAAAACATTCATTTTTAGCACACTATAGATATTTTTAGCCTTGTAAAAGAGTACATTTTAAATCGTAAGATTCTCTGTAACCTTTTCAATATTGTCAGTGAACGACTCTTGATACAACCTCATTTAAAGATGGTGGCAACAGGTGACACCTGAGGCCTAGGATCTTGGAAGCTTCTGACACTGTGTCCCCTTTCCCTGACACCCATGGGACCTGAACACTGTAGATGCCCGCTGTCCTGTACATTTTAGAACAGACCTCCCCTTTGCCTGGGTCCTCCCAGCGCCCGACCGGGCCATCACCGTCTCCTGCTTGGATGGACAGACGGATGCACTTGCAGAGTGAGCAAGCACCTGGGCCCTTTCTGCCCCCCCTCCCACCCTCTGTCAGATGGCTGGGCCCATGCTGGCCACCTTGCTCCACCTGCAGAACCAAATGGGCCCCAGGCCATGGTGCAGGGCTGTGCCTGACCTCCACAGCTCCAGATATGCTCCTTGTATCTGAAAAATTATTTACTGTGGTGATGTGTGATGCGTTTTTAAGAGAACAGATGGCACCTCCAAATAGAATGCTTTAAGAGGAAAGCCTAATGAGATTATAAAAGCCAACAAATTGACTTTTTCATACAGCACTTCCCTGGCACACAATAAATCAAATATATAATGAGGCTCAATAAAGTAATAGGTTTATTTACACTTGTCTTGCCTAGCATTGTGCTGCTGCCCAGCCTGACCTCTGTGTCCTCTCACCCAGTACTGGCCCCTGCAGGCCAGGGCAGGGAGCCAGACAATGTGTCCCCGAGCAGCTCTTGGACTGACCTTCACAGGCAAGTGTGGCTCTGATTTGGTGATTTCTGGTCTGACCCTAGAGCTCTCCTTCGGGGGGAAAAGAGCACAGGGCTGTGTACAGCATGTGGTGACACCCCCAGGCATGTCCAGCATTCACCCCCACTCTGGGAAAGATGTGGAGATTTTGGTGGGACATAGTGGGTGGGAAGGTGTCCCTAACTCAGAGTTGGCTGGACCAGGACAGGAGAGAAAAGCCTGGGAGGTCTGATTTTAACTAGCTGGACTCAGAATATGGGTAAGCAGCACAGAGTAAGGGTCTGCAATGTGCAGAGTGAAGGCTCTGGGATGTTCCTGTTTATACCAGGAATCAGTCCTGTTGGTTCAAGCACATCAAGTCAGGTGATAGAAGGTAGATGGGAGATGTCAGGTGAGAGGTAGATGGGAGAGGCGTTGTATAGCAAGGACCTCCACGTCAGTATTCTGCCTCTGTTTATTGGTCTACCTTCTCTGTAGGTGACCTTGTCCAGGGGCTGGATGCGTTTACAGGGTGTGTCTGCTGAACTTCCCTGGTGGGAAGCTGGGGACCTAGAATTTTATTTGCATGAATTTATCTGCAGAAGGAGCCTGGCCAATTAGAGAGGATCCATGAGCAGAGTGGAGGGGAATGTTTCCAGAAGGAAAGCTGTGAGACCTGGGCTTTGGCAATCATGGGGACTGGTCCTCGGTCTGGACATCCAGGCAGCAGAGATTCAGCATCCTTAAGTGGCTTCTAAAGAAGTACATTAAACAATGCTTCTCAAACCTACAGAGACACACAGGGGAACCTCAGAAATCAGTAGATGGGATAACACAACAGAAAGACAGGGACTCCAGTCAGCAGAAATGGAATCATTTTTGTTCATACTAACCCAGGGAGGTCTGGGGGAAAATCAGTTTATAAGAGGATGCGCTTTTCCTCAGTTCAAATCTATAAGCATTGATTGACCTTAGGACCTTGATCTAGAAGACACTTTCATTCTTCTTTTTTATCCAGCCAAGATTATGTAAACTGCAAGGCCAGAATTAAGAAATTATTCTACTTGGAGCTCAGTCATATCTTTTCTGTTCATCAAACTGCAAATAGGCATGAAATGCTCTGTCTGTGCCTTTCTATGCTGGGGGTGGGCGGAAGGAGTTTGGTCAGAGGAGGTGAAGGGAAGGTCCTTGCTCAGAGGGATCCAGGCAACAGCATCCAACCCAGGAGAAAGTTCTAGCATAATTAGAGGTTAACCTGGAGCACTGACTTCTGAACGCAACAGGAATACTGAGAAGAAAAAGCATCCCATTTCAGGGCTGCTACACTTAGGAGAGGAGGAACAAGTTCTTGAAAGTATTGTGCAGGGAGAGTAGTGCTTCCTGACTCCCCACGATTGTGGATCATAGGGGAGAAGATTGTGAGGAAATTCTCCCCTCATCCATCCCTCCCCAGGGAGTGGAGTTGCTGCCTCCACTTTGGGCAGGATGACTGCCCTTCCCTCTACAGCAGAGAGTGGGAGAGTGGTGGAGCTCACGCTCTGGACCCAGCCCCTAGAAGTTCTGCCTCAGTGCACACAGGCCAGGACTCTGGTCTTGTCATTTGGCAGAGGCATGGATGCACCACACTAGGCACTGGAAGGGACACAGGGAGATGAATACATGGAGCTGGCACACAAGGACTTTCATTGGGTGACCAAGAAGGCAAGTGCAGACTAATTGGACAATTAATGAAATCAGGAGAGTTTTGAGGGAGGCTGGTCACAGAGATACAGGAAGGCCAGTGAAAAGAGAGGATAGTCTCATCTGTCAAGACCAAGGGGGCTTCTTGGAGGAGGTGACTGGAAGAGTTACTAGGAATTGTTGCAACATCCTGGTACATCTTGATTTTGCACTCAAAGAACTCTCCAGTTGACATTTTTTAACCATCTGGTGGGCATAAGTTGTCTTCTTTGGGTGGGAGGAAGGCCCTCCCATCTGAGAGGAGGGGGCCAAGAAAAAAGTCTTGACCCGGTACTACTGAAAGAAGGGCACTGCTTGCCCAGCGAGGAGCTGTCCGTTTCAGCACCACAGCCAACGTCTCCGCTTTGTACTATGCAATCGGAGGATGCTGTCTTAAGCCTTCCTTGCCCTAGGCCCACCACTTGCACTATCAGACAACCAAACTCCCCACCCCAGAGCCCCTGGTAGATACTTACTAGTGCATGCCACTTCTGGGGGGTCAAAATCTGCCCGGTAATAGCCAGTCCGGCAGGTGCAGATGGGAGATGCCTCTGAAGGGGATCTGCTGTTGGAGGGACAGTGGGAGCAGCCCTCAGCTTCCTGGTTGGCCTTGAACATCCCGGCAGGGCAGGCTGTAACACAAAGAGACCATCTTAGAATTAATGGAAGAGTGGCAGTCAGAGGCCCTTCCCTGGAACTGGGAAATGAAACATTCTGTCACCTTAAAAAGGACATTGAGATACCCCCTTGCACAAAGTCAGCATTTCGGATTGAGGCAACCCCTACTTAACACTTCCAAGTCTTCAAACATCCTTAGTGAAATATACCTTCCTGGTACCAATGGCTTCTCTCACTTGAACAATATGAATAATGATTCTTCCCTTTCAGGTGCATCAAGAGATTTAGTTGAGAAAATGAATTAATGTGTAGCGCAGTGTCTGAGGCATAAGTGCTCTATAAACGGGAGGGTTATTCCCTCCCTCTTCCACCTGTTAACAGTCATGGTCTTACCCTGATTCACTCAGTGAAGAAATTTCACCTGGGCCTCGGATGGAAAGCGGTCCTGGTTGACAATGAACTGGACCCATGGTTCTTAAATCCCATGCTGCAACACACATGAGGGAAACTGTGAGCTGTGTTAACACGTATTATGAATGGTGGTAAAGGGCTGAAATTCATGAGTGATTCTTTAAGAAGAAATTAAAGTGATTTCAAGGCTACTGGCTTAACAACATCATTCTCCCTTAATTGCATTTTGAAATGCTTTGTGGGGCTGGCGCAAAGCAGGATGCCTTTGTAGGCAGTGCACCAGGGAATGTGTCATGCACTTGGTGTCATCTGTCATCTACATGTCAGTGGGGAAGATTGGGAACACCTGGTATAGCCCAATGCCCACTGGAGCTTTTCTCAGATATGAGGCACTTATTCTCCTTGCTCCATGGGTCAGCCTGTGAAGAGCCATGTCCCAAAATGTCTGGCTCTAGGCCACCCCTCAAGCTTTTACCATGCCTCATCTACAGAGACCTTTGACTCCAGACATCTGGTCTCTGCCTTGCTGATTCCACAGAAAATTGCCCCTGCCTGCCCTGCTTCCCTGAGGCCCTTCCTCACTATCTCAGCTCCTGACTCTTCTGGTCCCCAAGAAACCTGCTCTGGTTTATCCTCCTTTGAGACCAGGTAAAACTAATTTCATGGTCAACTCATTTGGCTTTCTTACATGCTTCACTAATTCATTCAACAGACATTTACTGTGACCCTGCTGAGAACCTGATCCAGGGAATTTTGAGAACAGAGCCTGCCCTCAAGGAGTTCTTGATCCAATGAGGTCATACAGTTGCAATACAATGTGATCGTTGCCATAGTAGACGTACCATTATAAAGGTTTCTACTTATACAAAGCTCATCTTCCCAAATATACTGTTCCCTCCTGGAAAGTGCAGAGTATTCTTTAACAGGAGCAGTAGCCACCATCTGTTAACATTCTTGTTAAGTGCTTTACATGCATTCCTCTATGGGGTAGCTATTATTAGCTCCATTTTGTTACTAAGGAAATTGGGACACTGAAAGGTTAAAAGAGTTGCCCAGAATCACACAGTGGGAGAAGTAATAGCGATGATATACATATAAACTATGTGAATAATATCCACAGCTTTTCTACCAAGACAAGAAAGAAGAACCGTTTCCTATGCTGGGTAAGTTTTCTCACTCCTTTGCTCACTTGACGTGAGGTATAGGGTTTCAGTCACTCTGGAAGTGCCCCGGGGCAGAAGCTCATCTTGAATGAGAGGGAATTTCTGAAATGGAATGTCCTGGAATGGCATAACCCAAGAGTGTTCAATGGAGTCCATGTCCTTAGGATTGTTAACACCTGTTACTTACAAAAGGGGTCTGTGGTCAGATATTTTGAACCTGTGGGTTTAAAAAGTTCATCTCATCTTTTATTACAGAATTTTTCAGAATTTCCCCAAATGGGATACAGAATGCTGTGTTTTCTCACCAAGAAGCCCTATACTGTAGAGCATCTCCTGGAATTCAAGTTCCATGGAACGTACCGGGGTAAATGTTGTCTAGGCGCTACAATAAGGTTCTTAAGGATTTCTGTTGTAACCCATGTAAAAATGAGCCACTTGCTACCCATCTCAGTACATTCAAATAAACTTCTTAGTAGAAAGAAAAAGAAAATCAATCTCTACGAAAGGCTTAACAAATAAAACACCAAAAGGAAAACTCTGAATCGTACACCTAGTATCCTAGAATTTGGCTTGCTGATCTATCTTTCCAAGCCCACTCAGTAAAGTCTCTCCCCCTATTTCTTTCCTCCTCTCTCCCTTTCTTCTTTCCACACCTCTTCCTTACCACCCATGAGAAGCACTTGGCCCTTTCAATTGTAAATCTCCCAGCATTTCTGCACCCCATTCAGTTCTGGAGCTGGACAACACAGAGAAATCCCAGGCCTGTGCTGTGCAAACCCAGTGGAAGCTCTTTCCCTGGAAAGTGGGGGAGAGGAATGTGGAGACTCATGCATTCACTGGAGCCCTGCCGCATGTAATTTTCTTAATGTATCAATCCAAGAGACACAAGGTGTTTTCACTTTCTTTCCAGCATTTAAAAGCCTCCTTGCTTTACATTTAATAAGTTAACAGCATAAACAACCATCCTGATGTCCACAAGTAGCAGAGGGATTTAGAAAGTGTCTTCCTCTGAGATTTCTGAGGAAGGAAGGCAGAACTGGGTGTCTCTAGACTGTGACAGCCACAGAGGGAGGAAATGGAGAGGGAGGCCAAGCTGAGCTTTAAGAGAGAGAAGCTCAGAGAAGGGTTAGGGTGAAAGGCCCTGGGAGGGGGTATGACTCCATCTTCCCCAGGGCAGTGAGCACCAGGTAGTGATCCAACAGTCCCGGGTCCAATTCCTGGCTCTGCTGGATCCTAGCTGGGTGATCACTGGCAAACTATGTAATCCTCACTCCCTCATCTGTATAAAGTATCCATAAAAATGAAATTTAACACTTCTCACAGCAACTCCCACAGGTCATTAGAATTTATTAAACTCAAATATGAAAATTTACCTAATGCGCGGTGAGTGTTAAATAGTGCTCATTCCTCTTTACCTCCATTTACCCAGTCCCTTTTGAAAAACAAGTTTTCTTTGCACAAACTTTTAGAATTGAGGGTTAGAATATAAACTTAGAGTCCCAAAGTCGGCAAATAAATCCTGGAACCAAATGGAAGAATGTGTTTCTGCACAGATTATTTCTGTTTTGTATAATGGGAGGATCATTATATCTGTAAAATATATTTGATCGATAATTACAAAATGGATGAAACTCATTAATATTCACATTTCATAAGTTAATATTTTATTAAAATCTATGTGTAGGCATTCCCTAATTTATAAAGAAACAGTATGCCTAGGTTCATTTATTGAACATTTGGCCTATAACTTTTTTTTTTAACATCTTTATTGGAGTATAATTGCTTTACAATGGTGTGTTAGTTTCTGCTTTACAACAAACTGAATCAGTTATACACATACATATGTTCCCATATCTCCTCCCTCTTGCGTCTCCCTCCCTCCCACCCTCCCTATCCCATCCCTCTAGGTGGTCACAAAGCACCGAGCTGATCTCCCTGTGCTATGCAGCTGCTTCCCACTAGCTATCTATTTTACGTTTGGTAGTGTATATATGTCCATGCCACTCTCTCGCTTTGTGTCACATATATACAATGGAATATTACTCAGCCATAAAAGGAAACGAAATTGAGTTATTTGTAGTGAGGTGGATGTACCCAGAGTCTGTCATACAGAGTGAAGTAAGTCAGAAAGAGAAAAACAAATACCGTATGCTCACACATATATACGGAATTTAAGAAAAAAAAAAAGGTCATGAAAAACATAGGGGCAAGATGGGAATAAAGACACAGACCGACTAGAGAATGGACTTGAGGATATGGGGAGGGGGAAGGGGAAGCTGTGACGAAGTGAGAGAGTGACAAAGTGGACTGTAAGTTGTAAGCACACCTGGACTATATTTTCTCATAGAATTAATGCTTTAAATAATGCTTAAAATGCCAGGCTAGTCCACAAAGCCTTTTTTAACTCACCTTGTACCAGACGCCACTAATGAGAAATAGAAGTGAATAAGATTGTTATTTACTACAAATTTACATAGAAAAATAAATAAGAAAATTGTGCTGCTCCTTGAGGAAAAGCAGCTTTAATTAGAGGTGATACGTGGAGCTGCTGGGTAGAGTGTAACAAAGAATATTTAGACCAAGGGAGGTAAAAGCAATCACCTCAGCCCAGAGAAATCACCTGAGTATATAAAGTGGTTGGGAGTAACACAGCGGAGAATGGTGGGGACCCCAGCAGCCTGCAGACCTCACATCTGCCTGCAGGCTCAAAAAATAACAATTAAATACTGTGATCATCTAATCAAGCACATATCCACACTGTCAAGAAATTTCGAAGTGGATAGATAGCACAGCTACTTGCTTTAGTATCATTTCAAAACTCAGGGGTTGCCTTTCTCTTGATTTAAAATTATGGTCAGCATTGTCACTACAGTCATGAACCTCTCATTCAACTAAATTTTACAGAAGATCTAGGTGAGCTTGGCACCTTGCTAGAGGAAAAGAGCAGAGCACAGAGAGTAGGGGACTGACCCTGGGAAGTGCCCGCCTTCCTTGGGGGGTGAGGAAGGAGGCAGACGATGGAACGCTGGCTGATTCCCACACAGCATCCTCTGTGTTATGCTTATGTGTGCACAGGGTTGGGGTGGGGGACCCATCAGGCAGGAAGTGGCTGACTTGGAGGATCCATCGCTATGAGACGAGGACCAGAAAAAGCATTTTCTTGTGGGGACTACGAGGTGAGATTCAAAAGAGGCAAAGACAAAGCTAGAAAGAAAGAGGTGGAACAACAAGAGAGGTAGGAAGGGGAATTAGGTCAGACAGTGCTCAGCTCCATCTCAGCCAGGAGGTTTTCATCCCTGTTCCAGGAGGTGGGTGGGAAAGGAAGAGTCGCTGTATATTCCCACAAGACCTTTGTCCATGGAACACCTGTGAGTTGGAGGGCTGTACATTTCTGACACCAGCGCAGCCCGGATGGCTTCGTTTCCTTAAGAAAAGGGGGTTGACTTCCCTCCATTGTAGGGGATCACAGTTCAGACAAGGTGATAGGTGCAGCTTTTAGGTGGCACCCCATATACACACCTCTTTCCCCGCCTCTGACTTTGGCAGAGAGGAAGAGATAAGACGTGAGGTCCCTAAGCATGTGTGCATTTTCCATTCCCCAAGCAAAACATGCAGCACTTCCCTCCCCCTTCAAGCAAGAAGGGACTGGTATGCGTGACCTCCAGCTGATATCCAGAAGATCACCTTGAAACGCCCACCCAACTTCTCAGAGTCTCGAGATGTAACAAATTACCTAGTGTTTACGGTGCTCTTGAGAACCCCGTCCCCTGCCATCTCTGCCCACAGCCTTCCAGTGACACTAAATCCATCACCTACAGTACTATTACTTTATAAAGAAACAGATTAAGTGTCCCATAAACAGTGCAGTGATTGAGATAATGGAAAGCACCTCTCGTCCCCATCTGCAACGTCAGGTTATGAAGCATTTCCAAGCAGCCAGGAAGAGGAAATTAATAGAAGCAAGAGGGAATAACCACTTTTATGCAATTTCCTGAGGAGATAGTGGACCATCTAATCTTTATTGGAGCCCTTTAACCTGTCACTCAGCACTCGCCAGAGCCTCTTTAGCTCTCACAATTTTTCCTGATATCCAAGGAAGATAAAATGAAAACCTCATAACATTATTTTATAATTTTTGTACGTGGAGGGTGCACACTGCCTCTGCCCCTGCCCCCTCCACAGAAGCCTCGCAAAACAACATTTTTATGCAGTAGGAATGTGGGAGAGCTTAACTATTCCCAGTGCATGGTCCAGGGGTGGGTCACAGCTTCTCTGCAGGAAGGAAGTCTCTCCTTGCATTTTAAATGTGATGGCTTCCCTCCACCGCTGTCTTCTGTCCTTGCTTTTTCTTTTTAATAATCTGATTACTGCTCCTGATCTAATTTTTTTCCCCCAAATGAGTTTGCAAAGGTTCATGCCAATGAATATTCATTTCCTGCTTAAGAACCGGGTGCCTTTTTCTCAAGGCAGGTGCAGCCTAGCAGCTGGCTCGGGCGGTGTGCCTGCCTCGAGAGGTAACAGTGAGAGGGGCAAGGCTCGTGTTCCTGGTGGGGAAGAAAGAGGTAAACAGCCCTGAGCTCACTGCCTCTCAAGCTCCCCTTGGTCTCCAGGCTCTGCTGCTGCTCTGGAAGACAAGCAAAGAGCCAGCCGCTCTGGGCAGATGCTGAGATCCCTGGGATGGGCGTGGCTGGTGGGGCAGGGGATGGGGACAAGAGCTTCCTGCAGAGCATGCGCACAGCTCTGCACGGCTCTACTCACAGGTCTTGTGGCCTCTCATTGAGCCCCGTACAGTATTTAGAGTCACACCTGCAGCTCAATGCCTCCCTCATCTTCACATTATGGGGGCTGACCCCAGGGGTTCTTGACTCTGGAACTCCAGGTGTGAAACTCCAGGGAAGGATGTGTGCCGGGGTTCCTTGTCTATGCTTATAAACAGTCTTTGCGTTTCCCAGAAATGGGTCTCCCTGAACAACCCCAGGCCATCCCAGTGGGACCCAGGATCTGGTGAAACCCCCATTTCCCCTTATAGTCAGGGCAATGTGTTAAGAAAACCACTAGCACAGAAGTAGTTCCCAGGCACCCAGCCAGCCAGCCAGCCAGCACTCCAACTACTGCACTAGATTGAAAGTTCTCTGAAGGCTGATGCTAGGTGTCGCCATCTTTGTATTGTCCTCTCCCTGGTACTGAGCACCGGCCTTACACGTAGGCACATGCATTCTGCGGCTGGTTGAACTCTAAGTTCACTGAAGGCCTGCTGTGATAAGACCCAAAGATAAAAGCTGCGATTAAAAAAATAATAACGACAACAATAATGACAAGATCTTAACATTACAGGGTAAGAGGTGACTGGCACTCTCCTACAAAGTGTGGATTCTTAAAACTTTTCTCCATTAAGACCTTCAAAATGTCCAGTTTTGATCCAACAATTCTACTTCTGAAGAAAAAGCAAGGAGATGTGGAAAAAGATTTATGTTAATGGATGCTTACTCTACTGTTACTTATAATGCAGAAGAAAGGAAGGAAGGAAAAAGAAAAGAACTTAAAATTCAAATAATAGGGTATTCACTAAATAAATTATGGGACATCTGTATAGTGTGATACTACACAGTCATTAAAATTATGTCATGGAAAAATATTTTTAAGTCACTTTAAACTATAGGGAATGAACATCGTTTATACATACACACACAAGCATATACATATATATGCAAACATATATATATATATATATATAAACCATAAGCAGTAAAATAAAAACTGAGAGTGGTAGCAATGGTGATGATTTTGTGCTTTTCCATAATTTCCCAGTGTTTTGCATTGTATACACAGGACTTGAGTAATCAAAGAAAATCTCAATCACTACAGTTTTAAATTTGGCGGAGGACGCAAAAGTATGGACAGCAACCTCCAACCCCAAGGAGCTGAGATGAGCAGCGTAGGTCAGAGTGGGCTGCTTACCGAGGAAAGCTCTACACCAGAGGCAGAGATGCCCTGTGCCAGAGGTCTTTGGAGGAAGGGGAAAGTAAAGGAGAGCTGGGAAAGCTGCCTGGAGATGGTGGCACATGCACAGACCTTGAAGGACAGGTAAAAGTTGAGGCAGAAATGGGAGAATGAGGCCAAGGGAAAAGAGTGCCCCAAGCATCAGAGAGAACAGGACATGCACTTGCCTGGAGTGTCCGGGGAACCCGTAGGGAGAGGGAACCTGGCAGTAGAGACTGCCAGGCACACACAGCATTCAAGGGGCCACAGCAGGAGGTGACCTGCGGTGCTCATGTCTATGTCAGCCTGCACACACGAGGCCAAATTGGTCTCTAGTCCCTGTCTCCATGGGCCCACCTCCAGCTGTAATGGCCTGCGCAGAGGGAACACTTAGCTGTGTCATACACTCGTATCACTCTTGGTGACACTTGCTGAAATTGATGCATGCTGCAGGCACCTTGACACAGATAAGACTGTAACTTCCCATGCTATTAAGCTGCTCCAGCAGCAGCAGCAGCGAGCCTAGCATGCATCAATCAGCATGGAAGTTGTTAAAGACGGGGGGTCAGGGGCAGGGGCACTTAGCCTTGGTGGAATGGGGAGATCACTGGTCAGGACTGAGACACGACAAACAGAAGGGCAGTGTCCCAAGGCGGAGGGGCAGGCCCTTAAGTCCTGATGGCACCTGTCCCTAGGGAACTGCCAGGTACAGCACAGCCAAGGCCAGGTTCAGGGAGGGAGGCTGGGCTGGGCATCAGTGCCTCTCAGCAGGGAATTCAGGGCTGCATCCTGCAATCCTGGCCCAAGGTCAGTGTGGTTGGGTAGTGGGGTAGCATAAAGCAAACCCAGGGGTTTTCTGTGACCTACACCAGAGATTCTCAAACTGTGGTCTCCAGACCGACAGCAGAAGCAGCATCACCTGGGAAGTTGTAGAAACTCAGAATCTGAGACCCCACTCCAAACCTACTGAACCAGAAACTCTGGGGTGAGGCCCAGAAATCTGAGTGTTTGCAAGCCCTCCGGGAGGTTCTGATGCAGCTCCAGTTTGGGAACCGCTGCTCTGTAGTGTGAGTGCCACGGGCTCAGGCAGACAGTTGTTCGTGGGCTGGGCAGGGGTCAGTTGGCAAGGGGGAGGCTGAGTCTGGAGAGGTAACCTGAGCTCATGGCAGCCCCTGGACTTTATCCTTAGGTCATGAAAGCCACAGTTGGGTTTAACACGGGGAAAACACACGCATCAGATTTTTGTGTCTGAAAGATCACACTGGCTTCTGGGAAGACAAGGGATCAGAGGAGTGGGGACAGTTAGGGGGAGACACAGAAGTCCAGAAAGAGTGATAATCACCAGGGTAGTGGAAACAGTCCAGAGTCATTTAGAAGAAGGGCATCTGGTGATTACTGGGGATCACTCATTCATTCAGCAGAGGCCCTACTGAGTGCCAGGCACTGGGCCAGGTGACCCCTTGTCTGGCTTGTACCCCTACTTTCCTACCAGTGCCAGAAACCCCGCCCTCCACACTTCAACCACTTGGGCCAGGCATTTTCCTCTTCCTGGAGTTCTCTTTTAAGAATCCTATACCCTGGCAGTGGGTTCACTGTCCCGATGACTTTGAGGGGGTTGAGAGTGACATTAGGAGAGGGGAGAGTGGGGAAGGTGGGGGGGCGGTTTCTCTGGGAACTGGCTAGGTCTGCCCCCCAAGTCTGTCCCCTCCCCACCAGCCTGCAAACGGGGCTGGAGGAGCCCACCCACCGAGAAGGGTCTTTCAGACTCAGGAACCCTTCGGGACTTTGGTAGGGGAGGGGCCTCTAGCTGAGACCCACCCCCGACATCTACTTGACGTCACTGGACCTTGAAGGTGCAGTGCTACCAGGGTGCCTTCCCAGCGGGCCACCTGGACAACCTTGGAGCTGCTTCCTAAGCTTTAGCCCAGCAGAGCCCTTTCCCTTTTATACACTTGTCTTATTTGGGGAGCATTTCCTACGTGCCCTGAGTTCGATATAAGAGAGTCACTTTCTTTACCTTGGGAAAGAAGAAGGCTATTGTTGAGGAGTGAGGGCAGATGTGCAGGGAATCAGAAGTGGAAGGGGGCCTGGAGGAGCCCTCAATCCAGAGGGAGCAGTTGGCCAGGGAGGGTGGAATTCTTTAGATGTGGGGCTCCAGGGGCAGAGGAAAGCCTCCTGGAGAAGAGCTGATGTCACAGCCAGGTGGTGAAGGAGGTAGGTGAACCCATGCTGGGGGGACAGGGCAGGAGGGAGTCTGTCCTTGAGAAGAGAGCAGAAGTACCCTGCCAGCAGCAGGACAGATTCCTTTAAGGGAATATGGGCTTCCCGTTTCCTTCTCCACCACCAGAGAGATGCTTCCCGGGGACCCTGGGACTCAGCAAAGAGGAAGTGAGGGTCAGATCACTTTGGCTACTCCAAAGGGCCCCAAGGTTCTCTATCTTGATCCAACCCATTAGGCCACAGGGCTGTCAGGCCTAGACCCCCACTGCTATGCCAGGGGAAGGGGAGGGCGGGGAATCCCCACATGTCCCCTCCCCAAGCCCTGTCTCCACCCACGTCAGAGCCCGGCTGCCAGCGTTCTAAAAGCGCCATCAATCTGCTAGCTCTGGGCAGCAGGCAAGGGGACATATGCTGGCAGTCAGGCTGCTTCCCACATTTTCGAACTGAAGTGCTTATTTTACCCTTTGAGAAAAGCCTTATTTTTAAGTATTCCCCTGACACAGACCTTGATGGATTCCCTTTAAAAAATAGTTTATAGCAAGTCTTTAAGATAAACAAAGGTGACTTCTTACTGCATTTCTCAAGGCTAGACAATGATGAAAAGCCACCCAGGGCTCCTCGCTCCTTTCTGTGGCTGGGGCAGGGCCGGCCACCTGCACGTGCATAGACAGCCAGGTCTGGGGAGTCATCACACCCAGAGAAAGCACTGCTGTCCCCTAGTCTCTCCACTTTCTCACAGAGCCAATGTGAAAAATACTAAAAAAAGAACCGTGTTTGGATGCATCACACAAATCTCATTTCCGCTCCAAAGTCTGACAAGGCAAATAGTACTCTTTTCTTAGGGAAGGTTGTTATTGTTTCCCCTTTTCTAAGCTTCCTCACCCCAGGGCTTTGGTGAGTCCACAAATCACATACAGTCAGGCTGGAAAAAGACCTTAGAAATACCCTAGAACAGGGTTAGCCCATGTAGCTATGATCACCAAGCCCCAACGCCGCCCATGACTGACATCACTAATCAATCATGGCACTCATTCCCACTCAACCCAGACCAGAGCTTAGAACCTTTAACACAATGTCCCAGGCAGCCACTATCAAAGATCAAAGTTGGCACATCCCAGATCTATGATGGGGAAACTAACGACCAGAGAAGGCAATGAATATCTTGGCCAGAGATGCACAGTCAGTGGGGGAACCAGAAAAAGCCACAGAGGCTGCTCCACTTGCCTCATCGGGACAAGCCCGCTGCAGCCCTGGGGTGCTCACTCCATCCCTGTCCCTACCTACCTCAACTCCTTTTCCTTTTCATCTTTGAGGTCAGCCCCACAACACAGACTCCTCTCCAGCCGGAATGCCATGGCACCTAATTATTCTCTCTGTGTGCATCCGGGGAAGAGCTGCATTATGTTTAAGTAAGTGTAGCTAAGAGGTGCCACATCTCAAGAGAAGGTCAAGTGCTGCATATGTATAATATAGGATTAAGATTTTCCCCTTCTGCGGTGTACTTGATAAAATAATTTCACCGTGACCTTTACAGAAACCCAGGAGTAGAAATGGGCACAGTGGAATTTCCAGCTTCTCCTTAGGTCACAAAGTCATAAACACCATCAGTCTATGGCACTATTACACACCATTCAAGTGGGATAAGTGAGCAAAATAGATGATTTTTATTTTTTGGTAATGACAGAGTAAAAGCATTGAAGCTGAGATTATCAAGCTGGATTACCAGAGCTGTCTTGACAGATAAAGGACAGGAATCCTTCCCTCATGCTGCCCTGGCCTGGCCTGGTGGCACAAAGAGTGTGGCATGGGCCTTCCTGCAGAGTGTCAGAGAAAAGGGGCCTGTCCAAGGTCACAGAGGAATCAGTTGGGTCCCTTGCCAGGAGGGTGTGTTGGGCCCTGTCTCAGCTCCTAAACTGCAGTGGCAGTGGGTGTACCACTCAGCAAGTCCCAGTGTCAACTCCAAAAAACAGGAAATAGCTGTGAGTAATAATCAGTATTGAAATAATAAGGTTATACTCATCCCAAAAGATTCTCCAAGTAGGAGTGAACATGACATTTATCCCAAAGGCTGAAGGACGACAAAGTTGGAGGAATATGTTTTGTCTGACCCATGACTTTGCTCAGGAACCTCACCAAATCTGAACAGGGAAACAGGGCTCATGGATTCTGGAATAGAGAGGATGCCATCCTTGGGCGCAGCTGAGCGGGGACCCCAAGGCACTGGACCCCTGGAGGCTGTGTGAGTGGCCCAGCAGCTGTTGTAAATCAGAGCAGTTGGGAGAGGGCTCCTGCTGCAGGAAGGGCAGAAAAGGGTTGAAGAGTTGTATTCTCTCGAGTGACCATTTATTCCCAGGTGCTGAGAGGTAATTTCCAAAGTGCTCTGCGTCCTCCCTATTTGCAGTTCCTGGATGTACATTAGCATCACCAGCTGCCTTCAGATTTGTCAGTTAAACATGATTAAGGGGGAAGTTCCAGCAAAGATCAGAGGTATGAAGGGTGCACTTAGCACTTAGATCTTGGTGCATACCTAGGGGAGGCCGAGAGAACCATCCCTCTGAAGGCACCACATGAGGGAGGGTCTAAGGAAGGAGCGGCAGGTGCAGACCTCCGGGAGAGCCAGGAGGAAGGAGTGGGGAGAGCGGGCACAGGCCCTCCTGGGCAGCTTGGGAGAGGACCTCCCCAAACAAAACAAGTCTGGGGCTGAAGGGCTCACAGAAGCCTAGCTGGACAGGAGACTACTACCCTAACCCTCCACTGCAGAGGAAAGGGCCTGCTTTTCCTTGCCCACCCACTCCCCGCCAGCCTTTGGGTCAGGCCAGCAGAGGCCTCTTATTAAATGAGAGACTAGCCTTTCCTGCAGAGCACAGTTGGGGCGTAATGCTGGGCCCTCTCCTCCCACCCTCAGGAACCTTCAAAGGCAAGGTCTGTGGGTTGCCAAGCTGACCTCCACTGGCTAAAATTGGTTACAAAATTGTGTCAGTATTATTAATAATAAGAACAATCAGTATTTAAATAGCATCTATCAAGGGCCAGGTACTCGGGTGCTCAGCATGACCTCACTTCGTACTCATAACAGCCCTAAGAGACATATGCTACAATTATTCCCATTTTGCACATCAGGAAACTGAGGCTCAAACAAGATCAGCAGCTTGTCTGAGGGTCCACAGCCAGTGGTGGAGCCAGGAATTGAACACAGGCTGCCTGACTCATTGGTTGGAATGTTTTACAATCAAATAAATTTCCTTGCAACCAATAAAAACTAGTGTATATCATGTTAAATGCAAACTATGCCAACATAACTTCATGGGGAAGGAATATCAGCTTCTGAGTTACAGATTCCACTACTCCAGAGCCATAGGAAGCAAGTTCTGTCATCTTTTTGAGCCTTGGTTTCCTCATCTGTAAAAATGGAATAACTGTCCCTATCTAATAAGAGTTGTTTTGATCATTGAATGAGATAATAAATATAAAATATTGGGTGCAGTTCCTGGCATGTATTAACTACTCAATTAAAAGTAGCTGTTAATATTATTCTGTTATAAAATTGTAATGTGTTCACTATAGGCAGTGTGTTATCACCTTGCTAATGTTCTACATTTTTTATAGTCAACATTTGTCCCACCACATGGAACATTCTCATCAGGGTTTAATAATGCATGAGCCTCGGCTTGAATTGCTAAGATTTAGGGATGTAAACAGAAGCATATGTGACTTCTGGGCAGTGACTGTCAAGAGAGAAAGCTAGCTGGAAAGTAGATATGATGGCTGACACTCAGGCAGCCATCTTGGGCTGTGAAGATATCAGAGCAACAAGTTTGAATATACTTGGGTCTCTAACACCAGGCTATGGAGTGCTCTACCAGCCTGCATATATTTTACATGACAGAAAACAAATCTCTATATTTTAAAAACCGAATTATCTTACATGTTTTCTCTTTCTCATGGACAACTGTAATCCTAACATACCATTTCTTTTCAATGAAACTTTGTAAGAAAGATAGTATCATTCCCATTTCACTGGCAATGACATTAAGTCTCAGAGAGGTAAAACAACTTGCCTGGTATTTCACAGCTAACCTGTGGCAGAGGCAGAATTCAAAACCAGATCTGCTTGGCTTCAAAGCTAATACCCTTCCCGGTTATATTTACTAAGATAACTTATTCATGGGGGTGGCAGCATTCTGTATTTATGGGCCTGTGCACTTAGGCTTGAGAGTAACATGTTCAAATGCACGTGAGTTCAGATGAGAGGCTTGGGCAAGGGACAAGATGTATTGCTTTCCTGCTCACTGAAGTCATCTTGCCCTACTTTCCCTGTTTCCAAGGGGAGGGAGGAAAACCAGCTATGGTCTATGTCATATACTGGCTCTGAGCCCTCTGAGTCCCCCTGCCTGCCTGGACTCCTGATCGGGTGTAAAAAGGTGATGTCTGGTTGCTGGGCATTCTGCAGAGGCCTGCTCTGAAAGGCAAATTCATCCTCCCTGTGGCTTCCGGTGGGCAGAGGGAAAGGAAGGCAGCGTCAGTGGTGAGACAGGCTGATTTTCCAGAGGACACGTGGGCAGCCCAGCAGCAGGTGGGGGCTGAGTATTCACTGGCAGTCACTGCTCCCACCTCCAGTGGGTGCCAGCTTCCTAGAACATAAGATGTTTGCTATAGACATGACATATGGGCACTTGAATTATTATTGTTTACTACATCTCAGTCCAAATATGCCAAAAGAGGCTATTACCTTTATGCCAACTTCCCAGATAACTTCAGAATGGAACAGAGGACAGCCTGCTGTCCACCAGCGTCGGGGGCACAGAGCAGTGAGGGCCAAGGAAACCACATGCATTGAAGTCTGGATTTCCTCGTCATCAGACTAATAATCATTATAATCCTATGAAACTTCATTACTGAATTCCCCCTTCACCATTTCTACACGTAACACTCATTTGTTAATAACCAAGATAAAGGTCCATAAAACAATATTGCTCCCACGTAACATGTCTTTCTCCTTGCTCTCAATAAGATTCCAGAATTTCATCAGAGGAATATAAGCGCTTCACCAAGATGTGTCAATTATTTCAAGATGACAGGTATTCGATTCCCAAATTCATCAGTGGGGGGCTGAGAATGTATTGGTTCATCAAGCAAAGCACATCTCTGGAAGCACTCTCACCATTTGGGAATCAAATAATAATTGCAATATGAACACCTTGACTTCTTAATGGATTTTTTCAAGCTAAAGGGTTTCGACACATTCCCCACCAACCTGCTCTCAAATTCATCTTCTTTGCAGACTTCTGAAATAGTGAAGGCACTGGTTTTATTCCTCCCGTTTTGCAGAGGAAGAAACTTGGATTTTCAACTCAGAAGCTGAGTGACTTACATAAACAAAGCATATTGGAGGCAAAGGAAAGATAGGCAGCAGCTCTTTCAATTTGGGGCTCCAATCACTTGACTACACAGCTTAAGAAATATCATTCCTTGGATCCAGGCGTTAGGCAGGCTGCCGGAGATACAGAGCAGAGTAAGCTAGGGTCCCCATTCTCAAGGAACACAGGCCTAATGAAAGAACAAAATACTAACAGTAATTATAAAATAGCATGATTAATGGGAAAAGAGAAGCATGTATAGGAGTGGGGAGAAAAGAGGCAATCTCCTCTCTGTATTAGTTGGGAGAGAGGAGAGGTCTCTTGGAGATGACAGCTGATCTGGCTTTTGAAGCATGAATAGGAGTTTACTAAGTAGATAAAATGAAGGAAGGCATTCAGGCAAAGAAAATGGTATGTGCAAAGGCATGGTGATTGGGAAAGAGTCAAGGATGTTTAGTAGTTTGCTAGTGTCCTTGCTGTAAGCCCATCACCAACCTAATCAAAGAGAAGACTTTGTCTTCATGGGGAGAGATATCAGCTGTTTCAAATAGGCTGGAATTCGTCTTGAATGGAGGCAGAATGTTGCACTGAGTCTTGAAATAAGTAGGAATCAGGGATGTTTCAGGAGCACACACTTGCATCCCCCAATGCTGAGTCTCTCTTGATGAGCACCTGCCTCACTCTCCCACCTCCTTCCGACCTCCCAGAGCTAGTTAAAGAAACTCTTGGACCTGGCTGATTCCGAATAGCAGGATATGGGTGTCTCAGCCGTGGATGGGGCTGCCCAGCCTTCCTAACCCTGAGATAAGCACATTTCTAATGTCCTGAACCCACTTGTCTGCATTCTCTGGGACCTCTCTTGTCCAGAGCAGAATAACAGAAGTACAAAAGGGCCCTTCTGAAGAAGGAGAGTTAGTAGGTGCAATGGACTGAATGTTTGTCCCTCACCTACCCCATCAAATTCATATGTTGAAGTCCTAACTGCCAATGTGATAGGTATTTGGAGGTGGTGCCTTTCAGAGGTAATGGGGGTTAGACTACATCATGAGAGTGGGGCCCCCATGATGGGATTCATGCCCTTATTTAAAAAAAAAGAGACATAAGACCCACCTCCCACCCCACCTCTGCAAGCAACAAAGAAAGGGCATGTGAGGATTTAATGGGAAAACGGCCTACAAGCCAGGAAGCGGGCCCTCACCGGACACCAAATCTGCTGGCGCCTTGATCTTGGACTTCCCAGCCTCCAGAACTGAGAGAAATACATGTGTGTTGTTTAAACCCCTCAGTCTGGGGTATTTTGTTAGAGCAGTTCCCGCTCAGATGGTAGGACGTGTCTTCCTTTTCTCCCAGGCCCTGGCCTTCCCTCCAGGTGCAGGCTGGTTCCTGTCTCCTACGGAAGCCTCCTCCCTGTTCCAAATCAGGCTGTACTTCCGTCCTTCTCAGGCAGGGCCCCGTGTGGATTTATGATTTAATTTGTGTGTATGGCACTAAGAAATGATTTCTGGGCTGGTCACTTAAGAAATGATTAAAGACCATCATTTCAAACCCACAGCACTCCCTGGGGGAAGGGAAGCGGCATGAGGCAGAGGAGGTGTCGGTAAAGCACGGAGATGGACGCGTGACAGGGAAGGCCGGTTGCTTGGGGGAGACGGAGGCAGGAAGGCAGTGCCTGGATGCCTTGTTTCTGCTGCTGGGAGGGATGTGCTGGGGACCTCTGACCCACGCCCTCAGGACAGGGCGAGCTCTGTCCCCCGTCAGACATCCGTGATGCTATCTTTGTCCAGACTAGCAGGTGCCTTCTGAGGCAGTCGCGGGCAAAATCAGGCCCAGGCTCCCTACCTCGGCATCTTTACAACCTCAGAGCAGTAAACCTGGGCCTGAAGGTGGCTGAGCGTGAAGGCAGAAAACAATTCATAAAGGCCTCCGTCCTGCAGAAGCTTTCCGTGCGCTGACACAGCCCAGAAACCCGCATGCAGGAGCTCTAAATCACCCTGCCATCTCTTCCCTGGAAACAGCCACATGTTACACTGTAGCAATTTATGAGGTGTGGCTGTAAAGTTCTGAGACCAGGTAATAAGCTTGGGAAGATGCAGTCAGCTCCCCTCGAGGAATTCCTCAAAGTCAGGGCTGTTCTCAGCACCTCCTGTGTTAATCAACCCGCTCATCCACCAGAAAACCCAGCTGAGCCCTGGCCCCGACTGCTCATGGCTGCACATTCAACACGTGGCCCAGGATGTCACAGGACGTGGCAACGGGCAAGCAAAATTCATCCTGAGTGTTGATTCCAAGCGCCGGGGCTCCAGAACAAGTTCTTAAACCTTTGCTGCCTGTGAGGTCTTGGGTAAGACCCATTGTCGCCTCTCTGGGCCGTAGTGGACTCATCTGTGAGATGGGAACGGGGGGAGTAAGACCAGCTCTGCACCTTTGCTGTTGACTGGTGGACACACACAAGGCTTGATTTTCATGTGAATTACAGCTCCCATGGTTGTTAACCTGAGCCTCTGAGACATCCGTCATGGTAAATGACACTTTGATTGTTGTAAACTCCTTTTATTCTGAATAGCAAAAATAGCTCCAAGAGCACGTTCTCATTTATATCTTACAACATCTCTCAGCAGAGGGGACAGGGACAGAGAGGTCCCTGGGAAGGAAGGGGCTCAACCTCAGTTCAGCTGTGCCGCTGATGGGTGTGAGCCCCCTCTCTGGACCACACTGACCCCTTTGGTGAAATGAATGGTTAAACTGGATTCTGTGACCCGCCTATCCCTTTAGCACACGCTCGCTCTCACGGTCATCCATCCATCCTCCAGCCATTCAGTACACACCTTTATTAAGCAGGGGCCCCGCATAATACAAAGGCAAGCAAGAAGCAGTCCCAGCCACAAGGAGCTCACTCCCTGATATGGAGGGCCTCTCCCACTTCTATGCAGCTAACCCAACCACGAGCACTGTCCTTTCCGGCTGTACCCGTGGGTCAGCTGGGGGCACTCAGAAATTAAAGGCCGTGCTCAGCCAGAATGTTGAAGGCAAGGTGAAGACTCAGCTCATCTGGATTCAGGCCTCCTACAGAGATTTCCCCATGAGTCTGTAGGGCTTCTCCATCAATAATGATACCAACCGTAATGAAGATAAATATTTTGCAATGAACTGTCGCTTTTTCACATGGGAAAAAGCTATTCAAATTGAAAGCACTTTGGTCTCTCTCTCCCTCCTTTACTTTATTTCATTTTCTTGGCATATCTCTGAGCTAAAAAAGAAAGAAAGAAAGAAAGAAAGAAAGAAAGAAAGAAAGAAAGAAAGAAAGAAAGAAAGAAAGAAAGAAAGAAAGAAAGGAAGGAAGAGAGAGAGAGAGAGAGAGCGGGAGGGAGGGAGGGAGGGAGGGAGGGAGGGAGGAAGGAAGGAAGGAAAGGAGAGAGAGAGGGAGGGAGGGAGGAAGAAAGAAAGAAAGAAAGAAAAAGAAAGAAAGAAAGAAAGAAAGAAAGAAAGAAAGAAAGAAAGATCTGTCCTGAAAAGGAGAGAGTAAAATCCAGCAAAGATTTTACTCACCTCCTAGATTCACTATTTCACGGTTCTGCTGCCACAAACGTGCCCTGTGCGGGTGCTCATTGAACTGCTATCATCACCTGCTCTTCAGAGGTGAGGGGCCCCAGGATGGGACTGGGGACCATGGAGACCAGGTCTACACGGGCTACTCCAGGCTTCCCAGGAAGCTGAGGATGGAGCCAGCGGGACAGATGTGATGGACGCACTTGGCCTTTATTATCATTTCTCATTTTTCAATGTGCAGGCGTTAATTAAGTTGACCCACACAGCACTAACTTGCCTACTACACACGATTAAAAGCTCTAGTTAGATTCCTTCTCTCTTTTTTTTTGGCACATATATACAATGGAATATTACTCAGCCATAAAAAGAAACGAAACTGAGCTATTTGTAATGAGGTGGATAGACCTAGAGTCTGTCATACAGAGTGAAGTAAGTCAGAGAGAGAAAGACAAATACCATATGCTAACACATATATATGGAATTAAAGGAAAAAATGTCATGAAGAACCTAGGGGTAAGACAGGAACAAAGACACAGACCTACTAGAGAATGGACTTGAGGATATGGGGAGGGGGAAGGGTAAGCTGTGACAAAGTGAGAGAGTGGCATGGACATATATACACTACCAAACGTAAGGTAGATAGCTAGTGGGAAGTAGCCGCATAGCACAGGGAGATCAGCTGGTGCTTTGTGACCGCCTAGAGGGGTGTGATAGGGAGGGTGGGAGGGAGGGAGACGCAAGAGGGAAGAGATATGGGAACATATGTATATGTTTAACTGACTCACTTTGTTATAAAGCAGAAACTAACACCATTGTAAAGCAATTATACTCCAATAAAGATGTAAAAAAAAAAGCTCCAGTTAGAGACACAGGAGAACAGCAGGAGGGAGGCTCACCACCTCCCCCCTACCCCTCCCCAGGTTCCAGAGAAGATGTTCCTTGTGATGGAGATGAACCCCACCCCACCCCCACTCACTCTCAGCCCCATTTCTGCTGGGATTGGAGCCTTGCCCTAATGGTCTCATCCTCTCTTCTGTATTTTCGGCCTCTGTCTCTAGGATGCATCCTGTGGATGGTCCACCAGCAGATGTCCCACACCTGTTACTTCCCTAACCTCCCCCCCACTCCCTGCAACCACTTGTCCCCACATCCTGTCATCTGTCCGCACTGTTGTCAAATCTCCTGATTTCTGTCTCTACCTTGGTTCAGGCCCTTGTCTTGTCACCAGCTCCCTGATTTCCCTGACTGCCACTTGCCTCCCCTGCACACCTGCCAGAGAAATATTCCAATAACAAGGATCTGAATCGATGCCACTTTCCCATCTAAAGCCTCCAAAGGCGCCTCTGACTTGGCAATGAAGTCCTATGCCTGGTGGTGTCTTTTCCAAGCCCCTTGGGATCAGTGGTCCTACTCACCCTTCCAGCCTCTTCATCAGCCTCTCCCTGCCCCTAAACCCCCATGCCCAGCTGCCTGAGGTGCTCCCATCCATGTGTCAGAACCTCTCAGGGCCCCCTCCTCCTGGAGGCACTGCGGCTTCTGTACCTGTTCTAGACTTCTGTGTGCCCACACCGGGTGTGACTGTTTACCGGCCTGCCTCCTCCCTAAGCTGCTCCCAGTACCCTGTGCGCCTCCGCCAGAACCTAAACAGCACTCACGTACTCGTGTTGAATGGGCAAAAAAATGGGTACAAGCAAGATAAACATTAAAGAGCTCAGACCTCTTGTTTACTTTTCCGTACTATATGACTTGTGACCTTCCAAGACATCGCTAACATGAATCCCACTCTCTGCAGGCCCTTCTCACCCAGCCCTGCACCTGAAATGTGCCCATTCCCTCCAGCTTAGCTCATGCCACCCTACCCATGCCAGTGCCCCTCATTTCCCGGCTGGTGAGAATGTCTCCTCCCTGAATCCCCCCTTGGCACTGCCCGTGCATTTGTGTCCTGTCTGCCTGCATTACCGTGCAGCCTATGGAGTCAGGGGGCCCAGGGAGGGAAAGTGGCCCCACTTCCTATGAGCTGTGTGACCAAAGTCACTAGCTTCTCGAAGCCTCAGGCTCCCCACCTGTAAACTAGGAATAACAGTAGTTCCTACCTGCTAGAAGAATAATAGTGCATAAGGACAGTGCATAATATTAATAGTGCCTACCTGTACTATTGGAGAGTAGATGTGACAATCCATGTAAAACAACTATTTGTGTACTAGGCAGTCAAAAGTTAGTTAGTTAGTTAGTTAGTTAGTTAGCTCATCACCATCGTCCTCACCAGGACCTTCACCACCTCCGTCACCATCATCATTTGGCCTCTTTCACTAAACAGTACATTTCTGAGGCTGTCTCCAGGTCACGTTTGTACCCTTCTATGTCAAAGTCCTGTAGAGCCCAGACGGTGGCTTCAGGTACTTGTTGAATTAAATTCACTACAATACTGTCCTTATATCCCCATTGGCTCTTGGGCTCTCGTGTCTGTCCACGGTGGTCCTGCAGTCTTTCCACGGAAACCCCTGGCTGTCCCCAAGCTCTTGTCTTGGCCCTGACCCAGTTTTAGGGGGCCTCTGGGGCGATACGGGATTTGCTGTAGCTCTGAGTTTATCCCTCCTACACTGCCCATCACCTGTGCTAGGGAGAGCCTTAATTTAGCGCCTCCTAGACTGGGCGTCCTGCTCGGATCACCCCACTCCTGCTGCTGCTTCATCCGTCTCACGGGGAGGCTCCCAGGCCTCACCTCTCCTTCCCCTCCCTCCCCCAGAAGTTGTGCAGCTCTGAGCTCTCTGCGCACACCCACCCTGTTGGTGCCTTCTGTGCTCTCCTGCCTCCCCGATGTGGGTCCCACCTCTGCACATGTGACCGCTGCCTTCTCAAAGCATTGTCTGTTAGACAATCAGCCCCCACCCACCTCCTACCCTTTCTGCTCCCCTCAGGGGCTGGAAGCTGGAGAACTACATTTCCCAGAATGCTGTCCTGTGGGGTCTGGACTAGAGCCCACCAAGGAGAGGCCCTCCCACCAGAGGGGGAGGGGGACAGGAGGCCGCAGCTGGGATGCCTCTTGGGCAGGGGTGGGAAGCAGCCACCCTTTGTTTAGGCAGATGTGAAACGTCACAGTGACCTCCACGTGTTGTCCCTGCATTTGCCTCCGTGCTGGGGGCAGCTATGACCATTGGAACACCACCTTCTGGCTACTGACCCCCTGGATATTAGTGTCCAACCTGAGAGCGCTCAGGGGCCTGACTGACCTCTGTCTCCTGTCTCTTTCAAGGGTTTTGTAGGCATCTAAATTCCTATATCTAGTATAGGAATATTATAGGAATATACCTAATCTGATTCTACTTGAAATACTGGGATATTTCTATATCAACTCCCTTCTCCTCTCCATACACAGCTTTTTTTTCTAAAATATGCTGAAATAATTCTTCCCAAAGCCCTAGTGTTATGCTACACACTCTGAGAACTTGTGAGAAGGTATTCAAAGGTACTAGGAATATGAAATTCCTCAAGGACTTCGTGTGCTTTGCTGATGACGGAGGAGGGGGTGGGGCGGAACCCTGGGCACTCCCCCGCCCCCCTCCCCTCCACCTGATACTTCCCCTCACTTCTCTGGAGGGAGAGAGGATGGAGATTTGGAGTGGGAGATGTCTGACTGAACTGAAAGAGGTTGGATGTAAAGGCAATAGTCAACACAATAAACAGTGGTTACGTACAAGGCACCGTGCTGATGCTGTACAGAAATTACATAATTATGACAGTTAATCCTCAAAACAGCACAACCACCATGCACCATAACAACAGCAAATGGCCATCGCAGGCAAGGACTCCCTCTGGGAGAGTGTTGCACTCAGGGCTCAGCTACCTTGTCATGTTCACTTCTCCCCCCAGCCCACAAAGGAGGTGCTGTCATTACACCTTTTAATAGATGAGGAAACCAAGGTACAGAGAGATTAAGTAGCTCCACCCAGGTCCTACAGCTGCAAGAGACAGAATCAAAATTCAACCCAGGTCTGTGTCACTCCTGCACCTGACTGAAGTTGAGGCAAGGTGAAATTTGAAGCTTCAGACCACGACCTACAGCCATTTTCACTGGCCCTCGAATCCTAGAGATGCCAAGTTGTCCTGCCAGTGCTCACCTCTTTGAGTCCTTCTCACATCTGCTGCCCCTTCCCCTTCCCCAGAACCACACTCTCCTCAAACAGTTCAAGCAGAGTGGGTGTTCTGAAGGCTCTGCCCCAGGCCAAGTGTTCCCAGGGGTAATTTGATGAAAGCAATTTACCTTTTCTTGCAAAGAAAGTTTGAGTTTCCCCAGAAACAATTTCCTTTAGAAAGAATCTGATTAAGCTTGTAAGTACAACCAACAGGAGTTTGGGGTTTGGGGCAGGTTGTTTCTGCTCACCTCTCGCCCTGCCACCCTCTCTGCTTTCTTCCTTGGCCCCAGCTTGCCCTATTGAAGTCCAACTGAGGGCCACTCCTCCTCCATGAAGCCCTCCTCTGAGCCCAAGATCTCTCCTGCTCAGGGCACCACGCCTGGACCAGGATTTGCAGTAACACCCCCATCTGCCATGAGCTTCCTCTCTCCCACCCTTCCCTTTCCCAACCCTGCAAGTAACTTCCCAACCTGCAAGGATTGTGCAAACCAGGAGGCGGGGCTGCCACAGTGACAGTGCCAAGGGACAGTGTGCCTCATTATCTCTACCAGCCCCCCAGAGTCACCCCCAAATCAACAGGATCTCTGTTAAAACAGTGGGCATACTTCATAGATCTTGAAGCCAGGAGGCATCTCTATATCCCTTGTGTGCCCTGGACCTCTTTAGATATATGTAGGTGGGCTTGGGGCGGCCATTTCTACCCAGACACTCACCCTGGAGAAAGGAGATAGCTGGGGTGACAGGCGACAGGAGAGGGAGGCAAAGCTGCAGTGAAAAGTGATTCGCGTCGGCTGCCGCTGCAGTGCCTCCTAGAGAGGGTACACAGGGATGGCAATTACTGCGCCCATAGCCACACAGGCACAAATTGCAGAACCATTATTTTCTAATTTCCATAACGAGGCCTTTGGAATAACAATCGAAGTGAAGGGAAAGGGAAGAAGAACAGCCCTGAGGGAGCTCAGGACTGCTCTGCCAAGGGCCTCCCCGCCCAGCTCCCCAGCATTACTATCTAAATGAATGGCTGGGCTCCATCGGGAAGCAGATTGAGGCCTGCTCTCTCTCATGGGGTTTGTGGAGTGCTTGCTCTAATGGAATGAGGGAATTTGTGGCAGCAGCAGCAGCAGCAGACAGAAGTCTCAACTAGCACGGATTAATTGGAGGCATAGGCCCATTATGATGGAGACACGGGTGCCCTTTGGAGAGAGGCATGGGCTTTTGGATGGAAGTTTGGGTGCCAACTGAATGGAGGAGCATGAATTTCATGTGGGTGGGGGCATGGATCCCAAGTGGATGGAGGCATGAGTCCCAACTGGTTGGAGGGGCATGAGTTTCATTTGGATGGAGGCATGGGTTCCGATTGGGTGGAAGCATGGGTCGCAGATGGATGGAGACCTGGGTCTCATGGAAGTATGGGTCCCAGTTGGATGGAGGGGCATGAGTTTCGTTTGAATGGAGGCATGGGTCCCAGTTGGATGTAGGGAAAGGTCCCAGTTGGTTGGAGGCATGGAGCCATAAGCAGGTTACCATTGTTCTGTAGGCTGAGAGCTCTATGATCAACTCATTCTAGCCTCCTGGGCCCAAGCCCAAGAGAGGCATCGATTTTCTAAGAAGATGTTGTGGAGGGTAAGTCTTTAGTTGTTGGTTGGTTGGTTTTTAAATTTATGTCTATAGCTCCCCACCCACTTCCTAACCCAGGCACTGTTTGGGGCTCAGCATTGTGGTGTTGGATGCTGGATGCTGGAGATTTGTGGCACCTGTTCACAAATACTGTTACCCCAAGGACCTTCTCTGTGAGTACAGAAATCAAAGAAAAGGAAAAGGGATGCAAAGAAGGGAATGAGCCTGCCCAGATCTATGAGAAGGCCTCTATCCTAGAAGTCAATCACATAGTAAGTGCTCAGAAAGTACAGGTTGAATCTAGAAGCCACGATTCAATCTGTACTTAGATTCAATCTAGGTTGAATTTCCTAGAAGCCACGCTAGGAGAAGGTAAAAATTCTCTTGAATTTCAAGACTCTTCTGTCACTGGGTTCTTCGAGGCTTAGCCCCTTGCTGCTGTGAGACCCTACTCTCCCTAAGAAAGATGCAAGATCGGGTTTCTCTCTACACAACACATCCCAGCTCCCAAAACTCCCTCTGCTTGCCTCTGCCTTCCTCTCATGCAGGAGGTGCCATCTCTGCCCACACTGGCCTTATGGGCTGCTCTTTTGGAAGACCTCAGATGGCTGTGGCCAGAGAAGGTGCTGGTTTTGCGGTGCCCAGGCCACAGGGTTCTACTTTTCTGTACCTTACAGATGTAAGAGCTGGTCCTGTGTGTGGCTGGTCTTTCCTGCCACCTTGAGCCAGGGAGCTGGGCTTAGGGTGCCTTGCCCAACCAGCTCCTCTCCCCCCAGGAGACAGGCAGCCTCAGGCCCCTTGGGTTCCCAGAACACCTCCCTGGGGGGACCCGTGCTATCCTCCAACCCAGAGCATGTCAGCTTCTTCTCTTACTTCTTTCCTTCTTCCCTGTCTTGCTGGGCCCAGTAGATGAACTTGTCCTGAAGGCCTCCAGCCTTCTCATACTGGGCCTTTAAGAGTCTGGCTTCTTACCCCAACAAACCCACTCTTGGCAGGGACCTGGTGGGATACAGGAATTAGAGACCCATTGTTTGGGCTCTAATCCAGGCTCTGCTGCTCATTGATTTCCAAAGCTTGGACCTCAGTTCCATTCATTTGCAAAATGGAGTGATAATAATAGCACCTACTTCAAAGAGTTTTGTGAGGATTAGATGAATTGATGCTGACTACATACTTTCAATAGAATCTACCAGGTATTAAGGGCTCCAAAACTGGGCTCAAAGTTCTGAGGGGCTGGTTCATACTCTGAAGTAAGTGACTAAACCAGTGGCAAGGGCTGACCTTCCAGGGGGGCCTCAATTCTTGAAATTCAGCAAAGTCAACCCCAGAAGGCCTTAGCTGCTCCAAAGCATCCTACCTCTAGTTGTCCCGCCCCTCCTGTGTGCAGGCATCCGATGGTCTTTATGTTTGCCCACATCCCATGTGATGTTCCTTCAGCTCTCTCTCAATCCAGTCTGCTTCTTCTACTATGTCTTCCCCTTCCCTAGATTTGGGACCATTTCCCAGCAAGTCTACACCCAGCCATCTCATGACCCAGTGACGTACACTAGAAAACAAGCATGCCCATTAGAGGAAACTTTTTGCAGGACAATGGAGAAGGTGGGAGGAATGGCAGACTCCAGAAGTGGGACGGGGCAGGGCCGTGATGGCTGAGTGGGTGCAGAGAGCAGGAAGGCACCCATGCTGTCTGCTGGAGGAAGGGAGAACAAGCTTGGGAGACGGGGTGGTGAGCTGAGGCCTCATGGTTGAGCTGCAGAGCCGCCAATGGCTGCCTCTCCTGCAGGGGGCAGTAGAAGGTCCTCAGGACTCAGCTCAGTGGGCTGGACCAGGTGGGGTCTGCACCCTACCTGGAGGCTGGGGCTTGTTTATGAGGTCCTGCGCCCACTCTCCCCTTCTCTCCCTGGATGAGGTGGTCCATTTGGCAAAGCACATTTTGGAGTATACCTCTCTCCCTTCTTCCTTTTTTTTCCTTAAGCAGCTTTATGGAGGTATAATTAACATACCATAAAAAATTAATGGTAAGTGTACATTTCAATGATTTTTAGTGAATTTATAGAGTTGTGCAACAATTACCCCAATCCAATTTTACAACATGTCCATCACCCCCGAAAGTTCCCTCATGCCCTATAGTCAATAACTGCTGTCAACCCCAACCCCAGGCAACCACTGATCTACTTTCTGTCTACAGATTCCCTTTTCTAGATATTTCATGGACTTGTTCTATATTTTCTTGGGATCTGGCTTCTTTCACTTAGCATAATGGTTTTGAATTTCATCCATATTGTAGCATACGTGAGTACTTCATTCCCTTTTATTGATATAATATTCCACTGTATAGATATATCACATTTTGTTTACCCACTCACCAGTTAATAGACATTTGTATAATTTCCACTTTTTGGCTGTTATAAATAATGCTGCTGTGAACATGTATATATAAGTCATTGTGTGGACATATGTTTCCATTCTCTTGGGTAGAAACCTAAGAATGGAATTTTGGGGTCGTATGGTAAATTTACGTTTAACTTAAGAAATGATGAAATTGTTCTCCAAAGGGGCTGTGTAATTTATATTTCCACCATCTGTAATGTATAAGGGACCCATTCTTTAAATTTAAATTTTAGAATTATAGCCATGCTAGTGGGCGTGAAATGGTAGCTCATTGTGGTTTTGTTTTTGTTTGCAGTACGCGGGCCTCTCACTGTTGTGGCCTGTCCCGTTGCAGAGCACAGGCTCCGGACGCACAGGCTCAGCGGCCATGGCTCATGGGCCCAGTCGCTCCGCGGCATGTGGGATCTTCCCGGACCGGGGCATGAACCCATGTCCCCTGCATCGGCAGGCGGACTCTCAACCACTGCGTCACCAGGGAAGCCCCTCATTGTGGTTTTGATTTGCATTTCCCTGCTGACTGATGATGTTGAGCATATGTTCATGTACATATTAGCCATTTTTATATCTTTTTTTGCTGAAATGCCTATTCAAATCTTTTGCTCATTTTTAACTGAGTTGTTTTACTCTTTACTATTGAGTTTTAAGAGTTCTATATATCCTGAATATAAGTCCCTTATCAGATAGATATATGATATACATATATTTTCTCCCAGTCTGTGCCATGTCTTCTAATTTTCTTAATGGTATCTTCTGAAGAGCAAAAGTTTGAATTTTGATGAAATCCAAGTTATCGATTTTCTCTCCTATGGATTGTGTTTTTAGAATCATATCAAAGACATCTTTGCCCTAAGGTCACAAAATATTTTCCTAGAAGTTTTATACTTTTGGTTTATCCATTTAGGTCTATGATCCATTTTGAGTTGATATTTGTATATGGGGTGATTTAAGAGTCTGTTTGTTTCTCTTGAGTATGGATATCCAGCTGTCCCAACCACTGTGCCTTCCTTCTAAATGAACACCATTAACCCACCTCTTGGGATGCTTTCCAACCACCAATGTGACTCTGATCATCCAATCATCCCCAGATGCCTCAAATGGAAAGTAACACTGCCTACAAGGTGCAGAGGAGAAAGGCCCAGGAGCTCCTCCTTGCAGGGTGCAGAGCTTACCTCTCCCCTCTTAGGGTGACCTGCCCACTGTTTACACTCAGGTTGATGGCAGTGATGGAGGAGAACTGTGAAGGTGATGGGGGTGGGGGCAGGATAGCAGCCTTCCTACCACAGAGGGCAGGAAGCCACCATATGCCCTTATCAGCCAAACGTTTGTCCTTGGTTAATAAATAAAAACCCCACCAGCGCCTGGCTATCGCAGCTAGGGTCAGGAAGCAGGAGAGAGAAACAGTCCATCATCTCTAGATACCTTGTCAGGTCCACGTGAGCATCAGATAAACTGATCTCTATGGGGGCCTGCGTTGCACACCGCTGATGGAGATGGGGAAATGTGGGCCCTGTGATTGGAGGGTGGGGACACAGACAACAACTCAGCAGCAGGCCTCCTCCTCAGAAAGCTCCCAGAATGCAGGCTATCGAGGCCCACGCAATGCAAACCTGTGGCAGACAAAAGGAAAATGCCAGCAGACCCTCTGGCACTCCAAATGTCTGAATTCCCAGACGGGCAGAGCTGCCAGGGCAGCTGGCAAGGCTGCCTCTGCCTCCAGGAGGGTGGCAGGGACAGCGGGAGATGGGCTGAGGGTTTGGAGCAGCTCCAGCAGGAAATGCGGGGCGGAGCAGGGGGATGGCTCAGGCATCAGATCCCGTGCTCCAGGGACCATACTATGAAAACAGCTTTCTGCATCCAGCACCTAGCTTCTCGTCCTCCAGAGGCCACCAAACACTTCCAGAAATCTTTCCTAACCTGGCAGGCACCTGCTGCTCCCACCACATGCCAGAAAGCTTTTAAAGAAGACAGCACGCAGAATGGCACATGTATTTCAGCCATGGCGCCTTCTAAGCCTCTGGTTGAATTGTGTGTGGGAGGCTCTCCCTCCTGGCCGGTGGGTCCCATTCCTCCCTCCCCACCCCCACTCCACTGCTGCCTCCCTCACCCCATCTGACGCCATTCACATGGCCTCCACCAAGAGGTCACACACACTGAGGAGGAGGGGCCTTGGTAATGACTTGGTACCTTCCCTACATGTTCCGATGCAGAAGCTGAGACCCAAAGGGGAGGTGATTGGTCCAAGCCCACAGCAGAGGAGCCTGGACCAGGCCTGATCAGTGCCACTGCCTCTGGGTCAGTGACCAGTACTTTCCCAAGTGGGAAGCACATCAGTGAGTTTTGATAATGAACTGATTCAGGATCTAACTGAAGGCATTTTGTCTAGTAGCAGATGGATCAACATATTTCTAAAAGCAGGGACTGTGTGGTACCTACTCAATTAAACCCTAGAGGACTAAGTAAGTAGTTAAGGAACAGAATTAACCCTAAAGGAAAATCACCCAGTGGCTTTGCATGTAAAATCTGGGACTATAAAGTCTGGAAAGAAAGAACTGAAAGCCTATAGAAAGTTCTAAACTTGCATTTGCTCAATTCTTCATCCATCAATTCAACAAATATCTGTTGATTGAAATGCATCACTTTCGTTTAAGTTGATGAACCATGATGATACTTAAAATGAAAATCCTCACTGGTAAACTTTGGAGGATGTAGGGAACAACTCATTATTTTGGAAATGGACAAAGAGAGAGAATCAAGCATTTATCTGCCTTTCCTATATAAACTATATCTCAAGGTAACCAAATCATAATCAGGGTAAGTTTCTCCTTATAAAAGTATTTCAGCTAATATACGTAGAAGGAAAGACAGAAGAATATTAACATTGTGTCAAGTCTAATGAAATACTGGATCTGGGCAATGATAACCGACCCCTCTGACATCACCGGGAGACAAGCAGACACGATGTGCCTCCTGATGGAAGAATATGAGGCAGAAGCATTCTTTCCAAAGCAACAAACCTGAATCTTATCAAGCCTCTTAAGTCCAATTTACAGAAAATGCAGGGAACAGAGGAACCGTGTTAAACAACATCACTGGAATGCAATTAGCAAACCTAGATTATGGGATACTCTGCTGAACAAATTACCTAGTTTCTTCAATAAATAGATTGCAAGAACAAAGCAAGAGAGTTGGAGGGATTAAAACAAACTGAAAGACATTATAAACAATTGCAATTTAAAGACCTTCTTTAGAGCCTAATTCAAACAACAACAACCTGTAAAAAAAAAAAAGTGAGACATTCAGAGAACTTTGAAAACTCACTGGATATTTGATGATATTAAGGGATTATTGTAAATTTGTGTAGATATGATAATGGCACTTTTTTCTGAAGAACCCTTATCTTTTGGAGATACACACTGAAATATTTATAGATGAACTTACATGATATCTTGGATTTGCTTCAATATAGGGGGATAGATGAAAACAGATTGGCCTTGGGCTGATAATTGTTGAAGCTGAGTGATGAGAAGTGGGTTCATTATCCTATTCTCTCTACTTTTGTGCATGTAGGAAACTTTTCATTGTAAATAAGTTAAAAATATATCTTTGAGCTTCTAGGTGACAGTGCAGAGGATGCCACAGTGAATTAGACGGGAAATATAAACATTCTCATGGCACTCATGGGGCTTCCATTCTACTGAGGGTAGAGCAGGAGGAAGAGACAGATAATAAAAACTAATGCATAAGACAAGGTCATACAATGATAAATGCCTTGAAGACAATAGAACAGGGAAAATGTGTGTGATAGGGATGGGGCATGAAGGATCTCTTAGACTTTAAAGTCAGGGAAGGTCAGAGTCAGCCACACACAAGATCAGGGAAGTAACTTTCTAGGCAGAAGTGGCAAGTACCAAAAGCCTCAGAATGACCATGGGCTGTTTGGGTCTGACATGGCTGCATCTCAGTGGACCTGGGCGGGGCGGAAGGAGACATGTCAGAGAGTAGAGAGGGGTCAGGTCACAGAAGGCTGGTAAGGAATTTAGTTTTATTGAGAAAGACAATGATGGTTTTATTAAGGGAAAGACAATGGCAGTCTGGGCTGGACTCTACAGCTGAGATGAAGCAAAGGCTGGAACATATCCTCGAGGTAGAACTGATAGAACCTACTGGTGGACTGCAAACAGGGTTGGGAAAGATTCTGAGAAGCAGAATCAAGAATGTCTTAACTTATTCAATTCAACAGCTGGATCTGTGCTCGTGCCATTTATTGAGATGTTGAAAAATGGGGAGCAACTGAGGTGAAAGAGAAACGCGGGAGTTCTGTGTGGGTGGCATTGAGTTTGAAATGCCTATTAGCCGTCCAGGGGGAGATGTCAAGTCAGCAGGTGAATATATGACTCCGGAGCTCAGGTCTGGCTGGAGAGGTAAATTTTGGAGTCATTAGCATATAGATGGTATTTAGAGCTATGAGCTTTTGCACTCATTACCAAAATAAAACACTAAGGGGAGGCCCCACTCCATTTCCCAAGACATCTCTAACTTCAAATGAAATGGTGTTGGAAGAGGAAGAGGGGTCAAACAGTTTTAAATTGTCAACCTCCAGAGCCCAGCATGTAAGACTCCACACATTCTCGTCCAGCACATTCTCTCTTCGTATCCGTGTAGTTCCTCTGCATGAACTCTTGGAAGAAGCCACAAAAACCCTTCCTCTGACTCGGCATATGCAATTCCAACCATCTTTGAGGACTCTTAAAAAATCATGTTATTCTCATGAAGGCTTCCTGTCCCTCAGACTGGGTGGAAATGATCTTTCTTTCTCTGACTCCCATTGACCTGCATCTGCCTTTCTCTGAGATTGCCTGCTGTCAACCTAGTACTGTGAATATGTGGGCACAGTCAGCTTCAGCCAGACTGTGATGTCCCCAGGAGCAGAGGCTGTGTCAGCCTCACCTATGCATCCCAGCACAAAGTGGATGGATGTTTGGAACCAGGGTCTCCTTAGTGGTTCTTTCAGTGAAGGATCATCTATTGTTGAAGGTTTACAAAATCTTGTGCCAAGGCAGAGCCAGGTCAGGTCAACAGAGGAAGTGCAGCTGGGAGCAGGTCTCCTTGGCCTTTGAGGAGGACTATATACAAGGAAGTGCCCTTGCTCACTCCCCAAGCTCCCAGCTGTGTGGAAGGAAAGAAGACATGGACCAGACACACCACCCTCTGACCCTATGGGCCACACTTCTGCTGGGATACAATGAACACCTGGCCACGTTCATCATTTTTGATTACGTGCAGAATCAGAGCTTACAGCCTGGTGTCCCTGTCTACCTGTCTCAGGTGTAGAACTCCCTCTCCCATGTCCCAATCCCACCTCCCACCCTGCCATCCATCCTGCAACTCTCAATGTGTACTTTAGGGGTGCAAAATAATGCAAACATTTGTCTGAAACTGCAAAACAATGGAGTTACATTGAATACAAAAAGGATCTAACATCAAATTATTATTGAATAAATTAATCAATTACATTCCTGTGTAGAGTTTTTTCTTCATTACTATCTCCACCCACCCAACCCCAAACTCCTCACAGTAATAATAAGCAAATGACCTGGGCTGATGAAAAGAGGGAAGTCACCTGGGACTTTGGCCTTGTCAGACCCTTCTTCTCCTCCCTGGGCCTGGGACTCTTTCCCAAATTCTAGGGCTCAGCGTCTTGGTGGCCTGTCCAGTTCTACTGCCAGTAATGCTTGTGGATGAGCCCAAGACACCTGGCTTTCCATCTCAGACATGATCAAAGGTCAAAGCCTCACTGGTCCAGGACAGCTCAGGTGAATTATGGGGTTCCTTGGCTGCCAATTCCAAGAGGAATGCAGGCAGCCCTGAATGTCAGACCAGCTGGGAGTGAAGACCAGCCTTTACAGGCTACCCAGAGTCCCTTTCCATAACCAGGCCAGCTTGATGGATTGTTTTGGGTACCCCAGAGGGGAAAGTGTACTCTGGGTGGCAAAAATACTCTGTGCTAGGTTGGACAGACTGGCATCTGACCCAACAGCGTCACATCACATCACACAGACAGAAGTCCAGCTCCGTGACTGTCGTTTCATTTACATGATGTGAAACAGGCAGCATTCACTTTCTTTCAATAGCCTTTTCATAGTTAAACTAATTTGGGAAATCCTGCATGGTACACCTCCCTCCTACAGATTCAGGCTCGATGTTCCCAGAAAAACTCTGGAAAGTGCCATAGTAAAGAGACTTATTTGTGTTTAATTTAGTGTTTCTCAGTCATTTGTTCACACAGCCATTGTCTCTCACATTTCTATGGTATGCCCTTCAGGAAACGCTACTCAGCCTCTCCACGATCAAACCTTTCTAACTGTTTTGAAAACAGCACGTCAGTGGGACTCAAGCAGTCATCAGAATCTTTAATACAAGGTCACCAATGTCATGTTTCAGAGCAAAAACTGGAGGCTCAGAGTGGTTCAGTGAGTGGCCTAGGAACACGCAGCAGGTTACAGGAGAAAAAGTAAGGGGACCCAGAGCTCCAGAAACCAGGCCAGTGCTTGAGCTCTGTGAGGACACGTATAAGCAAGCACACCCAAGCCTAAGCCGACAGATCCTGAGTCAGCCTCAATCTAACCTGGCAAGGTTTTACCCAGCTCTGGGGCCCGCTGACCAGCACATCTGTGTCCATCTGGCCTTCCTCATCAGAAGACCCGATACACTTCCCTGTCCCAGGACGGTCCCATTGGCCTCTACTGCTGCTGGAGATCCTGCTCTAAACTGTCTTCCCTAGGGTTCTAGTTTCTTTCTTAGTAACTCATTAAAGGAGGGCATCCTGACAGAGAAGTAGCAGAGATCCCTTAGAAAACCCTTGCTCAGAACTTGCAAAACTAGTGACCCACAGGAAGGTTGGCTTGGCCCAACAGAACAAAAGAAGGTTTTGTTTGTTTTCAATTGCATAGATTGTCTTAAAAGAGGGTGCTACAAAAATTAACTCAAATGAATGAAAGACCTAAATTAAGAGCTAAAACTATAAAATCCTTAGAAGAAAGCATAGATATAAATCTTTATGATCTTGGATTTAGGTAATGGTTTCTTAACTGTGACACCAAACACACAAGCAGCAAAAAAGAAATAATAGGGAAATTGAATTTCATCAAAATTAAACTTTTGTGCCTCAAAGGATACTATTAAAAAAGTAAAGGACAACCAACAGAATGGGAGGAAGTATTTGCAAATCATATATCTGAGAAGGGACTAGTATCCAGAATATATAAAAACTCTTACGACTCAGCAATAAAAAGGCAAATAACTCAATTTAAAAATGGGCAAATAGGTTGAACAGACATTTGTCTGAAAATGTACCAATGGCCCCAATGAGCATATGAAAAGGTACTCAACAACATTAGTCATTAGGGAAATGCAAATTAAAACTACAATGAGGTACCACTTCATACTCACTAGGATGGCTATAGTCAAAAAGATGGACAATAACAAGTATTGGTGAGGACGCGGGGAAGTTGGAATGCTCACACGTTTGTTGGTGGGAACGTAAAATGGTGCAGCTACTTTGTAAAACAGTTCTGCAGTTCTTCAAAAAGTTAAACATAGAGTTAGCACATGATCCAGAATTTCTAATCCCAAACCCAGGAGAATCGAAAACATATGTCCATGCAAAAGCTTGTACACAAAGCTTATTATTATTCATAATAGCTAAAAATAGAAACAATCCAATGTTCATCAACTGATGAATAGAGAAAGAAAGTGTGGGATATCTATACAATGGTACATTATTCAGTCATAAAGAGGAAAGCTACAAGCTGGAGAACTTTGAAAACATTAAGCTGAGTGAAATAAGCCAGTTACAAAAGACCACATATTACATGACTCCATTCACGTGAAATGTCCAGAATAGGCAAACCCACAGAGATAGCAAGTAGATTAGTGGTTGCCTCACTCCTAACGGACTTATTTCTAGGGTGATGAAAATCCTACGGAATAAGATAGTGGTGATGGTTGCACAACTTTGTGAATAAACTAAAAGCCATTTTAAAGGGTGAATTTTATGATACGGGAACTATCTCAATATTGAAAGAGAGAGAGAGAACACACGCACACTGGCGCTCCCGTCCCTCCCTGTGGCCTTGTCGCTGGATTGGCCCTTCTAGACACTGCCTCTGGGAACTGTGGCCCAAAATGATTCTCATCTTATGCATGAGCATACTTAGGCCACAGGGACCTGTCCAAGGTCACATGTTAGCAGTGGCGGAGCTGGAACCAGAGCCCATGTCCCCATACCTCAGAGCCTCTAAGGACCTACTCAGCTGCCCTAGGAATTTGAGGCCTTGTGGGATGCTATTTGGAGTAAAAGATATACTTTGCTTTTTTATGTCTATGTTATCACCACCCCCATCCACTCCCATTAGGAAGCAAATATCCATCACACCTAAAACAGTTAAAAACCCCATGCCTGTCACATAACAGACACTGAGAGTGAATCCGGGAGGCTCGGCAACTTTTGCTCCCCCAAAACCCCCACTGGCTGGGCCTCGCCTCCTTCTCTGCCACAAACCTCCACCTTTCCTCCCCTCTCCGCCCCCCTTTTCGAGTTGTTTCAAGCAGGTGGGAGTTCGCGCCTCAAGTAATGGCAAATTGGAAGACCTCCCTGTAATGGGGTGAGCTGCCAAGGATCAGCCTATAGAGGAAGAGTGACCCATGTCACAATATCTAGATAACCTGCTAGTTCAGACACTCTCGGGTGACACCTGAATTCTAAATGTCAAATTAGGAGCTGTGAAGCAGTAAATGATTGTGTTCACTCCGAGAGGGCTCCTTCTGTAATAAAATTTTTCCTGCTTCAGAAGTAAACCTTGTAGAGAAGCTGAGCCTAAGCCCCCCAGTTTTATCACAGAACAGAATTTGGACAGAAGAATCTGCTGCTGTAGGGACCAACCTGATACACTGCACGTAGAAGGGGCATGAAAAATCTTTGTTGATATGATTTGTTTGATACTATCCATTAAGGATCACTTCAGGAACTTGAACGAGGAGTCAACTTTAAAAATAAATTGCTTCTCCCAAACTGTATTCTGGGAGATATCATAAGGTGTTCTGAGAAGAGAAGTTTCCTGTGCTCAAATAAGTTTAGTAGAAGGTTCATACTCTACCTCCCTGTGGAGTCTTAAGAGGCACCCCAGAATATGAAAGATCTAGGGGGTCTGCAGAGAAGAGCCCTCCCATGTGCCCCGCATCCTTCTGACCGTGGATCCTTTTCCACAGACCCTCATGTTAGCTGAAGGAACAGGAGCTCTGTGGACGTAGGTAGGAGATGCCATGGCTGAGCCAAGGATGCTGCAGGACAGCCAGGGCTGAAGGAGCAGGTTGAGCTTCCGATGCTGGGAGTGGGCGAGCAGCAGAAGCAGGTAAGGTGTTTTGGAGCCTGGGTTGATACTAAGGATGGGATGAGTGGGTTGGTGTGAGGACCCTCCGGGCTATGGACTGATGCATTCATTCCTCCAGGAGCTTTATGCGGGCAGATGCCCAGAGATGCTGCTCGGACTATGTTTATACATCAGCAGGAGAGCTTTGCCCACGAGATCCGGAACAGCGGTGAAGACAGGCCTGCAAGGAAGCCCCTATCGTGGCTGGCCCTCTTCCTCTCCAGGGCATGGAGTGGCCACAGGCAGTGGGGGAAGGGGTGGGGAGCAGAGGAGGGCTGAGCTCACTGCCTTGCCAGGTGCCCACTCCACCATTCCCATGCACGGAATGTCCCAGCAGCAGAGCAGTGGACATAGGTGCTGCCACGAGGGCACTTCATTCACCTTTTGTCACGTTCATCAAGTGAGATTAAGAGCAGAGCATGAGAGCGAGAGCAAGGCAGACAGAATGCACCAGCCCAAACTCAGAAGCTCGGGGCTCCAGAGCTCAGCACAGTATAGCTTTTTGGCTGCTTCATTTCTGTCTCTCCCAGTCTGCACCCGTCCGCCATCTGCCTGACTCCCTGTTCCTGAAGCTTGGGTGTGTTTCCCCATGAGTCCCGTCTCACCCCAGAGAATGCATACCAGCTTTGGAGGAGCCACCTCCTGGGCAAAATCCCAATGTTTCGGTATCTGATTGCTCTCTACAGCTGATTGAATGTGATTTTCCAGTTGAGAGAGAAAAATAAACTCACTAAAGCAAGGGAGCTAGAAGTGAAGCAACCTGAAAGACAAAGCCCGAGCACAACGCCCGAGCAGGTAGGGGCTCAGTGCCACAGCCAAGCCTGTCCCGGGCTTTCAGTAAAGGCATCAAAGCACAGGATTTGGAGCATCCCTACCGACATGTGTACACTGACAAATACAGTATATGTGTGTGTGTACAGACACATGCATACATATGACATGGTGTACTTATGTCAAGGAATCTGATTTTGAGGTTGGAAAATGTGGTCACTACACTCAGAAAACCTGCAAGGAAGAAAGAGTGACCAAAGCCTTGGGAAGTGGGGAGAAGAACACCTCCGAAGAGCTGGACAAGGGATCCAGCCCACGCCCAGACTGCCCAGTCCTGTGGACAGAAGGCAGGACAGGGGGCGCTGGTAAGCATCATGGATGGAATGACACAGCAGGGACCGCAGTCCTCCGTGGGTCCAGGAGGGTGGTTTAAGGAATGCGTGGGGCTGGGGTTTGGGGAATGTGGGGTCTGGAGGACTTGATAACCCCATTAGTAGGCCATACCAGAACCTGCCCAAAGGGGAAGAGAAAAATAGAGCAGGAAGAGAAGGAACAGAGGAAGAGGACGGGAGAGACAAGTGGTACTGTCCCCGGGGCAGGACGGGAATGAGCCCAGTGGCCTCAGCACCGGACGCTAGGGGTTCACAGGCAACCCCTACGTTTCCTGTTCTCCATCCCTTTCATCTTCCCCCAAAGCCCTCCAGCCTGTGACTTCCTGCTTTTTGGCCCCCCCTCTCATATAAGCCTTCCTTATCCAGGGACTCCTGCTGGGAAGGACTCTCCCAAGATAACCTGGGCGTCATGTGGTCCCTGGAGCCCGTCTGTGTAGGCAGGACACCTCTGAGCCTGTGTCTGATCGTTCCCCCACCCCTGCCTCACCTGCTCCTGGATCAGAGGCAGCAGGAGGGATGTGGCTGTGATGTGCGTGGGGTCTGATGGTTTCTCCAGGGTACCCAGTAACTGTTATCCTGGGGGTCACTGAGCCGCCCCAGAGGGGACTCCCAATCTCAGCGCTCTGCATACATGGATGGCCTTCTCTCAGCCCATGCAGGAGGGGCAGGTCACCCTGAGTGACTTTGGCAGGAATCTTCTCCCACCCTGGTCGCAGCTCTTGGGGCTCATGTCCTCTAGCCCTGCCCATACTCCTCAGGCCCCCTGCTTGTCAGCAGCCCTGCCCCCAGGGCCGAGCTTCCTCCCTCCCCACCTGCCTGTCTGCAAAGCCTCTGAGAAACCTCAAGCACCTCTGTGTGGCAAATGCATTTGGAAGCATGAAATCTATTGGGAATCTAATGAGACCAGAGGATAATAGAAAGACAGAATTTAACTTCTCTCTCCCAGTCCTGGATTTGATGTTGTCATCTCATGTGTCCCTGGATGTGGCCCTGCCTTTGTTCAGAAGCGCCCTGGGATACCATCAGCACACCTGAGTTAGTCTCCATGACAGCTCTGGCCCTTCTGGGGAAATCTGATGCTTCGGGGGTAGAACACAGAGCATCAAATTGGCTCTGCCTATGACAGGCCCTTCCAGAGACTCCAGGGAGTCCATAAGCCTGCTGACGCGGTACGTTCTGGGAAGAGCAGGGCTCCTAGCAGGGCTGCTCCATCTAAAGAGAAGGAGGGGTGTGTGAAATGTCTGCGGAGCCTCTGCAGCCTGGGGGTGAGCATCCCTGCAGGACAGAGCCTTGCCCCTACTGTGTTCAGCGTGCTCTGTATGAGCTTTAGAGGCAGAAGGCTCCAGACCAATGCTCCACAGTGATGCACAGGTTTCCGGGTACCACGGTCACCAGGCCAGGGCTTGGATGTGAAGAGCACTCTTTCTCCAGGGAATGAGCATCTGATGGGTGGGCTATCAGTGCTAGGACACAGGACACAGGGAACAGTGCTGTCCAGGGAGACCCCGGGTGGAAGAGCTCTGGGGGAATGCTGTATTTCCTGCTTCCCTGTCTTCTAGGCCACAGGTCAGGAAGGTGCATGGATGGAGGGAGTAGGAGCCTCCCCACAGGTGGGAAGAAGGGCCCATTCATAGACCTATGCTGTGGAGATCTCACCATAGAGATGACGCAGCCACCCCTCTGGGCACCGACCAAGTGCGGGCTGGTGCCAGGCCTTGGCTGCATGACCCCATTCACCTTCAAAGGGGGCTCTGCCGCTCGCTGACTGAGCAGTGATCGTGGGCAAGTCCCAGTCACCTCATCTCTTTATACTTTGGTGTTCTCCTCCTTAAAAAATGGGAGTAGTGGTAGCAATTCCATAAGGCTGCTTCACAAGCAACCAGGCAGCACCTAGCATAGGCGCTGGCCCATGGGAGTGCACGGTAGCTGGGAGCAAGCAGTATGATGGAATCTTCCCTAAATATGTACCGCCAAAGACAGAGAGCTAGGTACAATATGTTCTTTGAAGTGTTATGCATCAGCATTTTATGAAAAGCAGATACAAACCAAATATCCAACATTACAGGAATTGTTTTCTATATGATATTATACCTAAAGGTAGACAGCCAAATGGACAGCCATTAAAAAGGAGGTTCATGATGTTTTATATCAAATATTTGGACTAGATTGTTAGGTACCAAATGATAATAAAGCAGATAATGAGGCTACAAGTTAAAGTAAACATACCAGAATATTAATAGAATTATGGGTACTATGTTGCCTACTTCTTTATTATGTTTAACTTCTCAAATTTTTGATAGTAGCCATCTGTTAATTATATAGTCATCCTTCAGTATCTGCAAGGGATTGGTTCCCCCTGCAGAATCTAAAATCTTCAGATTTTCAAGTCCCTTATATAAAATGATGTAGTATTCACATATAACCAACGCACATCTTCCCATACAGTTTAAATCATCTCCAGATTACATGTAACACTTAGTACAATGTAAATGCTATGTAAATAGTTGTAAATACAATGCAAATTCTATGTAAATAGTTGTAAATACAATGTAAATGCTATGTAAATATCTGCCAGTGCGTGGCAAATTCAAGTTTTGCCTTTTGAAACTTTCTGGAATTTTTTTTTCCGGATATTTCTGATCCATGGTTGATTGAATCCATGGATGCGGAACCTGCAGATACAAAGGGCCAACTGTGTATTAAAATATTTAATTTACTTGAACAAAAATGAAAAATGAGAGCCAGAGGAATATAATGTAGGATGTAAGGCATCAAGAGGCATTAGGGAATGCGATGCATCAGGACAAACGGACGCCTTTGGAAGAAGCAGCTCTAAAATCAGGAAAACACCCAGAAAGGGAAGGATGAAACCCATGCAGAGAAAAAGAAAATTGAATCTATCATAAATTCGAGTTTATAAGGAATAAACATGCAGTGTTTGTGGAAATTGTGTTGTGTTTGGAAAAAAAAACAATAAATATGTATATAATGTAAATCTTTTATAATAAATCTGTGAAGATCCGATGAGTTAATGTCCGTGCCAGCTAGCACTGTGAGAAGTCTCAGGCTCCCCACAGATGACTGGGGGCCTTGGTACAACAATGGTGGGTTTAGCTGGCTATGCTCTGAGGCTGTCGCCCTCCCTCACCTGTGTGGGATGCCATCTGATGCCCTCCAGGACAGGGTAAAGCAAGACGTGCAGCATATAGCACGCCCATCCGGACCCTTTCTAGCATCTACCCAGAGCTCTCTGAATTTTCCTCTCTGCACCTGGCTTCCCAGGGCTCTGAAGACGTTGTATCCCATCTTTCAATCCACTCTCTTCTGCTCCAGTTCCAAGCCAAGCCCCACTCCTCTGGAACAGACCCCAAATTTAAGGGCCCAAAAAGAAAAAGAATGATCATTTGATAGGAATACATTGTGTGCTAAGTGCTGTGCAGGGAACTTGGAGCCTAGAGGTGAATGAGTCAGTTGTGGTCTCCTAGAGGTTAAATTATTGTCAAGGTACCTTGTGCTGGGTCAGACCCAGAGTAGATGCCTCAAGCCTTGAATGAGTAAGTGGGATAACTTAAAAATAATTTTATCCACTCTACTAGTCAGACTTGTCCAGAGAAACAACCAATAAGAGGTGTGTGTGTGTGTGTGTGTGTGTGTTTGGAGAGAGAGAGAGAGAAAGACAGAGATTTTAAGGAATTGGCTGACACAACTATGGGATCTGGCAAGTCCAAAATATGCAGGTCATATTTTAGGTCAGCTGTCTGAGCACCCAGGGAAGAGCTACAGTTCAAGTCCAAGGGAGTCTACTGGCAAAATTCCCTCTTTCTTGGGGGATGTCTGTCTTTTTTTTTTTTTCTTTTTTTTAATGTAGGCCTTCAACTGATTAGATGAGGCCTACCCATGTGTGGAGAGTAATCTGCCGTACTCAAAGTCTACCGATTTACATGTTAATCTCATCTAAAACAAATCTTCACAGAGACATCTCGAATACTGTTTGACCAAATATCTGGATACCATGGCCCAGCCAAGTTGACATAGTAAATTAACCATCACACTAATCTTATAGTTTTATAGATGAGAAAAAAGCCAGTCCTTGGAGACACCATGACTTGGCCACAGAGCTGACAGAGCCTAAACTCGTAGTCAATCTGGTGTCTATGCAACTTCCCTCCTCCACTCTACACCTCTTAAATCAATAGCAAACATATTTTTTTTCCTTTGCTATTTTCCATTCAGCCTTTTCCTTAAACCCAGAAGCCTGATTTCCAGAGCTTATTCAAACCCAGAGGCCATCTTAAAGGCACTATCATTCTGATCAATTTTCCAGAACTTCCAAAAATATTCAATCAGCACACACCAGAGATGCATGCACTGTCCAGTTGGGCTCATCTCATGGGTCCAGTTCAGCCTCTGACCTGCCATCTTTTTACATAACCTCAGTTTGATGTCTGCCATGACCAGGGCTGAATACTGACCAGCTCTCTCGGCAAGGATTGGGAATTTTTTCCTAAATGCTCACATAGGACCTATTCCTCCCTTCCCAGTAGAGATGAACTCTATCCTGGCAAAGGCATGTGTTAAACTATTAGGTCGATCCATGGGAAATTGCTGATATTTGACCTAGGAAACAGCATTTTCATGGAGTTCAAGGAAAAATGAGCTCATCTTTTCCTGGTCGGACCTCACCTTCCTCAGCATCCTGTTCTCTGTGCTGAGAGAATCTCCACTCCCTCCATGGGCCGGAATGAAAGATGCTGTTATTAAAAACAATCTAAAGTGATTTACGAAGTGACAGCATCTCTTAGAGCAATGAGGTAATGCATCCAGCCTGCCTTCTCTGTTGTTTAACTTCCTGACAGGAGGCATGGAATGTGAACAAATTGATTGTCCTGTACAAAGTCAAGTAAATAAATAGCAGTGCTTAATGCAATCATTTTCCATATTGCCTCATCAAAACCCACGCAGTCAAAGCCATTTATGAATTACGTAGGTCCATACCGTTGTCGTCTTTTCAGTGTGTTGCTCTCTCAAAAATGCCTGCAGGTGGGGAGAAATAGGAGAGCAGGTGCTAATCAATCTTGAAGCTCTGATCAGAAACAATTTAGAAAGATGAAGGGTTTTGCTCCAGCCATTCCTAAATTTCCAAGAGGAAACCTCCAAGGGACTAAGTCATTAATGGAATGATAGAAAAGAGGCTGGTGGTGGAGGTGGGCAGTTATTTTTAGAGAATAACCACCTCGGTGCCTTTGTCTATCTTAGTTTTCAAAGCAAAATAAATTAACTTTGGGAAGAAGTATCCAAGCCCAGAGTAAGGGTGGGCTAGAATAAAATAAACTTCCACATACACACTCCAGTTTGTTGGATTTCTTATTTCCTGTCCTTTTGTCCTTTCTCAAAGTTAACAAAGGCCCAGAAAATCAAGGATAAAAAGACCCAATTATGACTGGTGGTTGGATATTGGAGTTATTCCATCAGCAACTGTAAGTGGATCAGAGGTTCTGAGGCAAATACTCATGAATGAGGTGAGGCCCAAAGCTACAAGAAACAGAAACCATGCCTAGTAATCAAAAGTCACTCACTTTCCCATGCAGAAAGGATGGGCCCCAGGAAGACAGTGCCCACAACATTGATTATTAATCTGCAGTATGATGACAAAAATATGAAAAATTCAATATGCTTTCATAAAGATAAATTCATTTTAATTGAAAGCACTGCCCTTTATTATTATGTGTTTGCCACTTTGGGGGTTGGGTTAAGGTGTCTTCTCTTTTAAGGAATTAACAATGGCTGTAGGTGGTCATTACATTTTCGGTGGTTTCACAGAAGAAGCACATAGCAACTCAAAGGTTAGGCTATAAAGTCAGCACATAAGACAAAAGCCTTAAAGTCTAATCCTCTAATGCCTCTCCATTAGCCTTCCATGGCAGTCATACATACATGATGGCATGCATGCATCCCTGTATCATTCCCCCTAATTCATTCTTAGTCAATGCTCTGTATCAGTTTGAATGCAAGTAACAGAATACGCATTGCACTTGAGCTTAAACTCCAAAGGGAACACACTGGCTGTGAAGGTTAAAATGGAAGAGGGAAGCAGGCTTCACTCCCTGAGGTGAGTCTCCTTGGAGTGCTTCTCCTGGGAGACCAATGGAAGCTCACAGAAGAAAGACATTGTGAACTCAGGGACCAGCCAGCTTTTGTCCCATCTCAGGTCATCAAGCAGGAAGAACACTCAGAGCACAGAGTTCAAAGGTCCAGAAGTTAAGCCCGAGAGCCCTGAATTCCTCACAGGCAGGAGGCATGGCTTGCCTCTTTCCCCACAGAGAACTTGGCACAAAGCTGGTGCTCAGGACCATTTGGTCAGTGAATGAATGCATGAAGAGCCTATCCACTCCTCTCTTATCACACACTGTGAAGGGTTTTAAAACATGGTCCCCAAAGTACCTGACACTCCTCTGATTCAGAGGTGGGGTCTATGTCTCCACCCTTAAATCTGGACTCTTATGACTGTTTGAGGAGTTGACAATGATGGAAGCTCTGCCAGTTTCTATGCAGAGGCATTAAGAAACTCCTGGCAGCTTTCAATTCCTATCTCTTGGGACACTCCCTCTTAGAACCCAGCCACCATGCTGTGCGGAAGCCCAAGGCACATGAGGAGGAAAGGTGTTTTCTGGACCACAGCTGCAGATGAGTTCTCAGTGACAGCTACCATCAACCATCAAACCTGTAAGAGCAGAAGCCTTTTCAATGATCCCAGCCCAGCATCATCTGATTGCAAACGCACAAGAGAAGATGAGGAAGATGTGCCCAGCTAAGCCCAGCAAAGTCTTAGAACTGTGAGAAATGGTAGTAAAATGGCTGTTGTTGTTTTTAGCCAATACATTTGTTACACAATAGACAAAACCACATTAAGTGGCTTAACGATGTCGTCTGAGCCAAATACTTAAGCAAGGAGATACTTTTCAAGATATGCAAAGAGCTCAGTGAGGAGGATCCTCTCTCGCTCAGCTGCTGAAAGCTGAGTGCAGTCCAGTGGTGGAGCAGGAGGAACCAGAAGGTGGTGCTTATAGATCAGACTGCTCCATTTAGATCCCAGAAGAGCCAGTGGACCACAATGGCCAGAGGCACCTTCTCCAGAGTAGTAGAAGATGGCCCACTTCCGAGCCTGTAAGGATGCGTCCACAGGGCTGGAACTCTAGCTTGACTGGTCCCCACACCTTCTAGAAATGTGTGCTTAGCAACCAAGCCCACAGAGGAAGGAAGCAGGAGTGAACTGGCTATTGGTTGGGCATTTGAGCTATTCTACCATCTCCTGAGACAGACACTCATGTGAGGAGACACAAAGTTGGAAGGAGCAGAAGCCACAGTGGCCTCACGTTCAAGAGCCCTGCAGTCCTGGTGTGGAGGCCCAGGTGTGCAGAAGCACAGTGTTTGCTGTCCAGCAGGTGTGACTAGCCCCCTCTGTGTGCAGGGAGTGGTGAATGCGGTGACAGTTTAGCTACTCTGCTCCCCTATGTTCCATGACACCAGCTTCAAACCTAAGGTCATGGGCCCTCGGCAAGAGGAGAGACTTGCTGAGACTCAGAGGACAGACTAAAGGAGGCTTCTTTCCCTCCCTCCCTGAGACCTCAATCTGTAGTCATGCCACTCTGCCCAACACCCTTGCCCTTGTCCTCTACTGATCCTTAGAGAGAAAAATCTTCAGCTTCCCCAGGCTCCCTCTTCAAGCCATCACTCCACAGTCTTGTTCTTCACCTTGACAACGTGGTTGCTATCTGCTGTCTCCATTGCCTGTTCACTCCCTGGGTAACCCTCGAATATCCATCTTCCATCTAGCACAGGGTTCTCCATCTCAGCACTATGGACATGGGGTGCCAAATAATTCTTTTTTGTGCGGGGAGCTGCCCTGTGCATTACAGCATCATCTTTACCTACTGTTTGTCCAATACACCCTCCAGCTTTGAAAGTCAAAAGCCAAATATTCTACAGAAGGGAAGAGGGGAAAAAAATGCCTCTTCTGTTTAAGAACCCCTGAGTCTAGAGTAAAGAGGGGCTGCCAGAAGGGTGTGAATAAATGTTTGTTAAAGGAAGGAACAAGAGAAATGAATGAATGAATGAGTGAATCAGTGTACTGGAGAGGAAGCATTCTGCCCCTGGAGAGTCCTGGGTACAGAAAGCTGAGAGCTGTAGGCAGAGAAGAGTTAAAGGGTCAGCGGGTCCTACTGAGGCCCTGCATTCTCAATGGGCTTTTGCTGGCTATGCAGTTCAATGCGTTTTCAATTAACGAGAAAACTTGCAGATGCCAATGGCTTTAATAGGGCCACAGGAATGGGGCCTCTGATAAGCCAGGCTGAATTCAGAGAGTGACACGGGAAGCTCAGGTACCTGTCTGCCGAGGAGCTGATTCATCCCTTTGTCAAGCTGTAGTTTGGAATGTACAGCTTCTCACTTTCTGCTTCCCCAACTGCCATCTGCAAAGGTTACCTGCTCTAATTTGCCTGGAATTTCTCCTCCCTTAACCTCTCTCTGAGCTGTCACTTCTCTCCCTCCATCAGGGACTCTTTTGCGGTTCACTGGACTGCTGTGTGCTGTTCCTCATTGCAGGGTTAAAAGTCAGCACACTTTCATCAGGAAGGAGAAGGAGACAGAGGGCTCAGGGGCCGGGCTGCACGCCATCCTTCCTCAGCCTCCTGGGCCTCTCTTCTCGCTCTCCAACTCAACCACACTCCTTATCCTTACCCCGAGCTCGGGGCCCCAGAATGTGAGCGAGGGCTGGGCTGTGGGCAAGGAAACAGTCCAGTAGGGTATAAAGTAGTCTAGGCATCCTTGGCCTTTTTTGGGGTTTTTTTTGATTTTTGTTTTGTTTTTTTTTGCGTTACGCGGGCCTCTCACTGTTGTGGCCTCTGCCATTGTGGAGCACAGGCTCCGGACACGCAGGCTCAGCGGCCATGGCTCATGGGCCCAGCCAGTCCGCGGCATGCGGGATCCTCCTGGACCGGGGCACGAACCTGTGTCCCCTGCATCGGCAGGTAGACTCTCAACCACTGTGCCACCAGGGAAGCCCTTTGTTTTTTAAATACATTTATTTATTCTTTTTTTTTTTTTTTGGCTGTGTTGGGTCTTCATTGCTGTGCATGAGCTTTCTCTGGTTGAGGCAAGCAGTGGCTACTCTTCATGCGGTGCACAGGTTTCTCATTGTCATGGCTTCTCTTGTTGCAGAGCATGGGCTCTAGAGTGCAGGCTCAGTAGTTGTGGCGCACGGGCTTAGTTGATCTGCAACATGTGGGATCTTCCCGGGCCAGGGATTGAACCCGTGTCCCCTCCATTGGCAGGCAGATTCTTAACCGCTGCGCCACCAGGGAAGCCCCATCTTTGGCCTTTAAAATGAGAATAAGTCCTTTTTTTCACTCACTGTAATTCTCTGAAGATTCATCCAAGTCTCTCTCTCTAAAGATAGATGATAGATAGATAGATAGATAGAGAGAGAGAGAGAGAGAGAGAGAGAGAGAGAGAATATATAATACAATTTGTTCCTTTTTGATGCATTCCTGGAATAAACCCTATGTGGTCGCTCTTTTTTTTTAATTAATTTTTATTGTAGTGGTCATTCTTCTTATAGACTGCTGAATTTATTTGTTAAATTTTGTTAGGGATTTTTGCATGTATATTCATTATGGATATTGATCTCTAGTTTATTTTTGTACTGTTTTTGGTTTTTGTGTCAGTGTAATACTAGCTTCATAAAGTCAATTGAGAAGTGTTACATCCTATATCTCTTGGAAGAGATTGTTTAGGATTCTTCTTTATATATTTGGTAGAAAGCCAGTCCCATATCCCATTTGTTGAACATGATTGAAATGACAAGATTATTGAAATAGAGAACAGATTATCGGTTGTTAGGGGTTAAGGTGACAGAGAAGTGAATGTGGCTATAAAGGGCAACATAAGGGTTCCTTGTGATGATGGAAATGTTTTGTATCTTAATCGTTTCAATGTCAATATGCTGGTTGTGATATTGCATTGCAGTTTTGCAAGATGTTACCATTGGGGTAAAAGTTACCTGGGATCTCTCTGGCTTATTTCTTATAACTGCATATAAATCTATAATTATCTTAAAATCAAAAGTTTAACAATAATAATAATAAAATCCATGGAAATGGAAGACATGGATGCACGAAAAAGTGGATATAGCTTCTGAGATGCCTTTATTGTATAATAAAAAGGAATCCCAGGATGATTTAAAAAAATGAGTCTGGGTCCTGCTTATCGAGTATCTAGGCATTGCTGCTAAGAGTCTTATGACTATCACCTCATGGAATCTGTCAGCAACCCCCAGGAGTGAGACTCCTTGTCTCCATTTTACAGGAAAATAAAAGGTGTTTAGAAGTTCTCAAATTTTAAGGTACATCAGAATCACCTGGAGGGCCTGTTAAAACCCAGATGGCTGGGCCCCATTTCCAGAGTTTCTATTCAGTAGGTCTGGACTGGGGCCAGGGAATTTGTATTTCTCAACTAGAGTATGAATGCCTTAGACTAGAAATCAAGTAACTTACTCAAGTTACTACACAGATGACGAGGTGGCAGGTATGGATGGGAACCAGGTCTCTTGGGTAGTAGAGTCTGAAGTCATAACCTGACATCACTTCAGGTAACTCTGTGGACCAACAAATCCCATTTTTATAGATGGAGAGACAATCCAACAGCCATTATCCCACTCTTTAAATATTTACCAAACATCTGCCATGCGCTAGTTGCTGGGGATGCAAACAAAAATACTAAGTTGTTCTCCGTGAGCTTATACCTCCATTGAGGGAGAGAGGCACACATACCAATAATTACAATAAAATGCCAGTAGAGCTACGGTTCAGAAAGAACAAAGCATTTGCTAGAGCAGCAGTCCTTAAATTTTTTTGGTCTTGGTGTCCTTTTATAATCTTAAATATTATTGAGAACTCCAATAATAGAATCGTTACATTGTGAACACAAATACCATATTTTATGAAAAATAACTATATATTCAACAAAAGTGAGATTAGCATTGCTTTACAGTTTTTCAAATCTCTTTATATTTGGTTCAATACAAGACAAATGGACCCACACTTGTGCTTCTGCATTCAACCTGATGTTATATGTTACTTTGGTTGAAGTATACGAAGAAAAGCCATCTCACGCAGATATGTAGTTGGAAAAGAGAAAGGCATTGTAGTAGCCTTTTCAGGTGACTGAGGCTATTCTCCTCTAATACTACACCAAAACTCAGTAGATTTGGTTGCAATGTGGAACCTTAAACCTAAACAATGAAAATTTTGCATTCATGTTGCTTTACAAATGTATTCATCTATTTTGAATTTTCCATGGAACTTTTACTTATGTTTGATTTAGTCACATCATGCAGAGGTCTTGTGGCAAATATCAATAAAATGAGTTATGCAGGACTTCCAGACGTTGGCATATCATACAGTACCAAAAAAACCCCGATATTCATTAAAATATAATCTCTAAAATAATGGGAAACTTTCAAGTGTCCCAAAGCTCTAATTTTCACTTGAAACCTCACATTTTATCATCATCAGTAGCAACCAAAATTTTCAGGTGTTTTCCTTCAAATGATAAGCTCACTCCTTGTATTTTCAAGAAAACATCTGCCAAATATCCAAGTCTGAGTAGCCATAATTTGTATGTCTGTTGCTCTTTCAAGTCAAAAATGATGTTCCATTTAAAAAATGGCTAGTTCAGCTTGCAACTCAAAAAATCACAAGCGTGCTTTTCCTTGAGACAACCATGACACGTCAGCGTACAGCAGAAGTTTTTTATCTGAACCCGGCATTTCATCACCTGTTAAAAGGACATGTACTCAAGGATCAAGACTTTTAAAAATATTGTTAACTTGTGCTGCTTCATCAAGGACATTCTTAAGTGAAAATGACATATTCTGTTTGTTTTTTTGACTCTTAGTAAAGGGCAGAATGACCACTAGTACACTTTGGTGCTACTGCTTTAATCTTAGATAAGGTAAGAATTAAGAATACCAGCTTCACAGTCAGGTAGATCCAAGTTTTACCCACCATCTGTGCAAATATCAACACAGGGAAATAGGCAAATGGCATATAAGTTTTACTATGAAAGCAGTTCTGACCTTGAAGACCCCATAAAAGGAACACTCAGGGGTCCATGGAGCACACATTAAGATCCCCTGTGCTACAGTAGCACTAAATTCCATTTCTGAGGCACCTCCTGAACAACTACCTACCCAGTTCATACTCAGCCTTGCTTCTGAGATGCCTTAAGAGATTAGACACATCAAGAAAAGAAAACACAAAAGGTGAAAATGTAAGGAGGAAACATTTCAGGAAAGTTAATAGTCTCTACTGCAGTGCATGAGCTAATATAGTTGAATTAAGCAGGCAGCTTAATTTAGCTTAAAAGGCATCACTTTAAAAACAACCAAATGTGTTAAGATACTACAGACCTAATTAATATGTTTTCTAATAATAATCAGTACCATTTATTAAACATTTACTAAGGGATAGACATTGTGCTGAGACTTTTGCCTATGTTATCTTGTTTGCTCTTTCCAACAGCCTATGTAACAAATATAATTACCTCCATTTACAGGCCAGGAAACTAAGACTCAGAGAGGTGAAGTAATGTGCCCCATATTAAAGAACAGTAAAGAAGTAAGCAGAACTGTGATCAAAAACTTGGTTCCATCTGACCAGGAAGCTAGTGGTCTCAGCCTCTCTGCTCTGCAGCGCCTTGAGCATGGCTGCCCATAGGCTGGGCTGATGTTACTCTGCTGCTTGCCGAGGGCTCGATGCTGACCTGCATCCATGGGGACTGGTCCCTCAGGGCAGATGCAGGCACAGCTGCTGTCCTCCAGGAGAGCGTGTCTCTGCCCCATTTGCAAACCTTCAAGAGGTGTGGTCTTGCCTTCCCATCATTTCCATCGTCTACATTACAGTGGCCATGGCGGCACCAAACTGCCCACACATACTTGTGACATATACAGAAACATCCGTCCCTTCCCCGACATCCTGGGGAGCTGCCATAACTATAGGCAGAGCCCCCTTTTGTAAAAAAAATTAGTGGTTTGAAAGTGAGATAGATTCCGTTTTAATTAGAATCCATTTCCTGATAAATTCACTGCTCAGGGCATTCATTTTACAATCTACCTTGTGAATCTGTGACTGTCCTACCTGCTCTAGGACAAGCCCAGCCCTGACAGTCAGCCTGGGAAGAGTGGAGTGCTGGGGAGACTCCAGAGCAGAGCTGGAGTGATATCATCAGGCGGCCAGCCGACAAGCCATGTCCTCGATGCTCCCTCCTCACTGGCCCCTTCCCACCGCCGGCTTTGGGGACTTATGCAGGTCAGCCTCTCCCACTTCTTCTTCCCCAGGCACTAACTCAGGAAAGGACCTGTGTAGCACAATCTGAGGTATTAGGGACCAATCAGCCTCAAGGCACCATGGGTGCCGGAAGCAGCTGCATCTCTACGGATGCAAAAGGCTTCCACCCAAGGAATGCATCTTGGGAATTCCTAGTAGGGAGACGGAGCAGGACCTTACATGGGAGAGGGCAGGGAGGCGGACACAGGACATGGAAAAGATGCCTCCCCTGACGGGAGGTCAGCAAGACCCTCTCCTAACAGGCAAGTCAGGGGAACTGGTGTGGAGGGGGAGGGGGAGGCGGAGGGGAGGGACGATGGGAGAACTGTTGCTGGGGAGAGTCTTTACTCCCAGCTTTGGCCTCATGGAGGGGTTTACATTCTGAGATGGATATCTGGGCACAAGACAGCCCCGTTCTCGCCTTGATTAAGCCTGAACCTGGTTGACTAACAGTTAAAAGATTAGAGAGAAAAGTTTAGGGGCTCAGATACTCCACATTCTTTTTGATACGAGAATAGGAGGTAAACAAGAATATAAATTCCTAGCAGTTACCCTCTTTAATTCAATGGTCTACCATTCGCTGTTTGACGTGGGGAGATGGTCATATGCTTAAAGAAGGGGCATGAGGGGATGAGTCATGAGGTTTCTCTAGATCAGCTGAAGAATGCCCTTGCTGTTTGGACAGACCAGATAACAAAGCAGCATCTCGCCTACCTGGGGCCACCGACCTTGGAGCAAGTGAATTCCTTGAGAGGAAATAATCAGCTGAAGCTGCCTTGCAAACTCAGCGAACTCAGCAAAGACTCAGCTCAATACGCAAGACCCGACCACCACCACAGGAGAGCAGCCTCCTGAGGCAGGCTTGGGGGATTTAACAAATGAAACGCAAGATGCCCACCCAGCTGGCTCTGAATTTCAGACAAACAACACGTAATTTTCTTTTAGCATAAGTAGGTCCCAAATATTGCATGGGATATACTTATACTGAAAACTCATTCTTTGTGGGAAGTCCATTTGGGGCATACTAAAAAGTTATTTACTGTTTCTCTGAAATTCAAATTTAACTGGGCGTTCTATATTTCATCTGGCCACCCCATCCTCACGGTCTCAAATCTTGGGCTTCACATTTTCACCTCCTTGCCCAGGGACTGTGGACCTTTCTTTATCATTTCAGGGGATAGGCCTGCTCGGGCTATCATGGTGGGGGAGATAAGACCATAGGATTCCTTATGAAAGACTAGTTGGAATGCATTTGAGAAGCCCCACTTGAGGAATTAGCTCTACAGGAAGGCCAAGAACCCCAGCATCACAGCTAGCACTTCTGCGGCCACAGAAGTCTCCCCAGGCATTTCGTGGGAACAAGCCAGCAGTTCTGGCCCACACAAGTAAACTCCAGGGGGACCACATTATGGTGTGTGGGGAATGGGGAATGATAGGTCTGGGAGCTATTCTCTCCAGGGCAGAGACAAGGAGGGAGGAAATTAGAATGGCTATGGAGTTCTAAGTAGTTCAACCAACGCACCCACCACTACATCCTGGAGAGTGGGCTCATCCCTGCCCTCCTGGATTACAGAGACCCAAGGAAGGGGCCCCAGGCTGTGGAAAACATCTCTTACCAGCAGGGAATATATCCACACAATAGAAAATCCCCTCTGAGGGGATTCATTAAATAAAGTCCTAGCTGAGCCTTTCCTAAGGGGCTTTGGGCCTTCTTCAGCTGGACGCTCACTAATCCCATAAAATTCCAATGTAAAATTGTTATCAGGAGGACACAGGCAGATTTCTACTTGTCCACTTGTTCTAACTTCTCTTCCTCCTTGTCATGCTATTAAGAATAGTGCCTTGTGCACAGAGAGCGCTTTACAGTTTAGGAAGAGCTTTCCGTGCATTGTCTTTGAGCCAGGCAGACCGGTGACCCTCCTGGGCTGGGACATTTGCTCTGAGCCTTTGCAGCTCCTGCTTCAGCGGTTCTCACAGCCACGCTCGCTGGACTGAACACCTTCAACCTCAGTTCCTTCTCCCCTTTGACACACGCACATGTGTGCACAGGCACATAGACATGCCTTGTAGATACAAGTGTGTCTCAACCATAAACCCAACTCCTGCATTCCTGGCAAGTTGGGACATGGGCCTCCAGCTCACCAAATGCCCCCAGACCCAGGGCTCAGCATCTTTGTGTGGCCCGTCCCTATGAATACCTCAGGTCCCCAAGAGGACAAGCAGGGAAGCTCTTGGGACCGCATGTGGGGAGCTATTCCCAAGATCCCACTGCCTGAGGGAATTCTGGTTTGCTGGCAAAATGTTCAAAGGATAGCTTGGACTTATTGTACACCTACTATATGCCAAGCCCTTCACACCATACTATGGTGTATACTATTCCTCTGAAAGGGAAGTAGTGTTATCCAATTTTATAGGTACTGGAACTAAGGTTTCAGAGAGGATCAGTATTTGCTTCTAGTCACACAGCCAGAAACTGGCAGAACTGGGATTCAAACCCAGGAAGTCAGACGTCAAACTCGTATTTTTATTATCTGTAGAGTTTGTGTGGGTCAGGAATTCAAACAGAGGTTGGGGAGGGGGTTAATCCTCGGGCTCCAAGTGGCATTAAGCTGTGTCCCTCAGTTGGTGGCTGAACTGGGCAAGAGGGTCCAAGATGGCCTTACTTACCTGCCTGGCACCATGGCAGGGCCAGCGGGGCTGAGCTGGGCCCATCTCCCTCACCCTAACCCTGCAGTGTCCTCTCTCTAGCAGGGGACCAAGAGACCAGGGAGAGCAGCACACACGCTTATAGGCAAGGCCCGGAAGTGGCAAAGGGTCACTCTCACCACACTCTGTTGGTCAAAGTAGTCACAGGCCAGAGCAGATTCAGGCGGAGAGTAAATGGATCCCATCTCTCCATGGGATGAGTGTCAAAGAATTTGCTGTCATCTCTATTCCCCCGCAGGGGATAAGTAAACCCACAGATAGACTTGGCCAGGCTGCCCCACTGGAGCTACACATGGCCAACTTACCCCTCACACCTTATTCTGCTAAAGGTGTTGGGAGTAGCATGCTTGCAGGCAGGGGCACACCAGAGCCCTGTGGCAGGAGCAAAGGTTCTGGGGCTCGTAGGCTGGGGGATCTTAGGCTGCTGGGTGTAAACAATGATCATAATTTTTTTTAAAAATGGAAGGATAGGGACTGACAAAGGGCATACCAGAAAAGTATTCTAACACTAACTGCAGAATTCCTGTAACTTTTCTTCATAAATCATTCCAATAGTCAAAGGCCAAGGAGGCAGAGCATATGTGGCCTGATGAAACCCACCATTCAAGCAACACAGATGAATTAGTACCCACTCCAGGCAGACATGGTGGAACCTCCAGGAAATATGAAATCCACACTGCAACTTTGTACCTCTTGGCTTGCTCTGTAATGAGACTGTTATCCCACATGGACCTGAGGTACAATGCAAATTTTTAGCTTGTTCATTCACTCTTTTTCAACCAAGTGCAACACCTACCCCCTTGCCCCCCTGCTGTTTTAGATGGGGGTTGGGGATAGAATAGAAATAGATGCTGTCCCTGGCCACAGGCAAGTCACCTAAGCTCTCTGAACCTCAGTCTCCCCTTATGTAAAAGGGACTTGGTCTACTTGATTTCTAAATCTCTTCCAATATTTTTATGTCGGGAACTAGTGCCAATGACCTTTAAAAGCCAAATCCATGCAAAACTAGTCATTTTCTCCCTCACATACCTAACGAGTGCTTTTCTTCACAGAACATTTATCCTCAAGGGACACCACCCTGAGGGTTTGAACTCGCTCCAGTTTTCAAGGCCAAGACCACAGAAAATTCTATCAAATCCTTCCCAGAGGCCAGAGACTCATCCCATTAGGACTTCTGTCTCATGGAGATTTGAAACAAAGAGTAGACTTTTCATTTTCAGTATGCATCTGGGGTGAGGAGATTGATTGAGTTCGGAGTGATTCCCTGCACTGAAAACCCTCATCTCACTTCCGGGCCTGAGCAGCGATTTGAGGTCCTCGGCACGTGCTAATTCTCTTGTTACCGGGCCTGGTGTGACGGTGGCAGCATCCTAGGTCAGGATGCTGCCCACGTCTCAGAAAGTCTGATTCCAGAATAGCAACCCATTCATTTCTCCGTGGTCCGGTTACCAACCCAGAGCCCTGGTCCCGCCCACTTCACCTGACATTCCACTCCCCAAATCAACCAGGGCAACAGAACGCTGTCCTCATGGCTACTGCTTGTCAAGCCCCAATGCTCACCCTGTAAACTTCTACAGCCCTGGATCCTGGCCACTTCAGCCCATTGCTGGGTAGATCCTAACTGTGGCTTCTAAATTTTGGTTTCCTAACCTGGCTGCCTGTCGTCTACACAACCTGCTATTTTAGAAGTTTCCTAAATAGGCACAAGGACCCTACTGACCAGAGAGGTGAAGACACCAATCCCAAGTTCAGACAGCTCTTCAGGGTAAGGCGAGGGCTGGGACACCCGCCCAGTTACACTATCACGGTGGCTGAGCTGAAAGGACCCCATATAGGTGAAAAGAATGGTGAAGATAGCACTGTGAAAGGCTGCAGGGCACACACCTCTCTCCATCTCAGGGTGTGGTAATCTGTGCACTGCAGGGTCCCCATGTGGTAGAGACGGCACAGAACGGTAAAGCAGTGAGGGGCCTTCTGACCCATCGAGGCCTGCCCCCTGCATCCTGGCCAGTTTGGACAGGTGTGTGCCAATTCCACCACTGCCTTGATGAAGTCTCTCCCTGTCCAATTCAAGCACAGTCTAGCATCTTGGTCAGACTGGCCCCAGCCCTCCCTTGAACTACCTGTCCCCTTTAGGAATGATGTGAGTCTGAGGTTCTGGTCCTCCAGAGGCCGTGCTGCATCAGCCTTGCCGTGCTGTTTATGCTGTTGGCCTTGTCAGCCTTCCCCACCCAACCATGGACTCCCAGGGATCAGAAGTAGCTTCTCACCTGTCCTCAGCCTTTAGCCCAGAGCCTGGCAGCCACTCTGTGGGTGTACGTGGCATCAGTGAATGGGTGGAGACATGGGTGGATGGAAGGGAGGATGGATGGAGGGAGAAGTGAATGAACGTTAACGCCTAAAGGGATTCCCAAGCCCTCATGCCCCTCCTTTCCTCATGCCTGTGGACCTGCCCAGACCAGAAACTTTGACAAGTCCCATGAGCTGACCTCCCTAGGGACCAATCTTCTCTTCTTGGTGGTACAGCAGACGGCTGGCGTATTACACACAGGCCTCCATTGGGCCAGTCATCTGACACCTGCCACAGGCTCAAAAGCTTTGGATGGGCCTATGCCTCATGCATCAGGCAAGGATGTCTGTGGTGGCAGGAGGCGCTGAAATAGTGACTCAAGGCCAACAGACTCCAGGTCTCCAGCCACCCCAGCTTCCCCCAGCAATAGGAACCAGATCCATGCAAATGGTGTGAGAGGGGTTCTGCTGGTGAGCGGCGGGGTTGTCCTGAGTGGTGAGGCCATGCCCCAAACACAGAACCTGCTGGATTTCAACCTCCTTCTCTAATTACCCAAGGAAGTGCTCTCTAGGATGTACTTTAAGAATAAAAGACCCTCTAATTAAAGCTAATTCACTTTTCCCAATTCCATTTATCACTGCGTGTAATTATTGTAAATAGTGGCCTGGAATAAGAAAGTTAGTTTTTCCCTGTGCGATTCTAGCTTCAGCATCTGTGGAACTGGGTGGCAAAATTCCCACTCAGTGAGTAAGAAGCCAGGCCCTGTCAGTGGGAAAGGGCAGCAGACAAGGCCTGTGGATAAGAGACCCCTGCCAAGGATGACGGCGGGTATCTCTGCAGCCTCCCCGAGGGGAGATGGATGCAGGAGGGCAGGGGTTAGATGCAATCAGGGCTGTTGGCACAGCGCATGCCCACTCCATGTGAGCAGCAGAAGCCTAGGCTCAGGCCACGTGGCTCCAAACCCCAGTGGGATTAGAAGAATGAGCTCCGAACGTGGCCATGGCAATGGTTGTGAGCCGGCAGCAGGCAGGCGTGTGCCCGCGGAAGATTGCTCCAGCCTGAAGAAGAGTGTGTGAGCGCTTGGCCTCCTCGGCCTCTGATATGCAGGGGGCCTCTCTGTCCCTCCTCAGCTCCACTTGGCAGCCTCCCCATCTGTTGTCCCCCTTCCTTCTGGCTCTACGTCCTATTCAGGTGCTCCAGGCAGGGTCCATCCTGCAGGGCTACCTGCAGGAGGGGTTCCGAATGCTCCCAGGCGACGAGAGGTTGCACTTACACACCACCTACAGGGCTGGGGTCCCCCACCTGCTTAAATAGTCATCTCTAGTGACCTTCAAAAGCCCCCTCTAGTGACCTTCAAAAGCGCCCGCTGTCAGGACCTCCGACAGCTGCTTTGACAGGATCACCTGAGCTCACATGCAGGGATTTTCTGGGGAAAGCCACCTGGCAGGACCTGCCCAGGGCCTCCGTGGCTGTGACTGGGGCCGAGCCTTGTCCAGGCAGTAGAGCTATCACTTCAGCACAGCCCACCTCCACCAGGGTCCCACATGGGGTTCCAGCCTCCAGCTCTCCCCTAAGCAGACAGTGCCTGCCTCTCACAGCCCCCGACCTGGCTGCAAACGCACAGTCAAGAGCCTGTGGCCAACACCAGCCCCCCAACCACCACACACACAGGATTCCCAGGCTGAGCTTCTGGGCCACACAGGAGCCTCCCGTGTGAGACCCTTCCAGGCAGACGTCGCCATACTTCCCAGCCTGTCTGCCCCCTGCCCCTCCCCAGACAGGAGGTGCATATTTTATGTCCAGTGGACCATGAAGGTCTGCAGGTGGCAGGCTGATTTATCAAAGACATAACCATACAGTGGAAATTGTGTCAGTATGTCTTTGCATAATGGATTCTGAAGGATGTCCCCTATTTCTCTGGTAAATCATATACATTTAAAGTTCCCAAATGCCTAAATATATATTTATCCAGTAAATCAACTAAGCTTTGAAGTGGCTCATTTCTTTCCTGCAGAAATACAGGATATAGTTGCTAACCTTGTTTTTCTTTCCTTCTCCAAATTTAAAAAAAGAAAATGAGGAGTGGAGAAATGAAATTCTGAATAATGAATGTTTAAATATTGACGAGGGTTTGACACTAATGGTGTGAGGGAGAGCATGCAGCACAACAGCTTTGCCGCAGCAGGATCTACAAAAGGGAAGCGTTTTGCTAGAACCTTTCAGGCCCCTTCCAGCAACTTAATTCTCTGAATCTGTGGCACATTATTGAGCGCACTTAGGGGGCCAAGGCAGAGCACACTGGACTTGGATAGAACCTTCTTGATGCAACAGGAGAGGGCTGGTTATTTATTCACCTTCATATCCTGATTCCCATTCTCAACATATTTGCAAACAATTTATTCAGAAACAGCGATTTCTTGTTTTTTTAAGGATACTACCCTGAATCTAGCTATCTTCCATCTTCCTAGGAGGACGTGTGTGAAATCCCTAATGCTGGCTCTGGTGTAAAGCAAGCTCTCAATCAATGGTGGTTCCCTTCCTAGAGCCTCCAGACCCTTGTGTAGATTATGATTTCACAGCCACATGCCCCAGGAGGTTAGAAACAATCTTCTCACTTTAGAGTCAGGAGGGAGGAGGCCTAGTGAGTCAATGTAACAGAGAGAGCCACTGTCCTGTGTGATTCCTGCAGGCTTAGGTTGGCCTTGATTCTAGGGACTCCAGTGGCTGTAACAATGGAAGGTCCCAAGGGGAGCTGACCTTCCCTGCAGGACACATGCTGTTTTGTCCTCAAGATGAGCTTTGGCCTTGAGTTCTCTGAGTCTATTCCTCTGTCTTTAAGCTAAAGACAGTAAACAATTTAAGCTAAATCAACAGTAAACAATTCCAGAATCTACCCTGATTGTCACATTGCAGGAAAGGAATTCCCCTGCAATACCCTATCCCAACACAGACTGAATCCTGTATCAAAGCCCAGGGGTTCTTATTCCCGCCTGGTGATCCCTTCAGGTTCTTCTTCCCTGCCCCATTGTGCTAGACAGTCACATGGACTTTACTACTAATGTCATCCACAGTCAAACCTTTAATTTAAACACATGCTTCTCTTTGCTACCTCTTGCAACCCGGGAAATGACAATAAACAGTAGAAAATGTGTAAACTCCCAAAGAACAGGGAGACTCAGCACACAAAGGTCTGTGTATTTCTTTTTTTTAATTTTTATTATTATTTTTATTTTTTGCAGTACGCGGGCCTCTCACTGTTGTGGCCTCTCGCGTTGCGGAGCACAGGCTCAGGACGCGCAGGCTCAGCGGCCATGGTTCACGGGCCCAGCCGCTCCACGGCATGTGGGATCTTCCCAGACCAGGGCACGAACCCGTGTCCCCTGCATCGGCAGGAGGACTCTCAACCACTGCGCCACCAGGGAAGTCCAGGACTGTGTATATTTTTGAAGAGAGGAGTTGACACTGACTTTGAGGAATGGCCACAGTGTCCAGGCCTCGAGTGGGGCCATATGAGCTATTCGGTCACTGGAACTCCTCAGAGGCACAGGCCTCAGAGGGTAGGAGTGGGACATGCAGGCAGAGATGTCTCTGCTGCAAAAAAAAAAGATAAATAACAGATAAGGGTACTGGAGAAACCATCTCTTGAGAAATTGGAGAGCATCTGGGAAAAGATCTCTGGATACTGACCCCAGTGAATTGGTCACCTTTGCCATCTGACTACCTGACAGTTTTATCCATCCATCAACAAGCCCCAGCCACTCATGTGGAATGTCTGACCATCTTTCAGTGCCATACATTAAAATACGAAAGTATTGCCTGAATACTCAGATATGATTTTTAAGCCTGCCACATGAGAAAGCAAAACCTACAAACAGAAAGTGCATCCAGAAGAAAAAGAAGGAAAGCAGAGAATTGAAGAAAATGTCTAAGATTAATGTAAATATCCTCAGAGAGATGGAAAGATATTACACTCATGAAAAAAGAATAGGATGCTATGAAAAGAAACAGGTCTTAGAAAATAAAAGTAAAAGAAAAAAATCAGTAAAATGATGGCATGATGAAATTAAGGAAATCACCTACACCGGAGAACAAAAAAATTAGAGATGAAACATAGGAAAAAGATTTAAAAAAAAAATCAAGCTAGGAGGTCTCATTCATATTTGACTAATGAGAGTTTAGGAAAAAGATAACTGATAAAATGGACAGAAAGAAATGATTTTTAAAAAACAGTAGCATAAATTTTACCAGAACAAAAAACAGCAGACTCCAGATTAAAATATTCATGGAGTGCCCCGGCAATGAGTGTTTACAAAATAAAAAAAAAAAAAAGCTTGAAATTTCAGAATCCCAAGGATACAAGAAGATATTAAAAACTTCCAACGAAGAAAAGCAAACAAAGTACCAAATATAAAATAAGGAAAATCAGAATGTCACTGGACATCCAAACAGCAGCACTGACATGTAGAAGAAGCCAATTAAGTGTCTTCAAATGATTTTTTAACCTAGAATTCATACCCAGCCAATCAATCAAGTACAAGAGTAAAATAATCTTCTCAGACATGGTGAGAATACAAAACATTTTTCTCCCAAGCACACTTTTTTTTTAAACAAAATTTCTGAAGGATGCACTCAAGCTAAACAAGAGAGTAAACCAATACAGGTGAAGACATAAGACAGGAAACACAAGAAGCAATGTGTGAAAGTAGCAAAGAAAAGTCCTAAAATGCCAACTGGGCAGCAGGACTGGAGAGCAAGGTTTAAGCAGGATAATAGAGGATTTCAGGAAGGACTTGAGAGATCATTTGAATTTTATGAGTTTTGGGAAAATAATATTGATTATTATTGGATCGATTTGATTTTGTGAAAAACATAGATACTATATAGAAAATTAAATAAGTGAAAAAATTATTAACTTTTATTAATTCCAAATTTCATAAAAAGAATACAAGAAAGAAAACAACCATGTAACTCGACTCAGCACTGAAAAATGGTTGCATAGATATAATAATGTAAACGTGATATGGATTTAACCAAAAAGTTATCAGTATAAATTAACAAAATATATAAATATATTCTGCATTACACACAGGTGGGTATCCCAAAGTCAGATATATATAACCAAAACATTATATAATTATATATAAGCGATAAAAGTGATGGATATTAACAAACTGAGGGAAGAGGAAGACTGTGGGTGTGGAGAAGGACAAAATAGGAGAGGTAAATCCTCAGCAACCATGGGGAGGAGTTAAAAGACAATGTCTAAACTGATATCAATAAATAGCATTAGGAGTATATAATTCAAAAAATGGAAGTAAATATAAGAAACAGATCAAAGTGTTAGGGAACAGGATGGGGTGCGGGGGGAGGTAGATGGTCAGGAAACTGATATTTTTTCGCTTTGGTACTAATTGAATTTTTTAATCCATTTACTTTGATAAAAATTAAAATTAATTGAAAAAATGAAAAGCTGATTTTTCCACAGGTGGGCCCGCTACAACGAGGGGGAGAAGGTGCTGGTCCCCACCCTGGTGTGGGGTAGGGAGGGGGCAAATGACAAGGGAGTTCCCGAAACACGTGTTCCACTCTGGCTGGGACTGACACTCTTCTTAAATTCTGGAGACATCCGCTTTGTTTCTAAACCATGAGTTGAAAGGTTTCAAAGAAGGTGGCTTTAGCAGATTAGTTGAAATTTTCCCTTTCCGGGATTAAAATAGAAGTAAAACTCGAATTTTCGCAACTAGAGCCACACTAGGGCACTGTTTTCATTCCACCGCAGTGTGTGACATGAAAATAAACAATCCTGGAAAGGAGGTGCTTCTGTGTTTCTCCCGAGTCTCTTGAGATGAAGTTGGGCAGAGGGGGCGCAGCCAAACTATTTTCACACCAAGCCTCGACTGAGTCTCACACATCTTTGCATTTAGAGGGGATTTTCATCACTGCCTGGTTTCAGAACTGACTAGGTGTAGACCGCAAGCCGATAGCTCAGCCCAGCAATCTCAGCCAGCACGTGTGGTCTGAACCAAGCTGTCTGCGGGTCTGGAATCGCTGATCGAGGTCTGAAGCTTGCATAGGAGCCGTTTTTCAGTGTGGCCCAGAATAAACGACTTCACTGGGCATCCCAAATTACAATCTGAACCAGTGGCATATTCACCCGAAACACCAACATATGTATTCAAAACAATTCCTCTAAGAAACAAAAATTATTATTTAAAGTCTGAGTATAAAAATGCAGAGTGAGAAAATTCACAAGGGAGAATGGTGTTAAATAGTCACTGGCCAGAAATGCCTGACAGTTTCTCTCAAATTCCCACTAAAACACCGGTAAAAACTAGACAAGTAAAAACTCAAAAGCCACTACATAAACTACATTTGATCTGGTGCTAAAACCTTGAGGGATTTCCACCAATTATAAAGCCATGGGAGCAGGACTGAAAAACACAAACACAGTATATATATATTTGCTTGTCTTACAGACCAATTAAAGTAAGATGGGGAAGACGTTCTGTTCCTGAACCCAAGTTCAAAACACAAGTTCATGCCACCCTCTCTCCAGAGATTCTCCACAGGGGTGATTTTGCCCCCTAGGAAACATTTCACAACGTTTGGGGACATTTGGAGCTGTTGCAACTTGAAGAGAGGGGATGCTCCTGGCCTCTAGTGGGCAGAGGCCAGGGAGGCTGCTCAACATCTTACAGATGGCTCCCCAAACAATGATCTGAACCAAAATGTCAATAGTTTCAATGATGAGAAAAACTGCTGTATCTTGTGGAGTATATATATATATATATGTTTTTGGTAGCACCACACGGCTTGTGGGATCTTAGTTCCCCGACCAGGGATCAAACCCGGGCCCACGGCAGTGAAAGCAACAAGTCTTAACCACTGTACCACCAGGGAATACCCGTGTGGCGTATATATTTTAAGGCAATGAGAATATCTATTTTCCCATCATAACACACACACACACACACACACACACATACACACATACATACACACACACACACGCTCACTCACTCTCTCTCTCTCTCTCTCTCTCTCTCTCTCTCACAATACACCATAATACATTAGGCTTGAAGCCCCTAATATTGTTATCTAAAAGGACTTTTTAAAAATATACAAGTATTCAGGCAGGAGAAAAAGCAAAACAAAACAAAACAAAAATGAAATAACAATAAAGGACTAGCCTCAGATCACTGCAATATCACAAAGGCAAGAACAGAAGACTTCAGACAACAACACCCATTGAGTTTTGCAGAAAATGGCTGTGACCATGAAATTTTATACTCAACCAATACATTGTCTAAATGTGGAGCAACAGACATTTCAAGATAAAGCATGAACTCTGAAATTTTAACATGTATTATGTAGAAAAGAAAATATTACTTGAAAATACACTTCACACGACTGAGTGATGAATCAAAATGAAGAATTCAAGAATGGGAAAGCTGGAAGTAAGCGATAAACCCATTCAAATGTAAACTTCTGTATATTATTATTGTAAATGAGAATGAGAGGAAACAAATAGCATAACTAATAAGGGACAGACACAGTGGTTTCTTGTAGTTCAAAAAAATCTCTGTATAGCACTGTGCTAATGAATTGAAAAATCTCAACGAATTGAATAGTTTTCCTGAAAAATGTTAATTATCAAAATATGTTACAGGAAAAAATAAAAACCTTAAGTGATCGATTAGTTATCAGGGTAGAATGAAAAAACTATCAACATTTACATCAAAGAAATATTCCAAGACTAAATACTTTTACAAGGGGGGTTCTTTCAAACTTTTAAGAAAAAGATAACTGCATGCGGTATTACCTGTCCCATGCATTAAAAATATATAAAGCTCATTTTATGAAGTTAGTAAAACCTTGTATCCAAGTGTGCCAATATAACTAAAAAAAATAAAGAATAATTCACTTATGAATACAGATGCGAGCATCCAAATAAAAGCACTATAAATCAACTACAACATTCACCATGGCCAGCTAAGTTTTATTCTAAAAAATGAAAATATAGTTTTATATATTTTTATTAATATTAATCAAAACCCCATGTCAACTGAGCAACAGAGAAAACAATATGCTTATCTCAAAACATACTGACTATATTATTTTTTCAAATAAATGTACTCTATTTTTCTCCCTAGCTTTCTACTTTAAACCTACACTATTTTAATAATGAAACAACTAAAGTCAGTTCCAGTAAAATTAGAAAGAAAATGAGCTTGTTCCCTCTCACTAATGCTTTACACTTTCCTGGAAGATCAAGCCAAGACAATAAGAAATGAAACAGAAATAGAGATGTAACTATTAGAAAGGAAGGAAGAAAGAAATCATCGTGGCTTTGGACAGTATGATTAGAGACAGAGAAATTGCAAAAGAAACAACTGGAAAATATCCTATAATTAGAAAAGAGAGTTCAGAAAAGTAGACCATTACAAACAGGAGGAAAAAAGAGGCTTCTTTAATAAAAGAAATAACCAGTTTTAAAAATCCACTCACAAGAGCAATAAAAAATATCAAAAGCAATCAAAGAGATCAGAATAGCCCTAAATTGTGACACCAAAATGAGGAAAATTAAAAGCATTACTAAAGTATATAAAATAAGATTCGACAAAATGGGGAGACGTGCTCCTGGATAAAAGACTGAATATAATCAATTCTCAAAATAACATGGAAGTTTAAAGCATGACCAATGAAATTACCAGCAGCTGTTTGGTGGGGAGAAGGCATTATTCCAGAGAAGGGAAGGAAATTTGACCAAAAAAATTCTCAGATCTTCGGGTGAAATGAATGGGCAAAGGAATTAAGAAAGTCCGTAAAAAGAAGAATAAAGAGGTGTACAAGTCTAACTAGACTGTACTTTATTTTACAACTGTTAGAATTAGAAAGCCCAGCCCTGGTGCAGTGGTGGATAAATAGAGCACTGCAACAGTACTAAAATAAACCAAAGTACATTTGAGAACTTAATAAATTACAAAGGAAGCAGCACAAGTAAATGGGGTAGAAATGCACTGGGACAATTGGCTATTGGAAAAAAAATAATAAATTAGACTCTCACCCTATTACTATTTACTAAAATACATGCCAGGTGGATTGAAAAGTGCATATAAAAACTAAAGCCATTTAAAACAGGGCTCTATCCGTGTATTACGTTGAGATTAATCATTCTAATGTTTTGTTTTTTTTTTTGTTTTTTTTTTTGCGGTATGCAGGCCTCTCACCATTGTGGCCTCTCCCGTTGCGGAGCACAGGCTCTGGACGCGCAGGCTCAGCGGCCATGGCTCACGGGCCCAGCCGCTCTGCAGCATGTGAGATCTTCCCGGACCAGGGCACAAACCAGTGTCCCCTGCATCGGCAGGTGGACTCTCAACCACCACGCCACCAGGGAAGCCCTCATTCTAATGTTTTAATGAAGCAGTTAAAAAAAAAAAACAACTAACTAACAGAAAATACAGTTGTAAATTTAACTGAAGGACATTTTAAGCATAAAAGCCTTGAGAGAGAGAAGGTAGATCACAGAAAGAAAGCTCAAAACATTCACTACATAAAAATTTAAAACTTCTACTATTAAAAATCATAAGCAAAATTTAATGGCACATTGAGGTATTGAGACATGATGCAACCTTGAAAACATCCTGTTAAATGAAAGAAGCTGGTTACAAAAGCCCATGTATTGTATGCTTCCCATTATATGGAATGTCCAGAATAGGCAAATCCATAGAAAGTAGATTAGTGGTCGCCAGGAGCTGGGGGCAAGGGGAGTGGAAGTGAAATGGGGAGTGACTGCTGGTGGGTATGGGGTTTCTTTTTAGGATGTTAAAAATGTTCTAAAATTGATCGTGGTGATGGTTGCACAATTCTATGAATATTCTAAAGACGAGTGAATTGTACACTTTAATGGGGTGAATTATATGGTATGTGAATTTTATCTCAGTAAAGCTGTTATGAAAAATGTAATGGCAAATAACCAACTGGGAGAAAGATTTGTAACATATTTGAGAAAAGATTAATAATCTTGATATAATATATGGGGGACTCTTTAATAAGTAAAAGACTGACACCCTATTGGAAAACTGGGCAAAAATCAATGAACAGACGGTAAATGACTAAGAAACCAATGTACCTATTCCATCAAGTTAGCAGAGATTTGAGGAACAGTAATGCTCAATGCAGAAGGTGCCAGAGCAAGGACATTCTCATCTATTGTGGCAAAGCCTTCATCTGGAGACCTTGCTGGAAAGCAACTTTTAAGTAAGCACCCAGACCCATCACCAAATCACACACCTTTTATTCCATGTCTAGAATTCTGTCCTCCGTCCTTAAGCACAGAGTGTCCAAGGATTCATGTATGAGGATGTTCACAGCATCATTATTTTGTGGGTATTCATAATATCCACAAATTAGAATGAGCATAAGTGTTCAGGAAAAAAAAGGGAGAAATGGTTAAATAAATTATGTATCAGCCACAAGACTGAGTATTATGCAGCCATTAAAAATAATGTTTTCAAATAAATTTAATGACAGGGAAAATGATCACAGTGTAATGTTCAGTGGATGAAAGATATAAAATTGCTTACAATATGACCCCATACACACAAAATGCTGGGATGAAATACACCAAAAGGCTGCAGAAATGATCTCTAGATGGTATTCTGGGTGATTTTCATTTTTCTATTTCCCATATCTTCCACATTTACTACAATAGGCATATTTTATTACTGTAATTCAAAAACAAAAAATTGATATTTTTCTGGAATATTCATCTACAGACAAGTATTTGGACAGAAGAATGAAAAACCAATTTCTTTGAAATCTGGTACCTGCTTTGCACGCGCCCCCACCCCCACCCCCGCCAGCTGCCCTCCCTCCTCCCAGAGTCCTGGGGTGGAGTCCGTTTTAAAGGCCCACCCGCTCTCCTGGGGGCAGCTCCATCCTGCTAGACCTGCCTGGCCGTCTTAGACTATACAGGCTGCTATAACAAAATGCCACACACTGAGTGGCTTATAAACAACAGAAATTTATTTGTCACAGTTCTGGAGCCTAGAATTCTGAGATTAGGGTGCCAGCATGGTCGGGTAAAAGCCCTCTTCCAGGTTGCAGACTTCTCAGTGTATGCTCACATGGCCAAAAGGGCAAAGGAACTTTCTGGACCCACTTTTATAAAGCCACTAATCCCATTTGTGAGGGTCCCACCCTTGTGATCTAATCACCTCCCAAAGGCCCTACCTCCTAATTCCATCCCCTTAGGGGTTAGGATTTCAACATATGAACTTGGTTGGGGTGGGGGGGACACAAACATTCAGACCACAGCACTGACTAGGAAGCACTCCTATGCTCCAGCTCACCTAGGCTCTTATCTCTGGGAGCTGAGAATCTCAGAGAATAATAAAGCTGACAATATTGATGCATCTAAAGGTCTTTTCCCCCAAAGTAGTATTTATTCTAACAAAGAACATATTAAAGGCTAAAGAACCTTTAAAGCTCAGTGAAAAGTATGTCTCGTGAGTAAATAAAATGTGGTATATATGTATTCATATATATGTATATATTCCGTTGTATATAACTGTGATATGTGTGTATACATGAGTGTGTGTGTTTGTGTGTGTGTGTGTATATATATATATATATATATATATATATATATATATATATATATTCTATCATATAATGGAATATTATTCAGCCTTAAAAAAGAAGGAAATTCTGCCATTTGGGACAACATGGATGAACCTGGAGGACATTGTGCTAAGTGAAGTAAGCCAGACACAGAAAGACAAAGAGTGAATAATCTCACTTATATATAAGTGGAATATAGATTAAAAGCCAAACTCATAGTAACAGAGAGTAGAATGGTAGTCACCAGAGGCTGAGGTATGGGGGAAATAGGGAGATAAAAGTAAGATGGTAGTTGCCAACGGCTGGGGGCAGGGGTTCATGGGGAGCTATTGCTTAACCGGCAAGATGTTAACTGTGCAAAGTGAAAAGAGTCCTGGAGATGGAGGGTGGTGATGGCTGCACCACAATATGAATGAACTTAGTGCCAATGAACTTTATACTTCAAAATGGTTTAGACAGTAAGATGTGTTTCGGTATTTTACCACAGTTTATCCAAAGGATGTCTCATGGTGGAAACTCAGGCCTGTGGAAGAGATGAGGAAGAGTCTCCACTCAGCCCCCAAGCTTGTCGCTGTGGGCAGCCCCTCCTATGCTGGAGCCGAAGGCTGGAGCATGGGGCACACAAGATGGGGCCTCTAGGTATTTTGCAGCATGGCACACAGAGCTCGGCTGGGCGGTCTGTTGTGGTTAAACCTTGGTAGAAAGGCAAGAGCACTCTGAACACACAGGTTCTCAGGCAGACTTTACCCCAAACGGTCTCGGTCCCCCTGTCCCCATAGTCCTCTCCAAGGCAGAGCCCCAGCCCGGAATTTCTATCCCTCGGTCCCCATCAGCTGGCAAGACTCACTCCTGCTCAGTGTTGAGGAGGAAATGAGAGCACCACCAAAGCCCATGGATAATCCCTGTCATACAGTGTCACTCAAAAAGCATTAGGAAATCGGTCTGTCAAGGAAATAAGCCCTGCATTTATTCAGCAGCTACCAAGCCAACCGAACGGGATGCTATTCGTGTCCTGTGCAGCTCGTGGACGGGCATGTCATAGGAAAAGACAGCTCGGCAGCAGCCAAGACACAGGGCTGACAGTGGTCACAGTGTAAGCAGAAGTTTCAAGAATCTACTAAGGGGAAGAAGGTGACACCTGAGCTGCTCATTGAAGAAGGGGAAGAAGGCCACAACAGAGGGAACTCACAGCATCAGCAAGGTCCCCTAGGTGGGAGGAGTGTCAGATGGCCTGTGTAGACTACACCCCCAGTGAGCCTCCCCAGGAGGTTGGTCCTTGCTCAGCATCCCATCAAAGCAGCTGAAAGGCCTTGCTGGCCACTCACCAGCACTGTTTCTCAGAGGACCCATGTCCACGGGTCTAAGTTGAGCAGAGTGTGGGGAGAATGAGGGAGACTGCTGCTTGCCTGGAAGTACCAGCATCCCTTATGATGGGGGCTTCACAGAAGCTGTCCATCTGTCCAGGCCCAGTTTAAGCACCACCTCCTACCTCATAGCTTTTCCTCCCTCCTCTGTCCCCCCCGGGAGTCCCGTCACACCCCACCTCACAGCTCAGGCATGGTGGACGCACCTGTCAAAGATGGCAGCGAGATGACCTCAATGTGTCTGAAATGTCTGCAGGTCCCTTCTGTGTCCAGTCATGCATTCATTCATTTATTCATTCAACAAACACATACAGACTGATCACAGTAAGCCAGGCCCTGCAGTGGACTCCTGGGAATGCCACAATAAAAGACCATGAAAGACTCAGTCTTTGACCCCAAACTATTCAGCTTCTAGTAGATGACACAGACAAGAGAAAAGTCCAAGGCCCCTGAGCTCAGACAGGGAAGGTCAGTTCTGCAGGACAGTGAGAGCAGAAGGCTGCCAGGAAAGGCAGTGGCTGGTTTTCCACCTGAGGTGCTATGAGGTGCCCCGGGGCGCTGACGGCGTCTGTGCAGGTGCTGGGACACCTGAGCGGGTGGCCTCTCTGGCTGACGCCACCTCAGAGGCGCCTGAACCTAAGATTAATCAGAAGGCTTTGGCTGTCTGGGAAATAAAGATTCATTCTCTTACTCTTACACACAGACACACATGCACACTATTTGCAATCCTTTGTTCTGGGTTTTCTACACATTTAATTACCTCAGGATAAATCTGATTTCTCCTCTTGGAAAATCTCTCTTTTGTTTCCTTTTAATTTCACGTTACATTTGACAAAGTTGGGAGAGACACCGAAACGGAGGAGCAATGGTAGGGAGTGGGAAAGATGCTGTGAAGGCAGCATGGCCATAACGGGGGCACCCGGTGACGCAGGCCACCTCAGCTCTGCACCCACAGCCGTAAATTAGGAGAAGTGTCCTGGACTTATATTTAATTCAATAACAAATACTTACTCACATAAAAATAAGTTATTTTCATTCTGGGAGGAGAGGGCCTAAATTTAAACAATCTTTCCCAGCCTGCCTGAGGAAAATTCTGCATCCTCTGCCCCCTCAGGCTCCAGGCCTTCAGCCGCTTGGAGAGGAGGGAAGGGAGTCGTGTGCTGGCCACAGCCCAGGCCGGGGAGGGCCGTCTGGGCATCTCTGCAGTGAGAACGCACTCCTGGCCAGCGTCCTGAGAAGTAAGCACGGCAGACATTCTGAAGGGAAACACATCAAGTGGATGGGATGACGGCCATGCTTATCTGGTGAAGTTCCTATTCTAATCTTGAGAGAAGAGGAGAAAATCTCTTAGTTTTCCTGGAAGGGAGGACACTGCCCCCCCAGGATTCTGGGTCTGAGCGGGAGGGCAGGGCCCCCGCCTGGCTGCCAGACCCTGGGCAGGGCAGGACTGGGCTTGGTTCCCCCTTGAAGGCTTATCCCAGAACAAAAGACCTCAAACAGTGCTTTTAAACACTGGCACCTCATGGAATCACCTGGGAAGGTTTTAAAGATACTACAGCCCATCCCCATGGGGGCCAATTCAGTCAGATGGCAGGGGAGGGGCAGGGGCTGGTATCAGTGTTGCTTTAAAAGTTCCCCAGGCCTTTCTTAAGTTCAGCCAGGTTAAGAAGCCCTGGATCAGCGCTTAGGGATGTGTGCTACCTGCCCTTGGAGGTATGCAAAGGCCACTGGGTCAGTGGTGAGCAACCAGAAGTCCAAGGCTCCAGCTGATGGGCACTGAGATGCCCAGTGACTCCAGGAATGAGGAAGCAGGCAGAGGGCAGCAGCAAGAACAGCATAGAAACTGGCGGACGGGAGCCACGGCCCTGCTTGCAGAAGGCTGCAGTCAGGCTCTGGGCCCAAACGGGATGGCTGTGCAAAGGAAGAGTCAGGACCGGAGCCTGGGGTGCCGCATGGGGACTCTTAACACCCCCAAACATATAAGCACCTGGTAGTCCAGTGTCCCTTCAACCCTAAAGACAGAGGGTAAATCTGCGATTGGCTGTGGCCAGTAATTCTCTCCCTCTTGAAGTCTAAATAAGAAGAAAGAAAAATAAAACCAGAAAGCAAAAACTAGAAGAAATAGCTATAACAACCCATGAAAGACTGGGCGATTTGTGCCTGCATGAACACTGGGCTCTAGGTGACTTGCCACGGATGAACGCCAGGACCTTACCTGACCCTCCACACAGGCCTGCTGGGCACCTGCTGTGCGAGTGGATGGCACAGCCTCCCACCAGGCAGGCAGCCTTCCAAACGGGGCCCACCTGGTGCCGTGATCCGGAAGCTGGACAGGCATGTCTCCTCCACTCGTGCGAAAGCTCCATGAAGGCATGCTTCCTACTGTTTAGCACAGTGCCTGCCACCAGCACCCACTCGATAGCCCTTTACTAAATTATGAATGGGCATTCCTCCATCTCCTCCGCAGGTACAGTCTTCCTGCTAGGCGCAGCCTTCCTCTAAGAAATAACTGGCAAACTCAAAACTCGGCACCACTCTTGTATCAGTGAGGATTCCTGGTTTCAAGCAATGGAAATTGACTGTGGTTAAACGAAAGAAACAGAAAAGGGAGGCAGCCTTTTGGAAAGCAATGGAGCAATGCTCAGAATCACTGGAGAAGCTGGGTAGCAGACAAAGCAGCCTGGGCTGCACCTAGACCCTAGAGGGTCTGGACCTGCCTAGACACTCCTGATGGCCCCTCCGCCCTGCCCACCCTCCAAACGCCCGACGCAGATGCAGCTGCTGGGACTTAATGCTGCTGCAAATGTCCCAAGTCTCCTAAACCTTCGAGTCGCTCCCTCAAAAGTCAAAGCCTGGGCTTCCCTGGTGGCGCAGTGGTTGAGAGTCCGCCTGCCGATGCAGGGGACATGGGTTCGTGCCCTGGTCCGGGAAGATCCCACATGCTGCGGAGCGGCTGAGCCCGTGAGCCATGGCCGCTGAGCCTGTGCGTCCGGAGCCTGTGCTCCGTAATGGGAGAGGCCACAACAGTGAGAGGCCCACGTACCGCAAAAACAAACAAACAAAAAAGTCAAAGCCTTAGTGAGGAGCATCCAGGTGGCTGAGCCAAGGCCCAGTGCCCATGCCCTAGCTCCCTGAGGTGGGAGGAAGACCATCTGGGCCCCTCAGAGCTCCTGAGACTCTCCAGGTGGACGCCCCCAGCCCCGTTCAAGCAGGAAGGAGTGTTCTAAGTGCTGCCCCTAGCCCACCAGACATGTGTCCACTACAACATGGAATCCCATCTTCAATTTCCAGAATGACTTCATTCCAGCAGACTTTTAAAACTAGCTGAATTGAAGCAGCTCTCTTGCTTGATGTGTAATTGACTCAGTTTTACAATCTAGTGTTTACAACACGCTTAATCTACAGCCACGGGGAAACGGTGGCAGTTGTAACTTTAGCCTCTGGTTACAAAAGGAGGCTAGGAACACTGTCTGGGGTAGACACTTGGGAAGATAATGCTCCCTTAGAGAACCAGGTTGTTTCCAAGCTATGGGCTGGGGCTGGGGGGAGGAGGGGTCGCAACCTTGGCAGGAAGCAGAGGTCTGAACAAAACTACTTTTCTCTCTTAGTGGAGCTTAGTCCCAGGATTTTCAGCCTGACGGCTGACACCTCCTCCTTTTCCCCTGCCTGATCTTACCCTAAAAGCATCTGTCCATCTGCTGCCAGCTCTCCCAGATGTGTCCTCTGACACATGGCATGCTGTGGTGAGACAGCGGGTTGGGCTGCCCCTCCCAGTGCCTGCAATCTGCTTCGTCGTCCATCCTCCCCGAAGGCAGCTGACTTCTCAGCTGTCCCAATAAGGAGGGTGAGCATCACTAGGTGTGGGAGCAGTGGGGGAACCACAAGAATGGACCACACGTGAGTTTGCATCAGGGGTAAACCTTTGCACCTTCCTCAATTCCCTAATAACTGTCACTAAGATCCTGAGGTGGGGGGCTATCGTCATCTGTTTCATCGTTTTAGGTGGAAACAAGGTTGGGTCTGTGACTCCCACTTCTGTTCCCTCAACTTTCCTTTCTCGAAAGTGGAGATGATGGCACCATCCTAAATGGGTAAAGGTGGGGATGATTTGAGAGACTGCAGGACCTTCACTCTGAAGTGGTCAGGTGCCACATCTATTAGGTTTTGGTCACCCTGAAGTACCTCCAGTCAGCCTTCCCTGTTTCCCAGTAAAGCCTAGATATGCAAATAATAGCACAAGTAATGATGGTGCAAGTGACTTTCAACCAAGGAGCTGGGTCAGTGGGTTCGGTGGTTTCAGACTTTCTCCTGGTTCACCATTTGCCAATAAAACAGGCCTTGCAGGGCTTCCCTGGTGGCGCAGTGGTTGAGATTCCGCCTGCCGATGCAGGGGACACGGGTTCGTGACCCGGTCCGGGAAGATCCCACATGCCGCGGAGCAGCTGAGCCCGTGAGCCATGGCCGCTGAGCCTGCGCGTCCTGTGCTCCGCAATGCGAGAGGCCCGTGTACCAAAAAACAAAAAAAAAAACAACAAAAAACAGGCCTTGCAGAGAAAAGAGCTGAGGATACACCTGGGCTGAAGTATATTCCCCTTGAGAGGGAGTTGGCTTGGGGCTGCCCCAGCACTGAGCAGCTTCAGAGGCAGGAACCAGGCAGCAGGGACAGAGGGCCAGGCCCCTGTTGGTCAGGTGTCCCGCCATTAGCCATTGCAAGATCTAATTGCAAAAAAAGCAAAAAACAAAAAAAGAAGAAGAAAAAACCCAGTTAAATGTGAAACAGGTTGAACCTCATCCTGGCCTTGGCTTAGAAAGGTGGAGGAAAGCAAAGTTGTTGCTGAAGCCTTCTATCTCCTCCCATGTATCTCTAGCTAAATGTACAAAGGAAAAGGGCTTTTTCTTGTAGGAAGGGAAGAAAGACCAACCTTTACTGAAAGAAACAGCCACTACTACAAACTGCATAGTAGAAAATGCAGAGAAATTTGGAAGAATATTGAAAGCTGGCCCAAATCTCCTCAGACTTTGGGCAAGATTTGTATTTCTCCAAAGGAAATGTTGCATCCTGAAAGGCCCTCCAGTGATATGAGAGCCAAGGTGCAGGGGAGGTGTGGGAATCTGTGAAATAGCCCGAGGGTGTTCCTCTCTCTCTTTCCTGTGTCTCTGCCTCTTCCTGTCCCCATCTCCAGCGCTACCAGGACAAGGATTCCTGGCCGAGAGAAGCTTCCAGAGAGAGTGTAGAGGAGGCAGGGAAACAGCCTCAGTGGGTCCCAGCCCACAGCCCCAGTGACAAATGGCACACCCCCGTGCATCCACCAACAGTGCTTCATCAGTGTTCTGCGTAAGACTCCAGAAGCACAGTACAGACGGTTCGAGGGCAGACGGGACAAAGGCTTCCTGAATTAAAGGATACACCCTTTAAGGCTTCCTGAATTAAAGGATACACCCTTGACACTGCCCTCTGAAAAAGTCAAAATACATCCCAAGATCAAAGCAAGACACATCCTGGTGAATTACCAAACCTCAAGGATAAAGAAGGAATCCTCTGGCTATCCAAGTGGAAAAAGGCAAATCATCTTAAAAAGGTAAAAATCAGGTTTGTCCTAAACTGACCACAGCAATGTTCAATGCCAGAAGACACTGAAAAATGTCCACAATTCTGAGCAAAGGAATGTACGTCACCCAGGTATTTTAAAGCCAGGCACGTTGCTCCCCACCCCATGCATACAAACAGGCAAGAAGATCCAAGCATTCTCAAGAATGCCACATTTCAGGGAGCACAGCACAAATGAGCTATGGGGAGAGGGGTGGGTGGGTAGGGGTCAGAGGATAGAGTCTGATCATCTAAGAAGTAAAACATTTTAGAACCTGTCATCAAAGTGTGGTTCTTGCAGCAGCAGTGTGAGTATCATAAGGGAGCCTGTAAGAAATACAGACCCCCACCTCAGACCTAGGGCACCAAAATCCGCATTTTAACCAAATCCCCAAGTGATTCATATACACTTTAAAGTTTGAGAATCATTGCCCTGGAATACAGAAGTGCTGGTGAAGGTCAGGCAAACAGCAGGTGAGCAGAGGGGAGTACGGTAAAGCACCTGGGCATGACAGCACACAACAGAATGCAAATGCTGCAAACCTTGTTGATGTAAAAATAGTAGCAAGAGAAATCCAGAGTTGGAGGGATGGTGGAAAGTGGCAGGAGTCACTGTGCAATTTTAAAACTAGGACTAAAATTCATCTTCCTTCCCCAAAATAAATAACTTCAGAAAATTCTTTCTGAAACTGAAATAACTTGGAAGGAACTTCAGCAATTTTTGAAGTTTCATTTTAATTTTTTTGGCTATTAAATTTGAATCAAACTAAACATATTGCTTTTAATTTAAAAATGTGTACAGTAAGATTCTATTTTTGTAAAAGTGTTTCAATTTACCTAATTAGCTATCAGAGAGAGAGAGAGCTGTGATAATGTTCACCAAATGTTAATTTCTTCTCCATGGCAGAATTTGAAGTAATTTCTTCTGTTTCTTTTTTTGGGTACCTTTGTATATTACTTGATTGAAAAAAACAAATAATGGGTTTGTATCAATTTCACAAAAAAAAATTCTTAAAAAACATAATCAGAAAGATCTGTCTTTGTTTTAAATAACAGATTTATATGATGTTCTAATTAGAACTTGTATAAATCCTAAGGGAAAATAATTAAAATGAGGCTAAAAGAAGTCAAATTAGGAGATAAGCTGGCTAGAAATTTAATTACCCTAGGTCCACTAAACACTGTTTTTCCATTATGTTCCAGGATGTTAGAAAAACCTCGCAGTGCTTTCTGTTAAGAAGCTTCTCCGGCAGTTTGCAAATGCACTGGATCTCTCCAGGGCTCTGTCCCTCCATGCCATGCCGGTGCCTGCAGCTTCAGCTGTGGCCTGTCCTGGTGTCACCAGTCCCTGATTGAGCTCACTGAGGCCTGCCTTTGCTTTCCTGTCCTCTGCTGCTCTCTGCACCTCTAACAGCCAAATACAGGAGAGCCCACAGACTGTGTCACCTTACCTGCAACAATAGAACACCCAGAAGTTTAAGCAATGACTGTGAGCCACACCCCAGACCACTAGTTCTCAAATTTTGATGATGATCAGAATCCGTCCAGGAAAACTTGGTAAAAATGTAACAGGCTGGGCTCTATCCTCCTTCACGGCTCCCATGTGTGCTTCAGCATCTCTGCAGGTGATCCAACGGCAGCCAGGGCTGAGAACCACTGCCCTCACATCTGTTCTTGGATCTAATGAAGGATGCGGGTTTATTCTGCTTCCCTTCCCCAGGCAACACAGGACTCTGTCACTTCCGAGGGCGAAAGAAGGCAAGTCTATCCCTGGGTTGACCACACCTGTCAAGTGAAGAGGCTGCCTGCACTGAATGCACTCATCCAGGTATATAACTTAAGTTCCCCCATCTTAAGACATACTAAACTTTTACATAAGAAAGTAACTACACTAAAGTTATCTTTTAGCTCAGCTTTGTTTATTCACAGAAGAAACAACTGAAGACCAAGGAGTCAGGTGATGGCAAAGCCCTACCTTGACCCAGACCTTCTCCCACTGGCCCTGCACAATTCCCACTCAGCTAGGAAATGCCACCGCACATTCAGAACATGATAAGACATCTTTTGAGGAAGATTATTTAACAACTCCTCACAGCAGTCACTTTCACCTCTCCCACTTGGTTGAGAGAAGATTCCTCAGGGACTGCTGGCCCTGGAGAGACTGCCCTGAGGTCTGGAGTCCCTGGGGTTAGCCACGTCCTCTTTCCAGAAGCTGAACATGCCAGCAGACTCTGAAATCCATTCAGTAATATGATGGAGGCTGAGCTTTCCAAGGCCATAGAGTGAAGTGGTTAAGAGCACACACCCTGGAGCCAACAGGCTTGGCTTTAAACCCTGCAGGTATGATTCAGGGTAAATTATTTAGCCATTCTCTGTGCTTCCGTGTCCTCATCTGTAAAATGGAGATAATAACTACACCTGCCTCCTAGGATGTGTAAGAATGAAATGAGTTCGTATGTTCATAGGACAGTGTCTGACACACAGTAAGCCCTACGTATAGATTTGTTATTCCGAGGCTCGAATTATACCTACGCGTCTGAATGCAAGCACCCTACTCTCCTTCCGCAGTTCCACATACCAAGCCAATGATCTGGTCCAAGCTCCCGGCCCCCACCCCACCCCCACTTCCACTGCACAACCTGCTCGTTCCTTGGTAGTCAGAGCTCAAGCACTAACAGTAACTTTCCTGTTTTGTCTCCCACCTCTTCCCACTGTCCCCAGCATCCTGATATCAGCAGAGCGTCTGAGCCCCTCATGATTTCACCATAAATGTGATAGTTGGCTGAGACCTCAGCCATCCCATTAGGAATAGTTCTGTTAAATAACTGTATCCCGTCAGGCTTGAGAAATGGGATGTCATTACCTGACACTGCCCTTGGTCCTGACCTAATCAACATTGTAATCCATAGAGTGGAGGAAGAATATTTAACGGAATATATATCAAATCAGGAAGTGACAAAAAGCTGGAAGAAATTACTAAAATGCTGGTGAGTGAGTTAAGATTCACTCAGACTGATCGTGGGGGTTTGGAATTCTGGATTGAAGCCAAGAGAAGGTGGTCCTTAGACAGGACACATATACATTATAAATCAAGGTGCCTTGGCTCTGTAGCTCACTATGTGAAGAAGGCCAAAGCATGCCAGGTGGCTACATGCTTCCTGCATTGACTCAGCGCAGGCTGTACCCCAGACAGGGCCAGCCCACTGTCCTCTGAACTGAGGAAGTTCCTTTCTAAGAACTCTGTACTGTTCTGGAAGCCGCAGGGTAATAATACTAGTGATTGAAATTGGCAGATGATGCGTGTATTCAGGGATCCATTCACCATCATTTATTTCAGGCTTTATCTTTGCAAGTGACTGGCCCAAGAGCTGCTCAGAGAAGGACTACACTTGTTCTGGTTCTTCAGAGGGTCTACGATCATGGGGTGGAAAACCAGGAGGAGGTACATTTGATGGAGAATAACCTTCCTAGGAATCAGGAAGAAGTGAGCTCGCTGTCACGAGCAGTGCGCAGAGACTCTCAAAGCTGGGAAGGGAGCACACCAAGGACTCGCTGTGCTGGGCATCTGGACCTGTTAGGTCCTCTTCCAAGGTGCCATTCTGCGGTTCCATGAACCACATAATAAAGCTGAGGCAGCAAGTAGAGGGAGGCTGCAGAGGGGGTAAAGGAGCCAGAAATTCTTCTTTCACGCCCAGCTAGCCAGCCCGCCCTTGTGCCTCCAGGCTGCTCCTGACCTATTTCCATCTTGACCTGGCCCCAAGGTGACTCCTGATCAGGGGAGTCTGTGACACTCAACACATATATGGCTTAACCCCCTCAGAGAAATGCGAATTAAATCGACAAGGGATCCATGTTTCAGCTGTCAGGGTGGCAAAGATCAAACTGTTTGATGTCAGACTGTGGTTGGTATCAAACCAACCTCATATCTCATGAGTCAGAGCATTACCTAGTCCAATATTCTGAAGAAAATTTGGCATTGTATATCAAAATTTAAAATGTACACACTCCTTCTCCATTTCTGGGAATGTATCATACAGATACACTTGTGTTCCTACAGAGCGCCCTATTGTACAAGGATGTTCCCTGCAGCATTCTTTTCTTTCTAAGGCTTCAGCAGCATATTATTATCTTTCCTATCTTTCTATCGTCATTTCTTTTTATTGTGATAAAATGTACATGGCATGATAATTTTCACTTTTAACTATTTGCAAGTGTATAATCCAGTGACATTAAATACATTCACACGCACAAAAAGAAAACAAATACCTTTGCAATATTGCACAACCATCACTACTATCTATACCTAAAACATTTTCATCATCCCCAACATAAAACTTTGTATCCATTAAACAATAACTTCCCATTCCCCTTCGCCTCCACCCCAAAACCTCCATTTACCTTTATCTCTATGAATTTGCCTATTCTATGTACCTCACACATATAAATAGAATCATAAACATTTGTCCTTCTGTGTGCTACTTCTTTCACTTGGCATACTGTTTTCATGTGGTCCTATATATCAGCATTTCATTCCTTTCTGTGCCTGGATAATAGTCCATTGTATGGATATACCACATTTTGTTTATCCATTCATCTCCTGATGGACACTTGGGTTGTTTCTGCTTTTTAGCTACTGTGGCCATGAACAATACTGCTATAAACATCTTCGTACAAATATCACTTTGAGTCCCTGCTTTCAATTCTTTTGTGCAGTATTCTTTTTAATGGCTAAAAAAAAATGAGTGGAAACAACCAAAATAACTATTACTAGGGGATTAGATAAATAACATTATATTTCCACACGGTAGAATACTATGCAACCCTTTAGAATGAGGCAGGTTTATGAGTCTTGGTATGGAACCATCTACAAGATAAATTATTATATCAAAGAAGGAAAAGAAGTGGGGGGGAAGGAGAGGGAGGAGAGAGAGGAAGAGGAGGAAGGGAAATGAAGCAGAAAAGGACAGCAGAAGCGTGGACAGTGACGTGGCAGGAGGAATTGAGGGCATGCCTTATTTATAGACTGTCCCTGGAAGGTTCCACGGAGCCAGTAAGAGCAGTACTCTGGGAGGCCACTGGGCCCAGGGTTAGCAGTGAAGGAAGACTTACTCTTTCTTATATGCCCTCGGTCCTGTTAGAAATATCTTAATGAACTGAATGGTTTGCCTTCTGAAAATTAATCAGTACGTTTTTTAATTGGCGTGTGATCTCTTCAGATCCTGAGTGTGGTCCCGGGTCCAGCAGAAGGTGGGATGTGTGACAGCCGGGAGGCTGCAGAACAGCCCTGGGAAATGGAAGGAAAGGGCCACCTGACATCTATCACTTCAAACCCTGGGAACATGGCGGCAGCTGCCCTAACTTCCAACACTGAGCTCACTATCAAAACCCTTCCCAGTGCCTGTAGCCTCTCAATTCCACTCCCCGTTTCTTCTTTTCTTCCTCTCTCCCTAGAAAAGTAACTTTGAGAGCTACAAGGTGAAGGTTGTGGGCTCACCCGGCCAGAAGGGGAGGCCATGGGGTGAGGCTTCAAAGCTGCAGGGACACCCTGCCCTGAGGAGGGTCACCCTCACCAAGAGAGGCTCCTGTCACCCTCCTGCAAGCTGCATATGGCGAAAAGGTGTCTGCTCAGAGCCAGCGGAACAGACCTCACGGGATGATAATAAAATCATACTTGAAAATGAGATGTGAGGAGGGGAGTCAGAACAAAAGCCCGTGAAAAGAAAAATAAGGTGAAAGTTGCTGAAATTGGCGCTCTGAATTCTAAGGCCTTCCTGGCTCCTAGCAGGGTTTGAGATTAGTGCTGGTAATAGCCTCACCGTAGGACCACAGAAAAATCAATGGAACTGGGACTGAAGCAGGATCCATTTATCTTCTTGGGGTGAAATAGAAGGTGTGATTTTAAAAAGACAAATTATCCCGAATGCATGTAATTGATGTGCGTACACAGAACCACGCAAGGAAGGCCAACTGCACACAATTGCACAGTATCAGGCATTATTCTCATCAGGAGTTCCTTGTAACAATGCCAGCTTCGGGGCACGGTTCAAGTGCTCTGGAGAGTAGTACTAGGAATTGAGTTCTAGAATTTTTGCATGGCTAATTATTTGTTTCAAAGGGCGTTGAAGAATACCAAAAGGAAAAGTTAATTTGCAAGTCCTGCTTTAAAATGAAACAGTTTGGTTGAGACAGGACTCCAGACTCACTTCATCCACCCCTCTGCCTCTCCTTTAAATGGACTGTCTACCCCTCAGACCTCAGATGAATTGTCCCCCTTAGTTTAAAGGCTTTTATTTCTGTGACTTTCTTTCATTGAGGTACATGTACACTCTCATGGGCATGGATGATGGCCTGATTGCCTCTAGGGTATCAAATGTACACAAGGTTCTTGGACATGTTTTATTTACTAATTGATTAATTTTGTTAATTGAGATCTTGTTTTTCAACCCAAGAAGGCTATCTTAACCACAAGTTCAGAGCTGCGTATTTCACACCCAGCTTTCTGGTCCAGCTGACAGTGCTCAGCCAGACCACTTGAGGGGCTCAGGTTAGTCCTCGGAGAGGTAAATTAGCAGAGAGGGGGTGGGCAGGGGCACAGAGGGTGTGAGGGGAGCCATTGCCGGTGTCTGGAGATCAGAGGACGCAGGACAGGGACATCTCTACAGAGGTTTACTGTGTGTCCTCAGCCCATGTGTTTCATATCTCTGGAGACAAGTATGAAGCAATCCCCCAAAACACCTGAAAGGTGAGGAAACAAGGGCTGCAGTCCAGGGACTCCCTGATGGCTTGAAGCCACTTCCTAAAACCTTTCCTCAAGCCTCCTAGAAAGGCAATCAATATTAGCACAGTGCACAAGGCCACCTGAAGCAAGAGGCTTTCAGGTCTCTTGTGGTGCCACCCAACATCAGATCTAGAGGCTTCTTTTGCCCCTAGGCTGGGCCTGCAGGCTTCCCGGGAACCCTTTCATCTTTCCGCATTTTGCTACACCAGGCCTTCTGTGCCTCTCGTCCTCCCCTCCCCCACCCAACCCCTACCCTTGTACTAGGAGCAGGGAGAAGAGGGCACCCCTCTCCTCTGTCCTTGCCCCCTAAGGTATCTCCACCACTGCCCTGGGCTGCCTTCCCCACCCAACAAGCCCCGCACCTCCCTCGCCCAGGGACCTCCTGCACAGGGAGCTCAGCCCTCGTCATCCAGTTCTCAGACCAACCTTCCCTCCACTCGTTCACTCCTTTGATTCCTTCCTCCTCAGATCAGACTCAGACTGGCTTTGGCCCATATTCCTCCTCTGTCTTGCAAATTGCTCTTTCTAGTCACAATCTCCTTCCCTCTGGATATTAAGCTGATCAGATCTTCCCCATTCCAACAACAGCAACAGCAGTAACCAAAACAAAAATCCCTTCTGGCATGCCGATTTCCCCTCAAGACCTCTTTTTTCTCTGTTTCACTTTTTCTTTTAATATCTGTTCTGAACTCCTTCCTCAACCTACACAACCTTTCAACTAGGGACGGGATTGTCTCCATCACCTTTCTGAAACTAAAGGTCACCAGAGACTGACCAGGCATCACCTCTTCACTCATCGCCCTTCTCAGCCACATGGCCGACCCTGTCAGCCCTGACCAGTCTACCTGCCCAGCCCTCTCCCACCCACACTCCTGCCTGCTCTGCTGTCTCCTTTGCTGGCGTATCTTCCTCCTGCTGCTGCCTTGTCTCTCAAAGGCCAGTGTTGTCTCTCTCCCCAGTCTCTTCCTTGGCAATCATATTCCAGTTTAATTCAAAAAAAAAAATTCTATTAAACACTACGCACAAGGCTCTGTTAGATACTGTTGATGTAGTGGTGAATTATAATTCTTACCAAAAGCTGACAGACAAATGAAGGGAAGAGTGTGTAGACAGATAAATAAATGATTGAACACACTATATTAAGAAGACTTTCTGGTTCAAAATGGGGAGAGCAGCCCAAGGCATGCCCAATTTTTCAGTAAAATTATTATCATGTCAGAGGAATGTTGAAAGCTCACAACAACCTTTCTTCATTCTAATACTGACAGATAATCAGATAATCCGGTGTCAGGATGGGGGAAGGGAGGCTCTGCATCAGGGCTGGATTGAGAAAATGTGCTGGGGCTTGGGACAGGCACACCCTGACTCTGCTGCCTGAAACAGAGGACTGCCTGAGAAAAAAAGTAATAAGATCCACACGCTGTCCCTGCCCCAGAGATCCAAGGCTACTTACTACCGGTGAGGAACTGGGCTATGCTGGGAGTCAAGGAAGTTTCCATTTCACCACCCTGCTCCCCACACTCTCTTCCCTTCCCAGAAAACAGCCAGATACAACATAGCTATCCAAGGTCTACAAGTAACATCATGCATCTGAGCGCTGTGGTCTGAGGGGAAGAGCACTTTGGGGAAAGGGTAAGGAGAGTAACGCCCAGAAGTGATGCAGGCAGGAAATCATACTTTTCACCTATCACGTCAGACTAGAACAACCAAAGAACCAGATGCTGCAGGTCAAAGGAATGTGCCAGCTGAGCAGGGGAGAAATGCATCATGGAAGCATTTTAGATGTGAGAAAGTAGACACATCCATCTCCCCAGCTGGTGCTGACAGGGGAATGAAGTCACCCTGGAAATGGGCAGACACGGAGTCCCAGAGCAGGTCTCCCCCAGAATCAAATGGATATAGGTTTTCAGGACAGATCTCTCACCCAGTTTGTGGAACCTCACCAAGTTTCACCAAAGTCTATTATGCTTTCAATTACAAGGGAAAACACCACATACCACAAGAATAGGAATATCATTCTGTGCAGCCAGAGGAAGAGCATGCCTCTAAAAGTGAGATACTGCAGAATTCAGAAGAAAAGTTCAGGAAGCTGTTTACTTTTTTCAGGAGTGTACAAGAAGGTTGGCTTCTAAGACAGAGGAACAGAAAGTCACAAGACGGGGCTATCAGCACGATGAGATGAAAAGGAGGATGCATTCAAAATGAGAGGATAGCAAGGAAACTGAGAATGCAATAGTGGAAACACAGCCACTCTGTAGGCAGGGAAGAGTAGAAGTCAAGCTTCAGGATATCAAGTCAATAACACAGAAAACAAATGTGAAAGAAATTCAGACAATATGGCCGAAGGTGAAAGATTTGGCAAACAGAAAATGAAGAACACATGTAGATAATGAGGATTCTTAAAATAGAATCTACAACAAATGACGCAGAAGGGAAATGAAAGATATAATGTAATAAAATGTTACCGAGCTGAAGATAAAGGCCTGTGTGTACAGACCGATGGGCTCAACAGGTAAAGTCAGCAAAAAGAGACCCTAGATGCATCATGGAAAATAATAAAGATAATGTTGAAGAGAGAAAGCAGGCTGCTCGCAGGTTGAATAGGTGGCTTCAGACATCTTGGTGACACAGAACAGACCTGAGGGCAGAGAAGGATGTGGGCCGTGATGAAGATGACCTTTCCAGTTGGGGCAAAGAGTGAATTACTCAGGGGACCAGGCAGAGACACAAGTTAGCTACAAGAAAGCAAGTTAAATCTCTACTTTATACCAAATCCTCCAAATGAATCCCTGCTGGATTAAATATTTAAATGAAAAATTGAGCCATAGGGCTTCCCTGGTGGCACAGTGGTTGAGCGTCCACCTGCCGATGCAGGGGACACGGGTTCGTGCCACGACCTGGGAAGATCCCACATGCCGCGGAGCGGCTGGGCCCGTGAGCCATGGCCACTGAGCCTGCGCATCCAGAGCCTGTGCTCTGCAATGGGAGAAGCCACAACAGTGAGAGGCCCGCGTACCGCAAAAAAAAAAAAAAAAAAGAGCCATAAAAGTGATATGGTAAAGCACAGATGAATATTTATATAACTTTAGAGTGAGGAAGAACTTTCAAAGAAGGAACTGAGGGGAAAAGCACTTAGAAGAAAAACTGATAGACTGAACTACGTAAAATTTTAAGGTTTGCTGAAAAAATACTGTTCTAAATGTAATTACAAATTTAGGAAAAATGAAATACAGATGACCAAGGTCATATCCTTCCAATCAATAGATAAATGGATAAAAAATAAAAGCGGGCGATTCACAATAGAAGAAATCCAAACAAAAATTTAGTCTTTCTGGCAGTCAAATTTAAAAATCTAAAATAAAATAGCTAAGACATCATTTTCAGCTGTCAGACTAACATAGAATAAGAAGAATTACAATGGCCATTGCTGGAGACAGTCAGGGCTCACTCATGAGCAGCTAGGATATGAAGGGTACATCAGTGCAACCTGCCTGAATGGCAGTTGGGAATTTTATCAAAAACCTTAGGGCTTCCCTGGTGGCTCAGTGGTTGAGAGTCTGCCTGCCGATGCAGGGGACACGGGTTCGTGCACCCATCTGGGAAGATCCCACATGCCACGGAGCGGCTGGACCTGTGAGCCATGACAACTGAGCCTGCACATCTGGAGTCTGTGCTCCACAGCAGGAGAGGCCACAACAGTGAGAGGCCCGCATACCACAAAAAAAAAAAAAAACTTTAAAATGGGAAAAAGTTTGATCCAAAAATTCTACATATTGAAACTTATCTTGAGAATATCATCCATTAAGTTATCAAAAATATGTGAATAAGGAATTTCATTAGGTATTGTTTATAACAGCAGGAGAAAAAAATTAAAATAACCTAGATGTCTCAGTTTAGTGAAATAAGTCACCAAACTTAATATAAGGCAAGTGTTAACATGATAACGTAGGCATCCATTGATATGGGGGGCGGGGAAACACTATATTGTTAAAAAAAAAAAAAAAACGAAGTCAGAAAAGTATACGCCACCATTTTTGATGAAAGAACTACACACACACACACACACACACACACACACACACACAGAGTACATCAAAATATTATCAGTAGATATGTCAAGTAGTTATGGCAAGATTACAGGAGATTATTTCCTTTGTGTTTATTCATATTTCTACTTTTTTATTATGGATATGAATTATGTATTTTTTCAAACTTGCTTTAATATACAGTTAAAATGCCCAAGAGGGCTTCCCTGGTGGCGCAGTGGTTGAGAGTCCGCCTGCCGATGCAGGGGACACGGGTTCGTGCCCCGGTCTGGGAAGATCCCACATGCCGCGGAGCGGCTGGGCTCGTGAGCCATGGCCGCTGAGCCTGCGCGTCCGGAGCCTGTCCTCCGCAACGGGAGAGGCCACAACAGTGAGAGGCCCGCGTAACGCATAAAAAAAAAAAAAAAAAAAAATGCCCAAGAGTGCAATTGCTGGGTCATGTGATAAGCACATGCACAGTTTTGTAAGAAACTGTGATATTCTTTGCCAGAGTGACTGTACCATTTTACATTCCCACTGGCAATGTATGATGCAGTTTCTCCACGTCCTTGCCAGCATTTGGTGTTGTCACTACTTTTTATTTTAGCCATTTTGAGAGGTGTATAGTGGTATCTCATTGTGGTTTTTATTGGTATGTCCCTAATGGCTAATGATGTCAAACACCTTTTCATGTGCTTGTCAGCCATCTGTAGAGAAATGAAAACTTATAGTTACACAAAAACCTGTACATGAATGTTCACAGCAGCTTTATTCATAATTGCCCCAAACTGGAAAAAACTCAGATCTCTCTCAATGGGTGAATGGTTAAACAAACTACAGTATGGTCAACCCTCAGAGGATTGGTTCCAGGACCCCCAAGGATAGAAAAATGTGTGGATGCTCAAGTCCCTTATATAAAATGGCCTAGTATTTGCATATAACCTACACACATCCTCTTATATACTTTAAATTATCTCTAGTTACTTATAATACCTAATACGATGTAAGTGTTATGTAAATAGTTGCTGATACATGGAAAATTCAAGTTTTTCTTTTGGAAACTTTCTGGAATTTTTTTCCAAATATTTTTGATCCGTAATTGGTTGATCCTGCATATGTGGAATCCATAGATACGGAGAGCTGACTGTACATCAATACCATGGAACACAAATCAGCAATAAAAAGAAATATCTGATACACACAACTTGGATGAATCTCAATGGAATAATGCTGAGTGAAAAAAAAGCCAGTCTCTGAAGGTTACATACTACATAATTCCATTTATATGGCATTCTTGAAAAGACAAAATTATAAGGATGGAGAACAGGTTGGTTGCCAGTGATGCAGGAAGAAGAGAAAAGGAGTTGGCTATGGTTCTAAAAGGGTATCTCTAGGGACGCCTGTGATAAACTTTCCGCATATTGACTATGGTGATGGTCATACAATTCTATAGGTGTGATTAAAATGAATAGATCTAATCACACACACACACACACACACACACAGTGAGTGCGTGTAAAACTGGTGAAATCTTAATAAGGTCAGTGGATTGTATCAGTGTCGACCTCCTCATTGTGATATTGCACTATAGTTATGCAAGATGTTACCACTTGGGGGAACTGGATGAAGGGCACATGAGTCTCTATGTATCATTTCTTACAAGTGCATAAGAATCTATAATTATCTCAAAATTAAAAAAAAATTTTAATATGAGAAAAAAATATACAACGAAAATGCAACAAGATACAGGCTAAAACATAGCTATGCAAAGAGCAATGTGAACACCAGAGGTTGGGGGAGGCCCACAAGAGATGCAGGGAGGCCTTCCTGGAGGAAGGTGACTGAGAAGTCTGAAAGGACTGTAAGCAGCAAGCACATTCCCAGGCATGAAACAGCAGTAGTTGAAGACGCAGCTTAAGATCCTGTGATGACTGTATCTCTGGAGCCTCAGAAGTCTGCTGTAGAGGCATAAGAAGCAGGGCAGACAGGGAGAGAGGATGTCCCAGGAGGGCCAACATTTTTCCCCACTTTGTCATGTTATTTCATTTATTTTTATATCTTTCATTTATTTATTAATTCATTCATTTGTTCAACAAATATCCTCCATGTGCTAGACACTGTACCATGCCCTAGGGATAAAATGATAAATAAGAAACTATCTTTGTCCAACGCCCCCCCCACCCAGCCAAGGTTTTGGTGGGGATATGGACAAGCAAACAGAGAAAAATACAAAAACGTTATTCTTTGAAAAGTCCTATGACAGAGTATGCACAGACTGCATATGGAAGGGCCACCTAAACCTGGAGGGCTTCATGGAAGAGGTGGCATCTGGACTAAAACCTGAAGCATCAGTGACAGAAATCCAAATGAGCAGAAGGTGGGGAAGGATGGCCTTCAAGGTAAAAGGAATCAATGGCTTGTACAAAGGCCCAGAGATGAAAATGTGTGTCACAGTTGGGGGGACCCAAGACATCAAATGTGGCTGGAAAGCTAATCAAACCCAGGATCTCACAGCACCCTGAACGGCGGGGTGTGGAGGAGTCCCTGAAGTCTTTTATTTTACAGGAGAGTCTCATGATCAGAACTTAGCTGGAGGGAGATCACACTGTGAGCAATGAGGGAAATCAACTGGGGTGATGCAGGGAACCCAGCCCCATCTGTGCTCTAGGTTCCCACCACACAGCCCTTCAGAGCCCTCTCACAGCTCCCCAGGCCCCCTGTGCTGTGGTCAGTGCACGTCCCCTCGGGAAGCACTGAGCTCCGTGGTTTATGGAGTTCCGAACTCCCAGGCCAAGCTCTCTCCCATTCCCAATCAATTGCTCCCTGTCACGAGCTGATCTTGTCCTAGTTCTTTATTTTCTGGATCATAAAGTTGTCCTCTGTGTGACTTAGGAGGCTCTCTGGTGATGGGCATTTATAACCCAGAGATACCTGTGCAGTCAGCAGTCCCCATTAGTGTGCTGCTTGACAATTTAGCTGTCCCCTCCCAGGCCAGGATTAGATCTGTTTCCCCAGGTCTTACTCGCCTGGCATCCGGATGAGGCTGGATGGCTTCCCAGCAAGTGCTTTGGCAGCAAGGGCAGACAGTAGCCTATGCTGCTGTAGCTTCCAAAGAGTCAGAGCAAGAACTGCAGATAGGCACCCTGGCCATGGAGGGCAGGGGACAGCACGCTTCTGGCCAGGCAGGCATTGTTCTGGACCTCGAGATGCCTGTCAGGAACAAGTACAATCTGGGGAAAGGCTTTCAGGAAAGACATGGGGCCAAGGGCTAGGGGAACAAGGGAGGGGGGACCCCACCGGTCAGCTCCAAATCCAGGTGAGAAACAAGAGGCAGAAATCCCCAGATAGGGCCGGAAGCACACCTCTCAACAGTGGTACTCAGGGGCCACAACAGCAGGGCCAGGGTGATGTAGGTGAGGAGGGATGGGATTGGAGTGTTTGGGGAAGAAAAGGGAAGAAGAAGTTCTGTGAGATTCCCTTCCATCTGCTGTCTCATTGCAGGTTGGGGTGAAAAGACAGGTCTTTCCTCCAGGAGCTCACAGCGCAGACAGGGAGGGACAAGGCTCCACATTGTCCCCATCTGACTCTAGACACTGTTTCCTATAAGAAGAGACTGCGGAGGGCATTTACTTGGCAGCCCTAGTGCAACTAAAGATCCCTCCACTGGGGCAGGACAATTCTGTGCTTGTGCTCAAAGCCTCAGACACTGCCTGGCACCAAGTAGATGCTCAGTCAACACTTGAGGGATGTCTGTCTTGATTTAACTAAGAACACAAACAAACTTTCATCCAGAACACTGGTCAGAAGTTTGGGCAACGTAGTCCTGGAAACAGAGGGAAGTTTGGAGCCCAGCGCGCTTCATGGGGCTGCCTCTCTCAAAGGTATTACCAAGCTCCCACAGCTTACAACTCAAAAAGAGAGATTCCGTGGAGCCAGGGCCTGAGAGCAGCTTCCAACCTTCGTTTTCACTGCGGGGCCGCCCCTCATCCCCCGGACCAGCCCTCTGGTGCTGCGCTAATGTCCTGGCACCATAAATCACAGGCTTCTAAAGCCACAGTATCTCATGTGAGGTCCCAACATTGAGCTCATTTATTGTGTGACCTTTAAAAAAAACAAATGAAAAAGGACAGGCGGTTTTCTCTCACAGGTGACCTGAGATTAAAGTTTCCAAAATGCAGCTAGAAAAAATGGAGGCTGAGGGAATCATGGGGAGAAACGGATAACTAAGATAAACAGCCCTGGAAAAGGGGCCAGCTTCCAGGCTTACCACCAGTAGAAGTCCTGAGGGAGTTTAACCTCACACCTCGACTCAGAGAAGAAGAGGGATTCTCACCAATGGGAATGGAGAGCTGTGTGAACAGCAGAGGCATGGCCTGTGTGAGGGGTCCCTGAGGGCTCCTTGAGGTTGGGACATCTGAGCTGAGGTCTGACTTAGAGAATGAGGCAGGGCAAGGAACAAAAGCAGGCCAGCAGGAGGGGTGGTCGGCAAGGGTGAAGTTGGTTTGCACAGGGGTGAGGGGTGAGTCAGGCAGACCATGCAGGTCTCTGGGGCCACTTCAGTGCAACTGGTGAGTTAGAGTTCTGAGAATTCTCTCCAGACCTCCTCATGTGTAGAGTTGGAAAGGAGCAGGCTAAAAGGGTATTTATTTATTTTTTTCTTTTCAGGGCTAATACCCTTACAGAAGGAGAAGCTTCAGGGCTCCACCCTGAAACAGGGTGCCAAGGCTCTACCCACCACCCCAAAGCTGAGGAAGACCAACCCTAGTTAGAAGCACTGATAGAGAGCAGATATTGTGCCTCTATCAAAGATGGTGCACAGACCTGGCTGAGCTTTCCTCCTCTCACAGGGACAGAAGGGTGGAGGGAGGAATAACCAGGCACTTCAGGTGTGAAGACAAACGGGCCTAAGGCCAAGTGCGCAGAAAGTCAAGTGGGGAAGAGAAACAGGAAGTCCGCCCAGAGCTGCCCTTGGAGACTGTGAACAATATGCAAAGAAATGAAGGGCAAGGCAAATATGCAAACTCATTACCAATTGTATAAAAAATAGGAAATAAATATAGAAACATAGCATGAAAAGAAAACAGGAAAAAAACTCAGTATGGAAGAAAATACAGTCCAAAAACTAGAAGAAAAGTATCCGTAAGGATTCATTTCCAGAAGAACTCAATAACACAAAGCTCAAAACCAGACTATAAAAAAACTGAAAACAATTAGAAAGGTAGATGGTAGAATGAAAGACACAAGTTATGGATGAAAGTAACATTATAAAGCAAATAAATAAAGCAGAAAAGTCTACAGAATTGATATAGTTTAAGACTGAACTAGTGACAGAGTAAATACATAAAAAATAAGTGCTGAGCAAAGAAAAGGCTCAAAATAATCTATGGAGGACAACTGGTATTCCTAAATTAGAAGCCTGAGCAAAAAAAAAAAAAAGGAAAAAGGTATTTAGTATTCAGAGACCCAACAGAAAGAAATTTCCTAAAAGTGAAGGAATTATCAGCAGAGTCAAAGGCATAGTCTGGTGAAGTTGCTGAACTTCAAAGGGAAGGAAATGCTCAGCAGGTCACCTCTCAGGGGAGGCCCAGGTGAGCCCCAGGCCTGTCTATAGCGACCTTCCATTTGCAGGCAGATGTTCTCAGAGATGTAGAACCTCAGGTAACAGAGAGTCCTTCTAGGGGGAAAAGCTACTTGATAATGAAATTCGATCAACCAAGAGATAAACCAAAATGATGAATTCAGTACAGAGTAATTGTGATGAAGCGACTGGGAGTTGTTATAGTCTTTTTCTGAAGTTGTTATAAACCCTAATATTAAAAAATTTTTTTTAATTAATGAAAATTAGGAGGCAGGGAAAGGGAAAGAAATACAATATATATACAATATATATACCAACCTTATAACAGAAAGAGGTTAATAGTTACTATTTAAAATTGAAATATGAAGTTTAGAATAATGAGTCAAATCACATTTTTTTGATAATATTCTTTCTTGATCTTAGAGAATATTTCAGGCAATATATTTTCTGGTGAAGAAGGATTTATCAAATGTAGCAATTTCCTCCATTTTACATTAGTTTCTTTTTCTTCAGTTACATTTAAACAAAATTAATGTTTTCAAGATTACCATTATCACATTTTTCTAAAATTAGTTCTGACTCTTCATCTATCTTTCTAGCTATAGTGAAGATAGATTATAGAGGCATATCTAAAGTGCTGTTGACCTAACGTTAGCAATTATAGTTTCTGACTTTTTTGAGTCATTTTTTCTTTCCTCATTATACTTTTTTTTTCTTCTGTGAAATGTTAGTAGAAATGTGTACCTTTAATAAAAACAAAAAGTCACTTTTCTTAAAATAAAAATGTCAGACACAAAAAGAATATCAATAACATGCTGTATAAATTAAAGTAATAATTTATGATTTCCATGTTAGTAATTCCCATTTACTAGCTCCCATTTGCTAAAAACACTTTCAGAATCTCCCTCTCCACAGTTTTGAAAAGGCATTTGTAATTTTCTCACTCTGGGGCAGTAAATGCACACACTGATTCACTTTTATGACCCTATCTTGTCCTCTAATCAAATATTCAGAGCCTTTCTGATTTATGTGATTTATGTCACCTGCTACTTGGACCCTGACTCAGAAGACCTCCGTAGGTGTCTAATTCCTCAGCCTGCCTGCAAACATGGTGGGAGAGACAGCCAGAGCTCCTCAGCCCTTGGCCTCAAACTCTGATCCAAGGGAAGGCAAATCACAATACCCTTCCCAGAGCAGACTGGGACACAGGAGGGCATCCAGGTCTGCCTCCAAGATAGCTTTGTGAGCACTGCCCACTGCTCTGCCTTGCACTCAGCCTCTTTTCTCCTACCGCCAATTCCTCTATTTCTAAAGTATTCCTAACAGCAGTGACTCAAAACCTGAGTAACCTGGAACAGAAATTCTCAAAGTATACAGAAGTAAATCCAGGGATACCAGAATTCCATAAAAAGAGAATCTGTGTTTGGGGAGGGATTATTATACACACAAATCCTGTAAGTAATACAAGTACAAATCACATGAATCTGGACACCTGAACCCTTGTACCACATATCTGTCATGGTCACCCCAACCAGTATCCATTAGCAATAAGGGGGGTGGGGGCAGGCGTCTTCTGGTATGAACAGTTCTGTTTTCAGCCTAATGGCACATTCATTTACTGTGGTTGCTCTTATTAGGGCTGTTAGCACTTCAAGACACAATTTATAGAACCTCACAGTGATTCATTCTGCTCATGTTTACTCATTTGATTAGGCTAACTGCTCCTCTTTGAAAAAAAATATACTTAAGCTGTTCTAGCAACATGGTTACACACATTAAGCTGAATTCAAAGAGATGCCAACATACTCTTTGTGTGTTTGTTCATCAGATCCCATTAGCATCTCTTGAGCTCTTGCCTACTTTGTGCCCAGCGCTGAGCCCAGGACTTTATATTCATTCTCTTTCTACCATAACAGCCCCACTGGGCTGTCGGGCATTTCTCAACACAGACCCTTGTGCCCTGGCTCAGAGGGACAGACCTACTGGCTTAGATTGAAGAGCAGCGACTTGGGCCTCCCTCCATTCTCAGTGTAAGGCAGGTGCCTTAATGGATACCAGCTCGGACTCTTGAACAAGGCCAAGCACCACAATTTCTGCTCCACCTTGGACAAGCTGGTCACAATTCCAGGATTTAAGGTCTTCCTTGGCAAAAAAGAGCTGACAAAAGTACATACCCCAAAGGGTTGCTGTTGGATTCGTGTGCCTGGGCTGACATAACAGAATACCACAGACTGGTCACCTAAACATCAGACATTTGATTTCTCACAGTTCTGGAGGCTGGAAGTCTAAGTTAAGGTGCCAGCAGGGTTGGTTTCTGGTGAGATCGCTCTGCTCAGCTTGCAGATGGCACCTTCTTACTGTGTCCTCAGGTGGCCTTTTCTCTGTGCATATGTGGAGCGAGAGCTCTGGTGTTCCTTCCTCTTCTTTTGAGAGCCCCACCCTTATGACTTATTTAACCTTCCTCACCTTGTTAAAGGCCCTTCCTCCAAATACTGTCACAATGGAGGTTAGAGCTTCAACACTAGAATTTTGTGGGGATACAGTCCAGTCCCTAACAGTTGTGGGGATGATTAAATGAGTTAATGCATGTGATGCACTTAGGTAGGACAGTGCCTGTATGTACTACATGCTTAATAAATATTAGCAATTATTATTGATATAGTTATCAAACGATTGAGTCATCATAGACTAATGTTTGAAAAATAGTGAGTGTCCAATCTTTCACAGGTCTCTCTAGGTGAATGTCTTGATGAGTTGTACAAGATAAGAAAGGGAATGTCCTTCACCTTTAGAGCAGATTAGATCAGTTATTCCCACACCTGGATCAGGCAAAGGTGAAAGAGCTGTGTGAACACGAGAGAGATAAATGTAATGTAGTGAGATTTTCACAAAGATGAAATTTTCATAAAGATTAAATTCTTAAGTGTTCAAATTCTGAGATTATGTCTCCCTCCCCTTTTTGGAAAACATATAATTAGGCTGTTCCAGGGCTGTGATGACAAACACATTACACTGAAAAAAAGGGATCCCTCTGGGCTTCCCTGGTGGCGCAGTGGTTGAGAGTCCACCTGCTGATGCAGGGGACGCAGGTTCGTGCCCTGGTCCAGGACGATCCCACATGCCACGGAGCGGCTGGGCCCATGGGCCGTGGCCGCTGGGCCTGCACGTCTGGAGCCTGTGCTCTGCAGCGGGGGAGGCCACAACAGTGAGAGGCCCGCGTACCGCAAAAAAAAAAAAAAGAAAAAAAAAAAAAAGGGATCCCTCTTTGTCCCTTTTCTGGTGCTAAACTGACCTTCTTTAAGAAATGATGCTCCCGTGATGGAAAGCGGCTCTCTTGTTTTTGTTCAGGCAGTGTGTGTGTGTGTGTGTGTGTGTGTGCGTGTGCATGTGTGTGTGTGTGTGTGTGTGTGTTTTAGTATCCTTAATGGGGAGCTTATATTAGTAACATGTATTTTGGGGATCATTTTTGGTCCAAAAGTCTGGAATCCATGGGCTGGACTGTGGTACAACATGAACTGAAAAATCAGAGCTCTCTGTCCCAGGCCCCCACTTTCCAGATGGATAAGTTGGATCATGACCTCACTTGGTTTCCAAGTGCCCTGGCTGATGCTGAACCTCAGCCGGCCCCTCAGGCTGACGTCCAGAATCAGCCACACATTGGCCAGGATGCTAACTGCCAGGCACACAGACACTTATCAATGCACATGCTTCTTGGTGAATACTGGCAATTAAGAAAGGCTCATTTAAGCTGCACTGCATCTGACAGGAATGAGTTAAAAGGAACCAACTGAAAGATAAAGCACCCCAAGTCAGCTGAACTCTGGCTAAATTTACTGAACGCTCTGTCACCGCTTTTCTCAAAGGAAAAAGATGGTTTTGTGGAATAATCATGCGGGATCCTCCCAGCACTCACATTCTTTAATTATCTGGAATACGGTCACTCCCCAGCATCTTGGGATGAAGCTGAGGAGTCGGCATTTGAATGATCACATCCTGAACTGATTGTGTTAAGCTTGAGTTTATGATCTAAAGCAATGGGTGAAATAAAGTCTTTATTTGTGCCTCACCCCCGAGTTGTTACGAGTGAAACCCCCTATCCAAGGGCCATGATCTGGGCGAGCACATCTTCTTCTTGGCTGGAACCATTCATGACTCCTAGCCAGACATTGCCCAGCGACCACACGGCCATTGGCTCTCATGACCGGGCCAATAACTCAGGCTCAGACCACACTGATCTCAGAATTATGGGGTCTTGGCAGCCAAGGCCAACAGGCAACACTGACTAAGCCATCCTGGGTGAGGGGCAGGTGTTCTGGGAAGAAAGTAGTCTCAGTAAAGTAAAAGTAAGAACAGTAATAACAACGTGAGTAACCTGAGTACTAACATTTAGTGTGGGTTTGCTCTGTTCTACCTAAAATGATGAACATTTTACTCATCTCATTTAATCCTCCCTACAACCCTAACAAATAGGTTCTAATATTATCCCATTTTAAGAATGAAATAGTGCCATTTGCAGCAACATGGATGGACCTGGAGATGATCATACTAAGTGAAGTAAGTCAGTCAGAGAAAGACAAATAACATATGATACTGCTTATATGCAGAATCTGAAAAAAAAAATGAAACAAATGAACTTATTTACAAAATAGAAACAGACTCACAGACGTAGAAAACCAACTTAAGGTAACCGAAGGGGAAAGTTGGGGGGAGGGATAAATTAGGAGATTGGGATTGACATGTACACACTACTATATTTAAAATAGATAACCAGCAAGGACCTACTGTATAGCACAGGGAACTCTGCTCGATATTCTGTAATAACCTAAATGGGAAAAGAATTTGAAAAAGAATAGATACATGTATATGTATAACTGAATCACTTTGCTGGACACCTGAAACTAACATGACTTGTTAATCAACTATGCTCCAATATAAAATAAAAATTAAAAATATATATATTATCACATTTTATAGACAAGAAATCTGAGGTACAAGTAGCAAGTGGTAAAGTAGATGGAAAAGTCCTCATTTCTGTTCCAAGGAATCAGAATCTCTGCAGAAATAAGGCAAAACGAACCAGTCAACTCAATCCCAACTGAAAGCCATCTTTAATTGCTCCGGCGCATGCCATTGAATCCCTCCAAGGGGCAGGCCGAGGGTCGCAGGGTCGAGCTAAGTCCTGTAGGGTAGTTACTGAAAGTGGCCCAGAGTGGAAACCCAAGGCTCAGGACTGGGAAGCCAGGTTTAATCCTGCAATAAAAAGGACCCAGCTGGGGCTTCCCTGGTGGTGCAGTGGTTAAGAGTACGCCTGCCGATGCAGGGGACACGGGTTCGTGTCCCGGTCCAGGAAGATCCCACATGCCGTGGAGCGGTTGGGCCCGTGAGCCATGGCCGCTGAGCCTGCGCATCCGGAGCCTGAGCTCCGCAACGGGAGAGGCCACAACAGTGAGAGGCCCGCATACCGCAAAAAAAAAAAAAAAAAAAAAGGACTCAGCTGAAAATGTGACACCAGGGTGATGGTCCCCCTGGTCCAGCTTCCCTGTGGAGTAAACTCTGGGAATCACAAATTCCACGAGGTCTCTGCCAGGCTCCATGCCCTTCCGTTGAGGCCACCCTAGCTCCCCAACCCTGGCCACAAGGTAGAGTATGACATGACTGTTCTCGCCCTGTGCCACCCCATCTCCCCTGGCCTCAGGCCCCACCCTTGCACACTCCTCTTTGGCCTCTTCTAGCACACCTCACCCCGTAGGACACTGAGCTGTCACTCTCTGAGGCTTTCTCCCCACGACTCCCTGAGTCCCTTCACCCCGGGAATGCATGTCTGGACCTTAACATGGCAAGAGGGGCTCCATGCACGCCCTTAGGCTGGGCACTCCAAACTGTCTGGAGCTCCCAGGGCGAGGGCTCTTCCCTCTCCACTGCCTGGAAGCAGCCAATCCCCCCAGACTTTCCAGAGAGTCCTCTTGGAGAGCTTAATACTCCACCTTGTGTTTGCTCGCCGCATGGCACTGTCCTGGCCACCTCCTGGCCTTCATTCTTCCCTGGGGCTCTGCTTCATCCCATTTCTCCACTCCCTGAAGCCCCATGCCACCCAGGCCTGAGCTGTGGAGAGGAGCTCTCTGAAGGCCATGGTCAGGACCACTGTCATCAAGGTAGGTGTGCCTCGGTGGGTAGGGGAAGGAGGCCCAGCTGCAGGGCGCTCACAGGGCCCCCACTGGGAGGACCACTCATGTCCTGAGGAGGGTCATCTCAGGCTGCTCTTAGGCCCTCACTTTCAACTGGTGGTGAGACGGGCTCAGATGCAGGGCGGAGAGCTCAGGGCCAAGAGTTCTGCTCTTACTCCTGCTTCTTCAGCCCCTTGACCCCTTTGGAGATTTTTACCATGAACACATTACAGGTAAGAAACTGCCCATGGCCACCCAAGAGTCACCTGCTCCCTTGCAGGGCACAGAATGTATTCTTCACCAGGCAAGCCCACAACTGAAATCACAGTCGCCTAACCCTCAGGACACCCTGGGGGCCCACCAGGAAGGTGAGGGAGGGGGTCACTCCCACTTTGCAGATGAGCTGCTAAGGCCAAGGGTGCAGCTGTCACACAGTGCAGGGGGTGATACTGTGGAAGGGCCCCAGCTTCCGGAACACTTGTCCAGACTTCCATCTGCCACCTCTGTCCCTGAGGGTTTGGGTCACTGCCTGGGTCCAGGAGAGGGAGCCACCCTCTGCAGGCCATTCAGAAAACCAAAGTCCTTCACAGAGGAGATGCAAGGCCCTGGTTGTGGAGGTTCTGCCATCCAGACAGAGTTAATCCTCTGCGTGGCATGGGTGGCACGGCAGAGAAGCAGCTCACCGGCTAAGCTTCTGACTCCCTGCAGAGGCTCCCAGGAACTCTGCCCTTCACCTCCCTTCCCCTTCTTGCTCTGAAGCAGCTTTCCCACCTCTCCCCCTTGGGCCCCTCTCCCAAGGAGATGCTCTGGCCAGAGGAGGTGCCTGAACCCAGATGGTGAGGGGAATTTAGCGCTGAGCCCCACTGAGCCATGAAGGGAACTCAAGAGGTGAGCACTTGACACCTGCAATTAGTCACACACGCAGAACTGTGCTCATAACTAGTTGCACCTGCAAGTGGTTAATTGCTAAAGAGCAAATGAAATTAGTGCCTACACATCATCTCCAAGCCACAAGCTGCCAACACAGTAGTCACTAGTGTATGCATGGTCACACATGGGCGTGTGTGCACACGCAGAGTATACAAAGGGGTGCACACACTTATACAGGGGCACACCCACATGCACAGGGGTACACACACACGAAGGAGTGAACACGGAAGAAAGCAATTTGGCCCTCAAAGTTGGAGTCTGAAAGACACTAAGGGGGGCCTTTTTATTAAATGCCAACAAGCTGCATTAGAAAAATCTAGGTTAACTCAAGCCTTGTATCGATATATAGGACACAGTCTAAGGCTCTGGCACCAGATGAGAACAGCCCAGGACGGCAGATTGCTCTTTTGATAAAGCCTGAGCAATCGTGGAAAACAAATTGGACCTAGCACACAGTGCCAAGCTGCAGAAAGGACGATGCTTTCAGGCCTCACCAACCGCTGTTGATTCCCATGTAAACTATTATTTAACTGCAGAGGATGGAGGAGAGCCATATTGTTATATTCGCAGGTTTGTTTTTCTTTTTTAATCTCAAAATATCGCTTTGGAAAGTAACACACAAAATCAGAGTGACCTTTAAAAATTCTGTTTAATGCCTCCTTTGTAGCCTTTTCTTCCTTCCTCCAGTTTCTCCAAGCTGTGATACTGTTTCATGTTTTTCAAAAATATTTCCTTTTCAGGATCCGAGTGAGGAGGGATACATCTGTGTATTTAATTGTAGTCAGTTTAGACGTAGTAGACGGGTGATCCTCTTCAGCCGTAATGAGACGCGCCAAGGCACGGAAATGGGAGGCTGATGGACAGAGCTGTTGATCAGTGATGATCCGGTTATAAAAGCAGCACTGCCGACTTACAGGACACCGTCCGAAAGGGTCCGTGCTGCCCTCGCCTGCCTGCAGCCCAGAGAGCCACGCCACCTCACAGGCAAGACTTTCACTCTATGTCAAGAGCATCAACCCCTCTCCCTCCTCCCCCTCCTTTGTTCCTTTCTTCCCTCTTTCCTTCTTCCCTTCCTTTCTTCTTTCCCTCCCTCTCTTTCTCCCTCCTTCATTCGTTCATCAAAAAGGACTCGAATGATCAGAAATCACTGGAAATGATCCTTTTAAGTGCTCCTAGTACAACGGCAGGAAAATAATCTTTGTTGTTTCCAGGTCTCTGATTCAGAGAAAAAGATTGCATGAGCATTAAAAATAAGTGTGATGTAGCCATCAAAGAGTAAGAACTTGGACTGGGCCCAGATTTAAACCTCAACTCTGCTACAGCCTGAAAAAGTTGGATAGATTTTGAACAACCCCAGTTAAGACTAGGAACTTCTCCAGGGAACCTTTTCATCTCCATATGCTTAGAGCCATAGCTGGCACAGGACAGGTGCTCACTAAACATGAGATGGGCAGATGGATGGTTGCATGCAGGAATGCAGGCAAGAATGCAAATGTGAAGAAGAGGGAAAGGATATTGTGAAGAGAGGGCAAAGATAATGATTTGAGGAGACCATTGTGGTATTTACGTAGCAATCAATGCAATTTGCCATGTTTTCCAGCTCCCTGTGTTGCAGGTACATGGTAAGATTGTGCTTCCTGGCCCTTTTGGGGGCAGGGTGGTGGTGGTGAGGCCACGGATGTAGTTCTGGTCACTGAGTTGTAAATGGAAGTGACGTGTGTCACTTCTAAGCCAGGGCATAATTGTCAATGCAAGACACACCAGAGTCCCCTTTCCCTCTCACAGATGACTTTCAATGGCATGAAACACAGCCCTTGCCAACCCATGATGAACATACACTATGAAGGGGGAATAAACAGGTGTTGTTTTAAGCCACTAAGATTTGGGGGGTGTGGTATTTGTTACTGCAATATAACCCAGCCTATGCTGACTGGTACAGGCATGATGGCTCATGAAAATTTAATGCAAAATCTGGTGTGGCTGGAGTGCTGGTGAGGGGACCACCATGTGGGAAATAAGGTAAGAAGGCTCACTTGGGCCCACCTTTGACTACCAAGAATGAAGCAGTTGGTCAACATGTGTTCCAGGAAACCCTAATGTGTCAGGAATGCCTCGGCAGGACAAGGATGACCCTGTGAGGTCCTATATCCTGCAGGTCCTGTGCTTATCTCCTTGCTCCAGTGTTGAGGAGGGGAACCCTTGGAGCTCATGGATAAAGTGCTTTGAATTTCCAGGAAGCCATCTCTTTGTCTGCTCCTCTCTCTGAGAGGTTCTCAATCCCTTCACCCCTGAGGACTTTGCCAAGTGAAATATCTTCCCTCCAAGATGATACAGGGTTATGGCTTAGCAGCAACAGGCAGAAAAACCACAAACCACACAATACTTAAGCCCCTGGCCTAGCATGGTGCCCAGTGATCCACCTGACATGCACTGAGCATCTATCCCAGCAGAGTGTGGCAGGGTCCGCCTCTTCTCTGGCCTGGTCCTGCCCAGGAGAACTAAATGGGGCAATCTGGAAGGCCTGTCTTCTCATGAAGGTTGGAGAAGGCCTGTCTTCTCATGAGGTTGGAGAAATCTAAGGTATCACCAAAGGTCCACTGCTAGCAAGTCTCTCTAGAGGCGACCTTCTTCCTCCCCTTCCTTCCAGATAACAGTGAATCCAGATCAATTCAGGCAGAAGAGAAATGATCTGTTGTGGTTTTAAAAACATGGCTTTGAATTCTTGACACCCCTCCCACTGAGATCTACATTTATTGGGATCTATGTTTCCTCTTCTTACATCTGGGTGAGCTTACCACTTCTTTGACCAGTGGGGTAGAGCAGAAGCAATGATGTGTGACTCCTGATTAGGTCCTGAAAGCCAAGGAGCTTCTGCCTTCTTCACTCAAATACTCTCTCTAATAACCTTGAACCACCTTGTAAAATGTCTAATTGCCCTGAGGCCGCCATGCTATGAGGAAGCCCAAGCCATATGGAGAGGGCACCTGTAAGGGTCCAGTCCAGTTCTAGAAGCTGAGTTCTGCCTTTTAGTCATCCCAGCCCAGGTGCCAGACATGTGAGTGAAGAAGCCTCTAGAAGATTCCATCTCTCAGCTGCTCAAGTCTCCCAGCTGAGGCCCCAGCCATGGTGGAGCAGAGGCAACCCATCCCTGTTGTGCTCTGTCCACATTTCTGATCCAGAGGATCTGAGAACATAATAAAATTGGTCACTATTTTACCCAACCATTGAGGTTGGTTAGTTATGTAGTAAGATGTAAGCAAAACACAATTCTACACATTAAGTTTCCAGCAATGCAATGTGGGGATAACCCAAATAACTTTTGCATTCAGACATCAAAATAACTGTGAAAAAATACATGATTTAGGGAAAGAGGGTCTGGGCTCAAACACCATCTATAACCATGTGTTGACAGAATGATCTCGCGTGGGTCATTCAAACACCCTTGTTTGCACCTTTTTCCTTCTACAAAATGGGAAATAATAATGATCACAGTAATAACCTCTTCACAAGCACTCGCTGTTGCTGTTAACAAAGTGAAAAAGGCCCCTTCTAAAATGTTTTCTTGAGGGAAGAATGTAATCTTAAGCTATTTATGGAGAATGGTGTGAATACACACACACATACACACACACACACACTCATACACTGCTAGTTGCCCCTTTCTGAAGAAAATGGATGCCTTTCAAACAAAAGTCTAAAGTTACAGAGAGAACTAAAACACATCAATCTGGTTGGGTTGTTTTTTTGTTTTTTTTCTCTCTCTTTTTTAAACATACTCCTTTACCAAAGTTTTAAAATTATACAATAGCTTCCAAAGGTCTAATCACTAGATTTCTTCTTCAGATTCCAGGTTAAAAATACCGTTAAACACACTTCTTCCGTCAGTCAAATCATCATGCAGAAGATACTGTACCATTCTAAATATAAGTTGAGAGTATTTATTTCCCTAAGGAAAAATCCTCCAACATCTTGATTTTATTTCCTTGGTGGCTTCGACAAGGTACATTGTGGGGCCAGAAATCCTGAGTGTTTGTCTAGCTTCCAGATCCCATGACCAAGGCCCACAGCCCTGCCCTCCATGGGGACAGCACATTGTGGGAGGAAGCTCAAGAAGGCTGGTTCTATTTTACTCCTCCGAAGCCAGGTGGCAGCAGCATCCACCAACTGGCACATCACTGTGTAGATCCCACACTATTCTCTCATTCATTCATTCATTCACTCATTCAACACATGTACAATCAGTCCTTATACTACCTGCACTGGGCCGGGTGAGGAGCCACAGAAGTGACCTGGAGGTTGTCCTGCCCTCAGGGAGCTCACGATCTCCTGGGAGGACCAGGAGAGAGGACACGCTGTGGTACCGTGTGATGCATGCCACCAGAGTCAATGCTTACAACGCACTGGGGACACAGAAGCAAGAGCTGCTGACAAGCTTTTGTGGGGGAGACAGGGGAGGCTTACTAAGGAGGAGCCATTTGAGCAGACTTAAGCTGTACCAATTGAAGAGAGAGAAGGGAAATCCAGGAAGAAGAAAGAGCGTGTAAGTTACACTGAAAACCAGACTCAATGCTGGGCACCCCTGAGCACTGTTCGGCCAGAAGCTTGAGGTGGGATCACAGGAGATAGTCTGGAGATAAGTCAGGGGTCAAATTACTAAATGCCCAGGTGCTAAGGGGTTGGGGTGCATCAAATTTTATCCAACAGAAGTCATGGAGAGATCTAAAGAGTTTTGCATAGGTGGTCAAGACCAGCTTTACCTTTTGGGAAGACCCTTGGGGCAGCTGTGTGGAAGATGCACTAAGGGGCCAGGACAGGAGTCAGGACGAACAGAGAGGGCCCAAATGCAGTAGAATAGGAGCAACAGACGGAAAGGGAAGGTTCCAGAGGGCTTTAGTAGTAGAATGGACAGAACTTGGTAACTCAATGGCTTGGGGAGATGGGAAAATTCTGTGGGAAGAGGAGGGAAAAGCTTGGACCTCCAATTTTTGAAGTTCTAGAAGCAAACCCCTGCCTCCTCAGAGGGGGTTTAAGTCAGCCACGGGCCAATGTGTAAGTATGGCAGAGACACCAGTCTCCTTCATTATCCATCACACTGTCTGCGGATCCTCTAAACAGGCCTGGACACTGCAGAAAGTAAAACAGAGGATGGAGAAGATGTGGGAAAGTCTCTTTTGATTCCTTTCTCCACAAGTAAAACCTTCCCACCAGCCTGCCCTGGGGAGACCGGAGGCTCAGTTCCCGGCCCTGAAGATTTCCCACATTCACTGGGGTTAGGCCTCTATCCTTACACCTCCTGTGGATGACCCAGGGAGCATCTTGGGAGAGTAGAAAACTCATCCCGCCCATGGTGGGGATGGGAGGGGAAGCAGTGAAGTTGGAGGGTGTAGAGCGAGCAGGGGGAGTCACAGAGAATGACTCTGGTGGGGAGCACCCCCGACGCTAAACAAACCAGGGCATCTCACCCCAAGAGCAAATCGGGGGCCTCTAACTCTAGGAAGACTGAATGTGCCGAGGGTGATGTTGAGAAACTGGGGTGGGGGACATAGGAGGGAAAGGAACCAGAGGGTGTCTGGTCACCGAGGGAGAGATCTTGAGCCTCACTATCTTTCTTGAAAGGAAAGCCTAAAAATGAAGGAACAGGTATTTGGGGGTGTCAGCATGGTATGGGCCCCGGAGGGATGATGGACAGGACACGGAACCCGGGCATCCACTGGGCCCAGGATGAATTTCCAGCAGCTCCTGCCCCTCCTCCTGTCCAGGAGCTGGAGATTTTCTGAGTCTCTCTCCTCCACACCCCAGACCACTATGTGGCAGTGCCTGTGACACTCGGCACAAGCTGAAAGTCTACACACGTGCTTCCTTTAGTGCAAGTTGTGGCCATTTAGTGGCTTTAAGCACCTCCCCTCCTGCCCTCCGTTAAGCCATGAAGGTGGGAATGCAGATGCAACAGCCTCAAAGACATGGCTGTCTGTCTTAAAACACCCACAAGGAAGCTTCCGATTTTTAATTTTGACAAATTGGGTCTCAACTAGAAGTGAACGTCCTCCAGGGACCTACATTTCCAAGAAGAAGGCAGGGCGCCAGGCTTCAAGGCTACAAAGCCTCTACCTATGGGGAGGAAGAGATTTACCTGGGCTGCTGTTTCCTTAGGGCTTTGGCTACAGAGTTCCAACACGTTGAAGGACAAGCCCCAGCCTTTCTTTCTCCAGAAGCCCTGGCACTGTAGGGTGCAAGTTTAGGGGATTATGTGCTGTGTTACAGAAGAATGCCTGGGCCATGGAGAGTATCCTAGGCATCCGGGAGGAGATGGCACGACTTCTGGATAAAGTGACCCCTAAGCTGAAATCCAAAACTGGGGAGAAGTTAGCCTGGTGAAAGAAAGGGCAAAATTGTTCCACAACGAAATCTAGACAATATCTAAAAGTTGGCAAACAGGCTAAAATTCTGTATCATCTCAGGATGATTTGATCACCTTTCAACGTTCCTGTGAATTGTTCCTGTGCCATGTTTACTGAGCCAGGTGGGGAAGCTGTTCTGCGTTTGCCAGGGGCTGCCAGGCTGCAGTGCCCAGAGGGGCTGTTGCATGGACCCGGCTATGCCCTTGACCCTTCCTCCCTGCGCCTGCCCAGGAGCCCAGGTCAGATGAGATGTGGTTAGGCTACTGCTCTTCTGGCTGCTTCCATAGAGCTTTGAAGTCACGTGGGGAGGCGTGGTCACGGCTCATGACTGCAGAACCCAAGCCGGAGGATAGGAGGGAGAAGCAGGGCAAACCTGGTGACAAGCAAGCAGTCCATCCAGAGGACCCACCTCTGACCATGGGCGTCAGGACTTTCAGCTACAGATCATCTTCCTTCCCTGCCTTTATTTTCCCTTCATCCAATATCTTCACTATTCCCTTGATTCTGTTGGTATATATATATAATATATATATGTATATATATTACATATATATGTATATATTATATATATATATATATAGCATCATTCCCAGAAAGATGTATTGCAGCCTGCATGTGTGAACACACATATCCTCCAGGAGGTAGGATGCTGCCATGCCCCCCCTCACAGCCCACTTAGCTGTTTCGATTACTTCATCTTTACAGATAGTGTTTTCGAACCCACTGCCCTTCCCTAGCTTTATTCCTGTAATGTCGTCTTACCCATAAAGCAAGATGTAAAGAATGTGACCTGCCCCTAAGTTTACTGAAGGATTAGATGGGATGAGGCAGGTGGGGGCCCTCAGCACAGGGGCTGGATCACTACATGCTTCGTGTGGGAAGAGATGAGACCAGCCTGTCTCTGATGCCAAAGCAGCGGGAGACGGGGCCTCACCAACGAATCCCCACCACGGTCCCCCTCTCCTCCGCCCTCACCCCAGCGGCCGACAGTCCATGGGCTTGGTCTTCGTCCAGCTCTACGCCTGCCCTTTACCCTTATCCTCAAGTCCAGGCCAGTGTGCAAGGCCTCCCCTGCCCAAGGCTCTCTGACCCCAGACTCGGGCCCCAGCTCATGAGATGTGGCGTCTGAGGTCCCCGAGTTCTCAGAGTCTCCGGAAAAGAGTTTCCAACCTCGACTCCTAACTCAACAGAACAAAGTCAATGGCCTTTGAAACAGCTTTCTTCCTACATTTAAAAGTAAGATCATGAAAAGTGCCCCGGGAAAATCGAAGCTGGCTTTTTAAAACTCCAAATCAATATGACGTGTGAAAGTTCTCATTAAGAGACAGGTGCGGGAGGTCAGAGAAACAAGGAGAATCAAGAAGGAAGAGATGGCAAGAGGGGAGGCCTAAAAGAAACAGAGGGAGGTGGGTGGGGTCGGGGAGAGGAGGAAGACAGGCAAGGAGGTGCCAGTGCTGAAGCAGCTCAGCCAGGAGAAGCAATGAGAGCCTGTCCCCTGCAAGAAACAGGGACATGAGGACAAGAAACGGGACCCCTCAGGGGCTTACAGTCTGCCTCTGGCACTTGGGGGACAAAGGGGCAAATAGGCAATGTGCTGGCAGATACGTATGGACAGAAAAGTCAATTATTATGTCTAGCTGACAATTGGAGCAAGAAATCAAAAACTGTTTAAGAAGAGGCAGAAGTTCAGTCAGGACTTGGGGGGGTTGATGAGATTTAAAATGTGAACTCTTGGAATTGAATGGGGAGGGGTGCCAGCAGGCTACCTGTGAGAGTTGGAAAACAATAACAATGATTCATATATACTGAATGCTCCCTGAAAGCCACCCTAGGAAGTAGGTTACTATTATGCCCATTTTACAGCTGAGAAAACCAAGGCACGGAGAAGTAAAGTAACCTACCCAAGGTCATACAGCTAGTAGGTGGTGGAGACAGAGTTAAGCCAGGCAGTCTGATCCCAGAGTCCACACTCTTAAGCAGGCTTTGGGGCCTGCAGTATTTGTGGGTATGTGTGCACTTTTGAATGCTTGCCTGAGACGTGCTCTTAGAGCAATGAAGAGTTGTAAGAGTTTGTGAGCAGATGGATGACAGCCAGTCTGGGATTTAGGAAGATGAATCTGGAGATGGGGTGAACGTGGAGTACTGGGGCAGGGTTTGGTTAGAGGCCATTGCATTAGGCAGGGTCTCCAACAAGAAGGCAGAGGGATGGGATACACCCTCCATCCCAGGGGCAGCTCTAAATCACTCCACCGTACTCTCTGAAGACTATCCCTCAGCCAAATCACCAACTTCCCACTGGCCTTGGGACGATCCCTCCTGCAGACATGTGTCTCTGTGTTGTTTCAGGTCAGATAACACTTCTCAGGGTCACCCTGCAGAGATAAGGCACACCCTTCCACTCAGGCCTTGGAGCCAGGAACCAGCCTCAGTGTTTTCCTCTAGGATTAAGCATTCCACAAATGTTTTCTCCCCAGGTCCTTTGACCACCCCTACCCCAACCCACCCCATCACTCCTGGGCATTTTAATTCTACTTAGTTGATTCCTTTTGAAAGACCAGAATACAGACAAGGAGAGCTTCTTCTTGGCTTTTCCCCTACTGCCAGACCTACAGTGGGCTCCCCCAGAATAAAGAAGCAGGGAGCATTCCCATCAGACTCCCCTGCCTGGCTCCCCAGGAAAGACAAAGGGCCCATCAAGATAGCCAGAGAAGCAGTCCCTTTGGGCACCTGCCCTTGGAACGGGCTGCAGACCTGGGTGTCAGGGCACACAGATGCCCACATACATCTAGACCACAGGGGGAGCCACAGGGCAGGGCTCCTGCAGGATGATGCGTGCCCCACATCCAAGGAAGGAGAGTGACTGCACCGCCAACCCCCAGCTTGGTCAGCTGTCAGATTTACCTGTCCTCTGAATCAGACTCCAAATGGTTCTGTCTATGGAGCCCCCAGCGGGGCTGTAGAGGGAGGAAGAATAGGGGTCAGACTCCCAGAGACGAGGATGCTGCTGAGGACCGGCTGGGATGCACAGGTGGGCAAGGAACCCATCTCTGTCAGAGCTGCCCATCCCCTAGACTCAGGGGCCGAGCCGGGCTGTCACGGGCAAGGTAGGAGGGCCACCTGGCCTCACTCCCGTTTGGGAAAGGCCTCAAATTCACACTTGATGAGAGAGTCACAGGACTGAGGTGAGGAGTCCATCACAACTTCAAACACATCACATTATCCAACCAGCCTGCCTCTAAGGGGCTGCATGTGTACACATCTCATAAACCCTGCATGTATCTTCTTGTAGCATAACATCAAGTATTGCAATTTTTGTGTTCAAAGCATTTATTCATTGACTGCAAACACTTAAATCATACCACAATTTTTGTAACCCTGTTTTGGCATTACCATACATAGATTCTCAGAGAAAGACCAAAGATCCAGGCACTCTTTATACAGCTAAGGAGCCCTGCACCCAGTGCTGGCTCACAGCAAGGATGCTTCAAAGGGGGAGGAAGGGAAGGGGGCCCAAGGGGGAGAAGCAGCCTCTCCTGGGTGGGTCTTCCCCCTGAGGAGCCACGGGAGACAGGTGTGGCCAAGGGAACAGGCGAGAAGCAATTCTCAGACACTGCAAGTTTTTGTTTCTGATCTGTAATTAAGACCTCTGTTTAAGCTGGTTACACTTCTTTAAAAACAAAAATCACAAAGGAAGACATTTCAACCAGATCTGCTTGAGCTTCTTTTCTGTGAATTATTACAAGTGTTAGTAGGCATCTTCATTAAAGTGTAATTTAAGAAATATTACAAGTAGGGTTCCCCCACCCTCATAGGTCTGATGACTCAAAAGCAGCAGCGCCTCCCACTGAACTAAAGCAAATTTATCAAAAGGGAAAATTAGCCGACTTGGTCTCTCCAGTGGTGGAAATGAGACAGAAATAGGAGACAACGTGGGTTTGCTTTTCTGGGAACAAATATAGTATGTGACCAGATTCTAAACAGGCCAGGAGCCTTAGCTGTTCAGAGATCATCAGAGAGCAGGGTTCCACCTTGGGGCGGGAGATGGATGGTATCTATGGGGCAGATTCCTCTGCAGTGAGGTAGGACGAGGACCAGCTCCTTCTGCAGCCAGGTCCCCACAGACGCTCCCTCCCTTCCTGTTCCCATCAGCGTCCTGCACTCCAAATTAACATTCCCTTTAAGAACAGTGAGACTGCTGTACAAACGCAGCCTTCAAGTGCCCAGCCAGCTCCCTCCCCTCCCATCCAACCAAGCCATGGCCCCAAACCCCTCCTATATAGAAATTCCAGAGCCGACCCCAAGGAGACACAGCATCATCCACTCCTTCCACCTGCCAGTGGAGAGAGTGAGTGATGTTGGGACTCAAGGTAAGGACAGCATGGAGAGGGGCTCCATTACGGAGCACAGGAACCCATTAAGTCCCCCACCCCAGTTCATCTAAGCTGCCCTCTTTTCTTCTGCCATCTCCATATCTTCGTACTATTTGCTTCTCGGATTCCCTGGGCCTCTGCCTTGATAAGTTAAGCCTCTTCGCTGGAACGGAAGACTGTCCGGCCAGGTGAAACCTGCACCTTAGCCGACTCTGCCTCCTAAATAGCTTTCCCCGTGCACCCCTGCCCTGCCAACGCCTCATCGCTGAGTGGCTTCCAACACCCAGGATTGAGGGCTGATTAGAATTTAAGATCACTTTCCCAGGGCATTAGAGCACTTTCTTTTTTTCAAGGGGTATAAGGGTGAAAAAGGGATAAAGCTTAAGTTTCAAGGAACAAATACTTTAAGACATAGAAAAAAATGGTTTAATTGCTTAAGTTCTTACTGGCCTCAAATAATACAATGGGCGGATGGGTGAGAGGAGAGCTCAGCGTGGAGTGTTTGACAAACCTGTTTTGCCTGAAGAACGTGGGAGGCAGGGCTCCAGACAGCTCACTTGAGATCTGACCTGGCCTGGGAGCTTCCACCAGCCACCCCTGCTCCTTCACCCTCTGCAGCCGTGTGCCCTGAGGGAGCCCAGCCTCTCTGTGCATCCAGTTCTTATTAAGCACTCAGGACACATCAGTTAACAAGCAGAACTTCACACACCCTCAAAGTATCCCTGCCCTCATGTGGCCCACGTTCTACTGAGGAGAGACAGATAATACACATAACCAATAAGTTATACACTATTTAGAGATGATGAGTGTGAGGTAGGGGAGACAGGAGGGCTGCTGAGGGTGGTCTACACTGCGAGTAGGGTGGTCAGGGTGGGGGGCACTGAGAAGATAATATTCAAGTAATGCCTTGGAGGAGGTGAAGGAGTCATCTCTGGTACTGGAACAACTAGACATCACAGGCAAAGTAATAATAAAATGACCTTCAACCTGAACCTCCAACAAATACTTCCAACAAATGCTAACTCAAAACAGATCATAGACCTAAAAACACAAAACTATAAAACTTTCAGAAGATAACATTCGGAGAAAATCTTTGTGAATTGGGGTTGGGCAAAGAATTACAGGACATGACACCAAAAATATGATTCTTGTCCTGGAACAACTGAAAAAATAATTAGTTGGATAAATTGGAAAAAAAGGGATAAATTCTCCAGACAATGGAGTATCACTCAGCTCTCAAAAGAAATGAGCTGTCAAACCATGAAAAGGAGAAAACTTAAATGTATACTACTAAGTGAAAGAAGACAATTAAAAAAGGCTATATACTGCATGATTACAACTGTATGACATTCTGGAAAAGGCAAAATTATGGAGACAGTAAAATGATCAGAGGTTGCCAGGGGATGGATGTGGGGAGGGATGAACAGGCAGAGCACAGATGATTTTTAGGGCAGTGAAAGTACTCTGTGTGATACTATGATGATGGACATGTCATTATACATTTGTCCAAATCCACAGAATGTACAACACCAAGAGTGAATTTTAATGTAAACTATGGACTTTGAATGATTATGATGTGTTCGTGTAGATTCACCAGTTGTAACAAATAGGCCACTCTGTCGGGGGATGTTGATAATGGGGGAGGCTATGCCCATGTGGGGCAGGGGGTATATGGGAAAAACCTGTACCTTCCTCTCAATTTTGCTCTGAAACTAAAATTGCTCTAAAAATACAATCTTTAATAAAAAAATTTTAATGGATAAATTGGATTTCATCAATATTAAAAATGTTTGCTTTGTAAAAGACATTGTTAAGAGAAAGAAGAGACAAGTTACAAACTAGAAAATATTTTTAAATCGCACTTTCAACAGAACTACTTGTATCCAAAATATACAAAGAAATCTCAAAGCTCAATAGTAAGAAAACAAATAACCTAATTAAAACTTGGGCAAAAATGTTGAATAGACACTTCACCAAAGAGTATAAAGAGATGGCAAATAAGCACATGACAGGTATTCAACATCATTATTCACTAGAGAAATGAAAATTAAAACCACCATGAAATACCATGACATACCAATTAGAATGACTAAAATAAAAAATACTGATAATACCAAGAGCTGACAAGGATGCAGAGCAATTGTTGTTGGTAATGCAGAATGGTACAGCCACTCTGAAAAGCAGTCTGACAGTAAAACATTCCATTTTAATATGACCTAATAATCCCTCTCCTGGGTATTAACCCTAGAGAAATGAAAATGTATGTCTACACAAAAACATGTACCTGAAAGTTTATAGCAGCTATATGTAATCACCAAAAATTGGAAACAATCCAAATGTTCTTCAGCAGGTGAATAGGTACACAAAAATATGGTGCATCCATAAAATGGAATATTACTTAGCAATGAAAAGGAACAAATTACCGACACAAACAGCAGCTAAGATGAATCACAGGCATTAGGCTGAGTGAAAGACGCCATTCTAAAAAAGTTGGCACAGTGTATCATTCCATTTTAAAAGGCAAAATAATGGTGATGAAGAACAGATCACTGATTGCCGGGGTGGGGGATGGGAGGAGGCAATGGAGATAAAGGGAAAGCATAAGGCAGCTCTTCTGTTACCTAATTTTTATGGAGGTTACACAAATCTAAACATGTGTTAAAGTTCATAAAACGGTCCACCAAAATAAGTTAAATTTTCTGTATGATAATTTTTTTAATAAAATTTAAAGTTACTGAACAATGAAAAAAAGAATTAAAAAAACTTAATTTTGCAATGAGAAACTGGACGAACTCATGTCCACTTATGACTAGATGGGCGGCTTCCACTATCTCCAGAGACTCTAAACTCGTTTATGTACCCATGACCCAGATCACGTTATCTAAGCCTTCTTAATATTTACCAGATCTCTGTAAATGTACCACATCCTTTCCACAATTCTCATACACCTCAAGAGAACCAACCCCATAGATAGATAGAAAATTATCCTCTGGCTTATTTAATAATAAAATGTTGATAATAATCAGCGTCCGTTTTTGAACCCTTGCAACATGCCAAGATCTTGGCTGAACTCTACCCAGGCACAGATTCTCATGGTGTCTTCACTGCCAGCCCGAGCCCAGTGTTGTTATAAGACCACTTAACACAATGTTATAAAACCACTTAACACGATACTGAGTCCAGAGAGGTCATTCTGCTCATAAACACAGAGCCAGGACAGAACAACCCAAGCTTTCCTGCCGCCTGCTCTTGACAACTACCCATCGATGGCTGTTTTCTCAACAGCTTTGTGGCCTGGCTAGTTGCATGGGATATGGATTCAAGCCCTTATTTTCCAGAGGAGTCCTTGGGCAGGGTTAAGACGAGCTACACTGAGCTGTGTGCTACAGACAGTCCACTGTGTATGGATTCCGGAAAAGCTCATTTTAAGACCTCATCCCAGAACTGGAGGATGTTCCCAATAGATTCCAGTGGGGTCTCTCTTCTCACACATAGCCATCACCTGAAACAGCCACCAGTGGAAGAAAATGAGCTAGTTATAGTCTTTGCTTTCCAGGTTCTATTTCCTTTTCCCTTCTTCCTTCCTGACTAGTTAGTACCAATGTGTATCAGGATGAGGCTTCCACTGTTCTCCTTTTCAGAAAATTACCTCATTTTTTTTCAACGCACAGGGCACTGACGTCAAAACCTTTATAGATCTGCATCACCAGTTCATTCACCATATGCCTGGAGAAACTGCACCTCTAGACAGGCCGAGTCACCAGGTAACCCTCCCTCCCTGTGACTGCCAGCTCTCCAAAGCCAGTGCCTCTGGGCACCTCCCAGCCTTCAGAGTGATCCTGGCCCCATGAAGCACGGGGTCATTCTAAGCCACATAACTGCCAGGTAGGTGCCCCCAGGCCCTGACTGCTGTGGTATCTGGAACCTTCTGTGAGCCTGCAATGGGTTCAAAGATCTCCGGTCGGAGTCGGTTCCTGTCCTGACCCTGGCTGCTGTTCCCCAGCCATCCACCGGGCCTCCAGCCCTTCAGCACCGGGCATCAGGGCTGCTTTTGCTTTTGGCGAACTTAATGACATGGGGTTGGGAAAAGAAATTGCCTGGTGAACCGAGAATAGGACTGGGTGAGAAAAAAGCCCTGACAGAGAGCCTTGATTTGTCAGAGGATGTTTTCCAAGCCTCAGCGGCTCCTCTGTAAGGGGGTTCCCCTCTCAGCCAGTGATCCTCCATTCTCTATCAGCCAGAACAAAAATGACCAATAAAAGGATACACTTAAATGTCCCCCAAATAGATACTATTGTTTACAGGGCTACTGAGAGAGGGACAAAGATGAGAAGGTAGATGGACACCAGCAGTGGGAGTTTACAAGAAACTCTGTCATTTCTCCTTTCCTCCCCTTTTAGGACAGGAGGTTAAGACAAGATCCCTCTTTGCCATTCTGAAGAAGCATTGTTGCTTATTTTGACCAACTATCCCTCCCAAGCCTCTCAGGGGCCCCTTTGCCCTTCCTCCCTGGTTGATTTGCACGGGAGCTGGCCCCTCCACTACCTCCCTCTTCCAGGCTCGCTCTCATTCTCTGGCTCTAATTAGCAACTGCTTTTTTTATTTTTGTATGCACGTTCAAAGACAGAGAGCCAGGGGGAGACTGAAAGGGAGAAAGCAAAGGTCTGTGTGAAAAGAGAGAGCAGCTGGCCTCTCCCTCGCCCCCTCTGTGTACCCGGGCCCCCGTGTTGGCAAACAGCACACAATGTCTGTCTAGAGAGCTTTTGTGGCCCAGAAGGAAGGGCCAGCACACAGCTACAGGCGGGAAAGGAGACTGGGGGCATGGGGGGGTGGGGAGGTGATGGCCAGAAGAGATCTGGCCATCAGGGGGAGCCAGGGCAGGGAGAGGACCTGGGGAGTCAGGATGTCCGGCCACCTCTACCTCCTCCTGGTCAGGAAGACGTGGGGGTGTGGATGTCCAACTGGCTAGTGTGCTGATGCTGTCAGCTCTCTGGGGAGCACGTCCATTGCCTCCAAGGCTGCAGCAAGTCCTCAGATGGGAGGGGGCTGCTGCCCGTGTTGGGACTGTGAGTTCACATTTAGACTCTACAAATGCGCAAGGAGGGGCGGTAAGTGCCCCCTGACGGGGTTCAGAGCAAAGGGGAGTGGAAAGTCCAATCCCCAAAGATGAAACACTCTCCCAAATAACTGAGTTTGCATGAGGAAATTCTGAGGTAAGTGGGCTAGGTAAGCGGGTTAGAGCTACCTACAAGAGGGGAGGGGCAGCTGTCAGCCTGAAAGGTTGCATCTGTCACTCTGATTGGGTACGCAAGAGGGAAGAGTTATGGGAACATATGTATATATATAACTGATTCATTTTGTTGTAAAGCAGAAACTAACACACCATTGTAAAGCAATTATACTCCAATAAAGATGTTAAAAAAAAAACACACAAATGGCTGTGGTAACTGGTTCTTAACTAGTAGCTGGACTGAAAGATTTAAAAGATGTTAGGAAAAAAAGGAAGTTTGAAAGAATTCTCATAAGCCACGAATAATCAAGAATGGGGCTGAAGAAGCTGAAAGCAGTAGAGTATGTTCCAGAAAAATAAAGAAATGAGCATGGAGAAGCAGGGCATTCTACAAAGACATTGTTTTAAAAAGCTATGCTCTTTTAAAAAAATAACCTTATTAGCAACACGTGTGGTTACATATTAATAATTTTGATGAAAAAAGTTACTCGTAATATTTACAATTGATTTCACTGATGAACATTGATTTCCTATATTTTCCTATGTGAAAAAATGCATTTGTCCTTGCAATTTGCATCTAAACAGTTTCCTAGAGGAAAAAAAAATAAAATGAATGGAATTAGCCATCCATTCATTAAAATTCTACCAGTGGAATGTGTTTTCTCTTTTCTCTCTTTTCGAATCAACTCCAGAGAGAAGGCAGACAAAAGAATAGAATAAATGGAGGAAAAAAAAAAAAGGAAAACAGGGGAGAGACAAATTTGGCCAAAGATGCAGAGGGGAAGACAAACAGAACCAGTGAGAGAAGAGAAGCCCAAGCCACAAGGGCCTCCACATTCAAATCAACACAGGCATGTGTGTGACAGACCCAAAAACCCAACAGAAACCCTCCAATTGCCTAATTTGCAGAACAGGTACATTTTTGCCAAGTTCATGATTTGGCAGAGTTCTTGCATATTCCATACAATTTCAATGAGAAGCTGTATCCATCTTGTGCAAAGAGCAGATTGTCATTTTCTGCTTGAAGCACACACGTTACACTGACCTTATGTCCTCTGTCAAACTGACACATTATCACCAACTTTTAGCAAAAGGGTTTCATGACGTATGGGCTTGCAACCGCTCTGTTGATTTTCTTCTGTGTGTGCCTGTGTGTACAACGTGTCACTCTATTGGACAACAGACAAGGCCTCTGTCATCACTGGTTACTTCCTCCATCTGGTTCTGCCATCGTCACCTCTCCGAGTGCACGCCTTGTCATCGGACTCGCGCTCTGTTCCTGCCTGGCTTGTTCGGAGTTTACACTGCCTGGTTCAGCTGAGATGTTTTCTTAAACATCTTTTTTTTTTTAAATTTTTATTTTATATTGGAGTATAGTTGATTAACAATGTTGTGTTAGTTTCAGCGTCCAGCAAAGTGATTCAGTTATACATATACATGTATCTATTCTTTTTCAAGTTCTTTTCCCATTTAGGTTCTTACACAGTATTGAGCCCTGTGCTATACAGTAGGTCCTTGTTGGTTATCTATTTTAAATGTAGTAGTGTGTACATTTCAATCCCAAACTCCCAATTTATCTCTGCCCACTCTGCCCAGTATCTTTCCCCTTTGTATCCATAAGTTTGTTTTCTAAGTCTGTGAGTCTGCTTTTGTTTTGTAAAGAAGTTCATTTGTATCACTTTTTTTTTTTTTAGGTTCCACATATAAGCGCTATCATATGATATTTGTCTTTCTCTGACTTACTTGCAAAGCTTTTCTTCCTCCTCAGCTCACATCCTGTTTCCACCAATTTTGTTTTCAATGTGTTTTGTTCTCATTTCACAGATGGCACAGTGTAGACATTTGGGACACAGAGGCTCATCAGGGGTGGCCCTGCCCGTAGGGAGCTAGGGGAGGAGAAGGGTGAGAGCTGGGCTGACCATGGAGCTGGAGGGGTGTGTCTTTGATTCATTCTTGCCAGGAGCATGGTCCCTCCATGAACCTCCTGGTTCATCCCTAGCCAATGGAAAATGCTGATCAAACTCTGATGGCTTTTCTTTGGGTACCTTAGGGAAGGCTTATATCTCAGTCCACGTGGGACGCTGAAGCCCTAGCTCCCCTCACAAAACACAGGTCTGCCCCTAAGCAAATCTTGCCCTTCTCCAGCTGTCAGAGGAACATAGAATAAGGGTTATCAGCCAGGCCTCAGAGTCCTACGTTGCATGACCTCGGCAAAGCTACTTAGCTTCTCTGTGCCTCAGTATCTTCAACTGAAAAGCGAGCATGATGGTTGTATGTACTTCATAGGGCTACAGTGAGGATTTAAGGGATAATGCAGGAGGGGAATTTGGCAGAGAAGCCGGTACATATGAGTGTTCTATAAATGATAGCCACACTGTCCTAGTGCCTCAGTGCAAGCTGAAAGCCAGTCCAGAGAAGTTTGCTCTGTACCCGAATCAGAGCCGTCAGCATGATCTGACAATGGAGTGTGGGACTGCCCTGCAGAGCATACAGGCTGCTTTCTTAACCTAGGTAAATGGGGCAAGTCAGCAGTTTTTTTGTTGTTGTTGTTTTCGTTTTTGTTTTTTTGCGGTACGCGGGCCTCTCACTGTTGTGGCCTCTCCCGTTGCGGAGCACAGGCTCCGGACGCGCAGACTCAGCGGCCATGGCTCACGGGCCCAGCCGCTGCGCGGCATGTGGGATCCTCCCGGACCGGGGCACGAACCCATGTCCCCTGCAACGGCAGGCGGGCTCTCAACCACTGCACCACCAGGGAAGCCCAAGTCAGCAGTTTTTTAAACATCAGTCACTTGCATATTATCTTGATTGCTTTTTGCCATATCTACATGCCAGATTTTTAAATTTATTATTTAACTTATTATTTTTCTTTAAGCTGACTCACCTTTTAACCTGAATATATTTAAACAGAAAAGTAGTGAGGAAGGAAGGGAGGGAGGAAGATGGAAAGGAGGGGGAGAGGGGAGAGGAGTGGAGAGGAGAGGAGAGGGGAGAGGGAGGCTGAGGCTAGTAAGAGAGGTGGGAAGTCCATGGCCCCAGAGAGAAAGAACTGCTGCAGAGTTGAAGACAAAACCAAAAAGAGAATGGGCAGTGAGCCGCAGGCCAGGGCTAAGACAACGCCCCCTGGCAGAAGTAGGCCTGGGGCTTCTGCAGGCTGGGCAAGGACACCTGGTCAGGGATGGGACTGAGCCAGATTCAGGGCTGCCGCGGAAGGGGTGGCAGGTCTAGTGAGGGTGAGAGGCTGCAGAAGAAATGTAGAGGAGGCTGGAGGAGGCACCGGCTGAGGGCTGGTGATTTAGGAAGGGGCAGTGGAGTGGGAATCACCAGGGTGAGCTGAGCCCCGAGGCCCCAGAGGAAGGCTGAGAGAGTAAAAGGAAGTGATGCCAGGTGGAGGCACTGGGCAAAGGGTGAGAGCTGAGGGATGCGTGGGGCAGAGCAGGACTGCAAGAAGTGGAGCAGGGAGCCCATAACAGGCCCTGGGCAGGAGAAGGATGGGAAAAATGAGGTGTGTTTCCCCCCAAACTGGGCTTGGCCAGCCTTCCTGAGACTGGCCAGAAGGGTGGCATGGCCCTTTTGCAACAGCACCGGCTCTTGTCCTGTCCCACCTGTTCTGCTTTCCCCTACCACAGTTGGGAAACACTGCAATAGGTGCACAGCACGTGCCCAAATGTCCTGAGGCTAGAGATGGGCAAAGAGTGCATGAAGGGTGGGATGAAGGGCAGGAGGGAAGGGACCAGAGGAGAGTGAAGGGTAGACTACATCGTGGAGTGAGCACACTCCAAACTGACTGCCAAGTGCAAACCCACCTAATGTAATGATGCATTACACAGGAACACTTGCGTCTCAACCCACAAACAGGGCAATTTATGGAACTTTGCCATGTTCAGTGCCCCTCATGGCAAGACAAATGGAAACTGAAACCACAGTGGGAGGCCAATTTTCATCTATCAGATTGGCAAAGCTAAAAACAATTGATATTTTATTATCTTGGCAAAGGTATGGGGAAGAGGAACCCTCATACATTGTTGGTGGGAGCAAACGTTGGAAGGAAATGTCCTTTTTTTTTTGGAGGACTATTTGGGAATATCTATCAAAATTAAAAATTTATATTCTGATTCAGCAATTTTACTTCTAAGAACTTGCTACATCTTAGCTCTTAGAAAAGTCCATGGCACACCAGAAAGTCCTCAATAAATATTCATTGAATAAATAAATTAATTAATCTCACAGATATGCTCACTCTTAAGTGCAAAGATGAAGCACAAGGATGTTTGCTGAAACATTGTTTAGAAATAGCAAAACACAAGATGCAACCTACATGTATATGAATGAAGGACCAATTAAATAAAGGTACAATCATCCAGTGGAATATTACACAATCATTGGAGAGTAAAAGGCCAGATTTCTAGGTAACGCAACCAACCAAACCACTGCTAACTTTCCTTGTTAAGCAAGAAAGCGGGGGGGGGGGGGGGGTGGAACTAGGTGAAAAACCCTGTGCAGTAAGCCCTGTGTAGATGAGGAAAGGGCTTGTCTGCATTCTGGGTGTGCAAATACATGGACCCTACTGGCAAGAGAATATCAGAAACTAAAACAGTGAGGGACCTGATCAGGACCAGAGTCAAAGGGAAACTTCATTTCATATGTCCTACCCGTTCAAAGCATTTAAAAAATAACAACAACAAAAGGTAACTTGGGATAAGGGAGATTTGCTGAAAAGTTCCAACCCAGAAACAACAGCAGTGGGCCCCTAATTCATTTCAGTCCTAGAAAGAAGGGCTCCGTGATGAACCAGGCTGCCTCAGGAGGTCAGAGTGTCCCATCCCTGGTGGTGTCTAAGAGCAGGCTGGGGGACCACTGTGGGAAAGCAAAGTACGTGTCATCTGGTGGGCTTAGAGGCCTTACCTAGCTGGGAGGGGCCACCCTCCATAGGCCACTTGTGGTCCCCTTGCCCTCTGGTTATTGCAAGTGCTTTCTAAGAGCTAAGAATCTAGCAGATTCTCAGAAGCAGAATCGCTTCATCTGAGTGTATAAGTGTAAAGGGCCTGGCAACAGTAGGTGTCCGATAAGAACCTAGAGAAAGAATGAGCATAGAGACACTCCATCCACGGGAACTCACAAGTGGAATCCAGCTAGACTGAGGAATGGGAGGCCAGACGTGCCAAGGCCTGCAAGGAGGTGACCCGAGCAGGCCCCAAGGGTCATACCTGAAGACCAAGTAACTCCAGCCCCCACTAGGGGCACTATGTGCCCACGGCTTCGGTGGGCTATTCCAGACAGACGCCAGGGACAAGCTAGAAACTGAAGGGCCTGGTCCAGCCCTCCTCCTGAACTGGTCCCACCCTCAATAAAAACCCTTGTCAGAGCTGCTCCTGGCCCTCCCTGGCCCTAAATTTCTGTCCTGTGATTCCAAGAAGCCTCCTGAGGTTTCCCACAGTGCCTCCTAACCCTCACCAACCTCTCCAGGGCCTGACGCAGCCGAGCTGATTTCCTCCCGACCTCTTGGGCCATGAGTGTGCCCGCGCGCACGCACGCACACACACACATACACACTCACACACACACACGAGGGGGTGAACCCAGTACACCTGCAGCTGCACAGACTCCTCATGTGGCAGGCTGGGTGGGCACACTGGAAGGCAAGATGCTCTCTGTCATACAGGATAGCTGCCGGGGCCCCGAGCAGATCGAGACATACTCCTCTGTCCTAAGCCACATCTCCCTGGGGTTTTCCTGCCCTGCCTCATTAACTGACCGTTAAAACAAAAGTGGAAGGCTCAGCTACAGCTGCCTGACCAGGTAACTGGTGCTCCAGCTCTTAGCCAGCAAGGACAGTACAAACAGGACATCTGCAGACAGAGACCCCTCCCCTAGGGAAAGGCCAGGGTGTCCCTCTCTCAATGTCCCTGCCATGGCCCTGTTGGCAAAATAAGGCTTGCTCCTGGCGGTGTGCAAACAGGATGTATTCCTTCACCATTTGCAGCTGCCCTGAGCTGACTCTTCTCGGGATCTTCACCCCACTGCCTTGAGAGAGAACTGAGGCCCAGAAGCATCAAGGCACTGTCAGCACAGCTTGTCAACGGGCCAAAGCAGTGGAAACAGAGCTCAGATCATCAGAGCTCCTGTGGTCCAGAACGGAGGGTCCCAGCTCCAGGCAAGCTCAGATCCAGTGGGAGTTTTCATCTCCATGCTTCAAACTCAAAAGTGGTGATTCACCCTCCAGGCAAGGAAGTTTGTGCAGATGGCTGTGCTCAGGTTCTGCATATACAGGGGCTGTCCGGCTCCAGAGAGAGTTGAGGACAGGAAGCAAAGGGGGTAAGTCTGACCCCAGCCCTGCCTGAGCCCGGGTTCAGCCCTCGGGGCCCATGCTCTTCCTTGATGCCGATTACAGAGCCACAATCAGGCCTCCAGCCCACAGCCCTGCCATTCCCCCTGTCCTCTTCTGAAAGCACAAAGCCTTAGACCTCACCTTTCCCAGGGAGCTTGGTGTCACCACCCCCCCACCCCACCCCCACCCAGATGCCATGCCCCTCTGGATGGCTCACAGGCACGTCAACATGTCAGAACATCTGGAGGGATGGTACTGCTCCCAGAAAGATTAAAAAGAAGATGGGGGTAGTCAACGTGGAGCCCTGTGCTGTATGGTGCGGAAATGTATGACTGTAGAGCACAGCTCCACGGAGCGCCTGGACCCAAGATAAAACAAGGGACAACACAGACACAGAGAAAGTGTTCATGGGAAAACAGCTGAGAGGGGGTGGATATTCCTGGAAACAAATGTTGTGTGCCCAGGGACCGTTAATTTCAACAAAAACCAGACTCAGAAGCAGAGGCAGATGGTGGCCTCCCAGACCTGGGTCCTGATCCCAGCTCTGACATTACCCAACAGGGCTCCCTGGATTGGTATGCAGAGATGCTCTCTGGCCGCCTTCTCTCCATGGATAAATGAGGCAGTCAGAATAGATGGTCTCTCGGTATCCTGCCCACTCCCACCGCCACCCTCACCGCCACCCACCAGCTTGGGCTGTTTCAGGCTCGATGGTTCTTCATGGTGCAGTAGTGCTGGGCCCAGAGCCCCAGCTGAACTGCTCACCCCGTGATGTCGCCACTGCCCACACTGACTCAATAACGACCGTATGGTGCCTTCGTCATCATCTTTGATAACATTTACTAAGTCACGGACTTAGGATAGCTATCATGCCCAGCACATTCTCTTACACTAGCATTGACCTGGAAGAATCATGATGGCTTGTATTGGGTGCTTCTACCCCTGTCCTTCAAAGGCAGAAGGGGCAATGCAGAGCACAAGGAGGTTTGGAACCCAGAGCTGCTCCTCTCCCCTGTTCTCCTTGCTGTCCCCTGCCGCCACCAGAGTCTGGGACCGTGCACCCCTGCCCCGTGTGCTGGAGTCGGTGAGGCAGGGGGCATCCTTCCAGCTCTGTTTCCTGTTGCTCATGCTGGTGTCCATTACATCCAGCCAATTACATAGGAGGCCCGAGAGGTTTCTCAATGAAGTAGCCCGTTGGGCAATCCTATCATGAAGCTCATCTTACCGGGCTGCGGTGTTAATGACCCTGGCCTCTGCAGAGCGGGCCTCCCTGCGGCTTGAGAGGAGGCGTCTAGGTTGTGGCCTTCCTCTCAGTCACCAGCCAACAGCTGATGGGCCAGAGAGCAGAGCAGAAAAGGTCCCTCAGTGCCCCTGAATGCAGCCACCAGCACAGCACCGTACACACACACACACACACACACACACACACACACACACGCTCTGTCAGGCCCCCAGTTTCTCTTTCAACACCCAGGATGAAGGGAGGTGGAAACAGGTCCCAGAAACTTCTTTTTTCCAAGAGGAGCTAAATTAAACACATTTTTCTCCCCCTTCGAATCCTGCAGATTTTTTGTCTCGACTCCCCCAGGCTTATAGATTGGCTCATCTTGGCTGCTCAGGTTGACAAAGGTGCCGAAACTGTTGAAAGCTTCAAAATGTCCCTTGAGTTTCCAGGCATGAAGGAATTTACATGTAGGTGGAAAATTACCAAGGAAAACAGTCCCCATTTGGAGGGAGGGAAGGAGGGAAGAAGAGAGCTGGGGGAGGAGCGGGGGGGCGGGGGGCGGGGCAAAGGGCTGCACAGACGGTGCCCATGAGGTTTTAGGGCCCAAGGCAGGCCTTTGATGGATGCTAAGGAGCAGAAGAGACACAAAACGAGGGACAGAGAACAGCTGAGAACAGCTCTGTTCTTCCTTAGGAGCTGCCAAGGCCCTGCTAACATCCAGAGTTGGAATGATCTTAGCTGACCCCCAAGACCAACTTTAGCTGATGCAACATTTTAGGCGTCACAGCACAGAGGGAGCTTGCCAAGCACCAGCTCTTGGCCTCCCTGGCCCAGGGACAGTTAGGCTACAGGGACTCACAAAGAGAATGGACTTAGCCATCAACCTGAGCAGGGAAGGCATGCAGGTGAGGAAAGACAAAGCCATGATTTCTCATTAATCTGCTAAACTAAGAGCATAAAACTTGAAAGTGGGGCATATAGGTCATTTTCCTAGTAATTAACAATTTCACAGAGATAAATGCATGATGGGGTCAGAGTCACTGGTGGGGTCAACAGGCTGCTGTGATTCTGTCTGATCAATCCAACCTACGTGTGCAGAAAGGATGAGTCCAGAACAGGCCTTGGGCCATGGAGACCTCTAGAAAGTGTGTGAGCCGCTTGCTGCACAGCCTGATGTGCAAGCTCCCCCCACGGCTTCCTCTGCTTGCCACCCCTTCCTTCCAGCACCCTCCCTCCTCACAACAGGAACAGCTCTAGGTCAGGACCACTCTTTGCTAGTTGAACTACGTAATTGGTCCCCAGATGCTTCTGCAAAACCAAGAAATTGGTCACCATGTCTTTGACAGGAGAGGGTTTAGCAGATGCAAAGGCAAAAGTCAGAGTAAGATTCTTGCCTGTGATGAAAGTCTGAACTGCCAGAAAAACAATATAAAAGATATTCTTTCTGTCAGCCCATAGATTCGACACATGCAGAGGCTCAGATTCAAATATCTGGAAAAGAAAGTTAATCAGATCAACATAACCGTGAATCACAGAACCATCCAGGTTTCTCCCAGCCGGGCTCCAAGGCCTCAATTCTCAGGGCTGTATTGAGAGAGAGCAGCTTGCCTTCATTCTCCAGTCCTACCAGGACAGATGATGGAGACTCGCAAGACTTTCTCACCTACAGGTCTCTATTGCATCCACCAATCTCCATGCTTCTTGCCTCAGGAGAATTGCCTGTACTGTGCAGGCCACCCCAGCACTGCTGTGAAGGGCCACAGTGCCCACCTGACACCCCCCCAGCATGAGCATCCAAAATGAATTGAGCACATTCTCTTGAAGAAACACCCCAAGGACTAGTTACAAGTACCTCGCCATGCACTGTCCATCCCTATTCAAAGGGTGCAGAATCCTCCTAAGATCACCATCTATGCCCCAGGCCCCTTTACCTCCCCGGGCAGCCCCTTGCTATGAGCCCTGGGAAGGGAGGTCAGGCTCAGCCATCAAGCCTGGGTTACTAGCAGAGCCAAGGTCAAAGAATTTGGAAGATTCAGCTTAAAGTTCTTGAGACAGAAGGAAAGGTGCTTTTCTGCCTTTCTAGGGCACTGAGTTCAGTCAGGCCGCTGGGCTGCAGGACCCATGATGCCGCCTGGCTTGCCACTCTCTGCTCTTAGAAATGCCACCAAAATGTGGCTGCCTGTGCCTCTGAAATGGCAAAGTGATGATGTCCTGGTCTCCCCATCTCCTCCAGCTTCCAGTGAGTTTGCAACAAGTAGTTTGCGAAGTCAGGTCAGGTTCATGACAGCTCTAGATCAGGAACATCCACCAAAAGTCAGGAGGAGGGTGGGGCTGAGTAGGGAGGATGGAAAGTAACCACTTAGATTTACCTATTTGTCCCCATAGGCCCTCCCAGGACAACCACAGGAGGTGACGGACAAGCAACAGGGACACAAGAACCCCCCAAAAGAGAAAATTTCCAGTTAGCCCAGAGAAATGAGAGCCTGTTCCCAGAGTCCCAATTAAATCAGAACCAATCAATGCTTGCTCTGGTTCCTGCCGTTCTGCTCAGGAAATAATGGGAAACAAGAGGGCCCCAGCCAGCAAGTGCAGTGTGGCCACCCTTTGAAGCCTGGAGAAATCACCCATGCTATTGCAAGCATGCCTGGCAGCTGCCGCACCTGCGCCTTTAAGAACTCAGCCTGAGGCCTGGGTCTCCACTCAGACCCTGACACATTGCCCAAGAGGGCACCTCCCTCCCACCCCCAAACAATGGGACAAAGAGGAGCGCTGTGGGACCAGGCTGGGTTGGTTTTAAACCTGTCTGCGTTGATTCATCACTTGATCTGGCACTCTCTCCCTCCAGTTTCCACATCATCCATCACGGGTACCATAACCAAGAAACCCAATAAAGACACAAAGGCACAGCTCTCTGCTCTCAGCAGTCCTCAGAAAGGCTGTGTGAGTGCCCCAGCCCAGGCAATTAGCTGAGTCCAAAGGACCGCAGAGCAGGTGGGCATTAGCAATCCTGTGCCTGGTGCTTTGCCTGCAGGTGTTTGGCGAGCAAGGTAAATGGGGAAGGAGACACGCAAGGGATGTTCTGATGCTCAGGCAGGGTGGGGATGATGATGGGGGATAGCTGGAATGAAGCTCATGATGGAGAAGAAGGAGCAACCACAGCCCCCCCCACCTCCAACTTGTCCCCAAAGGACTGGGGCAACCCTAGTAAGGAGTTAGGGTCAAGGTGGTTTTTGAGGTCCATATGGGAAGCCTTGCTCTTGAAAGAATCTGAAACTTTGAAAGCCACAAGCAAAAGATAAAGGAAAATAGTCTTCTCTTCCCCAACTTTGGATTCCCCCCTGTTCAGCTTCCAAGTACTCAGGAAACAGGTGGGCCATGGACCCTCTAGACTTCTCTATTAACTCCCAGAGAAGACTGAGTCTCAAGCCAGTTCAGCACGTTTATTGCCATGTATTGCACACGTGCTCTCCTGGACTGAGGAGGGTCAGTGTGAGTACAGGGTACCCTGATGCCCCCATCTGCACAGTCGCCATCACTCTGTATCATCCCAAAGCACAGGTAGAACACACAGTACTGTCCCACCCCGATTCCAACAGCTTCACCTCCTTTCAGGACCTACAAATGCTAGACCCCATTCCTACCCCAGGGCCTGGCACTGAGACCCTGGAGGAAGACAGCCAAGGCAGGGGGCTTTGAGTTAATGAGCTACATGGGTTCGGTACCAAGCTGAGTGCTGTGGGAGCTGGACTGAAATGAACAAAAATATTTTCCAAATTCAGTCATTTCTCAGTTACCCTTGAGTGACTTGTCTACGACAACCCAAATAATCCACACCTCAGAGCACGGGGCTGGACTGGATGCAGGTGTGTGTGTCTCTCTGTGTGTGTGTGTCTGAAAGAGGGAGAAAGAGAGAGAGAAGGAGAATATGAGTGCCAGTGTCCCCAAAACTAAATATACCTGAGTGGGTATTAAGTTATTATCCACCATTTGCAATTCTCCCCATCTCTTCCCCCCACCATAAATACGGATATCCAGTTGAACACAACTGGAAAATCATCAGGTCTAGCACTGGAGATGGAGGTTCCCCCCAGAACTTTAGAAGAAGCCATTAGGCTCTTCTGTTCCTTTATGATCCCGAGCTGGAGGCAGGGACCTTTGCTGACTCGGCCCTGATCCAGGAGGGCAGGAAGTAGAGGCCTTAAGAGCCTCAGGGCTTACCCTTGCAGGCCACGCTGTTCTCAGGCTCATAGCCAGGCTTACAGGTGCAGCGCCCGATGGGCACCATCCACTCCCCGTCCCCGTTGCAGTAGAGTTTGATGGGCACGTCCACTTCCTCTGCATTGGGGATGCATATGCCCCGAGCAATCACCAAAGATGTGCTTTCCGCCCCAGTCATGGTCTCTGGGAACACTGCAAAATTTTGCACAATGCTAGGACACTTTTTGAAGAAGACACGGACAGAAAGGAGAGACATACAGGCTCCATAATCCTGGAAAGCAAGATAAAAACCATTCCGCGTAAGAGGCCCAAAGCTCCTGACTTCTGTGTTGACCTTCATCAACCTTCCCCCGAAGTCCACCTGGGAGAAGCTCTCATCTGCAGCAATGGTGTCCACTTTGAGGTAAGGGGCTTCGGACCAGAAGGCCGACTTCTTGGTGGCAATGACAGAGTCAGTCTCGTAGTAGTACAAGTTGAAGGTCTCCTTGCAGGAGCCTGGAACGTTGGGGAGGCTGCTGCAGTCCCGCACAGTGAAGCGCATCTCCGTGTAGATGCGATGGGCCCCCCGCCGGTTGATGAAGGTGGTGAGCAGCCAGTTGTTCTGGTTGGGCTCGAAGACATTGCACACCTGGTAGGTTCGGATGGTGTTCAGGTTTTCATCATAGCCACTGACTTCTTCCCACTGTACCAAGCAGGCCAGGCACACACATGAAAAACACAAAATAGAGAGTAAGAAGACAAGGAGAGGCAGAGCAGAGGAGAAGCCTGGCACTGGAGGGGGCCTTACGAGCTCACCAGTCTGGCTGCTTGACTTGAGAAATGAACGCACCTAATTTGAACTTGCTTTTAAAGGTCTCCTTATAAGCAGACTTTGGAAGACTTCTCTGCAGCCCATCCCAAAATATAACAGACTTCACCCTAGAAAGCCTCCCTTCATCTAACCCACAGCTCTCATTGTGACAATGACTCATCACATCCAAGGGACCACCTGCAGCTCTTAGCCCCGTGCAATGGTAGGCACTTTCATCTTCAATGCCACTCCCTTTGCTCTCAACAGTCACTCTGTGTATTACGGGTCTGACCACATGACACCCCCACCTGGGAAATTCTCATTTCTGAACCTAATTTCTTTATTGTGGTGAAACTCTTTTATATCTCCAAAAAGCATATGAATATAAAGGTTTTCAGAATTGTTCAATAAACTTAGATTCGCATAAACTTTTGTTTTATAACATCAATCTCTGAAAAAGTTAGACTGAAGTGGATAAGAGTAGAGATACTAAGAGAGATCCTTAACGAAGCAAGTTAAGCATCATTTGCAAACACGTCAAACAAAGATGTGATGGAAGAGAATGTTGGAGGGGGTTACTTAGGGAATAAGGAAAGCTTCTTAATAAGGGAGAGACTATTGTGATTCATGCTGGAAAAGAGAGCTCTCACTTTTAGCAGTCCTGTAGACTGGAAGGAGAGGAGGAAAAATGCATTTAGTAAGTGATGTCTCTCAATAGTCTCAACAGTTCCCCATACAACTAGATTATCATCCTCAATTTACAGGTGAAAAGACATCATGCAATTCACCCGTGGTCCCATGGCCATAAAGGAGATGGGAAAGAGAGGAAATAGAAACAAGTGCTTTGAATGGCCAAAGAAATTCACCTAGTAACTTATTTCAGTAACAGGCAATAAGGGGAGGGGGTCCATAAAGACACAGCTTCCTTAATGAGCCACTCTGGGGCAGGGGTCAAAGAAGAGTTGCTGGGTCATTCTTTCTTCCTTATGCCGGGAGAGGAAGCAGCTGCCCATACTGAGGAGCTCTCAGGACGCTGACCTCAAGAACTGGGGGTCTTCCCAGGAGGTTCCAATGTGTTTGCTAAAGAAGTAAATAAGGGGTAGAAGAAATTCAACTTCTAAAGTGAAAAGAGAAAATAGATCAAGGTCCTTGACTATTTAGCAGTGGTGACAAAAAAAACCCCAAACAACTGCCATTTCTTTAAATATTGTATTAATTGCTTATTATTCACAGTGTGGCCTTGAAATATATAAATTAGAATTCTTTATTAAAAGAGCTAAAAGCTGGGCTTCCCTGGTGGCGCAGTGGTTGAGAGTCTGCCTGCCGATGCAGGGGACGCAGGTTCATGCCCCGGTCTGGGAAGATCCCACGTGCCGCGGAGCAGCTGGGACCGTGAGCCATGGACGCTGGGCCTGCACGTCTGGAGCCTGTGCTCCGCAACGGGAGAGGCCGCAACAGTGAGAGGCCCGCGTACCGCAAAAAAAGAAAAAAGAAAAAAAAAATGAGCTAAAAGCTAATCGAGTGTACATGGGATATATACCAGATTTCTTCTTGCACAGAATTAATTATCTGTAGGAGCAAGAGGGCAAAGCAAGGCTGTCCTTTAAACTTGTACCAGGGCTTCTGATGACCAGGCATGGTACAGAGGAAAGATGGGTACGTGGAGAGTGGGCCCCACCCACCCAGGCCTGTACAGTGACCTCCATGGCCACTCCTTCTCCCCAGGCCCCTTCCACACTCTCAGGGGGCCCCGTTCCCTCTCTAGCTGGTGGGCTCCTTCTGGGATCCTCGCACACAGTCAACTGCACCTAGACCTTGTTTCATATCTTATTGAATCTCTAGATGTTGAGGAACCACTTTTTATTCCTTCTTTAGATTGTGTTATGTTCTATTTAAATGTGTTCATTATAGTTATGTTCTGCTTGCCTGGTTTTTTGGAACCAGAAAGCAAATACATTAGGGAGAAGTCATCGCTGACAGTTGTTTCAGTTCAAATTTTCAGGCCTCTCTCCCATGGCTGTTTTGAAATTACATTTTCCCAGTTGACCCTACATGACTTCTGAGGGAAGGAAAGGATTTTTTTTTGCTGTTCTGCAATTGTTTAAACTCACGATCCATCATTTCATTGGGCTGTATGAGGTCTATGCACAAACATGGGGCTCCTTTGTCAAAGCACAGGTGAAGCTTGAGGCCCCAATTAGGGTGGGGACCTTGACCCACCCAAGACTAATGCAGCTCTGCTGTGTGGGAGCAGGACAGGAAGCCCATCTTTGGGGGCTCACCTTAGCACTGAGACTATCATCACCAGTACACCCTTAAACAGACAGAATGAGGATTTACGTTCCTGTGGAGCTGGGATATTGAGAACATTTGTCTTAGAAAATGACACTGATTGGTATTTTAAGACCCAACAGAAGTAATTGTTTCAAACATTAACCTCTCTGAGCCTCAGTTTTCTCATCTGTAAAATGAGGAATCATACTGGGTGACCTGGAGTCATAAAAATCTACGGGTCTAATTGATTCCATGACAACTCCTGAGGGAGCGATCAAAGCAAATTAGGGGGAATACAGCTGTATATTCAAAGGCAAAGAGTAGAGAGAAATTGAGAGAGGGGAAAATAACTCCTCGTTGTTCAGGAAAAGGCCATGATGGAGTCTTTTTCTTTCTTTTTTTCATTCTTCTCCTGCCCGCGGGTGGTACGGGGGTTGGAAATATAGCAATCAGAGGGGGCTGGAGGAGGTACAAATGCTCTCCAAGTTAGCGGCAGTTAGGATTGGGGGCCTTGAAAGAGAAGGTTTGGGGAAATCGAGATGAGGGTAGAATAGCATTCCCAGCAGGGAGGACAGACATTATTATTTGTTTATGATATTTGGAATCAGTGTCATTGCTTTATAGTTCTACCTTATTCATCCATCGATGAAAAAATAATTACTGAATGCCAAATTTATGCCAGACATTCTGTTAGCCACTGGTGATGCAGAAATATGAAGTTTATAATCTAGTGAGAGAAATAGAAATTAGACAAATGGTTATTAAAATAACTAAATTATTACAATTGTGCTAACTGCTGTGAGGAAAAATTTCAGGATGCCAAGTGAGGGGGGGTGTAATTGATATACAGAGGTCTGGCAGAGAAGACCCTCCAAGCTGAGAGGGACGGATGGATAGAAGTTAGCCAGGAAAAGTGTGCTGGGGGCAGAGAGGGGCAGAGAAGGGGCAGAGCATCGAGGCCCAGGAACAGCAAGTGCAAAGGCCCTGTGATGGGGAAAAGTGTCCCGGCACCATTGAGGAATGAAGAGTCATAAAAAGCTGGAGGTGGCAGGAAGACTGGGGAGAGGATGAGTCTGGTAGAGAACTTCGAATTTCATCCTGAGGGTAACTAGAAGGTATTGATGAGTTTTAAGGAGGAAAATCAGGTGATCAGAGCTGAGTTTTTAAAAGATTTCTCTGATGCAAAGTAGAGACTGGGTTGGACGAGTGTATGGAGGGACATGTACATCACTGTCCTAGTCCAGGTGAGAGATGATGGTGGTTTGGACCAGAGCAGTGGACACTGAAAATATATCTTGGTGTAGCAGAAGCTCTAGGCTCTCATCAGCCGAGGTGGGCAGGGTGGGGGTGGGGGCGGAGGGACAGAGAGAGGCTGCTTTAACCAGACCCAGCGGTCAGTGTGTTCCCTTAACACCCTTTCATGCATCAGGCCTGCCTCCCAAGCCAGGCTTTGAGGTACCCTGTGTCCCCGGGCACACCGCTTCCCAGATCCTTAAAAAGGGGGAGTTTAACCAGTAATGGATATATGACCCCAGTGATATTCAGACCCAATTTCTTCTACCCAAAACCTGTGCTGGCTCCAGTCTCCGTGACGCATTCTCACTGCCTGTTCCAAAGCTAATTTCCTACTAAAGGTCTCCGTTCAGTGGCAGCTTCTCAGCCTCCACTTCTAGGCATTTGACACACTGCCTCCTGTGTTCCTTTCTATAGTTATCTCCTCCCAGTAAAACAACAAAACACAGTAATTTGCTTATCAGATTGGCACAAAATTAAAAAGATAAAATATCAAGTCTCCGTAAGAATGAAGAGAAAAGGCCACTCCCAAGCCTATTGGTGGCAGTGTAAATGGTGGAATTTTTTAGATGTCAAATCAATAGTTTCTCTCAACATTTAAAAGGTTGGCCACAACTCAAATCAGTGGGGAAAAGGTGAATCATTTTTTAAAATCGTTGTAATAGCTGGGTAGCCATCTGGAAAAGAACACATAATTTTCATCCATATTTCCCACCTTACTCCAGAAAAGACTTCTCAGTGAATCAAAGATTTAAACATTAAAAATGAAACCATAAAAATACTAAGAGAAACTATGGAGACAATGTAAGCACAGTAATTATGACATGAAACTCAGGAGCCATATATGAACACATTGATCAATTCAGCTCCATACATTTTTAATTGGCATGACAGAAATGATGTGGTGTAGCCATACGACGGAGTACTATTTGGAAATAAAAAAAGAAGGAAGCACTGGTACATGCAACAACCTGTAAAACGTGATGCCCAGTGAAAGAAGCCAGACACAAAAGACCGCATATTGCAGGGTCCCATTTACATGAAATGTCCCGAAGAGGCAAATCTACAGACAGAAAAGTGTTAGTATTTCCCTGAGACCATGGATGGGAAAGGAGAGTGATTGCAAATGGGCATGAAAAATCTTTTTGGGGGTGATGGAAATGTTCTAAAATGGGATTGTGGTGATGATTTCACAATTCTGTAAATGTACTGAAAATCACTGAATTGCACCCTTAAAATGAGTAAATTTTATGACATGTAACTAATAACGAACATAGCTTTTTCTGAAAAACTCTCTTTGTTTTCTGGTCCAGCCTACACCTCAACACCCAACAAAGCTGGCCTGGTCTCTATTATCCACAAACAGCATGCCCCTGGCAACTTCATGCCCAATTTGTCACCACAATTTGCCATTTCTTCCAGAACAAAGTTCTTCCTATCTGGCCTCTTTCTTGCTTTCCGTGGCCATGCCCTAGGGCTAGCATTACCTCACGCCTGGATTCATGCCCTGGCTTGCTGTTTGGTCAGAGAGTAATGACAGCAGACCAGGCAAGAGACAGCCAGGGCTCAAGCTAGGGCCACATCCTCTCCCATCACTCAGAGACGGTGCCCATTTTTGTCTCCTGATAATGTTGCTAATGTTCTGAAGCCTTTCTTCTACCCCATCCTCATCCCATCTCACCTCCTCCAAGACACAGAACCGGAGAATAACAGCTTGGCTGGAAGCCACCATAGGTCATGTTGACCAAGACCTTTTGTTGACAAATGGGCATACTGAGGTCCAGAGACACAATAGTGGCCCGAAGTCAGGCAGCTGGTGGGTGGCAGAGCCTAGCTCTCTCGGCAGCCTTTCCTTTGAGGGGCCTCAAGTCTTATTTCTCCCATGATGCCTTCCCAGCTTATATTCAGCTACCATCTTCCCAAATGCTTAGAGTATGGTTGAGCTATTCCACACAATTTAGCATTTGATAATACGCTGCTTTGAATGATTCGTTAATTGCTTTCGTTTCCGCTGCCAGGATGTGAGCTCCTTGAGGACAGGGAATTATGTTTTGACTAATTTATTAGTTCTGTCGACAGCGAAATAATTCTGTGCATTTAGCTTTGCAACACTGGTATTACATGATGACGTTGTTATTCAGCGATGTCTGGGACCAGTGAAATCCACAGGTTTCTTGGGGCTCTACCCTTACTCCCTTCTCCTCTCACCTTTTATCCTGGGTGATCTCAGCCACACACAAGGCTGCAACCACCATGCGCTACATCACCGACCTCTTCCCAGTGCCCAGACTTGTTTATCCAGCTGCCTGCTGGATATCTCCTGGTAACCTCCTGGAACTCACCTCCTTGCTCTCTGCAGTCCTGCTGCAGTCTCAAAACTCCAACCTCCACCCACCCTCCCCAATGTGGACTTGCCCCCTAGAAGGCTGGACTGTGTTAGGGACCTCCTGATATACCCAGTGCCTAACCCTCCATACATACTGACAAATTGAGGAAATGAGCAAGTTCCTGGTCTGTTCCTCAGCCCCTGGTCCTTGCCTGGGGACTTATAGCAGGTGCCACCAGGCTAACTTGTCCCTGGGAGAAGAAGAAACAAAGCAGCCTTGCACAACCAGCAGAATATTAACAACCTCTGAAAGGGCATTATTTTTGATGCCAATGGACCACCTGTCCTTGAGATAAACATAATGAAGAAAACAATGACACCCACTAGAAAGTACTTGCTCAGGCTTTCAGATCAGGACTTTGATGTATGATAAAGACCCCTGTAGGTTCCTCCAAGATCTCGGTTTCTCAGACTGGCTTGTTGGAGTCGGAACCTGCAGGTCTGTTGCTCTGGAGTAGCCCCGGAGTGCCTGCTCGCAATTGCTGTCTGGCCGATTGTGTGCGTATGTGTGTATAGAACACACTGTTCTCCTTCAAAACCACTGCCATGAACTCTACCCACTGGTCCATTGACACTGCCCTTCTAGAACAACACTAACACATTCTTTATCCTCCAAGGGTGGGTTTGGATTTCGGAAACAGGCAAAGGTCCTCTGGAGCCCAATCTGATGAGTCAGATGGATGCGCAAGCTAAGAATCACTAGTTCTTGGGCGAAAGTGAAGAACCACTATGAAATGAAGTTAAGAAGAGGGAGCTGATGCTACTTATGCCTCTGAAGACAGTTCCAAGCATGGAGCTCTGGAAAGCTCTATGATCGCTGGCCCTTCCTTGGACTGCTGCACCTCCCTGGGCCGGGCCTGCCCCTCCCAGAGTGCTCAGTGGCTGCCGTGGTGCTGGGCCGGCCCTGCCCCTCCCAGGGTGCTCAGTGGCTGCCGTGGTGCTGGGCCGGCCCTGCCCCTCCCAGGGTGCTCAGTGGCTGCCGTGGTGCTGGGCCGGCCCTGCCCCTCCCAGGGTGCTCAGTGGCTGCCGTGGTGCTGGGCCGGCCCTGCCCCTCCCAGGGTGCTCAGTGGCTGCCGTGGTGCTGGGCCGGCCCTGCCCCTCCCAGGGTGCTCAGTGGCTGCCGTGGTGCTGCATCATAGCAACTGCCGAGAATAAGCCACCTCTACAGGGCCCGTCCAGGAAGGGGTGCTCCTCTGGACACTGCTATTTAAGAGGAGGACAGAAATCATCAAAATTGGCATTTTGGCCTCTATTAGTCTAACAAGAAGCTATTCTGATTTGTTTCCAACCCAGTTTATTTAACTCATTTTTAAAATAAAGAATTGAGCACCTACTACATCCCCAAGTAGTGGTCTTAGGTGTTGGTGACACAGTAGTGACTAAGAGACAAAGCCCTGCTTCCGTGGGCCTGATAACCTAAGGTAACAAACCAGTAGATGAACAAGCAAACAAATTAATAACATAAAGTTGAACAGTGTTAAATACTACTGAGGAGCAGGTAAGGGGTTAGAGAGTGACAGCTGGCAGTGGGGTCGTCAGAGGTCTCCTTTTGGGTAGAGATGGGAATGACACTCAGGGGCCCCCAGCCTGGAGGGCACATGTGGGAGCAGCACCCCAGATTCAGGGAAGAAGAACAGACTTCTCTGGAGCAAGAGTGTTGCCGGCATGTTGCCGAGAAAGCCAGGGTGCCGGGGTGGCTGCCAAGTGGCATAGGGCAGGGGGAAAGTGGGAGGAGGGGAGGCAGGAGAGGTTGCCGGGGGCAGGCGGACCCCACCCTTGCCAGTTATAGCTCTGCAACCACACACAGCTTTCTGAGCTTCAGTTTCCTCATCTGCAAAACACTCTTTACCCTGCAGGGTGTGACGAGGACTCAAAGATCATCACCTAGGCAAGAAATCTCCTAGCACTGAGCCTGCAAGTAACTGCCACTCACTAAGTACCAACTATTACCATGACTTCCCGCAGCAGCATCGCTGTTATGTTAACCTGAGCATCAGGGTGTGGGATCATCTCCTCCATTTCAGATAAATAACCCTACCCTTCCGTCCCCAGAAAATGCAGGGACTAAAGGGCTGAACTCGGTCTCCTTACGGACCCAGAGGGACAGCCAGCAGCCTTCTCCCCATGCCTCCCGGAATCTCCAGGGCTGCCTCTGGGCAGGTTTCAGCATGGGCCCCCTTCCCTCAGCCAGGCAATCCCTGGGCCACTGTCAGCCACCAGACCACAAGGAGACAAAATTGGACACACATCACAGGCTTTGCTCCCATTCAGCTTGCATTTGGGCGCAAACTTTTGTTTGAAGGAACCTGCTATTTTGCAAACAGTTGCCATCACCACACCCCGTTAGGACCCTGACTCCCATGGCACTGCTCAATCAGGGGAAATCCAAAGACCTGCTTTCAGGCTCCCAGTAAGAGATGGCTGCTCTCTGAACAAGAAGAGAAGCCCACTGAGGCCTGAGCCACACACGACTTCACAGAGCCCACAGGAAGCCAGAGATTCTTCAGGACAGCAGATGGCCCGGGCAGGGCTGGAGCCACCACCGCCAATCAACCTGGATCCCAAGAACACAGCTCCAGTGTAGACAGTAAACTAAGCCTGAAAGAGTTTGGATATTAGACAAGCTTGAGGGCTAATTAAAATGTAAAATGTGGTCCGTGGGGCATAAATTCCTACAAGCCCAGAGGGATCTACCATTTAGTACACCAACCAAGCAAGGCAGCCATGTACTCAGTGGCTCCCCCGAGGGCTGCGAGCCCCAGCTCACCTCCCGATATTCTTCATTTACCTGCCTGATGGACTGCGCTGGGAGGACACGTTGGCCCCTGTTCATTACCATGGCCCTATGCGGTGTGCCAAGGAGCTGGGCCCCTGGCTTGGGGCAGCCACTGCTTCTGAGAGCCCAGAGCCTTGAAAGGGCACAAAGCGATGCATTTTCTAAAGGGTGCATAAGATGCAGAAGAGCAGGGGATAGGGGTGGCAGACACAATTAGAATATGGAAAGAATTAGAGTATGGAAAACATACTTAGTATTTCCCAAGGCAGTCTCTATAAATCTCCACAAAATCCTTCTGGAAACTTGGATGGTGGAAAAATGCAAGAAATACTGTGTTGAGATGGGAGTGAGAGAAATGGCCCCAAGCATAACATACCCAGGTTGTTCGGAAGGAGATTTTTGTGCTGAGCAACAAAGGGTTGGGATGAAGAAGCACTGCTGTCACCCTGCCTTACCCTGAACCCCAGAGGTCATGGTGACCCCTGGCTTTTAGCTCAGAAGTTCAGTGCACAGACTCTGGAGTCAGCCAGACCCAGCCCCGTGACCATGGACATGTCTTTAAACCTCCCTGAGCCTCGGTTTCCTTCTCTAACACAGGGATACTCAGGGTACCCACCTCACCAGATGGCTGTGAGGATTAAACGTGGTAATGCGCCTGAAGTAGTTCAGCCTGAATAAGAGACCCCTGTGAGTCGTGGCTATCAGCCCTCGGAGTTTCTCTCAGCACCAGGCATTTTTCCTTGAGAGTCTTGCTCTCCCTCCGTGATGTGTATGATCGATGACTCTCTCCTGTCTGTCTAGTTGTCTGCACCTGTGCATCATCTCTGGCATGTGCACGGGGGCATATGTGTGCATACATATGTACATGTGTGCATGCATGCCTGGGTGTGCATGTGTGTGTGTGTATGTAGTTGGGGGTGCTGGCTGTGGCCCAGGTGGGGCCTGTGTGCCCTCCCTTGGGTATATGCCCACCCATCAAATGCCATATAAGCATTTGTGAGTGAGTGGGTCAGCCCACTCCCAGCCAGGGAGCGCCCCTCACTACACAGAGATGCCATGGCTATGGGTCATGGGAGCCACATTAACACAGGGCAAGGCCAGCCGGCCCGACGTCCAGATGGCTTGCATCTCGGCATCCTGGCACATTTCACAGCCCAGTCTCTGTCAGCACGCCGGGAGAAACACTGAAGGCTTATGCCTCGGGTGGGGGCTCCCTGTCCACAGCACCGGGGCTGCTGTAACTTCCAGCAGGAAGCAGCATTTGGTACCAGGCCCTGCCTGGAGTGGGGTCCTCGGCCATTATGACAGCTGCTGCTGCTGTTGACACTGAAACAGTGACAAATTCATCCTTCTGACAAGATCCCTTTTAAATAATTCACAGGGAGCTGGGGATTAAGACACTGTTTCTCTCTGTCTCTGTTGAGATTTAAAACACCTCCAGCTGGGGTATTTAAAGAGCATATAATGGGCTGCCCCTCTTGGGTCTCCCCTCCCCCTTTCCTCCTCTTTCCCATTTCCCAAACTCACCCCCCACCCACCCACCAGCCAGCATTATAACAAGGAGGCCCAGAAAATAAGAAAGAAAAAAAAAGGAGGGAACCAGTGCTTGGCTGGTCACTATGGCAACGGTGGCAGGGTATTCAGCTGTCATTATCCCAGCGCCTCACACATGTGATTATCTTAAGCTGTCGGTTGAATGCAGTCCCCACTGCTGTCCAACAAGGCCTTGTCGAACAAGGCAGGGGCGGGAGATGCGGGCCCCAGGCCCTACCGGGCCTGGGCTCCATTGATGAAGAGCAGTTACCCCTGGGAGAGACTGATGGCATTTTCCTTCAGCCTGGAGGGATTTCCGCTCAGCACGCATAGCCAAGGCCAGCACACTGGGTTACAGGCCAAGGAGATGGGCTCTTCATTCCATGAGTGCAGAGAGTTTTGACTGAGTGTGAGCAGGCTGGCTGTGGCCAGCTGGAGCTCTCCTGGAGACAAGGCAGCAAGCCACAGGGGAGGAAGAGACTGGCCTTCCTAGAGGAGCTCCTGGCATCATTCCCATTCTCAGGGTGCAAGAAAATCAAATCTGACCTGGGAAGGGGACACACTCCCCTCCATCCTGTCCTCTCCCCAACTCTGGGAATGTGGTCACTGTGTGTGATCCACTTTGAGGGACTGTGGCTGCTGGAGCTTGGTCCTGGGAAGCCTGGGGAGGACTTTGATCTCATGCTTCTGCCTCCTGGACTTTGCTTCAGACTGCTTCTGGGCTGAGGTTCCCAGGTCCACCAACATCCTCTGAATGACACGATCACTGGTCATCCCCCACTAGGCATCATCCCCCCCCCCCAGGTACCACCCTCCTCTAGGCAATACCCCTACTAGGATCCCCCACTAGGCACCACCCCCCACTCGGCACCACTCCGGGTCCATCGTCCCTTTCAAAACTCTGCTCCCAGAATAGGCCCATTTCTGAAGATGTGCTCAGGCCAGCACAGCATGCAATGGGACCACCATCACCTGTGACTTGCACCTGCCTTTCCTGCACCCGCGTCTTGCAGTCAGTCCCTATGAATATGTGGCCAGCCACACGAAAGTTCCCACCACCTGAGGCACTGCCCATCTGGGTCACCCCTGGCTTGTTTCTCACAGCGACCCATTTACACCTAAACGCAAGTGTGGACCATTACCACTGACCATGTCAGTTTGAAGACAGAGCTCTCACTGAGAAGATAAGGCTGAATCTTGACTGCAACATCTTTCATGTGGTTGTCCTTTGTGACACTGGGAAATGTGCTGGGCATGCCTCTCTCCACCAGGAAGAGTGGTGAGTGGGACAGTACGTATGGAGACGAGGGTGTGCCACGACTAGACGCCCCCCCATTCTATTAGCAGAGGCGCACCTCAAATGCAGGAGGGGCTGGTTCAGCTGAACTGACACGGGGGCCACTGGATGGGAAACAGCAGCTCACGGAGACCCCTCACCTCTCTCCCTTCCCAGGAGTCCTCACTTCCTGAGCATTTGCCAAGGCCTGGGGGCAGGAGCTGACCACACACTCCTCCATCACTATCTGGAACCAGCCATCCCCAGGGACTACCTGTGTCCTCCTCTGGCTCCCTGGCCAGGCCTCACCTGCCCTGGGAACAGGGCTGCTCCCTCAAGGCTCTTCCTGGACTTGCTACTCTACCCCCAAACCCCACACATCACACGGCGCTTGAGCCACCCCTCCCCAAACAGCTTGCCTTAAAAAGCGATTCATGGGTGTTTAACATGTGTACGTTTCACTCTCAAACCTACCCTTTCCCTTTGTAGAAAACTGGGAAACTTTTTCCTCTCCTTGCCCCCCTGTTCTCTGGTTTCTCAACAATGTATGACTCACCCTTCCTCACTCTCATCCAGGGGCAGAAGTACAAGTACAGGAGTGAGCTCTGTGGTCAGACAGGCCTGGGGTCAGTCTCGGCAAAACCCCTAAGCAGTCCTGTGACTTTGGACCATTGCCCCGAGCCTCAGTGTCTGCTCTGTAAAATGGGAGAAATACCCCCCTGGCTTGCGGGGTCCTGGTGAGAATTCAGCGAAGTGATACAAGGGATGTTCAGTGCCTGGTACACAGCTGGTCGTTAATTCACAGTAACTAGTAGTAGCAGTAGTTATCACTGTTCCTAATAAAAGTGCTATGAGTAATAACAGGGTGCACCCTCTGATGGTATTCTCGCAAGAGCCACAACCTGACAGAAAGGCTGGAAATCTGACCTCACATCTCAGGGCCCCCTCACCCATCAATTCCTACCCTCATACCATGCAAGTTAAGTCCCTCAGACAAGAATCACTGAGACCACTAGCACTAGTCAGGGCAAGTGGTATTGAGTAAGCTTTGGTGTTTCCAAAGAAGGTAAAGCCAATTTATGCAGTCAACCACTCTGTAAATAAGATCTTACATTACCCATGTGACAGAGGGGGAAGATGGGCTCAGAGTAGTGAAAGAACTCAGAGGAAAATGGAAATAAACCCAGAATATTAGATTGCAAATCCTGGGTTTGCTTCTTGATGCTAGGGGAAGTACAGTGGGATTCAGGCCAAAGGATTCTTCTCCCTCAGGCCATAGCTGGAGGTAAGGCCAAGGGTGCACCCCCAGGGCTTCCCTATTCCCGCACAAGCTTGGCTTGTCCTTCCAGAGCCAGAAGACCCATGTCTTTTGCCCACCCTGACACCACTTCTCCATCCGTTTTCCTCCTGTCCATCTTCCCCAGGCCTCTTAACTCTTCCTCACGTTCCTTCTAATGCTTCATCCTCCCCTGTAATATATTTCTTTCCTTCACCAATGGGACCAGTGAGGAGCTGCGAGTTCAGGCTGTCAGGGCAACAAGCCCCTGCGGACCCCCCTCAGCTGCATCCTGGTGCCTGTGTCAGGAGCCCCGTTTCCTTCCACGGCCCCGAGGGCTGCTCCAGCCTTCAATCTGAGAAAAGCTGTCACCAGGCAGCTGGTCCTAAGCCTCACATGTTGGTGCGAGAAAGGTTTCCAGGGGTGGGACGAGGGGTGTGCCAGGGATTTGCCATCATAGGGAAGGTTTTAGAGAAAAGACCCCATCTGTCCGGACAAATGAGGGTTAAGCCTGCTTCTGAGAGGGGGAGGTGGGGCTGGGTGACCTCTGGGGTTCCCTCCCAGAGTTTGCGGACAGAGATATCTCCTGCTCTGCTGATGAGTTAGTCTGCAAGGCATTTCCAAGAGCAAGAAAATCAATCTGCCAGACAGTAAGGTTCTGGTAAACCACCACAACTCCCAAAGTTCTTTAACATGGCAAGTTGGAGAAGCATCTCTCCCTCAGTCAGTCTCTCTCTCTCCACTCCACCCACACACACATATACACAGTCATATCCGATGTATTTCTGTTGCAGGAAGGGGGACCCCTTCCAGGGCCCAAGAGTGGGCTCTTGTCTAACACTCGTAAATGAATTGTCCAAGGAGACACACGTACTGACAAAGCAAAAGACTTTATTGGGAAGGGGCGCCTGGGCGGAGAGCAGCAGGGTAAGGGAAGCCCTGCCACGTGGCTGGCTGTCTCCAGTTCTATGGTAATGGGGTTAGTTTCCAGCTTGTCTCTGGCCAGTCATCTTGCTTGGCCCATATTTGGTCTGACTCAGTGTCCTTCCCCTGGTGCGCGCATCTCTCAGACAAGATAGATTCCAAAGCGAAGGATTCTGGGAGGTTAGAGCAGGACATAGGGACTGGCGTCTCCTCCCTCCTTTTGGCCCCTCCCGAATTATCATCATACCTGGCCAAGGCAGGCAGTTTCGGTCAACGGTTCCCTAGCATTTCTGCAACCAGTTGCAATGATTAATATTCTACTCAATGTAATCATTCATATTCTAACCAATGACACTGGTCATCTGTAACATTCTAGTCACCTCTCTGTCAAAGGCACACACGTGCCCACAGAAAAGAGCTCATATAAAAGCCCTGTGACAGACAGCAACCACACAAGATGAAACAGAGCAGAACTGTGCCCTTGTCCAGCCCACCTCTCCTCCCCTGGGATCCACCAGTCTCGGCCAACCCACCCCAGGCCTGTCACTCTTCCCAGAGCAGCGTCTGAACCCCATGGAGTGCCTTCCACCTCCCCAGGGTCCCGCCCCTGTGGCTCTGTCCTGAGCCCCCAGGCCTTTTCTATCACTCTCTCTGTCAAGCAGGTGATTTTAAACCTCCATTCCTAAAAGACACATATTATATACTAAAAAAAAATGTTTTAAGTGCCTTGGGGTGTTTTGTTCCTCATTGTTTCATAAAAGTGACATTAATAGCCAGAGAAGAGCACTGCTGAGTGCAATTACAGAGGACGTTTCAGGTATGAAAGCTGTTTTGAGCCTGCTAATGTTTCCTAATTACAGGCCTTTTGGTAGCGAGGGAAAAAGATAAAGAGTGGGTGGGAGGCCCAGGGTGGGGGCTCTGACTTATCTCAGGGGGTTACCTGAAGAGGGCAGGGGAGGGGTGGGAAGGGGAGAGGGAGTGGGGAGGTCAGAGGCCCACCTGCTGGGAGGCAGGGCCCCTCCCAGAGGAGAAAGCAGTACTAATTCCTGGGTAACAGCTCAGGGAAAGGATACCACCCATGTCCTGAACTGTGAGAAAAACATTTTGGATACTGAACCTGAATTCAAGGAACCCCCAGCAACTCGAGCTGGGAGTTCCTTTGGAAGCCACCCTCTGGAGACACTGTAGCACTTCACTGGGAAAGAGGGTACAGCCTGGTTGTCAGCAGGAGAGCAGGCTGGATGTTATTAGCACTGGCACTTTCTAGCCACGTGACCAGAGGCAATTGAACAGCTGTTCTGTGCCTCAGTCTCCTCATCCGTACAACGGGGCTGTTGTGACGATTGATGCACGCCTGGCTGTAAAGCACATGGGGCCTGTGATACAGTGTTAGATTTCCTCTTTCGCTGCTGAGCACCTATCCAGTTCTCGGGTACCCACATCCCGATTCCTTCTGGGGAATTACTCCCGCCAGCCTGTCAGTCCAAGGCTTCCGGTGGGCTCAGCACAACACGGGGTTGGAACACAGGACCTGGGAGTACCACTCAGTACTTCCTGAATGCAGGGACTGGATCAGGGCAGGCACGGGAGTCAAACTGATCCAGTCAGGCCCATTCAGGGCTAATTCCAGGGCTTCTGCTGGGGGGACCAGGAGGAAGTGCTTGCGCTTCCCCAGGGGACATGGATGGATGTGGTTGTAGGGGCGGGAGCCTCTGCAGACTGCTTATTACCAAGAGGAGGCCCAGCATGGAGCCAACACCAGGGGAGTAGAGAGAGGAAAAATCGGGTGGGAAGAAAGAGAGAGACTGATCTAAGGAAGCGGACCAGCCACCCATGAAGCCACATCAGCCACTGGACCATTCATTTACATGAGCCAAGATACCTTCCTTAAGACTGACTTACGCTTTGCTGTCCCTGGCCACCAGGAAGCCCTGACTGATACAAAAGTGTGGCTCCCAGCAGTCAGCAGCCAGGTCCAACACCCCCAAGTCCCAGGCAGGGGTACCAGTCTGAGAAAGGATGAACAACTCTGTCCCGCTCTGCCTGCCTGCCACCGGCATGGCCGGAAATTCAAAAACCGTACAACTCCATTCACAGAATCATTTTGCCCAGAGTTAAATGTCTCTTGGATTTGCCTAATTTAGCTCAGACTTTTCTGTCTTAATTAGCATGATTGAGTCATCAAAGGAAGAAAAGAGAAAATCCAGACCTCCAGAGGGTGCGTACTACGCTAACACTTCCTGAGTGTTTACCCAGGAAAACTTTTTACCGACATGGTTTCATATATGGAACATTTCCCATCCTCGCTCTGCTGAGCAGAGGAGGAAACCAGGACTGAAGGAGTCTGCGTGACGGGCCCAAGATCACACAGCCAGGGAGCTGCCGAGCGGGAAGGGGAGCCGGATTATTTGATGTCAAGGCCTGATGCCTTCACTGCTGCTCCATAAATTTCTCACCCATCAGACCAGCTAAATTTCAATTGATTTTGCTTGGCCTTGGAACGAATGGGATGTTATTAGGGTGGATTTCTCTCCAGTGTGTGCTGTCCTTATTCCCAGGATGTGGGCAGCTGGTGAGGGTGCCTGGATCTGACAGACAAGGAGATGGGAGGCTGCCAGGAGGGGCCCCACGTGAACAAGGAGGGCTGTGAGGGAGGAAGATCCCAATGCACCGCTCTCGTGGGTGTGCATCCTGCGTGGGGAGTTAATTTATCAGACATAGGCATTCAGATGAAGGTTGTTCCCTTCACACTGGCCTCCCTGGAAGCTCTCTACTTAGTCCAATAATCCTCCCACCATTTAAGATTTTTCCAGAACTCTGGGGACTGCTTGCAGAGGCATAAGGTGAAATAAGCTCATTTAACTTCATACACACACACGTGCACACACACACACACATCACGTCACATAGAAATACACACATATATCACATAGAAATTCTCAGATGCACATATATACACAGACACACATATATACATACATGTACCTGGATACACACACGTGCAAACACATATATCATATCTATATATACACACAGACGCACAGACACATACCTATACACACATGCACACACACACGGAGCACACACCCAGCCTGCTCGTCCTGAAGGCTCATCAGGCTTGGCTCCAGATTCCTTTTCCATCTTTCTTCTATCAACCTCCCCCACTTCCCGTCGGCCGTTCTCCTTTGCCAATATTAAAGTAGAGAACAGAGCATGTCATGGGCCGGGAAGGTGGTTTCGAAGGGCAGCACAGATGGAGCTGGAGTCTGAAAGCCCGTGCAGTGTTCTTTGAAGATAACTCACGATCTGTAGATGGTCACACGGGGGCCACGCATCCCACAGACACAGAAACCTACACATACAGAGGTCACTGGCCGCCCACATGCAAATAGCCAGTGAGCCCTGGCAAAACTCTGTGAAAGTAGAAGGGCTTGCTTGGATTTCCAGCAAGCAAGCTGAAGAAGCCTCACTATCAGAGGGACCCAGGCTCACCTTCCTAATCCATCACAGCCAGTGTCTGAAAGCACCTGGGACCTTCTGGTGGGTGTCCTCGTCTCCTCTCTCATGCTCATCTCAGGAGAGGTGGCTCCATCTGCATCACTAATTAACTTCTTCAAAAAGATATGGACAGTCAATTGGGTATTGAGAGGCCTACAACAAGCATTTTACTGGGCTACAATAAACCTAAATTGAGCATCTCCTAAATTCAGAACCCTGGGTTGAAGATGCAGGGAAGTATCATGAATGCTTCAGTCCTTCCTCATTTATTTGGCCAACAGACATTTACTGGAGCCTGTCCTCTGCTGGACCAGTGCTGGGCACCAGGGACAGAGATGAAGCCACTCCATTCTCTGGCCGGTGGGAGAAAGCACACATCAACACAGGTTTATGGACAGTACGTTAGAAGTCAGCACCAAGCTCTCTGCTTTAAGAAGAGGGCCCCTACCACAGAATCCTGGTGGGGAGGGGCGTCCAGGAGGGCTCCCTGAGGGGAGGAGAATGGAGCTGATACTTGAGGGACAGAGAGTGATGCAAGGAGGGAGGGCAGTGGAAAAGGAAAATGGTGGAGAGGGCCAGGCAGCATCTAGGAACAGGCGCGGACTGCTAAGATGGACCATGCAACCACGGAGACTAGCACTTACTGAGCTCTGCCGGTGGCTGAGCACAGCACCGAGTGCTTGACCACGGGACCTCTCGGAGCTCCCCCACTGCCCAGAGCTCCTGAAATTGAAGGTCAGGACCCTTCTGGAGCAGGGCTGGAAACAAGGGTTTGGGAGAGGTAACTGAAGGCAGCCTGAGGGAGGAGGGTGAGGTCAGCAGGGTCATGGGTGAGGGTCCCAGGATGCCCTTTGATGGTACCTCAGCCCCTCCCTGGTATTTGTTACTTTAGAAATGTATTTGTTACTTTCTCCCTCTGCTCACCAGGTGGCCTCTGATTCCGGTTAAAACTAAAGGCTTTAAATTAAAGCTGCAATTGGATTATAAAGCAACATTTTGCCATTTGAGCAGAAATACTTTCTGCTTTTGACACGTAATATTATAATCCACTTTCCAGCAATATAGCTGAAAACAATTTGCGGGCTATGTGTGGGTGGGCAGTCCAACTCCTTCCCACATCTGGCAGTCCTCAAGTACAGGGGTGAAGATACCTACCGACCCCATAAAAGGAAGTCTCTTGGTCTCTCTCTGGGGAGCCCACCTAACAGACAGTGCACTGTGGATAGGGTTCATTGAAATGCCAGCTGTGCCCCCTGGCAGAATCACGGTGCCTCTTCTGGATGAGGCCAACCCAGTTCCCTGGAGACCCACAGGCTACCAGAACAATGTCCGCCCACCCTTCAACATCTTACGCATGCATGGTATCCTGACTGCAGGGACCATCTGAGGCCTTTGTCCCCTTTCTGGGGTTGGAGGGGCGATTTCCTCCCCCACTGGATCCCAAGAAGATGTGGACCACCCGCCCAGCCTCCTGGCTTCTCAAATGCCCAGCCCTGGCCCCACTCTCTGGACCCCTTCATCACCCAGAAGTATTCTGTTTGTCTTAAATCTAAGCCCTGACTCAAGGCCACAGCCTCTGGTCCTCCTCCAGTCTCACCAAGACCCTCAACTGGGCCCCCCATACTTTGTTACATGGTCAGTCCGTCCTGGCTTCACTCTTCTTCTCGTGGGGTCGATGCCACGCTGCAAGAGCCCACCCCCTGCTGCCAACGTCCTCAGCTCCTGACCCTCCGGACCCACCATTCTTTTTTTTTTTTTTGCGGTACGCGGGCCTCTCACTGCTGTGGCCTCTCCCACTGCGAAGCACAGGCTCCGGACGCGCAGGCTCAGCGGCCATGGCTCACGGGCCCAGCCGCTCCGCAGCATGTGGGATCTTCCCGGACCGGGGCACGAACCTGTGTCCCCTGCATCGGCAGGCGGAGTCTCAACCACTGCGCCACCAGGGAAGCCCCGGTCCCACCATTCTTGCACAAACATAACTCAGGATGACTCCGCCGCCAGGTACACCTGATCAGGGCCGTCACAAACACACGGCCTCGACCTCAGCCAGGCCCTTATTCCAGCCACATTCCTTCCAGACAAGTCTAGCCTCTCTCCAAGTCACCAGCAGTGGCACTTACTTCACACCTTTTCCTCCATCCTAAAACTTGCTACTCAAGACTCCCTACCTCGTTACTTGCGTAAAGCTATTAACAATGCCTGAAATTGTATGGTACTCAGTTCACAAGTGGGAAAACGAAGGTTCAGTGCAGTGGAGTAACTCACCCAACGTCACACAGCTAGTAAACATCAGAGCTGGGATTCAAGCCTGGCTGTCGTACTCTGGATTTAAGCATTCTCCCTTCTCCGACTCCCTGGCTCTCAATCCACTCTGTAGTGGTAGTGGCATGTGGGCAGGGAAAGTATTTTATCACACATTGTTTAAAATTTCTGGCCAATGCTTGTTGATAATAAAAATGAAAAAAGAAAAAAAAGAAAAGAAAAAGACTCCCCACCTCCACTCTCCAAACGTCCCCTCCAACCTCAGAGAGAAGATGGGAAGTTGAAAGACTTTTCTCTTTGATGGCTTCTGTCTCCAATCCTAAGCATGCCCATCTCTCTGAAGGCACCCGGTCACTGCACTGCCATTTCAACAGCAAAGGAGTCCCATGCCCTGAAAGGCACCCACGCCCACAGCCCCCCGTTCCCTCCACCCCCCACGCTCTGTATTCTCTCTCCTCATGAGCTGCTGCTTCCATATCCTCACCTCCCTCTGACCCTTCAACACCCTGATTTCTGGCTTCTGACCCCGGCCCCCTCTGAAGCCATCAGCACAGGTCACCAATAGAGTCCCTGTAACCAAGCCCAGTGGAAACTTTCAACACCCAGCAGCACTTTTGCCCCACTTCCTCCTTGATGCCTCCTCCCGTGAGAAGACCGCCTCTTGGTTTTCTCCTGCCTCCCAGGCCACTCCTTCTCATGCCCTTTTCAGGCTCCTTTTTCTCTATTTCACACTTCAGTCAGGTCACCCATCCCAAGTTCTCACCTCTTCTCCCTCCAGACACTCTCCCTGGGAGACTGCAGTCACCCCCTGGGCTCGCCTCCCACACGTGAGGCTGCCTTCTCATTCCCCTGCCCTGGAGTCACATGCTAATGGGCCCCTCCCCAGGGGTGCCCGGGGGCACCTCAGATTCATGAGCTCAGCCTCCTTCCACCAAGCGTGCCCCTCCTCCTTTGTCCTCATCTCCAGGAACGACACCATCAGCCCCCCACTCGCCCAAGTCAAGAACTGTCAACAAATAATACATTGAAATATACGTAGTGAACTAGGCGCCAGTGTCCAATGGTGAACGAATAGAGTCCAGGCCACCATGGAGACCACACTATGGCCAAAGTGGGGGAAGGGCGGAGATGGGTCCAATACTAACACAGAGAGATGTAAAATTTGCAGCTGTGTAAAGGGCTGTGAAGTAAAGCTCCCCGGCCCTGAGACGACCTGTGACGGAGGACCTAACATGGCTGGAGATGCAGGGAAGGTATCCCGAGGATGGGCCGAGTGAGCTGAGCCCTGAAGATGAAAGAGGAAAGTCAAGAATGGCTCTGGTTTCTGGCTAAGACGGCGTCCGTGTGTGCCAGTGGGGGAAGGAAAGGAGGGTGAATTCTGCTCGGGCCACGCTGAGCAGCCAATGAAAGACAGGGCAGGTGGATATGTGAGCTGGGCCAGGGACAAACTTGGGAGTCACCGGTGTGTTCACGGAATCAGAGGCAACTCTCCAGGGATGAGAACACAGGGAGGCAGGGCAAGAGCTTGGGTGAAAGTGTAGCCCTTTATCCGCCCTCTCGCCCGGGCCAAGGGCCTGCCTGACCCTCCGGCTGCTCGCCCTAAACCAGACAGGCTCAGAAGCTGCTCAGGGTGCCAGGAGAACTATCTGGATGTGTGTCCCTGGGAGGAGAGCAATGAGGGCAAGGCCGCCGAGCGTGGCTGGTAACCAGGGTAGGATAAGCAGAGAGCAGCCCAGCCAGCTGCTGTCTCTACAAGGCATCTCTTGACTTTGAATGTTTCCCTAAAGGACGATCTTCCTTGGGAAAGGAGATGAGAAGTTTAAAGAAGACAGGTGGTGCGTACAAAAATCAAGGGAAAAATGAACCATAAATCACATTGTTGCCTCGTGAGAAAACATGCAAACATTCAAGCGGCAACATCACTTGTAAAAGAGTGGCAAGTTCTTAATGTCCAGGCCACCTGAAGAGCTGCCACCTCGTCGGCTTTGCATAAAGTCCCTACTGGGAGCGGGAAGCGTTCCCCAGTGGCCCACAGTGTTCCCAGCAGGATTTGGACTTCGTCAGAGTGGGCAAGATGTGCCCCTGCTCCCACCCCTGCTTTGGGAAACACAGCTCACACCAGACTTTGCCCTCCTGCCCCAAGGCTTGATGCCTGCACCTAGGGCAGTGAAAGTGAGAAACCAGGGGAGAGGATGCGGGTGAAGCCACAGCCTGCCTCGGGCCCCGAATCCCAGTGTTCCTAAGGCAGAAGTGGGTGTGTTAGGACTGGCTGTGACGTGCACCCCAGGGTGCAGAGAGGCCCTGGGCTGGAGGTGACCAAAGGCAGGGAGGAGAGAGGAGGTGTGGGGCAGCTAAGGGGGCCTAGCACACCCCACCCCTGCCAGCTTCACCCCCTTGCTGGGATGAAGTGATCACGCACTCCTCCTGCCTTCTCCCTTCGTGATTAAGCCCCTCAGAGAGCCCATCACTGAAGCCAGGGATGCGAATCTCCTCCCTACTCTTCCCTCTGTCTCTTCTCCGCAGTCCATCCATTGCCAAATGCTGCCAATGCCTCCTGTTTAGCTTTGCTCCAACTGTCCTAAGTATCCCGTTTTGATTTGACGCTTCCGACCCATCTGAGACAGCTCAAAGAACCTCTTAAAGGCCTTTCTCTCAACTGTTCCCTACAATCCTGTCAGCAAGCATGACAAGATCCGTCCATTACCTATAGGATAAATGCAAACTGCTAGCTCAGCACGGCAGTCCCAGTTCCCCACCCTGTGCCCCAGCCAATCCACACCCCAGCCCAACCTCAGCACTTCCCACACCCTGCCCTGGTCCAGACACACAGACTTGCTCTTACATCTTTTCGTGACCCCATCCCTTTTAACCAGCTATTCCTCCTACTTGGAATATCTTTCCAGTTCCCCATTCACTACCTGTCGAACTCCTACTCCCTCTCCAAAACCCAGCTCGCGTGCACCTTCTCTATAAAGGCTTCATGTCTCCCTCTGAAGTGCCTCACTCCCAGCTCTGTGCCCACACCTGCCTGTCGACCTCTCCACTGCCACAAAGGAGACATGCATTTCAGCTCATTCATGAACATGGTGGATCCCACAGGAGGCCATGAGCTCCTCAAGGCTGTTTCATCTTTGTAGCTACAGGGTCTGGCCAGCTGCATGAGCACTGAACAAGTGAATACAGAACATCTCTCTAAGGGAATGTCAGGTGAAAGAGAACCTCGGCCCTTCTGAACTCCAGCTCCCCCTCATGCCCTTGCCTTTCTGCAGCCCCATGGGTGGCACGGATGTCTGCCCCATCACCACTGGCTTGAGAGCCCAGCTATTGGCAGCCACTGGCCCCAGTCCCACACAGGCCTTGGTCACCTGATGGTCTGTAACTCCACACCAGGGAGCAGCTCAGGTCTGAAGGCCCTGCTCCTGCCTCTCTGTGGATGGACCATGGACACAGCCATTCACGCCTATACTCCACGTCCCAAACGGGCAAGTCAGGCTCTGCTCCCACGACTACTCATCAGGATTGAAGGGTGGATGGTCTGAAACTCACCCCTGTTGCGGGATTGGCGGTCCAGCCCAGCTCTGCAGTAGCCGTCCTGGTGTCCATTAAAGTTTCTGCAGATCAAAAAAAGAAAAAAATGGTGAATCAGAAGGGTGACTGGACAGTGGCCCTTATGTTCTTGAAGTTACTTATGACTGTAAATATCAGTGATAGGAGCCCTGCCAAGCCCACGGCTCGGAGAAGGAAGAGGTCTGCTGGGAGGACGCAGCTCGTGGCAGAGCTAGGCGTAGACCTCAGGTGTCCTGATGCTAAGTCTCCACCTGAATGACCCCAAGCCACCTGGGTGGGGTGAAGTCATCTGCCTACTCATCACTTTAACCCTGAGACGCAGCTTCTTCCCACAGCACTCTACCTCCAGGGTCTTCCCAGGCCATGTTGACCCAGTAGCCAAACCTAATCCCTTCCTCAAGCCTTCCCCGGCCACCTCCTTCTTCCCTCTTCCTCTGTGCTCCTTCCCCACCCTCCAACCTCATCTGCCTGCCCTCCTTTCTCCCCACCCTTCTTCTCCGCCTCCCCTCAGGCCTCCCTGTTGACACTCTTGGCCGATTTCCCTTCAACCCCTCTGGCCCCAACACTCAGCCCTCCTGCAGGTCCCTTTGCCCCTGGGCCCAGATACATGGCCAGCCCCTTTCCCAAGACTCTGCTGCGGGCTCACACAGCTTTGGCAAAGCCCTTACTCCAAACATAAATGCACATCTCAGACCCCAAGGGCCTGCTTCCTGGTCACCAATCCCTCTGGCCAGTAAGGGAAAGACAGACAGCCTGACTTGGCTGTGAGCTCCCAGGGGCCACCAGGGTGGCTACAGTACACACGCTGAGATCACTGGGCACCATGTAGTGATCACAGAGCTGGTGTTTATCAGACCTGTTTTCTGGCAGTTAGCAGTAAAGTGTCCTGAAGACGGGGCAGCTTTTTCTTTTCCTTTCTTTCCTTTTGAATCTATTATTGACTTCTGTCAGCCCCACCTCTCAAGTGAAACTCCTCCCCAAAGGCTGATAAGAGCTCTGATCAGCAAATCCAAAAGCCCCTTTGTTTGGTTTGTTTTGTTTTTTTAACAGCTTTATTGAGGTAGAAATCACATGCAATAAACTGCGCATAACTAAAGCATACAATTTGTAAGTTTTGAGTGGGAGAAACTTGGTTTTGATAACCACCACCACAAGCAAGATAATAAACGTATCTGTCATTCCCAGAAGTTACCTGTCCCTCTGTAATCCCTCCTTCCCTCCTACCCCTGCCCCACCCTGTCACTGTGCCCAGGCAATGACTGATCCGCTTTCTGTCACTATAGGTTAGCTGGCATTTTCTAGAATTTTACATCCATGGAATCATACAGTATATTCTGTTTTCTTAACCTGGCTTCTTTCACTCAACACAGTTGTTTTTAAGATTCATCATGTTTGTGTGTAACAATAGTTCATTCTTTTTTATCACCAAGTAATATTCCATTGTATGGAGAGACTGCATTTTGTCTACTGTTCACCTGTTATTTCCAGTTTGGGGCTGTTACATGAGAGTTCCAGTTCCTCCACATCCTCACCAACACTTGGCAGCATCAGTCATTTTTAATTTTGGCCATTTTAACAGATGTGCAGTGGTATCTCACTGTGGTTTTAATTTTCATTTCCTTAATAAAGAATGATGTTAAACAGCTTTTCACACGATTTTTTGTCATCTGTATCTTTCTTAGTGAAGCATCTGCTTAATCTTTCCATTTTTAAATTGGGTTGCTTGTTTCCTTATTGTTGAGTTTGGTAACTTTTTTTTTTTTTAATTTATTTGGCTACGTCAGGTCTTAGTTGTGGCACACGGGATCTTCGTTGCAGCATGCAGGATCTTTCACTACAGCAGGCGGGCTCTTTGTTGTGGTGCGCGGTCTTAGTTGCCCCACAGCATGTGAGATCTTAGTTCCCCGGCCAGGGATCGAACCCGCGTCACTTGCATTGGAAGGCAGATTCTTAACCACTGGACCACCAGGGAATGCCTGGTAACTTCTTTATATCTTCTGGATACAAGTCCTTTATCAGACGTACGCTCTGCAAATATTTTCTCCCACTCTATGGCTTATCTTTTCGTCCCTTTAACAGCATCTTTCAAAAAGCAGAAGTTTTAAATTTTGGAGAAGTCTATTTTTTCCATTTTTTCTTTTATGGTTTGGTGTCATATCTAAGAAATCTTTGCCTAACCCAAGACCACAAAGACTTTTCTCCTACTTAGGTCTATGATCTATTTTGAGTTAATTTTTGCATAAGGTGGGAGCTCTGAGTCAAATATACATTTTTTTTTTCTTTTCACGTGGGTATCCAGTGTTCCAGAGGGACACCTTTTAAAATCACACAATGGGGCTGTTTAGGCTAGTGGAGGTGTCTTATGCACTTGAATTTCCCAGGGCATGTATCAAAGGACCAGGCACAGCACGCCCTAGCTGCACAGGTGCTCAACAAACACAGGCACAGGAAATAGACATGACGTGTTGTTTTGGTTTCTCCCTCTTCTGTTTCCTTTTCTCCTGAACATCCTTCCCGCTGTGAACATCCATTCACTGCTCAGTGCTTCAGGCAGGAGATGGGAGGTACGAAGGCAGAAGGCAGAGTCTTGGTTGGGCCCCTTGGAAAATAGGCATAAACCAAAGGTTTGGGAAGAAACCCACCCTATGGGCAGGATGGAAGGGGTGAAAATAGAGTGATAAACGAGGAGCTGCGCTGAGCAAAAGGGTCCCCTACACTCTCGTCTCCAAGTGCTCAATCCCAGAAAAGGGATAGAGGAAGTCTGTCCAGGTGACAGGGCCTTAGACACCCAGCATCCCAGCCTGGAGTGACCCCACCAGGCTGACATGGCACAGACGGAGCAGAGGAAGCCTTTGAGTCAGAACGGGTCTAATGAAGGGAACCCAGAACCACCCAGTGGTGACCTGCCTAGACTATACACAAGGGTCAGATGGAGTCCAGGGTGTCCCAATGCATGCCGGGGTGGATGGGCGCTAACAGGTCAGTGAGGCACCTCCCGCACAACCTGACGCTATACAGCCCGCCTGCAACCTAGACAGCTTTTCTGCCACCCCAGTGGAAGGGGGGCTCACACTGCAAACGGAGGGGAGTAAAGCAAATAAAGTGAGCTGGATTTTCTTGCCCATTTGAGTTTGGAACTGGATTGAGAGCCATGCCCCGTGCATATCTGAAGGAAGGGAAGCACTGTAGCAGACTGCTCCAGTTTGTTCTCTCCTCCGATTCTTCCAACAGCTGGGGAGGCAGATCCCTGCATGGAGCAGCCCTCCCTCTCTCCACTTCACAGCACTAATAATGATCATAATGACACACCAAATTTACATAATACACTTCTCAGAAGGCACTCCATGATGTCCTGTAGAAATTCATCTCCATGATTAAAATGCCTTCGCCAGGTGGGCCTGAAGCAGGAGTCACTGAACCCATTTGGCAGGGTTGGGGACTAGGGCACAGAAAGGTGCAGTGCCTCCCGCTGGGTCACACAGCCTCCCATCCTGATGCCGACAGCCCCAAATCTCAGCTTGCTGCTCACCAGGCAGACCTGGGCGTCCAGTGGCTCTGCTGTGGCCCTGGAATGGAAGTCCTTGCTCATAACGCCAAGAAGCCACAAAAGCCCCCAGGATAAGGCATAATGCGATAATAATGTATATCGTGGCACTCCCCAAACTCAGGATCATGTTGGAGTGCAGTAAACAGGCAGAGGACATGGGTGGGGAGGAAACTAGAGTCCAGAATCAGAAGTAAGAATCCTCCTTCACTCCTCAATCTTCCAAGGACTGGTTTGTTCTGTTAACCCCAGGAATACAATCTAAGAGTCCATGATATTCATAGTTACCTGCTCAAGGGCTGTAATTGAATCTGTTTCTAAATAATGTTTTCCATCCACCCTCTTGGACAGAAGTTGCAGCAAGAGGAATCCATTTCTCTGCATCCTGCCCGCGTGGAGACAAAAGACCACAAAACCGTAAACCATCCACTTGGTATGATTAAGGGCAGTTTCTTTTCTGGCACAGAGTGCTCCTGATTACGGCATTACACTCTGGTGGGGGCTGAATTAAAGTGATCTGAGGAGGTTTACATCTCCCTGGAGAAGAAGAGAGTACTCATTTGCATTTATAAAGCATATTGAGAGTTCTGGCAGAAAGTTATGATGGAAGCACAATTAAATATTTACCATCACTTCTACTCTCAAACAGTGGCATGGGGACCAAACCAGCTGGAGGCGCACGTGCTGTTGTCAGATCCGATGCCTTCAGGGGACATGACTCTGGGACTCCCACCCACCGCCAGCTTCTGCTCTCTGGGAGCTCACTGCCCACGGGACGAAAGCTGGGGAGGGCACACAGAAGGCAGAGAGGGCGCTGGTATGGGCAGACAGACAGGGTCCGGGTCCCCCTCCCTCTCTCTCTCCCCCTACCTCCATCCTCACTTGCAGAACGGGGCCAGTTAGTGCTCAGGACCATGGATGGACTGCATGACACAAAGCACCGCAAAACAAATGCTTTTATTGTTATAACTTAATCACTCCAAGCTTCTGTTTCTTAGCTATGAAAAGAATCTAACGATCGTTACCTGTAAAATACGTATATCTGGAAGAATCAATGATCGTGGATATCTACGGATATCTCATCTATCTCCTTCCTTGTAAAGACCAAGGAGTAACACGTGGAGGATACAGCAGTGAATCAGAGCAGTGGATCCCCTGGAGGGACTCATGGCCCAGTTCAGGGAGAGATAAGAAACAAATTTCCACTAGACATCCTATTCTGGCTGAAGCCATGAGAAGAAGACTGAGAAACTCAAGAGAATGGACACAATTCTTCTCCATATGGGGAGTCAGTGGACCCGTCCCAAAAGGGAGACTCACGCTGTGTGTGGGCAAAAGCAATGCTGTGGTCTCCTGGATAAGGGTGGGCCATGGTGGGAGGCAAGAATGGAGAGGTCCACCTGGTACCTGGGCAGAGATGGCAGAGTGACTGCCAGAGCAACCAGGAGGGAGCAGAGACAGGTCAATTGGAACGAAGTGGGAGCCGTCCCAAGTCTAAGGGGCGGGGGTGAGGAAGACTGAGCCAGAGGGGAGGGGAGGCCCCGTGGGGAGACAGAAGGGGGTCTCTGGCAAGAGCCGGCCAGACTGGCAAGACGCCGGAAAGGCTTGGGCACGTGAGCAGCCTGGCAGAGAGACCCCATTTTCCCAGGGAACGATTTCCCTACAGGGGTTTCAATATGGAAACCAACCACACGGGGCCGCCGCCCGAGGGTCCAGGTGGAGGGGGCAGGTCTGAGCCCCCTGCTACGGGGAAGAGGCAGCTGCCGTCCGACTCTCAGACGGCTCCTGTTTCTGCATGGATTGGCACGTTGGGATGTATTGACATTTGGGGTGAATTAGATGTCCATCACGGTGAAAGAGAGCTAAATGAATCCTCTCCTTACCATTCTGTCACTGTTTTGGGAGAGACATTAATCAGACATTCAGCTGAAAATATTTACAACGTCCTTCCATGGTGGTCATAATATACAACAACATACACAGATGGAATGGGGGCTTCCAGGCCTTCTCTGAGCAGTGCCTCATGTGTATTTGATAAGGCAAATCCACGGACCTTCCAAGCAGGGAAGGACCAGCGCAGCTGTTCTGTCACTGCCCTGTTCAGCCCTCCGTGACCCACAGAGCTCCTGAAACCCAGGAGCCACAGCACAGAGTTGCTTCATGAGTCCATGTCCTATCAGGTAAATGCCAGAAGTTGGGTGTCAGCCCCCTGCAGCCCACCCTCTCCCTCAGCCTTCACAGTGCAGTCGGGATCATTGGAAGAGGGCTGAAACGCAGTGGCATAAAGGGGTGCTGGTACCCATTCAACAAAGGTTGTCCAAGTCACTCCCACAGGCCAGGTGGGCACTGTGTGGGCACCAGAGACAAAGCAGAGAAAGAAAGACACCCCAGCCCTCAGGGAGCTTGCAGGCAAGTGGGAAAACAAATTAATCCAGTAAGCACACAGCCAAACCTGCAATTACAGCCTTGGTGAATGGCAGGAAGAGTGATCCCAGGGACAGTTGTGAAGACTGAGTAAAATGACAGGTGTATGGAGCCTGGCACACAGCTGACACTTCCTGCTTCCTTCCCCAGCCCCCGGCTGACGGAAGCACAGGGACTGCCCCCTTTACACACGTGTACACACACACACACACACACACACACACACACACACACACACGCTCATACACACATGCACATTCCCGTCCCAGGATTGAGCTCATACTTGCAGGAATAGGACATGTAGTAAGTAGTCTCCCCCACCCCAAATCCAGAGCGTGCCGGTACCCACGATGTTCTGAGCAGCCCTGACCACGGTGTGGTACTCAGCCTTTCCATGGGATCCCCATGCTGCCCTCCAGACCTGGACTCATCACAGAGAACCTGAGCACTTGGAGCTCACATCCTCCAGCCACCACCCCAGGCTTCTCAGTGGCCCCCACTCCTGGCCCTGCTCCATCCATCACCACAGCCTGCCAAGGACTCCAGCCCAGCCTTGCTGCAGAGGCCTCGTGGGGCTCTTTCCCCAGACCTTCCCTGGGGCTGTGTCCTGTCTTCACATACCCCGCTCACTGGGCACAGACTCCTCAGGGGGTCTGCTGCCCCCGCAATCTTCAGCCCCTGACACAGGGTTCCAGAACCAATAGCTGCTAAGCCCCAACGTCACACCTGCCCAGACCTCCTACTGCCAGTTCAGGCCAGACTCCCTGTAATCTCAGCCCCATCCTTCTGAATAGGCCTCAAATCACCTCCCTGGACCAGAGGAGGGAAAGCCTTGCTGGCTCTGGGTCTGGGGATGATTCTGGTTGAGTGTGAACTGTGAAGGGCACCAGCTAGCCTCAGGGGCTTATGTTCTGGCACAATTGGGCCCCGGGCCCTGCACAGCTATGAAAGACTGAAGTGATAAAGTATTCCAAGCAAGCCTTTCACATCCCATCCCACATGTCCACCCATCCAAAGCTTCTTCACACTTGCCCCCCTCCACGCTTTCCCACTGCCCTTCCCTGGAACCCATATGTGAAACCTCAGAGGCATTTAGCTTTGATTCCTTGTTCTCCCTCAGTCCATCATCAAATCACTCACCATGCCACAGTGACTCTTGCGTCTTCTTCACTGTGTATTCCTTTCCAGTCTCGGCAACGTATCCGAGTCTAGGGCATCAGCCCTGCACAGTGGGACCACAGCAACCACCTCCTAGCTGGTGTCTCAGCAGAAGCCCCCAGCTGCACCACTCTCCACACAGCTGCCCAGTTCAGCTCTTGCTGTCAATGTAAATGGTTCAAAGGCAATACGGCCACACCAAGCAAGGGCCTAGAGAATCTCAGGTCCTCTGATCACCCAGTGATGTCACCCCCAAGAATTAGTCCGAAGGAAATAATTCCAAAAGAAAAGAAAACAAAAGGTTCTATTTCGTGAAGATGTTCATTACAGCATTATTTAGAATATGAGAACACTAGAAGCAGCATAGGGGAAGGAAGTGAAGGATGGCGTGCTCATATTCTTGCTCCTGGAGTGTTATGAGGATAATGTCACAGCATCAGGATGCCGGCAATTAAACACAGAGCTGTGTCTGCACCACAGATGCAACTCTGGAAACAGTGCTTCAATAGAGTAAAATGGCACCATGAGTACAAAGACCAGAAAGCAAAGTACAAGGGCTGATGGGTCAGGGATGTCGGTTTTACTATTACTTACATCCTTACTACTACTGTGCTGTTTTAGAAGACACATGTTCAGAAATAGAAATTTAACCCACCTTCTAAAAATACCTCTTTCATCCCACCTCACTCCCCTACTTTATGATTTTCAAAATCTCTCCACTATTCCAAGATATGCCACAAACTTCTGGCCTCCATGAACCTCCTGTTCCAAGCCAGTCTTTTCCAAATTGATCTTCAATTTCCCAAAGGAGACCCATCACCTCTCATCCCTGCACTTGCGCTCAGGCAGGTCCTCCTGCCTGGAATGGCTTCTTCCTCTTCTCTACCTGAAATCTGGTTTGCATCTTTCCTCCCCAAGTGCTTTGTAAGTACCGTGAGAAGGTAGAGCTGTGACTTATATCCCACAGAGTTTGATCAGATGTCTCATGCAGCAGAAATGTTCCATCAGCTCTGGAGACCTGGGTTCAAGTCCCAGCTCCAGAACTGACAAGCAAATCAAGTCACCTCTGAGCATCAAAGTCTGATTTTCACGGAGAGGGGCATCTCTCCTGCATCCACGAGCCAGGGAGACCAGACCCAGAAAGATGCTCTGTATCTTCTTAAGAACACTCATTGGAATAACATTTATTTACTGTCTCTGCCAAGTGTGAAATGCTAGGTCAAGAGAAGCTGTTATTACATAAGTCTCCATTGACTCACGTGTAATAGTGGCCAGCAAGGAAGAGAAACAAGCCTGAGTAAATGAATAAGCCAGTCCAGCCCATCTGCTGAATGACTGACTGATTGAATGAGTAGGAACAGGCACTTAAATTATAAATACAAACTGTGAAATTTGCTCTTTTAAAGAACACACATTAGCCCAGAGCTCCCCACCACACCCTTTTCCTTCTGTTGCTTTTATTTTCCAAGGTGCAGTTCATTATCATAAATAGAAAGAAGCCACAGCTTAGATGGATCATAGCATAGAAATATGCTTCCAGGAGCCAGCAGGGGCTCTGGTTCCCACATGGCAGAGCCCATGAACAAGCCTGCAAGGCCCAGACACACAGCCCTGCTTTCTCTCCCTCCCAGGGCTCGGGCAAGCGAGGCTCCCGGGGAGCAGACCACAGCATGGAGACGTGACATGGTCTGTTCAGCTAGGGAGCTGGAAGGGGCTGGGGACAAGCCTCAGAAGGGCTTCTTTCTCTGCCCAGCCCAGCTCAGACTTGGTACCTGCCTTGGGAGGGTCCCTGTCCTCTCTGGCCTCAGCGGGTCACTTCTGGCCCCCTGTCCCTAGGGTGATCTCTAAGAAACATGGCAAGAAACCAAAATGAACCTCTGGAGCCTGGGTGGACCCCTCTGCCTCCTGAATCCCCAGGTCTGGCTTGGTCTTTTGGTGACTTAGCAGTGCATACACCTGTCCCCTGCAAATGCTTTTCACTAATAAAATATAAAAATTGCTTCAGGAGATGTATTAGTTTCCTAGCACTGCTATAGCAAAAGTACACAATTTGGGTGGCTTCGGAAACAGAAATGTTTTGTCTCACAGCTCTGGAGGCTGAGTCCAAAATCAGGGTGTCTGCAGGGCCATGCTCCCTCTGAAACCTGTAGGGGAGAATCCTTCCTTGCCTCTTCTAGTTTCTGGGGTCTTAATGGCGATCTTGGGCGTTCCTTGCCTTGCAGCTGCATCATTCCAATCTGTGCCTTCAGGGTCACAGGGTGTCCCCCGTGTGTCTCTGTCTTCACAGGGCCATCTTATAAGACATCAGTCCTATTGGGTTAGGGGCCCACCCTGCTTCAGTATGTATGACCTCATCTTAACTAACTATATCCACAATGACCCTATTTCCATGTAAGGTCATATGGTAAGCCACTGGGGGTTAGGGCCTCAGTATATCTTTTCTTCTGAGGGGACACAAGTGAACTCATAACAGGAGGGTAGGATGCCAGGAAATATGGCTGTCGGGTTTCCTCCAGCAAATACTCGGCCTTGCGCTGGGAGCTTAGGAGACTCAGACACAAAGAAAGCCAGGTGCCTCCTTCGAAGACCCCATTCTAGCAGGCGATGGGAGGGCTTCATTAGCTGCTCCAGGTCTGCTCACCCACCCCCCACTGCTTACCTGGAGGCAGGCCTTCATAGACACATGGACTGGGCCCCCTGCTATGGAGCCTGGGGGGGTGGTGGGAGGGAAAGGCTTCGGGGGGGTGGGACAGTATCCCCAGCTGCCCCCTGCTGAGCTGCAGAGGGGGGTGGTCCTCTCCTACTGCCTGATCTTGTTCACAGGGCCCCTCCACTCATCCTTCAGGCCTAGGCTGGTACAAGCTCCCCACTGCTGCGAGTCCCTAAGTGTTTTGCCATCCTTGTCGCCTTTCTTTAACTTTGTGCAAACCTTTGCAAACAGTCCCCTCGTTCATCTCCACCCATCACCTCTTTGGACTGCGTCACATCTGTTTCTGGGTCCCTGGGGATACGCAGGGCCTCGGTCCGTAGCCCCCGGTTGGCAGCACCTCGTCTCCTGTGCCCTCCCCGCGTCGCACACGGGAGGCAGCCACCCGCCAGCCTGGCCTGTCCTGACCGCACTGAGCTCGGATCAGACCGACCTGGGTGTGAGTCCCAGCCCCACGCTCTCCAGCTGTACAACCTTGAGCAAGTCACCTAGACCCCTAACCTCATGCTCAGCCACCCTCATTAAATGAGGGTAGTAATGCACACGTCACAAGGCAGTCGGCGGAGCCAGGGAAGTAAGTGTCACCAGACACTTATTGCACAAGTGCTTGACAAGCAGAAGTTGGTCTGCTAGCAGTAGGCACTGTCATGCCCCGTGTCTGGTCCTGGTGTGGGCAGTAGACTCTCTCACAGGCCTAAGGTCCCTAGCTGTGCCCTATGAGATGGTCCAGCTACTGGATCTCGGACCCTGAGGCCCACGCTGAAGGGTGGGTTTTGGTCCCCCCTCACCCCAGCCCACCCTGGCAGCCTTGGTTGATTGAAAAGCCTCAGCCCTCCAGCCACACTCTAATTTCTCCTCAGGCCCCCACCCAGCCACCAAGGGACACTTGTCGTAGCCCGCTTCACCCCACGGACCCCTGGCATGGGGGAGCTGGCGCCCAATGCCTCTCCCGCAGGCTGCCTCTAAAGACCAGGGTCCCAGCGCCCTGGTGTTCGTGCAGAGCTTGCGAGGCTGGCGTGTGTGGGCTCCAGCCATGGTTCTGCTCTGGGTGAACGGGCCACACTCCAGACCCAGTGCCCCCGACACTGCCCTCTTCTGCACACGGCTCCCCATCCCAAGGTGGGGCATGGGCTCTGCAGCCAGGGGTCAGCTGGCTGTCTGCAGCTTCCAGCAGCCAGGCTTGGGGGCCACAGCCTCTCTCTTGGGCTGGACGCAGAAACATTCTGGATTAACTGAAGATGAATGTCCGTGTAAGGGCCCTGGACTGGGATAGGGACTCATCATGGCCTGTGGAGGGCGGGTGGGAGAGAGTAGTGGATTTATACATCACACACGCCCCACGGCCTGTCTTGTTCGTGAGGCAGTGGGCTCCAGCAGCCCTGGCTCCAGAGAGCATGGGTCCCCTCAGTCAGGTGCTTCGTGGCTTCCTTCTTCAAAACTATGGTTGAAGAATCACTGGTTTGGGAGTGATGGTGCTAGGCAGTGGTTTTCTTGCCCACCTACTGTCATAGGTGCCACCTTGGGAGGTCACCAAGAACTGAAGGCAAGAGTCTTTCCTTGCACCCAGAGAACTTCGGGAAGAGACCAGGAAGCAGCTCAACTACTCTTCGCCCAGCCCCTCACGCCCCTGCACTCATCCTGCATGGCTTCCCGCCTCCATAGGGCTCCCCGATGGAGGAGGGGGCCTGGGGTGCAAGGACTGATAGCTGTTCTCCAACAAAGGAGAAGCCCTGAACAAGCGAGACTAAACACAGGAGCCAGGAAAAGGAGAGACTGAAAGCCTTCATTTTGGGCCCCAAATGCCCAACAGCCCGTCTTTCTTCTGCCCGATTCCTTCGTCTGCCTTCTGTTCCTTCTATCTCAGCTCCCTTTCCCATTCTGATACCTGTATTCCCTGATCCTTCAAGATGACCAGACACCCTCTCAAATCCAAGTGCACCCCTCTTACGTCTGAAAGTACCACACAGCCAGAGAACCAAGAAGAAAAGTGAGTCTCAGCACTCCTGCCTCTCCGGTCTTCTCCAGCATCGAACACCTGAAGGCAGAAGCCAAACCGGCCAGGTCGTGTTGGTGGGCACAGGTGAGGCGGGCCTCCGAGGCTGCCCTCCAGCCCAGGCATGACCTCCGGCAGCACCAGCTACGCCCAGGCCATCAGGCATCAGGGGGGCCCTCAACCAGCCCCGCAGCAGAGCTTTTGCCCAAAGCCCTCACCTCCTCCTGACCCAGCTTCTTCCCCAACACCATCTAGCAGCAAGGAGAGAAAAGAGAACCGCATAGGAGTGCTCTGGTCCAGGGACACCCTTTAAATCATCGTCCCGGCACGCTGATGACGCAGGCCTGGCCGGGACCCCACTGCTCCGTGCTCCACCTATTTGCATTTTTGTGGGGAGAGTCAAAGACCCATTAAGACTGTGAGGAATCCGGCATTTTCCAGTCTCCCAGCGCCATGAATTCTAAGGGAGATTAAATCCTTTTGCCCCGCCCACTCTGACAGACCCGTGAGTTGGCGCCAGTGGCACACAGGTAAGAATCATGCAGAGTAAGCGCGGCGCTCTGATCCTCATGGGCGCGAGGAGAGAGAGCCTCTCGCTTTCTGGGGGATGCTGGCACCCAAGGGGCATCAATCACCCTGGAGAGCAGCGGGGAGGAGAGGCCGCACGCCCATGCAAAATGACTCTCTGCAGCCCTAATGAAGGCCGGCGATGGATGGCCACCCGGGCTCGTTAATCAGAAGAAGCACGCTGCCGTCTGCCCACCCCCACCCCCCCGCGCCCCGCCGCCAGGCCCTCCTGCGCCCTCATCCTGGATTGATCTGTGGCACAGTGACTCTCAGATGTCTCTGCGCCTAGGGCCCCTGCAGGCACCAGTAGCAGCCACAGAGCCAGGGGCCCCCCGGGGGAGGGCTGTGGTAGGGGCCTGGGGATGTGCAAAGGGGCAGGGCAACCAGTCAGAGCAGGAAGGAGCGGCGGCTAGCAGGCAGGCCTTGGCCTTCTCGTGGACACATCCTAGACCAGACTGGGGCTGCTGAGTCCCAAGGGGCCACCAGAGCTGAAATGACCCCTTGGGGTCGCTCCGCAGCGCACCTCCCACCACATGCATGGCAATCTCCTTCCAGGGGTGTGCAATCCTCGGCATGGCCCTGCAGAGGCTGCTGCTGTCTCATGGCACCGTTCTCCTGGCATCCAGCCTTCATGCCCAGCCGCCCGCCGCCCCCCCCCCCCCCCCCCCAGAGAGCCAGGCGCCATCCAGAAAGGCCCAGAGTGATCAGCCAGCCACCCTATCGTTCTCCACCCAAGGAGACTGGGTGGAGAGGGTCCAGGCTCACATCACATGCTGATGGCAGGGCCAGGCCTACTCCCCAGGTCCACCGTCTCCTGGTCTGTTCCCTCTGACAAGCTTACGTGGAGACAGCCTCCCTTCTCCACGTCTCACTTTAGCTGCTTGTTAAGTGGCAACAATTGCATAAAATGTCTCCTCTGTAGCTGAGGGTGCTGTCCTAAGGCTTGGTGTGGATGGGTGGCTTCTGGGTTGTGATGTGGCATTTATCCAGCCCCCAGAGCCTCACAGCTCTGGGAGTGTGACAGTTCCGGCCCTGGGGGCTTTTAGGCACCAGACGGCCCCCTGCCCTCCCTTTCTGTGGCAGAGGGCAGGTGAGGTACTCCCGGCCAGGGCGGGAGAGAAGCAGGACTCTGTGGCCACCAGGCCTGCCAGCCCCCAGCTGTGGAAACCCAGCAGGACCCCTCGAAGGCTAACAAGGGAGCTTTGCTTGGGGCCTCAATATCTCTGGAGACATTTCTGCACAAAGGCATGCATTGCAGGTGTTTGCAAGGCTTGGGAAGGACACTAATGGCATCGAGGTTGTCTGGGGTCTTAGGAAACGCAGGATGCCAGGAGGCAGTCAGTGCTACTGATTGGGAAACACAAGTAGAAGTCTTCCCGGGGCGCTCTCCAGGTGTCTTGGTGATGCTGGAGCATTCTCAGGAGCAGGAATGACAGGCTGGCCCTGACAAGGAGAGGCACAATGGCAAAAGGTCCATTCCTGGGGGCAGGAGGCATCCGTGGAGTTACAAGAGCTGCACTGGAGGGGCCTTGGGCATCACGCCATTGGCCACCACACCGCTCAGCTACAGGAGGCCAGAACTGTGACCTCGCAGACAGGAGGGAGCCATTCCCCTGGCAGGTTCCTTTCATGGGCTCTGCTACTGGGGGCCTGTTCGCTCCCTCTACCACCATGCAGATGACAGCGGTCATGGGGTGCAGGAGGGCAGGATCAGAGCCAGGACACACAGGCCATCACAAGCAGTTAAAGATCCACCCCACAGAACAGGGGGAAGGACGAAAGGCAGAGAATGACTGAGGCTGCCCTGAGGGTACAAGGTGAGGCATGGGATAGAATGGGTGGCTTCAACCATCAGGGAGGCTCCTGGAGGAGGAGTGATGGGGCCTCCCCCTTGCAGCCTGAAGCCTTTGAATCTGGGGCCTGATTCACATAGCAGGGCTGGCCACATCAGTGGGTTCCCTATTTATCTGTGGCCACAGGCGAGGCAGAGAGGATCCACGGAGGAGACTGACATCACTCACACAGCCTACAAGCCACTGCGGCCAGGGAACCACCAGAGGAGCAGCCCAGAACTCAGGCCCTACAGAGCTGGAGCGCCTGTGAGGGGTGGCCTACATCCTCGGGTGCAGGAGGAGAGCAAGGGCTGGGCGGCCAGGCAGGCTTCCGGAGAGGATGAGAGGGACTGTGGCCGGGCCTCGGAGAGCTGGAGGGATGTGGTGGGGTGGAGGGTCGGGTGTGATGAGAACAGATTCTCTACCAGAGGCTCTTGTGTGAGAGGTAGCAGAAGCACAGTTCCTGGTCTCTGACAACAGGAAGTCGGGGCCTCTGGAAATCTCCTCCTCCTGTTAGGGGCTAGAAGCTCATGGGAAGGGTCGCTCGTGGACTTGGCCTTGCATTCTTCCCACTGGGGTGGGGCAAAAGTTTCCTTGAGGGGCTGGAACCTCAAGATTCTCCATGGTGGTTTTCTGGCCAAGAGAACAGACTTCTAGAAAAATCAGGCCTGCATTTCTCCTCCTTTTGAACTGAGAAAAGATTAAGTTCAGTGGCCCGGGATCTGGAGCTCTGTTCCCTGCCCTCCAGCTTGGACTGATGACCAGTCCAGACCTCATCTGCCCACTCCACTTCCTGCCTATCCAAACGCAGTCAGGGACTGGGACCAAATCCAGGCACTGCTCTCAATTCAGAACCTCTCAAGGGGTAAAAAGCTGCAGAGACTTGGTGCATTCCTCCTCCCCAAGCTTCAGCCTCTGATCCAGCACCCTCACCAATCGGCCATTCAATGTCTGCTTGCATACCACCCAAGACGAGGCACTCACTACCTGTCCAGATGGGCCATTTTCTTGTCAGATAGTCCAAACTGTCAGAGGCTTGGCTCCTGGGATTTCCTTCTTTGGCCCTTGCTGTGCCCCAAAAGGGTCCCCACAGAAACAACTGCTCCCCTTTCTTCACGGCAGCCCTTCAGAGTATGAGGGGCAGGACCTTCTGAGTTTCCTCTCTTCCAGTCCCACACTCCTGGCTCCATTAGCTGTCCTTCCAGCCCTACCACCTCTGACGGTTTCCCAGCATCACAGGAGAGAGAAGGGGGCTGTCACTGCCCCAGTGGGCACATTCTACCTCTCTCCTCATCTCCCTGTAGATCCCCTTAAGAATCCCACCAAGCATGCCAGGGTCTCCCTGGGAGAAAGGAGGCTCCTCAGAGCTCTGAATCCATCGCCAGCTCCCCCTCCTCCCTGCCTTCTCCCCCCTCCTCCCTCTTTGTGCTGTTGTTGCTGCTTAACAGGGTATCTCTGGGATGGATAGTGTGTTCAGCTCTGGCTGGGAATACATCTGGCCTTTCCCAGCCCCGCCCTTGTCCTCACGGAGCTGGTGGAGGTCTAGGGAGAACTGGGCCCAGAAAATGGGTCAGTGGAATCACTTGAGAACTCACAAAAGCCCTCCACGTAGTGCAGAGTGACAGGCACAGAGAAGAAACCCCTGCCCTGCGTGCTGCCCACGTGGGATGCTGTGGGGGCCTGGGAGCCCTGAGCATAGAGGCTGGAGCCCTGGGCCCTGGGCCTGAGAGAGCCGACGGGAAGGGTCGGAGGTCACAGAGCTGCAGAGTCCCAGGGGCTTGATGTGGTCCCCGCCTCACGCAGTCACTGGGGGTATCAGCACCTCCATCCCTGACACACTGGGGCCTCTGGATGGGTATACAGAAGGCCCCACATCCTGTGTTTAGATTCTGAGAGATGAGAGCTTGTCAACAGGAAGACACTCCAGGCTTCCTAAGGGTGGGAAATGTGCCTGGAGGGTCAGACACTGAACACGGGCCCCTCCGTGTCTGCTGTGAGGACGGGGGAATGGATCAGCGACCAAATCAGTGAGGGAACGAGACCCTAGCAGGGCCACCGACTCTGGCCTACAGCATCTCAGGGGAGGCAGCTTATCTGGAACACACTGGTCCCTAACTCTGGAGCAGGAGACCCTGACTTTAAGGGCAGCAACACGTTGGATGCCTGCAGAAGGAGGCCAAATTCTGGCACACGGGAGGGGAGAGCGCAGGTGAGGCAGGTGTGGGCATGGATGACGACCATTCTTCGCTTTCCCAACTGGTGAAATGTGGACAGGTTCCAAGACTTCTATTAATTTTCAAATTGAATAATACAACCAAGGGTACAATCTTTCTTGTAAAATGTCTATTCTCTTTACCTTCTCATTAGTACTACTGGCTGGCTTTCTTGGGAAGGAAGGTGCCACCTTTTCCCCACTTCATAAGAGTTACTCTAATGGACATACACAATATAATGATGATAAATGGCAAATAGCAAAGCAACTGTGTCCCTCCTGGCAGGTCCCCTGGTGCTGTGATTCAAGTTCACATCTCAGCAAAATGACATGGAACTTCTACAACAGTCAAAACTCAGTGTTAAATTTGGGAACGGTCAGAGACAATGAGCTGTGTTTTCTTTATGTTTCACTAAGGTCCTTGGGCCCGCCTACCCTTCCTTTAGAAAAATGATGCCCAGCTTTACTTACCAGCAGAGGTAAACACACACCTGCCTCCTTCAGAGGACCCCGGCCTTGTCAGCCATGCTGTAGCTAGGAGAGCACTGGAGTTGAAGTCGCAAGACATGGGTTCTAACCAGGCTGTGTACATAAGAGCAGTGTGGCCTGGGCAACCCACACAAACTCGCTGAGCCCCAGATTTCTCACAGGTAACATGGGTGCAATATATCTGCTTCTTAAGGAAATATGAAGATCAAATGAAATGCTATTTGTAGAGTGTCTATTACTATTCCTAGCCCATAATAACAACTCATCAATATTATCTATTATTATTTCTAAACAGTTGGATTAAAAAAATATGCTTTTTATGAAGGGTGTAGGTCTGTGTCTAGACTCTTTTTTTTTTTTTGGCATGTGGATGTCTGGTTTTTCCAGCACCATGTTTTGAAGAGACTATCTGTGCTCCATTTTATTACCTTTGTTCCTTTATCAAAGATCAGCAGACTATCTTTATGTGGGTCTATTCCTGGGTTCTCTGTTATGTTCCATTGATCTATTTCTCTATTCTTTTTGTCAATATCACAGTCTCGATTACTGTAGCTTTATAGTAAGTCTTGAAGTTGGGTAATGTCAATTCTCCAATTTTGTTCTTCTCCTTCAACATTGTGTTGGCTATTCTGGGTGTTTTGCCTCTCCATATAAATATTAGAATCATTTTGTCAATATCCACAAAGTACTTGCTGGGATTTTGATTGGGATTACATTGAATCTATGATCAAGTTGGGAAGAACAGACATCTTGGCAATATTGAGTTTTCCTATCCATGAACATAGAACATCTCTCCATTTATTTAGTTCTTCTTTGACTTCATTCATCAGTTTTATAGTTTTTCCTTCTATAGTTCTTGTACATATTTTGTTAGATTTATACACAACTATTTCATTTTGGGCAGTGCCAACGTATGCTTTTTATAAATAGTCCTTTTCTAGCTTTTAGAGTCTATAAATGTCTTCACAAACATTATCACATTTCAGAAGACCATTATGAGATAAGCATTAGCCCTACACAAACTCTCTGAGCCCCAGCTTGAGATCTTATTACACAAACTGGACATAATACCATCAGTTGAATGGGTCTTAGCTTGCATTCCCCCAGATCTATACAGGTGATACGCCGTCTTGGCTGGGGAGAAACATAGCTCTAGGGGAAGTCCTCCAGCCCAGCCCAGGAGTACACCCTCCCAGGTGGTCTTAGTTTACCACTGACCCTCAGGAGCTGGGCTGCTAGGATGTGTACTACAATCACCTATGCTGGCAGCTGGCCAACTTTCTATAAAGGTCCAGATAGTAATTATTTTAGGATTCAAGGGCTATAAGGTCTCTGTTGCAGCTATTCAACTCTGCCATTGCCACTGCAGCCTGAAAATAGCCTGCAGGCTACTGTTTGTGCATCCCTTGTCCAGACAGGCAAGGGTTCTGGCATGGACAAATGTGCTACCAAAATTTGTTCAGCGATATTTAAATGTTTTCTTATAATTTTTGATCAACTAACTCATTATTTTAGCATACAATAATAACATATCTTTCTAGCCATTACTATAACTACAGACTTCCACAGAAGGCTTTGTGACCTGCAGAACACCAGAAAGACACCAGCGGGGACCATGGGAATATTTGTGAAAGAAAACAAGCTTAAATAAGGTTTATATTCACAGGTAATTTTAGCAAAGTGTACCTACAGAAGACAACTGGCCCAATTCTGGCCTGTGATGCTGCCCTCTTGGGGCAACTTGTTTCTCCCAGATTTGGGAGGGAATTTGAGTCCTTCCTAGAGGATCTGAAGGGAAACAGGAGAATCACGGGGAGCATAAGCCTCATTCACCACTAACGAATTTGCAGAGGAACATGTACAATTAGGGTGTTTGTCAGCGGGGAGTCTGTGGACCTGGCACATAATGGAAACGTGTCATCACAGGGTCACTCAGAAGGGCCCTGGGCTCAGGGAAGAGTCCCCTCTGATCTGCTGGGACCACAATCAGAGGCATGATGAAGGAGATGGGAGAAAATGCGGCACAGCCAAACCAGGTGGCAGAAGCAGAGAAGTGAGCAGACGGGCCAAGAGGGCTTCAGAAGGGAAGCCAACAGCAAGAGGCTCACTCGTTACAGGCCAAGACCTGCCCAGGAACGATGGGGAGATGGCAGGGCTCTGTCCGCCTCCCTCAGCCTAGAGGGCAGCTGGGGGAAACGGACACCCCAAGGCCCCCGTCACCACCCGGCAGAAAACGTAGCTGAGGCTCAGTCCAGGTTTGGCCAGACCTCACAAGCAAAGGAGGGCTGGGGTCAACAGGGTTACTCCTCGGAGCCTCCAGCATAAGAGACAGCTCTAAGCAGCGCTGTGATGGCAGGTTCCCATGGCTATCTCCAAAACTCCTCCCACAGTGAAGGGGAAACCGGTGGGTCCACGAAGGCCAGACAACAGCCAGCGAGCTGGTGAGATCAGGGGCGAGCCCTCTCCAGACCTGGCTCGTGTTACCGTGCATGGCTGTAATGGGTGATGGCTGGGGCTCCTGGATGAGGGGGCTGGAACCCACCACACCTCCAGCGGGGAGAAGCAAGGGCCAGCATAGTGAGTTGAGTTTTGCGTCCCCCGAAAGATGAGCCCAGGTCCTATCCCACAGACCTGTGAATGAGACCTTTGAGGACCTCGAGCTGAGATCAGCCTGGATTTAGGGTGGGCCTTAAATCCGATGACAGGTGCTCTTAGAAGAGCAAAGAGAGAAAGAGATCTGACACACAGAGATGCACAGAGGGGAAGGCCACATGAGGACAGACACAGACACTGAATTTCTGCACTTATAACTAAGGAACACCAAGCCTCAGTACCACCGAAGCTGGGGGCGTGACGGCTTCTCCCTCAGAACCTGAAGAAGGAAGCACCCGGCTGACACCTTGGTTCCAGACTTCTGGTCTCCAGAACAGCGAGAGAATAAATTTCTGTTGTTTTAAGTCCCCAATTTGTGGTGGTGGCTTTTGTATGTTTGTTTGTTTTTTCTTTCACAGCAACCGTAGGAAACTAATTCAGCTGGGAATGGCGTGTCCCTTCCACGATCCCAGGGGCATGGTCTGTCTTGTCTGCCTTCTGTCCTCAGCCCCAGGCTCATTGTAAATATACCACCTGCTCTGGGCTTGGATAGTCAGGACCACCTGAGGCCCTGAGCTGGCTGACAGGTGGTCCCTGGGCCTGAGGGTGAGACAAGAAGTGAGTGGTCAGCTGGCCAAGGCACTGGCCTGAAGGCTGTGGGCTTCTCTGGCTTGGCTCAGGAGGTCCTGAGCTCAGGGGCACTGGGGCAGTGAAGTGAGGAAGTGCCGCAGGGGTTCAAGGGTCTGCTGGAAGCAGAAGCTGGGTTCTTGGCAAGCCATGACCCCGGGGCTTGAGGCTGTCCTGAGAAATGCCCTCATCACTGCAGTGTCCAAAAGAATCCTTGGAGCCAACTGGTATAGACTACCAGGGCTCGGGGGAGGAGAGAAGAGCCTGGGGTGGTCAGGGAAGGCTTCCTGCAAGAGGCAGACAATAGGCACAGCTTGGATTATGCAAAGGATTTGTGTGAGAAGAGAAATGAGAGGCTGGAGGGTTTGGAGCAGTGTTTCCCAAAGGGTAATTTGTGGAGCTGGGGAAAGAGAACATGTGTTTCAGGGGGGAAATAAGTAGTCGGTCAAATCAGTTAGGGAAGTTAGTTAAGCCAGTGTCGTTACTGCAAGACTCTTCAGAGTGAGGGTGAAGGGGTGAGCTGAGAAGTGGGGCTCCAGGGAAAAAGACAGTTCTCAGTAGCTGCCACTGGACAAGCTCTCTGGCTGCCAAGAAGAGGGATGGTAAATGGACAGGGGAGTGTGGCCATGGCAGGGCCAGGCTGGCGTCAGCTGGTTGGACCATCCTCACCACCCTCAGCCATCCTTCCACATCACTCAGGAGCTGGGCATGATGCCGGAGGTGAGGGGGGTCCACATCTGGGTTGGGGGCATCTCTGATAAGAACCTGGTGGGCAAAGGTCCCCTCACACATGAACACAAGCAACTCCATCTTTTCTAGTGAGGAGGAAAACTTCCTAATTAAAAAAGAAGGCAAGATGACAGGCACAGACTGTGTTTATCTTCATTTTATATCCTTTATGATGAACTTAACGACAATGTTCCACTTTGGTAGAACTACAGTGCCCCTGAACAGCACATCGATCCTGATTTGGTTCATTCGCAGCTCACTCCTGGGTAGGAATCCCTGCCCCAGTTCCCCAAATGGTGCTTATTTCAAGAAGGAGCAGCGGGAAGTGGAGAGGGTGGGAAGCAGCCTCGTGCCTGGGGTAGCCCCTTCACTACCCCTGAGCCCAGCCCAACCCAGCTCATCCCTTCACCCCATTCTGAGGGCAGCACCTGCTCCCAAGATCCCTGCCTCCCAGCATCCCTGGTCTCTGGAATTCTCTCCCTGCTCCTAGCCTGGGCAGTGTCCCAAGCAGTACACAGCAGAGGGCCCCCAGGCCATACTGACTGGTCCTGTAAAGCCACCCACCACACGCTGCCTTTGTCCTGCTCCCTTCCCTTTGCACCCACCTAAGCATCTTTACCCAGCAGGCGGTCACTGCAGATGTGCTGAACTGATGGATAAAGCTTGTGTGCTTTCCAAAGCAGAACTTCACCTTCCTACCTAGGTCCACAGTGGCTGGGTGGTCAGGAACCCCAGGGTGACAACAGGAATGTTAGAGACCACGGAGGGCGACTGGAGGGCCGTGTGGAGGTGAGGCAGGGCAGTGCCTGCCATGGGCAGAGTCAGTCTGGGAAGTCCGCAGATGGTGCAAACTCACAGATCAAAAGTGTTGGCTTCCAGAGAGGCTCCTGGGCCCCTTCCACCAGCAATTTCCATGGCTCCAAGGAGGAGGCTGATCCCGGGTGGCATCTGAACCTCTCCATCTGCAACTTACCAGAGTATCTGAAAAGGTACGCTGCCGAGGGAGGGGTCTTTCTGCAGTTATTGGAGGGCGAGGCAGACCCTTCTGATGGACCGGCCCCACCCATCCACCACCCAGCTGCCTCCACCCACCTCCACGTGGCCTGAGGGACGGCCTGGTGACCAAGAGACACAGCTGCTGCCCCCTCACCCCTACATTGCTTTTGCAGATGCAGCTGCTGTGGACGTCGTCTGTCTCTCAAAATGCAGCCCTGTGACTGGGGATCGAGCATCTGCCACCAGGTGCAAAGCCCCTCCCTCCCTCCAAAGGCCCGGGTTAAAACACAGAGGTGCGAAAGAGAGGCTCAGTTAACCAAAACAAGCAACTTTCTGTCAAAATAAATCTCCTTCAGACCAGCTAAGCTTGAGAATATTGTACAAACACTATATTTAGACGCTTTGAGGCAACTTTTCAAGTTTGTGTTCCCTAAATCACATCCGATGTCTTCCCTGACTACCTCACAACTGGTGATCAGCCACAGAATTCATTTCCTCACTCCCACGCTTGGGACCCACAGACACTAGCTTCGGTTTGCACCCTCAAATCTCCCTGCCAAAGCCCCTCCAGCCCCTCCATCTGGAGGAATTTCTCCAACCCTGAACTCCCCCCTACCCCCCACCCCCTGCAAAGAGAGTCCGACCAACCCCTAGCTCCGCAAGTGTAAGGGCCCGACAACCCCGGACCCTCCTCCCCACAGGTTCTGAGGGGAGGATGTCTTCCCCGCGGAGCTCACCCACTTCCTGAAGACTCCGCCCTCCCCGGCCCCTCCCCACCCCCTCCCCACCCCCGCAGCTGTCTGCGTCCCTGAAACAGAAGGGAATATTCTGAACAGAGAATTAACAGCAAATTCAACGGGTTTCATTGTACCCATTCATGCACGAAATGACTGTGGGAGGTAAACCGAGAAAAACCAAACAGACCATGCACTGCGACAATCAGAGGGCAGAATCCCGCCGAAGAAGGCAGTGATAGAGGACGGAGGCGCCAGGCAGTAGGGCTCCTAATGGGTCAGAGCCCAGCGGTCTCTCTTCCCACGCTGGGATTCTTCCTCTCCACGGGGCGTGGAGGGAGGGGGGGGAACGCTGGGACGTAGCTGAGGCTCCTTCCAGCGGCGGCCCGTCCCACTACGGGTGGACACGCCCTCCTGAAAATGGCCCAGGGGGCGGCCCCTCTCTGGAGAACAGGCCTGGCTCCTCGCTCAAGCAGGAGCAGCTGCTCGCACTGCCTCTGCACTCAATCAAAAATGGTCCGGCGGCAGCCAATCAGGGCCCACAGTCCTCCGGACTTTCCCTTCACAGGCACATCTGGCCGCCCTGGGGTCGAGGCAGAACTGCTCAGCACAGGTGTAACGTGTGAGCCCATCAGTCTCCTGGGGATTCTTCAGAACCCGGGATGTACAGCAACAGAATGATAACCGGCTTTAGAGCACCGGATAATTTTTTTTTTTTTTTTTTTTTTTTTTTTGCGGTACGCAGGCCTCTCACTTCTGTGGCCTCTTCCGTTGCGGAGCACAGGCTCCGGATGCGCAGGCTCAGCGGCCATGACTCACGGGCCCAGCCGCTCCGCGGCATGTGGGATCCTCCCGGACCGGGGCACAAACCCATGTCCCCTGCAACGGCAGGCGGGCTCTCAACCACTGTGCCACCAGGGAAGCCCCCATGAACACCGGATAATTTTAAACAACCCCACAAATCTCTTTTCTGTCAGCTCTACCTGGTTAATCTATTATCTGATTCCCATCTCTGGAGGGTGCCCGGGCCCCTCCCCTTGCAGAGGCCTCTTCAGCCTCCTCCCTAGAAATAAACCTGGTAAAGGTGCGTGCAGCCCGGGCTGGGTGGGAGGGGAGTGCCCAGGGGCAGCGGTGCGAGGATTCCGACCTCCAGCCCCCAGGACCTCCTAAGAAGGGGATTCTCAGAAAGGGCAGCATAGTCCCAGGCAAATTCATTTTTAAGCGCAAGGGATGCTGCTAAATGTGCCAGTATTAACATGCATGCCGACACACGCCAGGCCCTGGGGTGAGCTGCGGCTTCTCTCCTGGCCTGACTGATGAAGAGGCCAGAGAGGGGGTACAAGGAGCCCCACCCCTCCCTTCCCCCACACACCCATCCTAGCTCTTCCAGCACCAATAGGAGCTACCTCGACAGCCAGACCCATGAGCTGCAGGTGTACCTGGGATGCAGGAGCCCAGACTAGAGCCCCGGGCAGCTGCTCAGAGCCTCACCTGCCTTAAGCACCTCCCACAAGGCATATCCTTCCCCCAACTTGGCAAAGAGCAGCCCAGAGCTCAATTGGGGTGCCTGAACTTCTATTTCTGTTTTTTTTGATACACAAAAGAAGATGAAAGAAAAAGTTAAGCTTTAGTCCTACAGAACATACAGATGGACCCTGATGCTCTCGCTTGGGCCATGGTCATGGTCCCATGTCGGGTGCAGCTTCCGAGGTGTCCTGGGAGCCGAATGGGAGGCAGCACAAGGGAGGGGAGCCCAGGTGTCCTAACTCTGTTCATTTCCAGGGTGATGTACTGGCAAAGAGCACTTACAGCTTCTATGATCTGGTTTAGACAAAACCAATCCTTACAAAGGTGGAATAAGTGGTTTTAAAAGATTCTGGCAAAGAACGCACAAGTTGAACCATTCCAACACTGCACGCGGTCGGTCGTAAGCCCATGAGCCTGAGGGAGCTGACGCTCACCCCACCCCTACTAATAGCTCTTTATCAGCCACACGAAGAGCTAAAAGCCGTGACAGTCTAATCAGATCTGACAAGAAATTGGCCAAAAACATCAAATAATCAGGAAGACTATTTGAAATATGGATATACATCTACTACTGTGAATGATGAATCTCCCCGAGTGTATATTTTGCCTTGCTGTACAAGCTAATGAGATTAAGAAGCCATTTTCATCATAGTGAGATAGTTTAAAATATTGCTTATTTCATCTTTATCTGATTTTTAATAATTTTTATTTTATTGAATATATTAAAATGCACAGAATATATAAGCACACACGCATTCACGAAGTACATAAATATACAAGTACTGGGGTGGTGTTCGGCCGGGGGTGCTGGAGGTGTGGAGATTCCCCACCGTCTCAGTGGGTGGCATCAGCCTCCTGCTAGAGACCCAAGCCGAAACCCCGACCCCGTCCTGGCTCCCCTCTCTCACCTGTGTTGTCTGTCATCTCGTTTCCGTGTTTATTCTCTGAATACCACCCAATAAGTCCATTCACATCCATTCCCACTGCCATCACCCCACCCAGGCCAGCCCCCTCTCTTCTGGACAACTACATCAGCCCCTAACTGCCGTCTCACTCCTTTTCTTGCACCTCCCAAATTCATTCTCCATCTTGCAGACAAGTCAGGCTTCCTGAAATGCAAATCTGATCATATCACTCTGACCCAGAAGCTTTCAATCACTTCCCATGGATCTCAGGGAAAAGTCCCAGCCCCCTTCCCTCCTTCTTCACATTGCTGTCACCCTCATCATCCTCGTCACCAACAGCATCCACTGATTCCTGTCTATTTGCCAGATGCTGGTGCTAAAGGTTTTGCATCTGCCGTCTCTTTTCATCTCCACAGTCCCTTTAGGAGGTAATCACAGGGATTGTGCCCATTCTACAGATGATGCTTAAAGAGGCTGAGAGACTGCCCAAGTTCCCACAGCACTGCTCTGCCTCTGCTTCCAGCCCAGCCCTCTTTTACCACGGTGCTGACCTTGCCACCCACCTCCCAGCTCCTCCGAGCTGCTCAATTCTGACATGTCCTCTCAGACGCCCAAGCCTCGATTCATGATCCCCTCCCTTCCCTTCTCCTGGTGACTCTTCTCGCCCAGCTGGCTTCAGCTTAGATGCTGCAATCAATGAGATTTCCTCCCCCGGGAGGCCACAGCCACCAATGGCTGCCAAACCACCCGGGAAAAGCCTGTGTGGAAACCAAATCGAACCTGAACCTGTCCAGATCAATAGGTCTGACTCTCAGCTTACAGGACGTCCGGGGGACCAGGGAACATACTAACCAACACCACGGGGTTTGATCAGCAAAATCCAGACTCTGTAGAACTCTACAGGACATGTAATCTGGTTCATTCAACAAATACATTACATGGGAAAATATAAAGGGTGGGGAAAGCTGTGGATTAGAAGAGGCTTGAGAGACAAGTCAACCAGACATAATGTGTGGATCTTGTTTGGATCCCAATTTGAATAAACCAGCTGTAAAAACATTCATGAGACACGCAGGGTAATCTGAACACCGACCGGCTATTTGATAACACTAAGGACTCAGTGCTGATGTCTTCAGATGTGATAATGGTGCTGTGGTTATGTTACACAAGGAAAACATGCATGTATTTATGTAAAATATAATTTATGTTTATTAAAATTATGATAAATAAGTTGAAAAGATGAAAGCTTTTTAAAAAGCAGATTGTCTTCCAAGCCCCCAGTTATGAATGAGGTACTTGTATGAACTTTCAAAGAATTCCGGAAATTTCCCATCAGCCCTGTCATCACACTTTTGAGTAATGATTTCATTAAGTCATTACAGTCCTTCTTCCCCGTGTCACTACAGTCACAAGCTTTGTGAGAGCGGATATGTGTCTTTTGGTTAGTGTTGGGTGGACACATGTGAGTGCACACACACGCACGCACACACATCCCCCACCCCCTACACACACCGGCAAGCACCTCTACTCGCACACAAGCACGCCCGCCCTCACGTTCGCACATGTTCTGCCCAAGTCCACCTCTCACTGGGCCCCATGAGCCCAAGCTCTTCCTCAAGAGGCTCCAGGACTTCCTGGAAGCGCTCAGTCCAGGTCACTTCAGAGTGTGCTTGAAAGGTCCTGATCTCTCAGGCTCCCCTCCACACACCTCTGCTGCCTATAACCCACCCTACACACACCCCTGCCAAAATCTTCCTTAACGACCACTTTCACCCTGCCTCTCGCTGGTTCAAAATTCTTCTCAGGGCATTATCTTCACTCAGACTGCTTTAAAAAGTGAGTAGCCAGTAAGCACCTGCACTGGGCGAGGCCCACTGGCAGATCTAAAGACGGAAAAGGCACCACCCCTGCACCCAAAGGCCTCAGCTTCTCAGCCAGAATGAGTTCGGTTATGACCACCGTGTCTGAGCACCTACTTCGCCCTTTACCTGCATCACCCGACACGATTCTCACAGCAGCCTCTGCAATAGGCTCTACCATCACATTTCCACAGAAAAAGGAACTGAGGCTCAAAGGAGATGGAACCTCAGAATACACTGCACCCAGAACCTAATTCCAACCAAGGTCCTGTCTAACTCCCAAGTCCATTCACCTCGGACGGTTTCATCAGCTTAGACACCAACCGCCTCCACCACCCACCCGGCCCGGGTCCTGCCACTCCTGGCCTGGGGGCACCAAGCCCCGGGGCCATCAGTCTCCCCACCACCTTGCAAACTCACCAGGTGTGGTCCATTGTCCCGCTGTGCCATTCCCTAGAAAGCCCTTCCCCTCAATTAGCTCAAAGTCTTAGTGTGTGCTCTGGATGGTTGAAAAATAGGGAAGAGATGAACTTTAGGATGTGATCGACACTATCCCTGCAAAGATATTTATTCTGCCTGACAGAAGGGGGGGGCTTAAGCTGGGGCTTAGTGCATGAGTAGGAATATACTAGTCAAAGAAGCATGTAAGGGCATTCTAGGCAAAGGGAAGAGCAAGGGCAAAGGCACTGAAGCATTCAACAGCGAAATGCTGGGCGGGGGTGGGGGGGAGTGTTAGCAACGTGCCTAGTACAGAATCTCAGATACATTGGCAAGAGTGAATGAACACCCCAGGCCAACCTCAGTTAGGAGCAGTTTTACTCTCTGCCTAGAACAGCCAGCAAAAAATGTTCCATAAAAAGAATCTGAAAAAGAATGTGTGTGTGTGTGTGTGTGTGTGTGTGTGTGTGTGTTTAACTGAATCACTTTGCTGTACACCTAAAACTGACACAACATTGTAAATCAACTATACTATAATTTTTTAAAAGTTCCATAATCCCTAGGTCCCCATGGCTGAGGAGGATGATAACAATGGTGATGAAGAAGTTGATGATGAGTGATGGAACTCATGCATCACGAGTCTGCAGTGCCTTTTCTACTCCTAACCCCTGGGAAGCATCCTGCATGCAACTCAGGCGATATGAAGAACACACGGCCCGCCTCTTGCCCTCCACTCCACTGACCAGCACCTTGGAAATTAAGAAAACCGCTGCCCCACACAGTACTCCCTCGGGGTGCCGGCCCGAATCAGAATCCTGCGCATTGCTAGGCCTGAGCCCCTAGCCCATGCGCAGCATACCCAGTGCTGCACAGGTTCATTCCAGCAAGGAAGGGAATCACCAAGGTGCTCCCAGGCCTGCAGGCAGAGCTCCCGAGGGCCGGAGCCCCTCCCCAGAGAAGCCCAGGACTTCTCAGCTTGGAAACGAAATGGCACACATAAGGGGGCGGACACTTCCAGTCCTGAGCGGCAGTCGTTTCCTCAACAAGAAAGCAGACCCCGCACAGACCCCACGCTCCTCCACAGATGGGCGCCTGGAAAACACAGAGTTGCTTCCAGACTACAGATTGTGCCCAAGCCCCATATCACCTGCTACACGCAGGCTCCGCCGTTGCTCGTCTGAAGCCTCCTGGGAGTCGGAGCATCAAGGGCTGTCCCCCCACCAACTACACAGAGGAGCTGAATCGGTGCCATTAAGTGGGGTTGATGGTTAGATCGACCAGGGGAAAGGGGGGACCTGCAGAGGTGGGGCTACAAATTCCACCAGCCCGGCTTCTCCCCCAGCCCTGCCATCAGCACTCCTGCCACGTGATCAAGTCATTTTCGCCTATCTGAAAATGGGGCTGTTAATGAAGCCCATTTATAGGATGATGCTTGGAGTCATGAGGTGATGACTGTAAAGTGTAACTGAGATGAGCTGGACATGAAGTTGATGAGCTGGGATGACAGATATGCAGCCTGTGTGCAGCCACACCTCTCCTCTCACCCACGATAGGCATGGCCGGCGACCCAGGCACGTTCATCCACCAAGTCACCCCCCTCCTCACCCACCCCACTGTCGCCCCACTCGATGCCAGCTGGACGAGATAACATCGATTTGCCTTCTTGGCAAATTAATTCCTTCGCTGATTAATCCATCAGCGAAGCCCCAAGCCACAAATCCCTGAGGGACATTTGATGGCAACATACAGGAGGGCCACAACCTCAGGCCACGGTCCACATGCAGTTTGGGCTGTATGAGAAGAGAAGCTGCCAGCGGAAGGGTCTGTAAAACCCCTCCCTTCATCACAGCACCGAGACCCAGCTGCCTGAGCAGAAAGAGGTTTCTTCCCAGGGAGGATGTGCAGACACACACATACCCGGACTGGGGCCCAGACCAGCACCAGGCTTTCACAGCCGACCACTCGTCCATCATCCATTCAGTGCATCAGTCAACAGCGCAACAGAAGGATCAGGGCTGGAAACTTCAGAGCAGGTGGTCAGGGGAGGCTGCCCAGAGGAAATGCCCCTCTGAGCTCTGGATGAGTTGTGGCCCTGAAGAGACTGGTGGGGAAGGAATTCCAGGCAAAGGAAACCGACGGTGCCCGAAGATTGGCACCCCTGTGAACGAGGACCACTCGGGAAGTGCTGCTTTGCTGGTCTGCACTCCCAGGGTGGCCACGCTCTCCTGTGGGACTGCTGCTGCTCTGACCCGCCTCCCTTTGCCCTTGGACTGAGTCCCAGGTGGTTAGGGAGTGGCTGGGATTGGGGCACCTTCCCTTCAAGATGGTGCGGCCCCTCACCACTCCCCAGGCCAAAGAGAGGTTGGGACCTTTCAGACTCCTAAGGTTGATGAACTGAACTGACCAAGAAAAAAACTATTCTTTAGGGATAAATATGGTGATGGGGCTGGGTGTGCCCTGGGTCTCCCACTCAAACCTGGTTGTGAGAAAGGATCAGGGAGAACCTCTGCCCTCACCCTCTCAGGGAAGCTCTCCGGGGCCCAGCCATCTCAGCAAAGGGCTGGAGCCCTCCTCCTACCACCCCCGTGGTGGCCTCCTCGTGTCCCATCTAGCACAGCCCAGATGTGTCCCAGGGGACGGAAGAGGTGCCATGGGAGGAAGGTGACATTCACCCAGAGAGAGCTTCCCATCAGGGCTAAGACTTCACCAACCTCCATGCCCAGGGACTCTGCCTCCCTTAGGACATGGTCCTGCACTCAGATTGCCACCTCTGTCAACACCAAACCCATGGCGCTTTCTATTTCTGGCAAGTCTTCACAAGTGGGGCTTCCCTCTGAGCCTGACACCCCAGGGAATTACTCCCAGTGAGCAAAGCACTCAAAACACTTGAGGGCAGAGGGTGTGGGGTGGAGGAGGTTGACCCCGCGAAGATCTACAGTGGAGACCAGCCCGCACAGGCTTTGACAGGAGGAAACCAGCAAGTCAACTGGCAGGAAAGTGAGCAATGGGAGTGGAAATAATGTCTGTTATAATAATAATAATATCCAGGGCTTCCCTGGTGGCGCAGTGGTTGAGAGTCCACCTGCCGATGCAGGGGACATGGGTTCATGCCCCGGTCCGCGAGGATCCCACATGCCGCGGAGCGGCTGGGCCCACAAGCCACGGCCGCTGAGCCTGCGCGTCCGGAGCCTGTGCTCCGCAACGGGAGAGGCCACAACAGTGAGAGGCCCGCGTACTGCAAAAAATAATAATAATAACATCCACCACAATAGCATCAACTGTTCTTGGGTGCTTGGGTGCTTATGATGCGCCAGGTATGGTCTCAGCGCCTCTGTTGGTCCCTGATGACTTTGAGGTAGGTTCTATGATTGTCTCCCTTTACTGACAGACAACTCTCATCCAATGGACCAGGTTACAGGAGGGAGGATGCCAGGACTAAAGAGAACTGGTTGGGGAAGAAGCTCAGCATCCATCAGATGCCAAGCAAACCCAGACTGGGCATCTCTGAGATGAGCTCTGCAGGGGGCGGTATGGAGGGCCCTTTGAGGTTTGGGCGCTCTGCCTGGCATCTCAGAGCTTCTTCCCCGGCCTCAACACGCCATGTGCCTGACCTGGTGAGCCATTCAAATGCTGCTCTTTCCACATCTCCCTAGTGATCCCAGAAAGATTCCAGAAAGCCTACAACTCCCTGTTACTGGTGACATGGAAGAAAGCTGGCAAAGGAGCCAAAGAGAAGATTCCAGTTCCTTGTTTGTTCTCAACCCCACCTCATCTTCAAGCCTTGTTTGCCTCTCTTGAAGATGGTTGGCAAAGGCTGCAGAATTTGGGACCAAAATCGAAAGGTAGAGGGTGACCTTATGGACAGACCCGTGTGCCTTACATTTGGGGTTTGAACTGCACCCAGGTCCCCAGGCCAGCCCATCTGTTTCACAATGCAGAAGATAAACCTGGTGTGCTTTTCTGTTATCATCCATCTTCTCTAGCAGTTTCAACTTCAAAAGAAACTTCAGCTGCCCTTCTTAACATTCGGTGGATTTTCCTCCTCGAGCTTAAAGCAGTGAATTCACGTTTCCTTACAAGAGTACTAGAAAGATATTTGAGCGTGTTGGATAGGAAAAGTGCATGTTTTCGGATTCCGTATCTACACACAAAAGGTCTGAGCACCATATTTTACTTTTCAGCTTCTTCCAAGCCTAGAAAATTTCCACTTCAAAACTGTGGCTTTCTTATTTTCTTTGTGGAAAAAAAATGCATTGGTAACAGAGATTATTCTCTCCAAGCTCCCCCTCTGCCCGTGGGTGATCACAGGTCCTCACTCTCCAACAAACCCCTTCTGCGCTGGGCACCAAGGCCACGCCTCTGTCCATCTGAACCCTGATTCTCTGCCATTGGGTAAAATGTTTAATTCTCCGGGCATCCAACAAGCCACCAAATGCAGAGTGAGAAGGCAAGATAGAGGCAGTTTTGATGTCTGTGGATGTCGATTCCTGGGAGCCAAGCTTGGCAGGAAAAGCAAGGCAGCCCACAGGGCCACAGGGAGGGAGCAGGGCAAGCAGAGGGCATTAGGGCTCTCTCACAACACAGACCCCTATTTTGCATTAATTTATTTTAAATGACACCTTCTAAGCTGCAAATACCCAGAAGAAAGGGGAGTGATTATTAACGCAGAAGATCTGGCTATATGTTAAGGAGTGAAAAGCCTGTTTCCCCTGCAGAAACCCAAGGCTGGAGGCTGTCACTCCTTTCAGATGCTGGAGATTTACTGAACTCGAACAAGAAAAAGAGAGGCCTTTGCGGTTCCTCATTCCCAGAGACAAGGAGAAAATGAAAAAACGAGACAGAAAAATACCAGTTAGGGGAATAAAACCATCAGAAGGGGACATCTTCCAAGAACAAAGCACTTGGCTTGTCAACATACCTCTGCAGATGGGAGGTGACCGCAAGAGAAGGCAGGGGAAATGTCCCTTCTACGACTGGTATATCCTCAAACGCTGAACGAAGGCGTGAGTCTCCAAGAGCCCAGGGCAGAGGGTTTGGGGACAGACGCCACTTGTTCTGACATCAGAGCCCTCGTTCCAAACAGAACTCTCCATCATTCTTCCAGAACATTATTTCATTTGCCAGAACCCAAGGAAAGACCCAAACCAACAATCCTGGGCTTCACAAACGGTAGGTAGACAGGGAGAAGGACAATAGAGAAAAACAGACCCTCAGAGAGGAAATGCTAGCTTTCCTGGAGGCTAGCAGTGGCTTAGACAGCCTCCTGGAAGGCTTCTAGGCTGAGAAGCTTTGGTCTTTGCATTTCTGCTTCAAAACGTTCAAACTGTATTAATAGAAGTGTCCTCATATCACCTCACACCTGTCAGAATGGCCATCATCAAAAATCTACAAACAATAAATGCTGGAGAGGGTGTGGAGAAAAGGGAACCCTCTTGCACTGTTGATGGGAATGTAATTGGTACAGTCACTATGGAGAACAGTATGCAGGTTCCTTAAAAAACTAAAAATAGAACTACCATATGACCCAGCAATCCCACTACTGGGCATATACCCTGAGAAAACTATAATTCAAAAAGAGACATGTACCACAATATTCATTGCAGCTCTATTTACAATTGCCAGGACATGGAAGCAACCTAAGTGTCCATCTACACATGAATGGATAAAGAAGATGTGGCACATATACACAATGGAATATTACTCAGCCATAAAAAGAAATGAAATTGAGCTATTTGTAATGAGGTGGATGGACCTAGAGTCTGTCATACAGAGTGAAGTAAGTCAGAAAGAGAAAGACAAATACTGTATGCTAACACATATATATGGAATTTAAGGGAAAAAAATGTCATGAAGAACCTAGGGGTAAGACAGGAATAAAGACACAGACCTACTAGAGAATGGACTTGAGGATATGGGGCGGGGGAAGGGTAAGCTGTGACAAAGTGAGAGAGTGACATGGACATATATACACTAGCAAACGTAAAATAGATAGCTAGTGGGAAGCAGCCGCACAGCACAGGGAGATCAGCTTGGTGCTTTGTGACCACCTAGAGGGGTGGGATAGGTAGGGTGGGAGGGAGGGAGACGCAAGAGGGAAGAGATATGGGTACATATGTATAGGTATAGCTGATTCACTTTGTTCTGAAGCGGAAACTAGCACACCATTATAAAGCAATTATACTCCAATAAAGATGTTAAAAAAGAAAAATAGAAGGGTCCTCAGATGAAGAAACTGAGATCAGGAGTGTGGTCTCACGGCAGCACGGTGAGTCGGGTCCTCCGGAAGCTGAGGCCTCGCTGCCAGTCCCTCCCTCCTTCCACCAGCCACACCATGCTCATCTCGGACATAGTGACAAGGGGCGACCCTGGGAAGGGACACCTCTGGATGAAATTACTAGACAGTTCAACAAGTACAGAGTGAACCCCATGTGCACTGGCTGCAGGAGTACCACTAGGGAGGAAGCTTAGCCCTTCCTCCCCAATGCTCTGGCTTTGGTGGGGAGAAACCAGCATGGGCTCAACTCAGAGAAAAACAGGAATAAAGGAGGGTGGGCTGAGGGTGGGAAGCAGAGGAAGCACATACAAGAGAAAATGCACACTTCAGTGCAAACATCTCCCAACAGCAGAGGGAAGAAAGATGCTGTCACTCTTGGCATTCCTTCCTCCCCTCCCCACCTCCATCCTCCCTTCCTTTCTTCCTTCCTTGCTTCCTTCCTTCCTTCCTCAGTTCACCCACAGGTACTTAGGGGGCAGCACCTGGTCTGTGGATAAAGCCCAGAAAGTAACAGGCAGGAGCCCAACTCTCAGGCAGTCTATGGTCTAGGGGGACAGACAGACATCCCACAAGGAATGGCACAAATACTGATATCATGACCTTTGCACTGACTGACACGGAGGACGCCACCAGTGGGTGGAGTAGATAAGGCGTCCTCACTCAACATAGGGGGCTGGGGGATATGAACATTTCCTGGAAGAAACAGCTTTGAGACTGAGACAGAGGGATGGCTAGAAGGGGCCTGATGAAGGAGGCAGTGCTGGGGCCTGGTAGGATGCAGCAGGAAGAGCAAGGGTGGGTCCAGGGCCCTCGCAAGTCCTTGCAGGTCCAGAACTTCTGAGCAAGTGAAAGGCTCCCACGGGCATCTGCATGGGTGTGCGTGTGGCCAGGGTGGGGGGAGTGTGCACTTGCATTAGAGAGATCTGGGGGGAGACAGGGCAGGCTGGGCCTCCTAGGCCACATTAAGATGTTCTTTGTTTAGATTTATGGTTTGTTTGCTTGTTTTTCTACTGTATTCTCAGGGCTGGGAGAAATCGCTGAAGTGTGTTTGAGGCCAAGCAGCCCATGAATGGATTTGTTTGCTCCTCGTTTCAGGCAACACAGTTTAGGTTTACACTCTTTATATGCATTCTGGATGCAAACAACAAAGGTTTTACAGGCCTACACTTGCTAACTACACAGCTAATTAAGTCTGTAATCAGGACAATCTCTAGGCTCCTGAGACCATTGGCACCCAGGACCACACTATGCAGAGGTGGACCACCCCGGGGACATCTCTTCCTATATTCTTGCAACTTAATTGGGTCTCAGATGGATGACTTGAGATTTCTCATTACATCTGGCTAGAAAAAGCTACAGAGGGCTGATATGGTATGTGTGAGCACGTGCCTTTGTGCAGGCCGCAAGCATCCTCTGTTTGCAAGGGGCTTGACCCAGGCTGCGCAAGGGTGGTGAGCCAGCCGGGGCTCAGCAAAGCAATCCATTTATTATACTTCTGCTGAGAAGAGCCCAGTAAATCAAAGAGACAACCTGACTGCAAACGAATTATACACCAAGAGATAGAATGGAGAGAGGGAGGGAGGGAAGGCGGAGCGGAGTGGTAGCCAATTGGAAAAGGTGAGTATAAAAAGGAAGGGGAGAGGGAAAACCAGGGAACCAGAGACCTACAGGGATGCGGGGAGTCTGAAAGAAATAAAAATGGAGCCTAATTTGTCCATCAGCAGAAAAAGAAAAGTAAAAGCATCCTACCAAGAGAGATCCCATTTGCTGGTTACCTCTAACTTGGAAACACTTGACTTAAAAAACCAGCTGCACTTTGTTCTCCCAAGAGGTCACCTAGGGAGTGATTGATGGGCAGTTACTTTCTCTGGAGAAAGTGTACTGAGTTCTCTTTTCTCATGCAGATAGAGAGGGACCTTCTCTCAAAACAGAGTTAACCTGTTCCTGGTACTCCTGTTGCAAGTAGGCAGCCCAGTCTAAGCATCCTCCAGAAGCAATTGGCCTTTTGGAGGTGGAGATGCTCTTGCTGGGCCAAAGTTGGAAAGGATGTTCCTCTGGGGAGGGTCCCAGCACAGAACTCAGCCCACGTTCCTGTCCCCAGAATATGACAACTGGTGAGCAGCTGTAGCTGGGACACCCCTGGTAGGGACGAGAAGCAGTAGGTGGGCTTCAAGGCCAGGAAGAAGTAGTAGTTCATCTACAACTTAAAACATCCTTTCTCTGGGAAAGTATACTCCTAGATCTAAATGTCTCCCTTACAAATTCAACTCTGAGAAAAGAACCTGCTTGGAAACTGCGAAGTGCTTCTACTGAAGCAGTAAACAGAGAGGACAGAAGGCTGGAAGAAGATCTGCTTAGACAATGAGTTACACCTCGTTCCCAAAATGCATTTCTATGGAAAAAAGGCAGACTAGAGAGAAAATAATATGAGCAGAAATAGGAGGCTGTGGGAATCTGAACAGACCCCTCCTACCTCAGAGGCCATCCTCCTCTGTGACAAGATTGTGAAGGAGCTCATCTCTAGAAGGCTGGAGGTCCGTGGACATTTGGGGACCCAAATAATCATGAGAACTGGCTCATGGTATAAATGTTGAGGCTGTAAGGGGGACTCCAACATCCAGATTCCGCAGGGTGCTTCCCACACAGCTCCCCACCATCCAGACAGGCCTTTGAAATCAATCTTGCTTATGAATACCAGTGCAAAAGTCCTAAATAAATTATTAGCTGAAAATCCAGCAAAACCCTGAAGGACTAAGTGGGGTTGACTACAAAACAAGAATCATTCAATATTAGAGAATCCATAAAATAATTTAACCAGTTTACTAGATCCAGACATTATCTAAGCATCTCAATGGATACTGAAGAGGCAATAAATAATACTCAACACTCATTCTTGGTTTTTAAAAAACTCATAATAAAAGAGAGATAGATGGATATTTTCTGCCACGATGATATATGTCTTTCTCAACACAAAATGTTTAATGGAAAAACAACAGATTTTCCCCATGAAAATTAGAAGCAAGGCAAAAAGTCCAGATTTACCATATTATTGAGCAGTGTTGTGGAGCAGTAGGCAAAACAATTAATACCTAATTAGGAAATCAGGTGTATAAATTGGAAAGGAGGAGACAAAAACAGTCAATGTTAGTAGATATTGTGATTGTACGCCCGGCAAACCCAAGACAATCAACTTGCACTCTGCTCTAAATGGTAAATGGACAGGTTACAAAGTAATATCTAGACAGCCATGGCTTTTATATTTACCAACAGCCAACTGGAAGATACAATAGGAGAGAAAATTCTCACGTATAATAGGACCAAAAAGGACAAAATATCTGGAGATATACTTAATAAGAAAAAAGATGAATTCCATATTCTTGGATAAGAATTCTAAACATCATAAAATGTTAATTATTCCTGAATTAATCTATAAATGTAATCCACTGAAACTGTTGTTTATTTATATGCTCATTTGCAGATAGTTGAGCTAATTCTAAAGTTAAAACAGGAAAACCAACAGGTACACACACTTCAAAGATCAGTTTGACTCTATCTAGGAGGCCTGAACAAGTGTATATCTGATGAACAAGTTATTCCATTCCTGAGTATAGATGCAAAAGATCCATGGGAAATTCTTAGAAATGCACAAGAATGTCAGTAGAAGTACTGTTTATAATGGCATAAAATTGTATACAAGCTAAATGCCCATTAACAGGAAAATGAATAAATTGTGGTATTTTCATACAACAAAATACCACACAGCTGTGGCAATAATGGACTAGAGCAAATCATCTCAATTTGGAAGAGTCTCTCAAGCTTAATGTTGAGTTGGGGGAAAAAAAGCAAGATTCAGAAGGACACAAAGTATAATACTGTTTATATAAAATTTAGAAACATCTAGATTATTGTTGTATTTAGGCCCACGTACATAGAAATTAAAAGTGAATAAAATTCATAAGACCAAAATCCACCAAATTCAGTGGCCACCCTGGTGGGAGGAGGGGCAGGGACCAAGGTGGGATGGATGGGGTTTCTCTGCATTTGTAGAGGAAACTGGAAGAGATTTCAGAAGCTAGGTGGTAAGTAGACCTGTGTCTAGAACACGGTCTTCTTTTTTGGTTTTTTTTTTTTTTAATGTTGCATTATTCTTTCTACTCTTTATAGATGTGAAACATTTTTAAAACATTTTACTACAAGATAAACAAACAAGAAAAACTAGGAAAACTTTAATAAAAGAACAAGAAGTGTTCTAATTTCATTCTTTTACATGGCTGTTCAGTTTTCCCAGCACCACTTATTGAAGAGGCTGTCTTTTCTCCATTGTATATTCTTGCCTCCTTTATCAAAGATAAGATGACCATAAGTGTGTGGGTTTACCTCTGGGCTTTCTATCCTGTTCCATTGATCTATATTTCAGCTTTTCTGCCAGTACCATACTGTCTTGATTACTGTAGCTTTGTAATATAGGTTGAAGTCAGGGAGCCTGATTCCTCCAGCTCCATTTTTCTTTCTCAAGATTGCTTTGGCTATTCGGGGTCTTTTGTGTTTCCATACAAGTTGTAAAATTTTTTGTTATAGTTCTGTGAAAAATGCCATTGGTAGTTTGATAGGGATTGCAATGAATCTGTAGATTGCTTTGGGTAGTAGAGTAATTTTCACAATGTTGATTTTTCCAATCCAAGAACATGGTATATATGTCCATCTGTTTTCTTCATACAGGTCTTTTGTCTCCTTAAGTAGGTTTATTCCTAGGTATTTTATTCTTTTTGTTGCAATGGTAAATGGGAGTGTTTCCTTAATTCCTCTTTCAGATTTTTCATTGTTAGTGTATAGGGATGCAAAACATTTCTGTGCATCAATTTTGTATCCCACTACTTTACCAAATTCATTGATTAGCTCTAATAGTTTTCTGGTAGCATCTTTAGGATTCTCTATGTATAGTATCATGTTATCTGCAGCTGTTGGTGGGAATGTAAATTGATACAGTCACTATGGAGAACAGCTTGGAGGTTCCTTAAAAAACTAAAAATAGAACTACCATATGACCCAGTGATCCCACTACTGGGCATATACCCTGAGAAAACCATAATTCAAAAAGAGTCATGTACCACAATGTTCACTGCAGCTCTATTTACAATAGCGAGGACATGGAAGCAACCTAAGTGTCCACCAACAGATAAATGGATAAAGAAGATGTGGCACATATATACAGTGGAATATTACTCAGCCATAAAAAGAAACGAAATTGAGTTATTTGTAGTGAGGTGGATGGACCTAGAGTCTGTCATACAGAGTGAAGTATGAAAAACAAATACCGTATGCTAACGCATATATATGCAATCTAAAAAAAATGTTTCTGATGAACCTATACACAGGACAGGAATAAAGATGCAGACAGATGTAGAGAATGGATTTGAGGACATGAGGTGGGGGAAGGGTAAGCTGGGATGAAGTGAGAGAGTGGTATGGACATATATATACTACCAAATGTAAAATAGATAGCTAGTGGAAAGCAGCCGCATAGCACAAGATCAGCTCCGTGTTTTGTGACCACCTAGAGAGGTGGGATAGGAAGGGTGGGAGGGAGATGCAAGAGGGAGGGGATATGGGGATATATGTATATGTACAGCTGATTCACTTTGTTATACAGCAGAAACTAACACACCATTGTAAAGCAATTATACTCCAATAAAGATGTTAAAAAAAAAAAGAATAAGCAACAGTCCTACCAGAAATTAAAACATATTATCATGCCATAGCCAGTAAAAACAGTGTGGTACTGGCATCAAAACAGGTAGATTAATGGAATAAAATACAGTTTCAAAATATCCCTGCCTTTCCTTTTCCAGAAGGCTACCTACTTGTTCTAACACAATAGTTTCTGTGTGGTAATGCTTTGCACAGTTTTTTGCTTTTTGGTTTTTTTTTTTTTCGCTTTGTTGGGTCTTCATTGCTGTGCACGGGCTTTCTTTAGTTGTGGTGAGTGGGGGCTACTCTTCGTTGTGGTGCACAGGCTTCTCACTGTGGTGGCTTCCCTCGTTGTGGAACACGGGCTCTGGGCACACAGGCTTTTGTAGATGCAGCTCACGGGCTCAGCAGTTACAGTGCATGGGCTCTAGGGCTCTCAGGCTTCAGTAGTTGAGGTACGTGGGCTCAGTAGTTGTGGCTTGCAGGCTCTAGAGAGCAAGCTCAGTAGTTGTGGCGCACGGGCTTAGTTGCTCTGCAGCATGTGGGATCTTCCCGGACCAGGGATCGAACCCGTGTCTCCTGCATTGGCAGGTGGATTCTTAACCACTGTGCCACCAGGGAAGTCCCCTTTGCACAGTTTTTCACCCAAGAATCCCTCATGATAGGATGGTGGTGAACAAGGGACCTGGGGGTCTGGGACCACAGCCCAAAGTGACCCACCATGGGGACAAAACTTCTTTGAAGGCTCAATCTTTATTGCTGCAGCAAAGGCAGAATTGCAATCTACTCAAAAATACATTCTTATGCATAATTCCCCAGCCCAGGCCACCATCTCCTCAAGCCTGGCCTCCTGGACCTGCCCCTCACTGGTCCCCTCCCCACAGTTTCCTCTCTTGCCTCCCTACTCAACAGCTCACGGGATCTTTTAGACATGTACCACCTCCATTCACCCTCCTGCGTAGAACCCTTCCACAGTGCCCCACTGAACACAGCAGAATTCTAATTCCTCACCAGGACCTATGAATGGCTTTCAAGGGGTCTACCTTGGTCCACCTCTGAGCATCCAGGCCCTACAGTCAGTCCCTGCCAACTAACATTCCTCTCTCGGCTACTGGAATCTGCCAGGCTCCTCCCCTCAGAACCTTTGCACTGTCCTCCTTCCCCTTCTGGATCATTCTTTCAAGCTCCAGGAGAGCAGCAATTTTGTCTGCCTTGTTCATTGCTGTGTCTCCCTTCCTAGAACACTGCCCAGGATGCACTGCCACTCAGAATATTTGATGGATAAACAAATTACATGTGGGTAAGACTGATACTCTCAGAAGATATGTTTTATTTCCAGAAAAGAGGAGTATCTTTTCCTAGAAGGGACTAGGGATATAGGCCACATCGGAGCATAAAATGCTTTGACCGTAGGGCCTTAGGGTCCCTAAAGAATCCCTCTCCCTCATGGCATGGAGCTCAGTGGTGAGACCTTCCTTCCAGGTTGGTGTGGAGCTGAGACTATCCTAGTCCAGTCCTGTCATGGGAAGGCCCCTGGGGCTCTGGCCGGCTGCCCCTGTGTGAAATCATGGATGCTGCCTGTGGGGACGGGGAGGAAATTCCTTCCCCTCCTGAGAAAGGATTCCCCGTGCTGAGCAGCTGCCCCGTGGGCTGTGCTCAGGCTGTCCACAGGGAAGGGCTGTCCTCCAGGACACATTGGAGGTGGGCCCTTCCACACTACCCCTCCCCCAGTGCTCCCAGCTAGAGGAGCTCGAGTCCTCCCCTGGCCACAAATCCTCTCCTTAGAAAAGTAGTCACTCTACCCTTTGCCAAGAGGAGTAGGTGAACTAAGTCAACACAAATCCAGGCAGGGAGGCCCCTGAAAGTCAGATGCCAACTCTTACAGGTGGAAAATATGACCTGTCCTCTTAAATGGCATTTTGGACAGCTGTTTGATGAATCTTCCACTCTCCTTAAAAGGAGTTCTAAACACTCCATGGATATGGTGTCATTGATCTTCAACTTTTTATTAACTTACAAAATGGATCATCCTGCAGACTTAAAACAACAAAAACCTGATTTTCCTTTGGCATCACTCCCCAGACAACTTCGTTACATTATTCAGGTTGATAAAGAGTTGTTTTGGTAGCCTTTGAGCTAACATCAAAAGACATAAACGAAAATAAATACTTCCTATTCTTTCCTAGGCAAATGTCATTCCTTGTTTCTGGCACCCTTTGTCCCAAACCCAGTGTGGCAGACACTTATAATAATGGTTCCCAGTGAATCTTGCCTCCCTCCCTGTGTTTATGCCTCTTGTAATGTGACTTGGCCACACCTTCCCTCAACAGATGGCATCTGTTTCTCCACTTTCTTGAAGTCAGGTTGTCTCTGTGGCTTGCTCTGACCGACAGCATGTGTGGAAGTGATGTGTGAGTTCAGGAGCTCAGGAGGTCTGACGACTTCCACTCCTCTGTCCCCAAGCCCACCGTACCACAAAGAAGCCCAGTTGGAGCCAGATGAGAAGCCACATGGAGGAGAACGAGGCCGCCAGCCAACAGCCTACACCAACTTCCAGACACAAGAGTGATGCCACTTTAGAACCCACCACCCTCCAGCCAAAGTCAGCTGCAGGAGTGAGCCCAGGTAAAACCAGAAGAGAAAGGACCCAGCTGATCCTGAGAACTCTGAGAAGTCGTTCACTGTTAGTGTCTTAAGCCATTACATGTCGGGGAATGGAGGCAGGGAGGGGTGTGGTTTGCTGTGCAACAATGGATAACTGTTGTCCTGTGTCTGTTGCCCCATGAGTCTGTATCTCTAATTTTTTTTTTTCCCTATTTCCCAATCTCCTCCCAGGTGAGCTCACTTTTTGGAAAGGAGCATCACTTCCAAGCTGTGTGACTTTTGTCTCTCTCATGCCACCCACATGCAACCACCCCATAGATTCAGTTCAGTTTCCAGTCAAGCCACCGTCTCCCGTTTGTTGGCAGAGCAGCATCTCCCAAAAGATTCCTGAAGCACCCAGGTCATGCTTGGGACACACCCTTCCCTGAACGAGTTCCTGGATCCAAGACTGAGAAATAATCTCTCCTTCACCAGGAGTCTGAAGCTCTGCCAAGTCAGCAATAGCTAGGCCTGCTCACTTGACTTTGTTGTCCCCAAGGTTTCCCAAACTTTCTAAGCCATGGAACCCTCCTTTCTCACAATATCAATTATGTTCCACACAATTCCCTGGAGGCATGTAAGCAAGCGTGGTTAGGGGGTCCTAGAGGTACAGAACTGGAGAAGATGATCTGCCTGTCGCTGGCTAGTTAACTGTCCTCAAACCCGGGACTGCTTCTCAGATGTATAAATGCAAACAGGTGGCTATGGGTGTATTTATTTTTCTGAAAGGAATCACAGGAAACTGTTACCAGTGATTATTGCTGGAGAAAGACATGGGAGTGCAGATTGGAGCAAGAGGCTATCACTTTCATTCTGCACTTTTTCTGTTGTTTATATTTTCTAACATTATACATGGCACTACATTTGGTTTTTTAATACCAGTTCACTGATTCTCTGTTCATTATTCTTCAATCATTTATCCCTCTGTGTTTCATCTTGGATTGTCTTCAAGTTCACTAATCTTTCTTGCAGTGCCTCATCTTCCTTCAATCCCATCCTGTGTATTTCTCATCTCAGATGTTCATCTCTAGATGTTCAACTTGGACATTTTTTACATCTTCTTTGTCTCTCCGTATCATGCTCGTGTATTCCTCTACCTCCTCCAAAAGCAGAGATAACTCTGCACCATTAGAATCCAAACTTTTTCTTCAATTACTTGGGGGAATACCAAACAAAGCCACCCTTTCAGACCTGCAGCATGAGAATCACTGCATCCACTCCTTGTGTTTCCTCCAAGGGCTGATGTCAATTCCAGCATGCCTTTATTTATATGTGTTCAATAAATGCATGCTGATTGATTGACTGCAGTTCCAGAGATCAGGTCTAAATAGATGGATTGCTCAATTTCTGGTCATTGGTTCAGTGCCTCCCTCGTGCCTGCACATGTCAGCTGTGGGTATCGCACAGCTCAACCCACACAGCAGAGTAAACTGAGAGGCTTTCTCACTTATGTTATTCCAGTGCCCCAGTACCTTGGCCTCTTAAAATGCAAAGATTCAAATTAGCCAAAGGAAATATGGTCTGGGTCATTCGGGTGTTTTGAAAGAAAATGGTATTATTAACTCATATCCTATTGCTTGTTTATGCTGATTTTTGATATTGTCTTTAACAGGACGGTAGCCAGTGCTCTCTCAGGCTTTGAACCTGAGCTAATTAGAACCCACTGTACTCTCTGGCAAGAACAGACCACCTTCTGATCAAATGAACTTCTGAATCCCCAGGAACAGCATCTGAGCAGCTTTGGCTTCAAGCATGTATTTTAGAGTGGAAAGAAAGCTTACACTCACTTATTTATAATAAGCTTACGCATACAAAAGGCTTCTTTAAGGCTTCAGGATTGTGATTGCTCACGAACTCAGAATTCTTCCAGCTGTGCCCTACCCAAAAAGGAAATTTCAACTCTCGGCTTCTCCACACCAACACTGCTCTCTGACATGCGGGGTGGGGGGGGGGACCAGAGCCTCTGAGGCGTGGAGTTCAGCCAATGGAACACCACTCAGACATTCAGACATCATGGCCCAGAAGTCCTGCCATGGCCACAGGGCCTGACACATAGAGGCCAAAATGGAAGGCAGCACAGGGCAGTCCACCCAACTCTAGAATGGATAGACCTGGGCTCAAAACCCATCCTCCCACCACCTACCAACACTGTAACCTTTATATTCATGGAGACTACATTTCTCCACCTCTTAAACCAGGGGAAACAGTTTATGATTCATAGAGTTGCCATGAGATGATGCACAAAATGCATTTAGCACAGTGTCCAGCACAGAGAAGGTCCCTAAGGGCTACTCTCCCTGATCCCTGCCCTGATCCCCCAAGGCAGGGCAACACCTGCCCTATGAGCATCTCAGCCCTGATGGGAGCTGCTATGGAGGCTCCATGGTAACCAGAGGTTTCTCAGGAAGGTCCAATCTCACAACAGGCAGTGATCCCCTTGTCCACACCCCACCCAATTCCTCTCCACGAGAGAAGTAACGCCCTTTATTTTTTCATGGGTAACTCAGGGTTCATGGCCAGCTGTTAAAACCTAGCCAAGGAACACTCTCCTCCTCCCAAACTCTTAAATCTATCACTTGTCCTTTCCAGGAGAGTTTAAAGTTGGTCCAGCTTGCAATCTCAGAATTAAACAATGTAAGGATAAAAAGGCCCTTTCAAACCCGGTACTTGAATCGCTCTCAACATCTCTGGCAGGAGGTTGTACAACCTCCGCTTGGGATGGAGAGCTCACTGTCCCCCAAGGCAGGATATTTCTTTTTAAGACAGCTAGGGCCCAAGTCAGACACTCAGTGTAAACTTTGTGTTAGGGGGACATTTTCCTTGCAGCAACTCTCACATCTACCTCTGAGATTTCCCCCTCTCCAGCCCGTCCTCATTGCTTCAATGGTTCTTCTCAGGACAGATTTCCAGAGTCTGCTCCTCAGAGCAGACCATGGCTTGTTTCTCCTCCTTCTGAGTGAAGTGCCATCATGGTGGAATATTCCCTTCCAGTCCTAAGAAGTCCTAATTTCAGGGGGAAAGAAGAGTTCTAACAGCACTTCCTTCTCCAGGTCTCCAACTCCATCATGTTAGAGATGCCCCCCAATCACACACACACACAAGTTGATTCTTCATGGTGAGTCTGTGTCACGGCCATCTGGAATCTGATGCTTTATAATTGGGAATTTTTTTATAGCTTTAATTATTTCCTATGTTCTCTTTTCTTTTTTATATACAATGAATCATTCTGCTCCTGAGAGAGGAAAAATAGAAAGATTTTTGAAAGTTATGTCTGTAATTTCAATAGAAAGAGATGGGACTTTGAGGAATATGAGTATTTGTTGTATTTTCTGAGTCTACTTTTCATCCCCATGTGTCAATGAAGATGTTATTTCTCTCTTGCATTTCACTTGTTAATTTCTGACAAGCTTTCTTTGTTTGTTTGTTTGCTTGTTTTAGTTATGGCTGGCTATATTCCTCTTGGTTCATCCCTTTTCTGTATACTTTCCGTTCTTCTTCAGAACTGAAATATTCAGTTCTTCTTGATAGGATGAGGTTTGATTCTCCCCTGCCTGCAATTTATTGTGCTAGTATTTGGGGACCTAATTTATGTTTATAGGATTCCTCTAGTGTTCCCATTTTCTTCTCTAATTATCCATTTTTTCCCCATCTTTTTCCCTGAAGTTAGTACTGAGTTAGCTTGCCTCTGGTTATAGTCTTGGAACACATCCCAAAGAATATTGTTGGACAGCTCCCCATTATCATTTCATTCCATGAATTCTTTGTTTGATTTTTTCAATAAAGCTTTATTAGCCCTCTGTGAACCCTTCTTTTCATTTACTCAGTCATCTTTGACGGGAAGCCGTGCTAGGCTATGGCCAGGCGTTAAGGCAGACACTCCCACGTTCTCTGCTGCTGCCTGCCAAGTCAAGCTCTTTTCAAAAAAGTCAGAATTCCAGGGATTGAACATATCTATGCCTGTGTTGAGGGGCTGATTTCAATTATTCATTTATTTACCATTCTGATGCTGACGTCTGTTGAGGCAGCTCTGCTGGTGGACATGAACCCGTCATTGTCCTTTGCCAGGCCTCCTGCCCCTGTAGATCTTTCCTAGTTTATAAAGAGAGGTCCCTTCTGACCTGGCCCAACAGGTGGCTGGCACTCAGTCTCTGCCAGCTGGTCTCTCCAGTGGCCTCATCAATCTGAGGCAGATGGGACCCCAGGTGAACCTGCTCTGGAATGGGGGTGCATCTTATCCATCATCCACCAAAACACCTTTATCTCAAGTCAGCCTAGGGTCTGTATTTTGCTTCTTTTTTATTTAGTTATTTTTTTGCGGTACGTGGGTCTCTCATTGTTGTGGCCTCTCCCGTTGCGGAGCACAGGCTCCGGACGCGCAGGCTCAGTGGCCATGGCTCACGGGCGCAGCTGCTCCGCGGCATGTGGGATCTTCCCTGACCGGGGCACGAACCCGTGTCCCCTGCATCGGCAGGCGGACTCTCAACCACTGCGTCACCAGGGAAGCCCTGTATTTTGCTTCTTGATGGGCTCTCCTTTCTGACAATTCCCTGCCTCTACCTGCCTGCACACACCTATATGTCCCATCCCACAACATACACAGCATACATGCTACATACTACTGTAACATACTACTATAACATACTACTATATACTTGCTACACACCCGATACACCCATGCACATGTGAAACACACACCCACCCGTCGCTTCCCATGGAGCCTTTGGGGCCTCTGCCTCCCTGGGAGATGCTATTTCCTGCATTAGGGATGTTAGTAGAAAGGCTCTGAGCCACTGCTAACAACAGGTACTCCCACAACCAGCAAAGGCTCGGCTACCCAGAATCCCCCACGAGAACAGAGTGCTCAAACTGTTTTGACCAGGGCCCCTCTGCTACCGTTGATCTGCCAACATGAGCGTAGAAATGGCGCCTGTTCCAATGATGAACAAATTTACTCCCCTTAACTGCACCCCAATTCTCAGAGCCCTTGGTCATGTAATTCTCACACCACCCCTTCCTCTCACAGATAAAGCAATAACATCTCTTCCTTCTTGAAAGAAGAACCCAGAAGCCCAATTCCAAGCTGCCTAACCTTCCTGAGAGGACACATCGGGGATTCTCATCAGTGTTGAGAGCCTCACTGCTCGGCCCTGCAGCCCAGATGCTCATCCCTGTAGCCTCGCCCTGCCAAGCACTGGCTGGCTACTCTGAGGGGGGCCCAGGGAGATGAATCTTGGCTGAGCAGTGATGTGGGGCTAGCTGTCTGGCCTTGTGGTCCCTGGTGATGGGCCCTCAATGCCGTGTCCTCTGAAGTGATGGAGACCATCTCCTGGCTGTGTGGAGGGCTACTGCAGTCTCCAGGAAGAACCCCTGAATAGGTGGACCGCATGTTGCCACCACCAGTAGGCCTGCCTGGGAAACTTTCAAGCCAGTGGTGAGAGGAATGGACAAAGAAGAAAGAGCAGAACCAGCCTTTACCTCCCATGGGCAGCACGCAGCCCACGGCCGTTGCCAAGTGGACAAACCAGCTACCAAAGCCCCCTTGTTGGCCTAAGAGGCTGTTCACAATCCTAAAATGCCACTGAGGTGTCTTGAAGAAACACGCTTCCACAGAAGTCCCAGAGCAAAGCAGCCCGGGTCTGTCCACCCGACCCCTCCACTTTTCCCAGTTAGTCCTTCAATGGCTGGAGGGCAGCAGCGTCCTTGTCACCTTTGCTTCAGTGTTTACTCTCTGGCCAGCTGCACATTGGCCATTTCAGACCAAGGCAGAGTGTTTCCTCTCACAAGGCCTCTTCCAGCAAAAGGCACAGTTGCAAAATGCTGAGAACAGAGTGAAGCATGGTGTGAGGGAAGGCCCAGTGTTTGGGGTGGATATAAAGAAACAGGAACCCAGGATGCTCAGAGACGTCCTCTGGGGTATGCTGACTTTTTCCAGCCTCATTTATACCACTTCTCTATCAATCGTACCCTACCAATGTCCATTTTGGATTCGATTTTGCCTGTTATGATGGCATCAGGCTACGTCAACTCGGCAGATCTATCTTATCTCTTTCACAGCTTTGTCCAATCTCGATTCCCTTCCTCTAAAGCTCAGGAAATGGGACCAATTTCCCTCATTGAATCTCCATCCTTTGCACTTCTTGATGGAATCTGTGCTTCGTAAATGCTGTTGGCTTGGAATTGGGATCAGATGTTGGTTTTCCAGCCTTAGCAGTGATCCAAAGATTCCAGTTCCCCAGACAGTCTTGAGACCTGGACTCTGCTCTCTGGCCAGCTCTGGGCACCTTGGATATATTACTCTATTTATAAGCCTCAGTAAAGCTTTCTGCAAAATGGGCGAGAGGATTGAGGAGGAGCAGAGTTTTCTAAGTGAGAAGGCAGTGGCAGGCACCATTTTGACACTCAAAGCAATTTCAGGGTGGTGCCAGACACCACGCTAAATCGTACTGCATGACTTTGGGAGAAATGCATGCCCCTTCTAACTTCCTTTCCATCCTTCTGACTACCCTAAGGAAGAAAGTCTTAGTTTGGGTGTGGCATTTCTTTAACACCTCTTGAAAACTTGATACTCAAAAACAAGAAAACCGGCTTATGTTTTAGCTAAAGCTTAATGTTTTTTTCATTTGATTCATTTTGACAGTTGTCTTCCATTGGTTGCACATTTGCCATGTACTAGATTGATTTAAACTTTCTTTTACAAATGAATGCACTTAGATTTTTGAAAAGTGAATCAACAATGGTACAATAGTGAATCAACAATAGTAAACTCATGGCAAAAATTCATCAGTGTGGCCATTGTGTGAACAACAGAAATGGAGGAAATGCTGGGCAAATGGCCCTGGGGGTCCCTTCTGCCCTGTGCATCTGGACTCCTGACTGGGGAAACCAATCATCCCTGTAATCACAGTCATCACAAAGAGACCAAGTCCTCCCCTCCCACCAGCTCTGTGGAAGCCAGAGGAAGTCACAGCAGGGAGAGCCCTGTCCCCACAGTGCTCAGCCCCCCAGCGCTGTGGACTCACCTGGTGCATGGCAAGCAGACCGCCTCATGATGGCCAGGAATAACCATGCCAACCCCCAGGGGCAATTCCCTCTACCGACACAGAGGTTTTTAATTCCTAGGGTTTCCAGCCTCTCTTTGTTCTTTAATAACTTTAATACGAACCACCAACTACCCCTGCCCCTCATCTAGCTGATTCACCGTTAAGGGAAGAGCAAATTTACATTTGGAAGAAGGAAAATGAATTATTCAGAATAGTTAATTTCACCTGGGCCATTTGCTTAAGAAATTGCTTGAAGAACAGCCTGAAACTCCTTCTTAATTCATGATATACAAATATCCCTCAGAAAGATCAAGGGAGACAGAGCCAGAAGGTTCTCCAGGAAGCCCCAGCCTTCCCCAGGCCACCCTCAGCTGGGATGTGAAGAGCTGACACACTCAGTGCCGCCATCACCTTCGCTGGGAGGGCTGGTGGGCACCTGCACGCAGGGGCGTGGCGGGGGCTGGCCTTCCCTCAGCCACCACCCTGCCCCGTGACGACTGCACCCCAACTTGACCTGGCAGTACTGAGGGCTGAGGCAGTGGGGGAGGGGCACTCCTATTGCTGAAGGGAAGGAGGAAAGCCTAGAGCAGTGGGTCTTGCCTGAACCCTTGCCTGGCTGGGAGACACTGTCAGGCCGGGCACAGCCTTGCCAGGGTCCCCAGGTAAGGGGGCTGCACCATGGGTATGAGAGGCTGCAGGTGACACTCAGCCCCCAACCCCCTACAGTGGAGCCACCCTCCCCTTCCACACAGGAAAGCACACGTGAGTGAGGGGAATGCTGTTACATGGAGGAACCTTGGACCCCTACAACTTGCTAAAGAAGCAAACAGATTATTCACAAACTTGGGTTTTTTGTCATCAGTTACAATTTTCTTATGGTCTGTCTCCTGACTGATGGCGACCGTTTCTGGAGTTGGTGCCTTTGGGAGGGTAACGTCCTGGGTGTGCTCAGCCCACCATCAAAGGGGCTGGCAGGATGTGAAGGCCTGAGGGTCAGAGGAGGATAAGGAGAGGTTCTCAATGAGGGAGGAGCACAGTTTCGGGACCAGCACTGCTCCCTGGGGGCTATGGTGCTGGCGGCTGGGTGGGTTCCTCCCCCACAAGGAGAGGACCAGCTCCAATGATGCTGCACTGCTCATCTCCATCCGTGCTGGGCCGCATCCCCATCCGAAGCTAAGGTTCTCCAGGCATCCTGTCCGTGACAGGGCATTCTCAGCTCACGAAGGGATGGCCCCCGATGGTGGCTCTTATCAGACCACAGGACCCACAGGATCCGGACCAGTGTGCTTGGCAAGGGTCCACACCCAGGACAATGACCCCAGCTCTGCCATCTGACTCCAGACTTCTCCAATTTGTGTGTGAGCCTGAGGCTGGGCCTCAGTGGACTCACAGGTACCAAACCCCCACGGGGTACAGGCCCGGGGTCAGGTGGTGAGGGGTCAGTGCTGAAGGGGACAAACGCCCTGGCCTCAGGCAGCCCACAGTGCAGTGGGAGAAGCAGGCGCAAAAATTCCTCCCACTCTATTGACAGCAGCGAGGCACGTGGGCAGCACACACCCCCTGGGGTGGTGGGAACAGTCACGGGAGGTGTGCTGGAATCTTCTGTGCCTGCCGCCCAGCATTTACGCCCTCTTCTTTACTAAGAGCCCCTGATTCTGCTCCAGTAAACTACTCCCTCCCACTCTCAGTCCATGGGATTCATGGACTCCCCATCCTGCCCCAACTATCCACCCCATCTTAGCCCATTACCCCAGCCACATGACCCATACCAGCCGAGTGAGCCTCTGCCTAGGGCCTTCTCTGGCACCACCATGGAGATGCACACTGCCCACATTTTAAGCCTAAACTGGCGGCTGGTCATCTTTGTGACCCCTTTGGGGGCCTAAGCATGAAGCTTCCAGGGAAGACAGCAGAGCCAGGAGATGGGAGAGATCGGGTCCTGATGTCGCATCCGGAAAGCATGTAACTCTTCACCGTGAATCAATAAATTTCCTTTTCCTTGAAGCTATTTTGAGTGGAATTTCCATCCCTTGCAACACTCCAAAGGCTGAGTCGTGAAGGCTGGGCAGGTAACTGGCACATGAAGAGGAAAGGAGGAAGAAGAAAGGGCGAGGGGCCCAGCACCAGCCTGGGTGTGTCAGAGAACAGCACTGGGGCTGTTTCACCTGGGGCTTGGGAGGAGGGGGCAAGGAGGATGGGTTGGAGAGGTGGGCAGCGGACAGTGCCAGAAGCCTTGGGAGCCAGGACTCTTAACCAGCAGGGGCAGAGAAGCCCCAGGCCATGAGCCCGGAGACTGGACGGTGCTGCATCCCTCTCCCGCCCAGCTCTCTGCCTAGCACAGAACTCAGCGTACATCTCTTATGTGAGAGCTGAGTTATGAACTGAAGTTTGTGGAGTATGAAGACGACAAGACCAGGGGTGCTGTTTCCAAAAGCTCCCTCCACAGGCTGTGTGTAGGAGGAAGCAGAGGAGGCCAGGCAGGGTGCTGGGAGGCAAGTTACGGGGGCGGAGGCAACAGTCTCCTTGACAGCAGGAGGTGACAAAGGCTCAAAAGAGGCCCTGTGGCCACTTCCCTGATCTGTTCCATTTGGATGCCTTTAAAATTTTTGCTTTAAAGACCTGGACAAAAAATAAGTACTCGAGAAGTGGAATAAAAACAGGTAAACATAATAATCATCTCACTTAGGTGTAGCGATCTATGGTGTTTCAAGCCCTCTCGCAAACATTAGCTCATCAGAACAGTTATTATCCACACTTTATAGATGTGGAAACGAGAGCTCAGAGCTGCTGAGGAACTTCCTGTAACTGTGGCAGCATCAGCGTGAAGGATCAGGGAAGAACAGGCCTGCGGGGCTGTGCTACCCAGGCCTCCCGGGGTCCCCTGAAGGCCACCAGCCCCCCCAGCTCCGTGCAGCTCCGCAAGTGAGACCTGGGCCAAGGCCTCTCCACACTGCCCATGTGCGCCCTCCCCACTGCCGGCAGCACCTCCATCTGCCCAAACTCGCCCTCCCAGCCGGCCTTCTGCTCCCCTCTGCCCGCCAACACAAGCCCTGGTGAAGGACCAGGCGGGGAGGTCAGCTGTTCCCGGCCGATTCAGATGGAAAGGCATCAGGACAAGGCCCGGCGTCTTCCTAGGAGCCACCTGCCAGCGGATGAGCTGAGCCGCCCTGCTTCCTCGCCTGTTGTAACTAGGCAGGGCCTTCACCCCCGAAAACTCTGTCCAGGTGCCACAAGCCCCATGGGAGGCCGATCCCTTGGGGGATGAGTTCTTAAGGACGCCAGGAGCCAAGGTCTGGGCAGGACCCCAGAAATGATGCAAAAACCTGGCCCGCTGGCTGCCCGGATCAGACAACAATGAGGAAGGGGAGGGAAGTGGACTGTCCCCCTTCCAGGGACCCCAAGCTCTCAGGAGGGCACATCGATGCATTCTCAGTCTGCAACAGAGCAAGGAAGGGGCTCCGGTGACAGCAGAGTGGGGGCCCACGCTCTATAAATAGGCCACCAGGTAACACTGTGATGAACGCAGCCCCCAGGCTGGGGGCCTCCTTCTGGACACTCTCCAGCAAGAAGAAGGAGGAGCGTGTCTCCACATTAGGAGTATTTCTGTCTGTGCTTTCAGATGGGGCTTGGAGAATCCCACGGGCCCATGAGGTAGTGAACACCAAGTGCCACCAGGCCATCCGGGCGAGTCTGTTGCCTCCGGAAGCCAACGACTACGCTGCCCACAGACCTTCTGGGAAGGTAAGAGAGGGGAACAGTGTATAGTGTTTTAAAAATCTGTTGCTGATGTTTAAAAAGTGCAACTTTCACACAAAAATGCCAATTTCTGGATTGCATTAAAGAACATGTGAAGATCTGGCCGTGCCTGCTCTGCTACAGGTGAGGGCAGGGCTGGAGCCATGCGCCTGCCGTCACAGGCTGCCCACGTGCCTGCCAGCATCACCAGCCAGGCCCCACGGAGTTCAGGTTTCCACCCAGAACCAACCCGTGGAAGCAGCTGAATTTCTGCGCCGATCAAAGTGTCTCTGGAAACAAACAACCCAATCTAAAAATGAGCAGAAGACCTAAACAGACATTTCTCCAATGAAGATATATAGATTGTCAACAAACACATGAAAAGATGCTCGACATCACTAATCATTTGAGAAATGCAAATCAAAACTTCAATGACAGGCTTCCCTGGTGGCACAGTGGTTGAGAGTCCGCCTGCTGATGCAGGGGACATGGGTTCGTGCCCCGGTCCGGGAAGATCCCACAGGCCGCAGAGCAGCTAGGCCTGTGAGCCATGGCCGCTGAGCCTGCACTCGGCAATGGGAGAGGCCACAACAGTGAGAGGTCAATATACTGCAAAAAAAAAACGACAGTGATGTATCACCTCACACCTGTCAGAATGGCCATCATCAAAAAATCTACAAACAATAAATGCTGGAGAGCATGTGGAGAAAAGGGAACCCTGTTGCACTGTTGGTGGGAATATAAATTGATACAGCCACTGTGGAGAACAGCATGGAGGTTACTTAAAAAACTAAAAATAGAACTACCATACGACCCAGCAATCCCACTACTGGGCATATACCCTGAGAAAACCATAATTCAAAAAGAGTCATGTACCACAATGTTCATTGCAGCTCTATTTACAATAGCCAGGACATGGAAGCAACCTAAGTGTCCATCGACAGGTGAATGGATAAAGAAAATGTGGCACATATATACAATGGAGTATTACTCAGCCACAAAAAGAAACAAAATTGAGTTATTTGTAGTGAGGTGGATGGACCTAGAGTCTGTCATACAGAGTGAAGTAAGTCAGAAAGAGAAAAACAAATACCATATGCTAACACATATATATGGAATCTAAAAACAAGAGAAAATAGTTCTGAAGAAGCTAGGGGCAGGATGGGAATAAAGACGCAGACCTACTAGAGAATGGACTTGAGGACACGGGGAGGGGGAAGGGTAAGCTGGGACAAAGTGAGAGAATGGCATGGACATATATACACTACCAAACCTAAAATAGATAGCTAGTGGGAAGCAGCCGCATAGCACAAGGAGATCAGCTCGGTGCTTTGTGACCACCTAGAGGGTGGGATAGGGAAGGTGGGAGGGAGACACAAGAGGGAGGAGATATGGGGATATATGTATATGTACAGCTGATTCACTTTGTTATACAGCAGAAACTACACACCATTGTAAAGCAATTATACTCCAATAAAGATGTTTAAAAAAGGAAAAGTTTCTCTGGAGAGGATGGCGCCCCATTCTTCTTGCTCAGTCTCCCCTTGAAACCTCTCAGGCCAAGCTGAGTGACAAAACACTGCCCACCGACGTCCTAAGGAAGGCTACCCTGCCAAAGCTGGGATCTGAGGTTGAGAGACTGCCTCCTTGTTCTTGTTTACTTCTGTTCTTCAGCCCACACTGGAGGCCCCGCCAGTGCCCTTAAACCCACCCGACCAGCCCTCGTCAGGGCTGTCAAGAGACACAGTCCGCCACCACCTGCTGGCCCAGACTCATGAAAGGGCCATCATTTAACAGCCATCCCCACGCCAGTCCGGTTTCTCCAGAAGGGCAGCAGGCGTGGATGGGGCATGACCATCTCCCGGTTGCAGGACAGGCAGCTCTGAGCAGACCTTGTGAACTGACAACAGCAGGTAATGAGTCCCCACTGCCATTCCTCAATAAACATATACACTCTTAATTGATTCAGTGCAGACTAAGTGAAAAGAGAGTTACTGCGGTTGATTATTCGAATACGGATGCATTCAGTATGAATCCCCAAGCCATCTGAGTGGCTCCGATGTGGTAAATACACCCCACAACAGTTTTCTCTGACTTGGAGTAAGGGTGGGGTGAATTAGGTTTAAAGGCCAAATCCTCTATCACACTCAGAGCAGCAAGATGTCAGGTCACAAGGAGCACAGGGGAGCCAGGAGAGAGGAGAAAGCATTGCCTGGCCCCCACTCACTCTGGGGCATGCGTTCATCTCTCTCCCTCTTCCTCTCTCTCCAAGAGGGCATCAGTTGGCTCATGAATTCTAATGTAATGGTTCAGGTTAGGCTGAGATAGAAAATTCCAGGTGATGTGTCAAATATCCAGAAATGTTACTTTGTGAATTATGGCTGAACACGAGCCATTTCAGGTCTGTGAGATGTCCCCCCATCCATCCCCACCAGCCAAGGTCCACAGTATCTCGGGTGGATCATTCGGTCATCCATCCACTCAGCCAACCTCTGCTGGGCTCTCTCTGGAGGCTGGGATATGGAAAATAGTGTGGTCCCTGCCTCACGGACACCCAGTCTGAAGGAGGAGGCCCATGGACTATTCTCATATCGTGCTCTGGTGCCAGGATGGAGGGGAGTTGTGCGGTACTCACCGTCACTCTAATTGATGGAAAGACATTGAAGGAGCTTAAGCGGGGAGTGACACGATCACTCGCGTAATTGAGTAAATTAGATGTCAAGGAAGCACTGCTCTGCCCACGATATTGTTAGCTGGATTGTAATACAACTGGCAGGCCCCGTTCTAGCTTTCCTTTATTTATTGGAAGTCTGTGGTGTGTAATGTGATAGGTTGGCCATAAAAACATCTAATCACTGCATGTGAAATAGCCACGTCTTTCAGCTTTGCATGAAAATGGCAAATTCTGCTTAATGTTCCTGGACTCTTACAGTCTGATTAATTGTACTGGATCCAAATTATAAGGATTAGAAGAGGCGATGGGAGAGAGAACTAAGACACTGTGAGCACAAGGCCTCTCCCTCGAGTGGGAATTACCTTTCCGATGTGCTTATAAGGGCCCAGGTAAACCACGTCAAGGCTACTTTGGGAGGGATCCCAGAGCCCCCTCAGTGGGGGATTCATCGGTTCCCTCCTGGGGGAGGCAGAGCTGTTACCCCAAATCTAGCCACCCTTTGTCAATGTGTTGTGAGAAGTCGTCCTTTATTCTATGGGACCAGGTGAGACTCAGAACAAACAGAATGAACCCACGGAGACACAGAGTGGTGGGAAAGGACCAGAAAGTCAAGGATTTTGCAGCAGAAGGGGGGTCACCTCCACATGGGGGACAGGAGCAGATGCAGCCATCAGAGGTGAATGGAAGGGCACTTTGGCAGCCCCTGTGTCACCCTGTGGTGACACAGCATCCAGTGCTTGCTGTCCAATAGCCACCCACGTAGCTCCACTCTGGTCTGGACCTTTTGCAGGTACTGCCCTTGGCTGCATTAATAGCTTGGTGCCATTAACTATATTAACTCCCCTCAGCAGGCCAGCTGCTGGCCATCAAAGGGACACACCGATGTGGTCCCTGTGAGGAAAACCCAGAGCTTTAGGGCAGCCACTGCTCATTCCACCCGTTCCCCCCGAACACACTCATACTTGCTCTCTCACCTGCAGCTCCTAGGCTGATGGGGATGGTAATTGCAAAGACCCCAGGGTCCAGATACAGTAACAGCTCTGTAGGAGTGATCATGGGCCCGCTCAGGAACATCTTCCCAGGGGATCCTCACACTTTCTTTTGGGGGCAGCACCCAAACAGGTTTGTCTTGGCAAAAGGTAGTATGGTTTCGGAGAAGAGTGTTAAGGCAGACAAAACTGGGCATGAACTTCATCTCTGCCACGTACAAGCTTGGATGACCTTAGGCAAGCTTTGTGACTTCTTTGAACTTCAGCTTCCTATAAAACTGAGCAAATGAAACCTACTTTGCTAGGTTATTATTGAAATTAGAAAAACACTTGTTTGTGAATTCACTCGGTAAATATTTATTGAGAGCCTGTGATGTCCCACGTCCTATATTAGGCCCTGTTCAGAGCAGAACCCGCAACCAAAGCTTCCTGCTCCAGTGCATGCAGACTGTAAATTAGTAAACAAATAAGTACGCTTATTTCAGATAATTACAAGTGCTGCATATATGATGAAGCAAGATGGTAAGATAAGAGGGGTATTATTAAACTAAGGTGGGCTGGGAAGGCCTCTCTGGGACCTGCCCGGAGAAAGAGCCAGTCCAGGAAACCCTGAGGGAAACCATGCCAGGCAGAGGGAACAGCAACTGCAAAGACCCCGAGATGGAAACAAGCCTGCTCTGTTAAAGAGCCAGAGAGGTCACTGCAGCCTGAGGCATATTTCCGAGTAAGGGATGGGGTTGCAGAGGTGGGCAAGGGTCGGAGCACGTGGGGACCTGAGGGCCATGGCACCAAGTTGGGGTCTTATTCTAAGTGTGCTGGGAACACACCAGGAGGTTTGAGGTGGAGAGGGTGATCACCTGACTCAGACTTAGAACGGGGGCAAAGCAATCTGGAGGCAAAAGATGCTGGGGGCTTAGGACCAGGTGGAGAGAAGAGGACAGATCCAGGAGGCACTTTGGAAGGAGAACCAGCAGGGTATGTGGGTGACCGGCTGAGGGCTATGAGAGAAAGGAGGGATTAAAGGGGACCCATGCTTTGGGGCTATGACAACCAGACAGATCACAACGCCATTCGCTGGGGCATAAAGGCTAGCGGAGGAGCAGTTCCATTTTGGACTTGCTATAGTTCGGGAGGCTGTGGGACATCCCAGTAGACAGATCCAGGGACAGAGGGAATCATGTGTTTGCAGTGAGTAGAGAGACTGGGCTGGAAATAAGTTTGGGGGTCGTCAGCATCTAGGTGGTATTGAAAGTCCCAGGTTTGGTTGAGCTCACGTAGGGAGCCCTGGATTACAAAGTGCAGTGCACTCGATAAAGGCAATGATAATAATGATCATAAATAATGAACACGGCGAGGTGGCAGATCAACAATCCTACATCGACTTGATTTGTCCCCAGCAAACGAATCCACTTTGAACAACAGACTCTGAGAACCGCAGAGCTTTGCACCCCTGCCCCCAACCCCAGGACCAGTGTGTGAGGACCCCACCTGCTGAATTCCTCACCCCTCATCCCAGCCAATGCCCCAGCCCAGAGAATTGGCCAAATTGACTCATTTGTTGCTCAGATTATGAAAGGTAACCCCTGCCTAGACCCAGGGGCACGCTTGCCGCGACAGCCAGAAAGCGGCAGTGTTATAAATAAGTGATGGGCTCCTCGTTAGGCCCCTTAGGCCCAGGGCTGTAATCATTACTCCGCCCTGCTCCTTCTCTGAGCTGCAGCTGGTTTGAAAGGTCGTTATCTGATACTGTTTTAGTAACTAGGTATTTCTATGGCCTCCCTCTGGCCTACGCTGTTCTAATCTCTGTTACATTATTAAGCTGAGGTCCTTCTCACTGTGCAGGAATCCATGATAAAGCCCACCCATCCCAGGGCCGGGAAGGGGGAGTCCAAGCTATTAGAGAGTCAGGAACCTGCCTGGTGTATGGACCACATATGGTTTGGGGGGAAAAGAGGAAGCTTCGGTGGCCCCTGCTTGGCCCCTCTTGTACCATACAAGCCAGGCAAGTTGCATAACTTCTGTGAGATCAGTTTCCACAGTGGAAAACCAGGGAGACATGGCTAAGAGGGAGCTGAGACTTACTATGTACTTATTCTGTACTGGGAACTCAGCGATTCTCATTTCATTTCATCCTCACACCAGCTGTGAGGTCTGTCCCCTTGTCCCCATCTTATTGACGAGGCTCCCGAGACAAGTTCTGTGTGTGGCTGGGGTTTTCTGAGGCTGGGGCGTCCTAGCACAATGCAGCTGATGTCAGGCTGTCCAGGGCAGCATTAGATGATGCCAATCTCTGCCCAGAAGCCTGAATCCAGTGGGACTCGAAATCTGTTGTGACTCCCTGGCAAAGGGTCCGTGCCCTCCTGGCCATCCTGGGCCGGTAGCCCCTTCTGAATACTCCTCAACTGACCCAAGGAGAACACTCCCAACTGTGAGCTAGGCTACGCCCTGCTTTGCTCTGCCACCTGGGACCACCCTGAGGGGATACACTTAGAGTGGGCAGGAGGCTCCTAACACCTCCACCCTGCCCCCACCAACCCTGCCCTGGGTATCTTCCTTGCTCAGATTGGATGCCCACAGACTCTGGACATCAGTTCTGCATGTAACTGAAGTCATTATGTCCCTCTCTGGACCGTTGGCTTTCCTTAGGAGGCCAGAGCTCCCTTCCTCTCTTGCCCAACCCATGTGGGTCCAGCTCACTTTCTCAACATCCTCTGCAACTGACCCGGCCATGGAGTCATCCAAGAGCAAACCTGGGCGGTGGAAACTCTCTTTAATGACCTTATGTAATTGCGGGCTGGACCTACTCTTTCTATTCGCTCTGTCAACTGCATGGACCCAATGCCCACAGTCCTGTGACAGCTCAAGGAGACTTGTGCACTTATGCCCATGAGTTAACCAGAATGCTTGCCCAGAGTCTGTGATTGTCCCCATACCTGTTTGCCAGCTGTATTTGTGGTTATAAATACTTAATTTAATCAAATATTAATAAATCTATGAAGTATAAATGTGAAGAAGAAGAGCTTCACTTCTATGGCACTAAGTTGAATGCTTTGGAAAGACACAATGAGTTGCTAAAAAGTTCATTTTTTGGACAGGGTAACACAAAGTTAAAAGATCAGAAATAGAATATCACTAACAATCTAGCAGATTTTGCACTCAACATGCTTTAGGGTCTTAAAGTTCTTGTTCCGTTACAAGAAGCCAGAATTGGACATTGCAAAGGGTGTGTCTTAAATGGACAGAGCTGAACGGTCTCTGAGCACTCAGCCGACCTCAGCGGGCGGTTCAAGGTCGGGCACAGGCTTAACCCCCTCAGAGTCCATACAAGGGCTCCTGCTAGAAGTGCAGGAACAAAGACTCTTGCTATTTCTTCCCACTAAATTCATCCTGGAGGGCTATAGTCCCAGCAGCTGCCTGCAACCAACTTGATAAGGTTGTGCTGAGAGCCTGTGAGAATGACATCAGCCCAGAGGGTGTGGCCAATGAGGGGAGAGAGAAACCAGGTCCACAGCACTGCTTCACCTTCCTGGTCCACTGAGAAAGTCGATAAATTCCCCATTCACTTAAGCCAAGTTGGGCTGGGATTTCTATCACCTGCTTAGCTTTTGCTCCTCTGAGAATGCCCTTCCAGTTCTGCTTCCTAGACCTCCCCTCCCACTTCTCCATCATTAAGCTATGTAACACATCTAATCCTTCTGACAACCCTGTGAAGTAAGTACCACTGTGAGGAAACTGAGACAGGGGGTTGTTAAGTGACTCGCTCAAGGCCACACAACTTGTAAGAGCCAGAGGCAAGACCTGAACCCACGTAATCATCCCTTCAGTGAGAGTTCATCAAACCCTGGAGGCCCATGGCCTCTAATGAACCAAGTGGCCACCCAGTGGCACATGACGGCTGAGGGTCCAGCACGACAGCAGGCCTGCACTGCAGATTCATTATTTTCTCATCAGGAGATCTGATACAAACGTCTATTATTGAACAAGCCACAGGTTTATCACATCCAATGTTTAGCAGTCCATTTTCCTCACTACCTGGGAAATACTTAAAGCCAAGAATGTATCCTATTCCTATTTGTATCCTCAGAACCTGTCACATAGTAGGTGCTCAATAAATGTCTAGTGAACTCAACTGTGCAAGTCAGGTCCGTCCTGGGTACTTCACTTCCCAAGCTCTGAACAGTAGACCAAGAACCAAGGACCTTCAAGGACCAAGTCTCCATGGACTCTGCCTGGTGTGTCTGGAGATGAGACTGCCCCTGCCCTGGCATCAGCACTGAGCTCTTCCCCTCTCACCCTCTACGTTCATTTCCCTTCGTGGTGCAACACAGAACCTCTGCATTCCTAGTGACCTTCATCTCACATTACTGCTGCAACATTCAGGAGTCAGTTTACTTTCTCCAAAATATTATGCCCCATAATGAGGGTAATACCACCCAGCGGGCGCAGCTGCCTTTGCATATGGCCTTAGGGTCCAAACAGCTGAGCTTCACACGCAGGTGATTAATTGATGAAAACTGGTAAGAGTCTCCACTCAGTTATGTTTTTAAGTTAAAATGTAAGTCTTTGTTAAGACAGCCAAGCCGGAGATCCTAATAGCATTAATCATGTCCACATTTAAAAATCTGATACATAATTTAAGAACAAGAGGTACAGAAAGATAAGCACTTAAGTACAATTTGGTATCTTTTCATTAAACCTTAACTCATCAATCAATGACTTGCCTAACCCTACTCTTCTCCCCTGGCTAAAGCAGAACCCCTCCTTCAAATCTCCCTGAATTTCACATTTAGAGATGAGGTCTTTACTTACTGTCCTCAGGGTATACCCTCTGCTGGTTCCAATTCTGCGCCAGTGCCCTCAGTTCCATTTCCACTACAGGCTGAAGGGACTGTTGGGGACAGAGCCCACAGGAAGGGGCCTCCAACACCTGTTGCCCACAGCATTTCCCTCAGAAGCCCTGGGAGACCAGCCCCGTCTCCATTCAACTCTCCCCGCCACTCCCATCACTCTCAGCCCAGGACCCAATGAGAAGCAACATGGTACAGCACTCCCCAATGGAGCAGTCCCCAAGATCTGGTCTTTGGTCACCTACATCCTCTGTACTCCCTCTTAAATGATTTCATTCATCCCTTCATGTGAGTGAGTCACCACCTTTCACTTCTATGAAGTTTAGACCAAAATCTTGAACTGAGTCCCAAGCTTGAAATTAACTACCAGGGAACCGGGGCCAAGGGAGATGGGACTCTCCATCCCCATCAGCAACTCAAATCTGAAAGTCCAATTAAGCATCTAATTACGCATCTTTCCCGAAGGACTCCTCTCCATCACACTTCCCACCCCCAGGCTTGATCTAGAGGAGCCATGCCATGTCTGTCCTCTTACCTCTGATACTGAGTCAGCTTCCAAAGCCTGTTTCTTCTCCTTCCCAAGGCCACTGGTACCACTCACCTTCCTGTTTTCACCTGCCTGCTCCTCCCAGCCCAGGCCCTTCCTTGGGCTGCTCACTGGAGCTTCTGCAGTAGCTTTCTAGCTGGCCCTGCCCAGTCCCTGCTAACTCTGTCTGCCTGGTACTTCCTGATTAATTTCAGAGACCCCCACTGGGGTCCCACAATTCTCTCTACTAAACACTGTCCAAGGCTGTTTCTGTTATCTGAGCACTGGCGTTTTGGGTAAAATGTAGGCAGGAAATGAGAGGGAGTGTAAGATCCTCTCCTGCCAAAGTACATACATACATATATAACTTGGATAAACGTCCATGCATGGAGTCGTCCAAGGGGGAATGAAGATATCTGTCCAGATAGAATCAACTATAATTGAATTAAAGGTATATAAAGCTGATGAAGGAATGTGCCCTACAAGGGAGACTCCTCACACATAGAGAATAAAAAGAAACTTCTAAGAGGTGATTAAGCCATGGCCCTGCCAGCATTGCCTCCCACCCCAGTACATAACACACATTCATCTCATACATTCTCAATGTAAAGGATCAGTCCCCAGGTATCCATCAGGGCTGCTGCTCCATAGCCCCAGGGTGGCCTGTATAGCTGATTCCTGCCTACCAAAGGCCTTCTGATGCTAGTTTTCTGCCCCTTTGGAGCTGCCTAAAGGAGAAGGTATACTGATCAGAGGGCCTGGATATCCACTCCCCTTGGTGGTTCTGTTCCCAGGGTAATGAACACACAGGGAAGGGTCTACATATGAGTCTCTGAGAGCCTGAACGGCATCCACATGCTAATGAAAACAAATTACCAAGTCTGTAGCACTAAGATCATGGTGGTGAAGTGCCAGGTAAATGTTGCCCTATGAGGTCCTAGCTGAATACCTTGCCAGCTGCCCAACAATCCTCCTTAGCCCTGGAAACCTGAACAGAATCAGCATGGGCTTTGAGGTAAACAGACCAGGTCCCACCTCCATCCTCAAATGTACCCCCACCCACACCTCAACAGTGTCCAACCCTTCGAGACACCTGCCCAGATAACCCTAGGGTCCCAGAAACCTCACTGAGCTTGAGCATCAGGCTGGGCAGCAGGCAGCAGGTACTGGGCATCAGAAAAATGGTCTGTGCCTGTGGGCAGATCTCCTGAGTCCTCAGCCCTCTCCAGCCCAGCCCTGAGAAGTCAAAAGCCCTACTTGGTCTGGTCTGCAGGTATCAACATTCCTTGGGTGATGCCTTTTTTGACACCTGCAATTGCATTCAAAATTATAAATTTTGAAAGTTAAATTTCTATCTCATCCCCACCATACCATTCACACTTGATATCTAGAAAGAGGGAGGGATAAAGGCGGGTACAGAGGGATTCTCCATCTGCTGGTCCACTCCATCCCAGCCTCTTGCCCTCTGTCTGGGGCTGGTCTTGCCTCGGTCTCGGGCACAAGGACAGGGACCAGCGGCCTCTGCTTATTCTTCACTTGGGCGTGGGACTGCCCTCAGCTCTGCCTTAGCTCAGAGTGAGCCCCTTTCCTGTCCCATTAACCAATGGGATTCCTTATTTTAAGAGGTCCCAGCAAGAATTCTCCCACCCGTTCTTACCTTATACTTCCTTTATGCACATTATATTGAACCATGTGAAACTGCCAATATTCAATTATTTTGATCTTTAAAAAGTGGGAATTTCAGGGCTTCCCTGGTGGTGCAGTGGTTGAGAGTCCACCTGCCCATGCAGGGGACACGGGTTCGTGCCCCAGTCCAGGAAGATCCCACGTGCCGCGGAGCGGCTGGGCCCTGAGCCTGCGCGTCCGGAGCCTGTGCTCCACAACGGGAGAGGCCGCAACAGTGAGAGGCCTGCGTACCGCAAAAAAAAAAAAAAAAAAGGGAATTTCATATGGTCCAACCCAATATAAGCAGGTATGAATATAGAATCTAATTGCCCCCTTTTTCACTCCAGAGGTAACAGATTAAACATGCTGTTTTGCATCTTGTTGTTTGAATTAATATATCTTGGCAATCTTTCCAACTTAGGTCATTGAGAGCTTCCCTTTCTTCTTTAACACCTGCAGAGTATTCCTCCATTGTGTGGATGTTCCATTAGTTATTCAGCCGGGCCCATCATGATGGACATTTGAGTTGTCTCCAATCTTTTGCTATTATAAACAACAAAGCAAAGAATTATCTTGAACATCATTGTGCATAAGTATATCTGTAAGAGAAATTCCTAGTAATGGGATCCCTAGAAATTCCTAGAAGTGGAACCTCCCCGTAGGGACATCAGCATCAATGGGTGTATGTATTTGTACATTGATATTGCCAAAAGGCCCTCATTAAGATTAAGAATGTGCCGGAGTTCCCGGATCAGTGATCCTTAACACTCTCCTTTAGATCAGTGTTCTCCAAAGTTCAGGTTGTGACTCATTACTGGGTTGTGAAATCAATTTCATGGGCTATAATCAGTATTTTTTTAATGAAATAGCATAGAATAGCTTATTATAGAATCAAGAAGAGTAAAATAGAAAATACCACATTGATTTGCACGTAGAAGGGTAAGTAGTGTTCGGGGAACTTTTGTTTCAGAGATGATACAGATAGACATGGATATAGAAATAGATATAAACACCCACAAGACTAACACACTCTCTCTCTCTTTCTCTCTCTCTCTCACATACACACATACATAGACACACGCACATACATACACAGATGTGTGAGACAAGGTCTAGACGGGTCTTTTTAACTGCAATTCATGGTCAAAAAAATTTTGAAAGTCTTAGATCTTGAACCTTTTAAGGAATCTGAGGAAAACTGTAGAAACTCTTCCCAGAAAAATGCACCTACACACGCAACATCTCTGACCTCTGACCTCTCAGAGGCCCATGCAGGGACCCCAGGTCTGGAGATCCTGGGCTGATGACTGTGGGCCGCTCGAGAACAGGCCAGTGGGTTGTCTTCCCACCCCCGTGGGCAGCCCCTCTGGCAGCGAGGTATTCGGAAAACACATGCTGCCCTGAAGAAATGAACAAACCATGCTTCTTCCTGACACATCCCCTCCATGTGCCTTACACCACTCCCTCTTCTTCTCAGCCATGGTGATACTGTCCCTCACCTGCTGTTTTGGTTTTATGAAAAGAGAGGGAAAGGGTTACAGAGAGAGAGAATAATGATTTCTTTCCTTTGAGTCCACTGATTTCTTCTTTACTCTGAGCTTGTGGCTCTCGGGAGAGAAACAGAACATTAGAGGAAGAGGGGAGTGGGGAGGAGAAGGGCGAGAAGGCAAATTATGTCAAAGGACAGGACCATCAGTGGGGCCTGAGACAAGGGTTAGAAAAGGCCAGGGGAATAAGGAGGGTGGCGGGGGGGACATTCCGGGACAGGAGCATGTGTGCACAGGTCTCCAAACAACCTGAGGAAAGGTGAGCAAGTGGGAGCTCAAGGGAAGAAAACAGCCACACTGACAGCTGGGGATGAGGGCCCAGGTCTTTGCAAGCCCTCTCCTGACCCCAGGACTGCCCAGCCCAGTCCAGAACCCACAGATCAGGAGGTTTAAAAGAGGAGGTGAAGGAACCTTACACAAAAGCAACTAGCTGCAGCGGGGCTCGGAAGAGGGCCAGGTGGAGGTGAAAGACACGAAAAGGTCCAGGGCTGGGGTGCAAGGTCACAGCTGACCCATCTTCTCTGCTGTTCTTGAGACAACAGAGGCCAGGATGCACCACTTTCCTGAAAGCATCTCTCCAGTGAGGAAGCCTTCATCCTGTCCCCAGCGGAGATGCTGTGACCTCCTGCAGTACTGTCCCTGAGCCCCACCTCCCCACCAGCTGCCTCCCCAATGAAAGCTGATGTGTGGCTGAAGGGCAGGCAACAGAGATGCCCACTTCCATCATCTGTTTTCCCTCTCCGGGGATGCGGTCTCGGGATCAGGACACTGGACACGATAGGCTGTCAACACTTGGGCCTGCTTCTCCTGATCTCTGCCTTAAACACGAAGCTGGGTAAAAACATACAACGCTACAAAGAAGGGACAGGGCTCTGCAGGGGTTGCCACACCTGTTCTATTTCCAGGCTCGCAGGTAGATGAGCAAATTCCAAACATGGAGTTTCTTTCCCCAGGCTCGCTCCAGAAGCCCTGCAATAACAGCTACTGTTCCCCGGAACCAAGGATAGTAACAGACTGTTAAGTCTTTAAAAACCCAACACAAATATTGATTCTCCCTTTACCTAATTTCTTCCTTCTTTTGTTCCTGGTAGAGCTTGCTGTCACTTAAGAGCATTGGGCTTAAAAGACAAGCACAAAAAAAAAAAAAAAAAGAAAAGACAAGCACACATGAGGTTATTGATTTTCTCCTAAGAACTCGCCTGCTCTTGAAGTGAGCTCACATCAGGTAGGTGGCGTTACGGCCTGGTAGTCCAGCCTCTGTAGGTGGGGCAGGCTGGCCAGACACCGGAGGGGCCTTTCCACAGACATTTTGTTCCTGTCAAACTAGAATGCTTCCTTAGATGAGTAAAATAAAATTCTGAAAGTTTGAGTTGATGACTATAAAAACTAGTGGATAATAAAAAGTTAAGCAAAGGTCAATCGCTACCCTTAAAAAACACGCAGTCTCCTATACAAGAAAGATGTAACTTAATACTATATATTAACATATACCCTAACTTGTACAGAAGGATGGTCAACAGACCGACTTAGAGGAGCAGCAAGAAGATGTGTCTCACTGGGCCTTGAGGAGAGGGTAACCAGGGACAGTTTTAGAGGAACCTTATTACTTCCAACAGCTTGCCAGTTAGCCAGGGGACCAGAGTGGCCGAACAGAGGTCCTCTGTACACACAGGCACGGTGGGAGATGAGGAAGACCCAGGTGGCACACGGCCATGAATGCCAGGCCTGCCAGGTCAGGGGGAGCCTAGGGTTCACCCCACCTGCGCTCCAGGGACCCGTGGAGCAAAGCTACACATACAGAGTGGTTCTCAGAGCCTCACTACCAAGAGGAAGGAAACGAGCACCCGCAAATGTGCATGTGGCTTTGAATCCAGGTGGCTCTGTCAGTTGTGGACTGTGAAGCCCTGTGTGTGACCTGCAGCCCTTCCTACTCTGGGCCCCATGGGGACAGGCTCTGCTCCACTCCGTATGGAGCCAGCACCAGCTGTGAGCCCCTCTGCCTCCAGGAAAAGGAGCAACAGGGTCACCAACTGTGCCACAGGTAGAAGGACTCAACAAGAGGGATGTCCTGTTCCCAGGGCCCAAAGTCAGCCTTCCGTTTCCTACTCCCCAAACCAGCAGTATGTCTGGCTGGCCCTCCAGCCATCCCATGACCAAGGCTGGGGCTTCCAGGCCACAGGGCCATTATTGGCTGCTGCCTGTTGGAAGCACTTTAATTAGTGCTCTATTTTAATTGATGATATGTTTTCACTGGTGTTTCAATTTAAGTTTTATTCTAATTGGGTGTCTTTTTTTCGAGTTCACAAGGTTTGAACAAAAGAAAGAATAAAAGCTTGTCCACAAAAATAAATCTAAGACCAAACAGGCCAGTATCCCCAGGGGAAGAACTGTGGTCAAGACAGGTTTAAGTCTATTTTAGGGTTCCAGGGGGACAGACTAAGGACATCCATGGAGTACACACCTCTGACCTCTTTGGGCCCAACTTAAAGCCCTCCCCCCCTGCTGCCCCCACCTGCAATCCAGAACCAACCCCTCCTCCCCCAGAGAGCCAGGTGCCTGTCCCGGACATCAACCCCAAGCTAGACACCCGGGTGGCTTTGCCCATGAGCCCCACCACCCTCTGCACTAGACCTCATGCTCCCAGCAGGCAGGGAAGGCCCAGGGCAAGGCCCATGATTCCTTGCTCTCCACAGCATCTCATCCTCACCCAGGCTGCTCAGGGGAAGCTGAGAATCTGGGAATGGACTCTGCGCAGGGGCAGCAGTGAGGCCACGATGGACGCTCCAAAGAATCCCCGCAGAGTGGAGCTCCCACCACGGGACTGGCTGGAAGGCTGCCAAGTTCATATTTCTTCACTCCTCCAAAACGAATACCCAAGTTAGACACCGGGCAGAAGCCCAGAGACTATATTACACACGGGCTATTCTTTTAGCCCAACAATGTTTGTATACATCTTTCCTACCTCTGGGAGGATGGTTTCTCCTCTTATTTCCCTCCACCCCCATCTCTTCCCTAACTCTTTCACAAACCTTCTTTCCAGGGCAGCTTCCCTTTCTGGAAGCTGCCATGACTCTCCTTACTCTGAAATCTCCTTGCCTCTTCCAGCTGGTATTACAGGTTCTCTAATCTTGGTTGCTGAAACTCTCAGGTAAGTGGTCTATACCTGGAGGCTCACTACCTCCCATCCCCTCCTTAACCTCCCACGTGAGTTCCTCCCACTATGCCAGAAAGCAAGCTTGCCAAGGTCTGCTCTTCTATTCATGCCCTTGGCTGGTTGTCTTGGCCACATCCCATGCACTCCACTTGACTGCTTTCTTCTTAAACACCCTGGCCCTCGACAAGTCTAGCATGACATTATCATCCTTCTGTTCTATTTCTTTTTCCTGGTCTCAGGGGCTCCCTCTGCTCCTGGGACCCTAATGGGTTCTGCATGTATGTGTTTCCCCCACTCCTGCCCCATTCCCCACCGCATTCACTCCCTGTAGCCCCAAAATTCCAACATCTGCAAACCTGGCCCGGCCCTCTCATGGCCTTCCAAGCCACCAATTTCCTCCATGCACTGTCCTACTCATCCTGTCCATAGCCAGGGAAGTGCCTCTTGGGGAAACACAAAAAGTAAAACGAAACACGGAGCAAACACTGGCAAATTGGGCAGTGCGCCCTGAAGTACTGCTTTTTCACTTATTTAATCTGGGAATGAGCTGGGATGCATGGGGTGTGCAATGACTGGTGAGAGGATCTAGTGTCACTCACGGTGATACTGCCAAGCAACCTTTTGGAAAGTATTAAGTGGGCTTGCTTCTTACACCAGGGTGAGTTTGAAAGTCTATATAGTCAAAACTGCCCTTGAGAGTCCCTGGGGAAGGCACCACGCTGGACGCTGCCACGTCGTCTTTCCCGGGAACAGATGGCCCTTCCTTTGGCTGGGTACCAGACGAAGCAGTTGGTGGACCCTTAGGTGCCAGAGAACACGAAAGCCACGCATCCTTAACATCGGAGTCTTTAATGAGGGTGTGGCTACCAGAATGAGGCTTGAGGGAGGGAAGCTGGCTTAGGGGTCAGCAGAGCTGTGTGTGTGTGTGTGTGTGTGTGTGTGTGTGTGTGTGTGTGTCTCCACCCCTTCTCTTTTGTTAGAGTTCAAGTCTGGTCACTTAAATATGCATATGATTCAACTCTGCACTTTAAACAGCTAAAAGTGTTCAAAATAATCCCCTCCTCAGAATTTATCAAAGGGGAAAACAAAAGCAGTATAAAAAAAGCTAAACACACAATATACTTTTGCTGTACACCTGAAAATAACACAACAGTGTAAATCAACTCTACTCCCATATAAAATAAAAGTTAAAAAATACAAATACATGACTTACTTATTCCCAGTTTCACAAAGCAGGGGAATGATTAAACACTATACAGCCATTTGACAGACTCTTACAAAGCCATTGAAAAGTGACAATTATAGAGATTATGTAAAGCAGGGAAGATAAACAGTAAATTTGTATGCTTCTGGACACAGATTGGAAGAGGTATCACCAAAAAAAAGAAATGTACTTAGCGTTTTGGTAACATAAAGCATTATTTCAAAAACGGGCAAGTTTGCAAATAAATGCTTGTTAATTGAATGAATGATTGCATTTGGGTAGCAGAAATTTAAAGTCCTAATGGTGGCAGGCTCCACAGAGACCGAAGTCAGGGTCTTGACGGTCAGAGGAAGACGCTTTAAAAGCTGTGATGGCTACTGCAGCCTCTAGCAGAAGGCTCCATGGGGGCTCCGCCAGGGGGTTGGGGGCACCAGGCTTCCCAGAGCAGCACCCTGGGGTGGGCCCTCTAGAGATCCCAAGTCTGGGACCACTGGACCAGATCAGGGCCCAGACCTGCCATACACCTTGACCAGAACGGCCTAGAATGGGCTGGACACCTCCTCCCACCCTCCAAGTTAACTCCCCACAGGAAGACTGGGTGGAGAGTGCAGCCCAAGGTGAGCTTCCCCTACACCTTGCGGTTGCCACCACTGCGAGGCTGTGTTGGAAAAGAATTTTCTTTGCTGGTTGGCGACCACCCACCGTTTGATGAGGCCTAGGGAGGGGCGATTAGGGAGCGAGGGAGGAGAGAAGATGTTACACCATACATCCCAGGGCAGAGCCTAAAACAGTTAACTACTAGTCGATGAAGAGAGAGGCACCAGAGCCAAGAGATCCAGGGTGCTCTGCCCTCAGGCGTGGACGGGAAAAAGAAAAAGCCCTCCAAACCAGACGGGAGACCTCCCCAGATTCCTCTTGCCCTTCGTCTGTGGGTCTCAGCCCACGTGACCATTCAGCAGGGAGGACGTGGGGGGAGCAGCGTGCCCCCTACATGGCCAGGCGGCAGGATGAGCTGAAGGCCACCCCAGGATTGCCACTCGCCCGGTGGGCAGGGGCCCAGGGTTTCCGTTAAGTGCCTCCGAGGGATCTGTCAGGGCATGCTGGGCTTTGGGGTCCCCATGGGGGGATGTCCTGGGCGGAAGGGGTGGCCAGCCAGTCCTGGCTCTGTCACCGACCCTGTGGTCCCTTCCCCTCCCTGTGCTGCCTCAGTTTCCTCAACAGTCAGACGCGTGAGCTTGACCAACTCCCAGGGGTCCTTTCTCAGTCAAGAGTCGATCATTTCATGCTGTTATTTCTAGCAGCCTTTCCGGAGCAGAGGAGCTTTCCTGTGCCCCTTTCTGGAAGTGATTTTTGGGTCAGGTTACATAAGCTCCAGGCTTCCTTAATTTATGTTGGGGCTGCTCCAGGGGCCGCTGACGGGAACAGATTTTGAATCATCCCTTTGCCATGTGGAGTGCAAACACACCAGCCCTCTTGTGCCTAACAACGCCAGCCATCAATGAAACTCTGTATTTAGCTCAGATGCTCAGCAGTAATTACCTGGACATCAGACACATTCTCCTGTTTAATTACTCGGCTATGGGAGCCCCAGTCGCCCTCCCACATGCCACCCCAAGTGCTCCCATAAACACACTCAAAGCATCGTCTTTGATTCTGGCCCATCAGGGGACCTAATAAGCATCTGGGAAGGTAACAGGACAGGTTTCAGGGGTCCCAAGCAAGGAGAACGTGTCACCCCATCTACAGTGAGACCTGGCGATGACAACAATGATGCAATTTTTAAAAAATTATTAATTAATTTATTTATTTTGGCTGTGTTGGGTCTTCGTTTCTGTGCGAGGGCTTTCTCTAGTTGTGGCGAGCGGGGGCCACTCTTCATCGCGGTGCGCAGGCCTCTCACTTATCGCGGCCTCTCTTGTTGCGGAGCACAGGCTCCAGACGCGCAGGCTCAGTAGTTGTGGCTCACGGGCCTAGTTGCTCCGCAGCATGTGGGATCTTCCCAGACCAGGGCTCGAACCCGTGTCCCCTGTATTAGCAGGCAGATTCTCAACCACTGTGCCACCAGGGGAGCCCAACAATGATGACAATTTTGATGGGACCAAATGCTTGCCATTGAGAGCAAGAGAAAGTTGTCAGCCTGAAGCCATTCTGTAAAAGTTAGGTGGAAGGATGGCACAAGCTAAGGCCCCCTAGATGGCTTCCAGGAAGTTTGTCTAAGTGGTACCATCTTTTGTGAAATCACGGCACACCAGGTCAGACCCATAACTGTGATAACAGGGGGCTGACTCATGCAACCAGCTTCACAGAGAGGAATGCATAACCAGGATGCCAATGTGTCGCTTTCAAATGAAATAAGTACCTCTCCAGGTAGCCAGGGTACCTATTATGGTTCACCAGTGCACTCCTGCCTGTGGACAAGCTACATGGAGAGTCACATGATCCAACAGGCACAGAGGAACTGATAATAGATCTTAAATACTCAGTAGCATCAAGCTCACAGGCTCTGCCTTCACCTCCACCTGGGGATGTACAGACATCGCTCCGGGACAGGTGCTTGGGGCCGACACTGCCCCTAAGCGTGGTGCTGGGATGGACACTGCCGGTCTTTGCTTCTGTTCTCCTGACTGACCCCCGTTATCATAGTGCCTGTCAGGCCCAACTTCCCTGCCCTGTGCTCAGGGACACACGTCAAGCTGGCATCCACACAGAGGCAGTCACTGAGTGGATCGAGGTCGGCACCCAGCCCAGGACTGACATCCTCAGGTGGTCAGTGGCCAGGACATGGCCTGGTGTGAAAAGGTGAATCTCACTGACCAGAATGCCTGCATCAGGAGGAGCCGGGGCTGAGAGGCGGACAGGAGGCAGGTCTGGGCAAGCCCGGAGGAAGCAGGGCAAAGTACCGATAGAAGAGGGAGAACATATGCCGGCAGGGAGCAGACAAGGGGACGGGTGCCCGGAAACTCAGAGACGCTGCTGGCTCTCCCAGGAGCACGCCCCCCTCTTGGAGCTCACCACCCCTCCGCCACCCTCCCAGGGCTGGCTCACTGGGCTTCCCCTGGTTTCCTGTCATCAGATCCCACTAAAGCACTCTGCCCAGGAACCCGACCTAACGCTACCTCTGAAAGGGTACATTCCTTCTTCAGATGCATCTTATGCCACAGAAATACACAGTGTCATAAAATGTGCAAACAATCACAACCTTCCTTTTTTTTTTTTTTACGATTTTCCACCTTGTCTAAAACAGTGCTATCCAGCAGAAATATAATAAGTCACACATGTAATTTTAAATTTCACATTAATAAAAGTAGAATTAACTTTAATAATTTACTTATCCCTAATATGTCCAAAACAGTACCATTAAACTTATCAATACACAAATTCTTGAGATAGTTTATTCTTTCTGTCATACAAAGTCTTCAAAATCCAGGGTATCTTTGAGATTGACAGCACCTCTCAGGAAGGACTGGCCACATTCCATCTGCTCAGTAGCCACAGGTGGTTAGTAGTTACCATACCGAACAAAACAGGTCTAAAATTTGATCTCTTGCTCATCAGCCCCAAGTGCTGATGACAGCAGACAAAAATGCACTGTAGACTTAAAGAAAACTCCATTTCTTCCAGCTTCAAAGAATCTCTTTTCAGATATCCTCAGGCTCATCTGCCCCGCCCCACAGCGGGAAGCTCAGCTATCCTCACATACAGGGGCATGAGATGTGGCCGTCTGCTCCTGTCCCCACCCACGCCGAGCGCCCGGCCTGTCCCCCGATGGAAGGCAGAGCTGCCTGGCTTATCGTGGAGGCCCTGGGTGCCTGCGTGGGTCACTCCCATGGTGCTGCAGCCCCTCTCCAGGCCTGCTCCCATCTGCTTGTCCTCTCCACACATCCACCCCTCCTCCAAACCCGCCTAAGGGTCTCCAAGCCCACAGTGCCCCCCACCAGCACCCTCACCCCAAAGTGGGGCGCTGGGGCACCGGCTCTCAGTTCCACCCTCACCTTCCTCTCCTGCTTTCTGTCGTCCTCCAGGAACCAGAAGGGTGTTCTTATATGTATTCCTGTGTGGACCCTGGAGCCTTGTGCATTAAGTGTGACATCCGTAGTCAGGCCCCTTGACTTTGGACCTGGCTCCACCCCTTAGTAGCTACATGACCTTGAGTAAGTTGCTTGACTCCTCTCTTCCTCTTATTTCATCATCTGTAAAATGGGTATAATCCTACTACTACCATCTAATCGAGTTGCTTTGTGCATTCAATGCTGAACACACATAAAACACTAAGAAGAGTGCCCGGTACCAGGTCAGGGCTCAATAACAAGAGTCATTCCAGTGGAGCAGAAACATCTCTAGGTCCTGGCTTCCTTCTTCCCTACTCTGTGGTATATCCCCTCTCTCCTTCCCCCAGCATCACCGGTTACAAAGGCTACAGGGAAATAAAGCAGCCTGCTGATACAGAAAAGCGTATCAGGAGCTATCTCTACATATCAGCACCATCATAGTCTGTACACTCAGGTTACAGCCCAGTCTGTAACCAGGAGACATCCTGTTGCTTTAAGGTGAGGTCTGCTGTCTCTGCTCAGATGAGTGGTAGGGCATTCAGATGGTGTGCATTCCCCCCATTCCAACACTTCATAGCAGCTCCAGTGTTCTGTCTGCAGGTTCCATAGGTAAGTTTCTTCCAGTCTGACTGTGGGATCCAATGGGCACATATGAATTTCTTCCAGTATGTTCAAAATTCTATCAAGAAACTCAGGCAACCTTCCCAGAGCAATTCCACCCACAGGGCAGCTCTCGCACCCCCATCCAGAGCCTCCGGCTGCTGGGGAGCACCTCCACCCCGAGCACTTGATTTGCCTCAGGTCTAAGTTCCCTGGAAGTCTCTGCCTTAAATCTTACATTTATTTTATTTATAACGCACTCTATTTTAGAAGCTTTAAGATGGCTTACAAGGACTATGTAAAATACTCTAAGATATATAAGTAACCAAGTAAAAAACATATTATGTATTACATATTATGTATTACTATTTTTAAAGTTACCAAATACTATGTATAATCTGGTGAAATTGTTATCTGAATATTGCGCACCTATGTGTCGTGTGCTCACGTGCTCGTGTGTGTATAGGACAGAGACAGGTAAGCTGAACACAAAATTTAACAGATTGCCACAAAGAGCGGGTTGGGATTACAACTGACTTGGTTTTCTTCTTTATAGTTTTTTATGTTTTCTTAACTTTTGTAGAGCATCTATATTTGTTTTATATTAAGAAAAAAGCAATAGAAAATCTCTAAAGAAAAACAGGTGAGAAGAAAAAGCCAAACCAAGAGTAAAGGCATAAATTGGAGCCCACGGTGAGGCTGAAACAACTCATTTTCTTTGGCCAAGCCACACATTAAAGCTGGATTTTCTAGCAGTAGATGGATGAGGAAAACCTGACAGGTTACACTGGTCATGGGGTTCATAGGACATAAACAAAATGATTGCTCAGAAAAGCCCACTGTTCTGGATATGGAAGCCTGAAGCCAATGCCTCCCACTGACCCCCACAAGGACACTGTGTAATGCAAGGAACACTGCCAATGACACCCTCGTGATAAACACCACCAAGACTTCCCAGGGCTGTTCTTCCAAAGCGTCTCGGTGCAGACTGATAGCATCATGCCAAAGTGCACTGCAGTAAAGGCACTTCCTCGAGGAGCGGAAACCAAGAGGCCAGGTTCATGGTAGGTCTGAGAACAGAGGGAGACGTCAGTAGATCACAGTGAGTACACAGATCACCGTTCATTGAACACCTCCCAGACTCGGCTTAGCTCAGCTCAGTCCTGAGGTCATCAGACAGATTCCTTATGCCTCTGCCCCCAAGAGGCTTCAGGCACCCACTCAGCTAGACATTTGTTCATCCCACATGTCTTCACTGAGCACCTACTGGGCACTCCTACTGCACGATTCCTCCCAATAATCCCAGATCCGTCACACACCCGGAGCCCCAAGCCAGCCCCACCTGACATCAGCTCCGGGCTTGCAGCAAGACAAGCACCATTTCTGTGAACAGGAGCCTTGGGTAAACCTCCAGGGCAGGAGAGGAACAGGTGTGCCTGCTTGTATACGGAGAGGATTCAGAGCGGGTAGGAGCCACCGGAGGGAAGGATCCTGAGGCTGAGCATGGGCTCATAGGAAGAACTCTGTGATGGATGGGTTCTGGGTCCTGGTCGAGGGGAATAGGCTTTGCTGAGGTGTGTTGTCGTTCTTGTATGGAACCTATCCATCTCTCATATTTTCCGTGGAACCCATGTCTTATACTCTCCACCCTGCTTGAGCTCTGAGCGAGGCAGGAGTCCAAAGCCTTCTCTTCCTCCCTTCTCTTCCTCCTCCTTCTCTTTCTCTACTCCTATGAAAAGAGTCCAAGAACACTGCTGGGCCACAATGCTTCCGGTGGGGAATTAACCACCTGTATATGCATGGCTACCAACTTTCTACCTCCATCTCAGCCCACCGACCTCTCCTTGGAGCTCCAGATCCATCCAATCTCCTTCACCACGTCCACTTGGAATTCTTATGGGCATCTCCAAGTCAGCACAGCCAAGTCCCCCAAACGTGGTCGTCTTCCCATCTTTCCCATCTCAACAAGTGGCCCCATCATCCGTTGACTGTGAAAGCCAGAAACCTGGATGCCACCTTTGGCCACGTCTCCCCCCACTAATTCCCACAGCCAACCCATCACTAAAATCTGTGATTTTTATCACCAAAACATGTCTGCCATTTCTTCCCTTGTCTAGCTCCATTGTGAGAGACTGCCCAAGCCCATCACAGGAACAGGGGGTCCTTCAGGGGCACTATGGCCCCCCCTGGTTTTTTTCAGCCTGGCTCCATGATTCACATGGGGACTCGAGCACACGCTGCTTCTGGGGTCTGTGATGTGCTTCCTTCCTCTCTCTTCCTCCGACAATGCCAGCCCTCAGGTAAGTGCTCACCTGTTCTTTCTCTCCCCTTCTCTCCTCTTGTTTCTGTTACCTTCGATTCTGCTTCATTCACGTCCACTCCTTGGCCTTGTCTATGTCTTTCCTTTCTCTCCCTCTTTCCTCCTTCTCCATCCCTCTCGCTCTCCACCCCACCCCAGCCCTACTCTCTTCCCCTTTTCAGATGGGACAGTCATAGGAAATCAGAGGTGGCAGTGACCTCACTGGCCCTCCCCACTTTATAGGGGGGGAACGTGGGGCTCAGATGGTAGAGCCACACGCCCACATCTTCAGAGTGGCTGGCAACAGGGTCAGCCCTATAGGACTCGGATGTCCTGGCTCCAGTCCAGCTCTCTGCCCCACTCACACTCCCTATTTCACTGATTCCCCTGGTCCCTGTCCCTTTGCCTAGGACTCTGGCTAAAGACAGGGCTGGTCATCCTTTGCACAACACAAATCAATAACCAGGGTGCTTGGGTATGTCTCTTTGTATGTCTCTCTCTCCGTATTTACCGCACATCCTGACACCTGCACCCACAGTCTCCGAGGAGACTGGTTTCAGCCTCCCCACATGTTACTCTGTGGCTTTTCAGGCCTGCAGTTCTCCTCCTGGTGAGGCTGATGCGTTCTGTTGCACTTGGAGGTACCTACAAAAATCCTCTTCAAAATCCCATCATTTCAGCACAAAGGACTGACTAAAGTACCATGAAGAAGGTGCCCGAAGGACATATAGGGGATGGGGGTGGGAGATTAAGTGCCTCTGACCCTCTGCCCTCTTCTCCTGTAGCCCCATATGGTCTTGCACAGGAGGACTGCAGAAGTCAAATAACGTCTTCGGAACCCATCTGGGTTTCACAGAGCCATCTGCGAAAATGCTGCTCGCCAGGGTGGGAGTGGCAGGGTGCACGCTGCGGCTGCAGATTTAGGGTCGAGGCAGACTGCCAGAGGGGTGGCGTCACCAAAAGAAGGGGACCGCTGAGGCGGACAATGGTGAGAGGTGGGGGCAGGTGGATGACACCAGACGGCAGTGCACTGTCCTTAAAGTGGGTAGGAAAACACCCCCGAGGCAGGTTAAGTACATAGCCACCCGTGCAGAATGGAGGCCGTGCGCATAATGTGAGGTTGGACAGACCCTTGTAGCCCTGGGGTTCTATTGAAAATCCACCCTGCAGCAGAATTTCAAGACAAACATTGGACAGAGAAGGATGGTTAGGATTCAGGCTCATCCTGGGGTCCACAGAAGCACGTCAGGCCTCCAGAGCCTGGCGAAGGACGATGGCTCGGCTCCGCGCATGGACATAGCTACCAAAAGGTAAACAAGGCGACAATTTGTTTTCCAGACTGTCAAGATTTTCACTATTTTATGATTTTCAGCCAACATAATTCATTAAATGTGTAACAAAGGGGATTCAATATTTATACCTTCCTTTGTAAGGCTTAACATGTAAATAAACCTCAGATTCGTAACAAACTACCGTTTGTCAGGCAGGGAAAAGTGACCACAGTGCCCATGGGTCACCAGGTGTGTACCTTGCCATGCAAACAAATGTACACAGAGTTCTTCCAGCAGGGAGGGGAGCATGCTGTCGGCAGGAGGGTGACTGCAGAAGGAAGGGGGTTTACAGAAGGTGCCGAGGGACTGAAGAAGGTGGAGGGGCAGAGAAAGGGAAGGGAAATGAGAGAAGAGGAAATAACCAATGTGGGGGGAGGAAGGAAGCTCAGGGGAACAAAGGGGCAGTAGGGAGAGGAAAGGGGGTGCCAGGAGGAGAAGCAGGAACACAGGGTACCAGGGACCTGTGGGAAACAGGTGTGAGGACTGGACAGTGGAGGGGACCCCAAAGGAGACACTGGAAAGGAGTGTCTCCAGAGACCTTAACCACCCTTGGAAACCTGTCGTTGAGAAGCTGCTTTAAGGAGCCATGTGTGGCCCCTGCTGGGCCGTCTCCCTGAAGCCGGGATTCTCCCTTCCAGACAAGGCCCGCCCAGCCCTGGGGACCCCAGCACCCACTTCTCTCTTCGCTGGACGCAGCCTGACCGTGGAAGGACACAGAACCAGCACCTTTCCTCATAAACACATTTGGGCCTTTGGCCGTGAGGAAACAGGGCAATGATCCAACAGGGAAGAAGGGAGAAAGACGATTCCTGATCCAGGCACAGGCCAAGGCCCATCCTTCCACTGTGATGCAATTTCCCTCCCAGCTGCTTCTGCTGGGCTTTCCCAGGAGGAAGGGCACAAACACCCTCCTAGCTCTGCACCAACCAGCCAGAGGGTCTGCTGCATCCACAGGGAGACTGTCTGCGCCACCCTCGTGCCCACAGGGCAGCCATGGGAGCACCTGGGGAATAGGAAGTGGGATGGATCGTGACCCCCAACGCCATTAGACAAGTCAAGAATCCCAGCTGCGTGGGCACAGCAATGTGGGCGGCCCTTCCCTGCTCAGGCACAACTCCTTGACTCCTCAGTCAGCTTCCAGACCCCATCGGCCCTTCTCACCTCTGTGCCTGGGACACAAGCCTTTCCCTGCCCCACACTGCCCTCTTCCCACCCCTGGAGAGTGGTCAGTGAGGGCAAGCCCAGAGGACCCCCAAGAGGATTGAGGGGCCCTCACCCTTGGAGGTCTCCCAGCCTCGTTTCTCCAGGCCCCAAACTGGGGTGGTCTCCCCAGGGGCCAAAGTGGAGGGCACCCCTCTTAAAAAGAAGGTCTCAGCCAGAGAGCTGGTCCCCGAGGCCCTGGAAGCCAGGCTCTCATTGCTGCTCTCCCGGGAGCTCCACGCTGCTTTGATGTGGAACAGAGGTGACAACGGCAACTAGGGAGAAGGAGATTTAATGCTGCTGTTTTAAATAAGCATCATTGTTCCCTGGCAATTTTATGATCAAGGCAAAGAAAGAGGCCTTTTAAGAAATATGTAGCACATTTAAGAAGCCCTAGAGGATTGGGAAGGTGGAAGAATGAAGTGGTTCCAAAGGGGAGGCTCCACACTGGCATCCTCGGCCCTGTCGCCTCCCCAGCACCCCAGGGCACAGCCCACCAGGAGCAGCCTCCCCAGAGGCCAAGGCCACCCTGCTGCTGGGCGATGCCCAAAACCGGGCCCAGCGGACCTAACGCATCAGGTGGCCAGCCTCTTCCCAAGGTGGTGGTCCTTTTCCCCACAGTAGGGGCTCCGTGGAGCAGAGCTCCAGGGGCACATCCCTCCCTTTCCCCTCCCCCACCCAGCAAAGGCAGCAATAATAACTCCACCAGGAGGCCTGGGGTGATGGGCCATGAACCACAGGTCTCTTTGGTGTGGTCTGGCTGGGCTGCATCGCAGGAGGGAGCTGTCCAGCTGGCGTGAATGGCTTCTGACCCCATATCTCCTAGCTCTGCCCTCATGGTCCTCCTGCATTCTCACAGCTCTCCCTGAACCACTTAGCCCTCTGCGGAGATGGAGAGAGAGAGAGTTCTCCATCTCCAACCCCCAGATGCACCTGCTGTCCACCTCCATATCAACTGCAAAGGCTCTGCAGCTTTCTTCCTGGGCCGGCTGCCCTCGAACTTCCCACCTCCGACTCTGGCCCTGTCACCTTCCGGGACTTCTCTTCCTTTCTGCTTGGTGAGGTTCTAGGCCTCCAGCAAAGGCCAAAAGGGCCCTTCTCCATGAAGCCCTCCTGGTTTGTTCATAGCAGTCTTAGTCTAAATCAGTGGTTCTCCAAGTGTGGTCATCAGGCCAGCTCTGTTTACCCTCTGGGTGCTTCTGTCTGCACCGTTCATCTGAGACTCACGTCTCCAGCCTTGTGCGTGTTGTGGCCTCCACAGGGCAGGGCTGAGTCTCGCCTCTTTTGGCCTCTGCCCAGTACCTTGCAGATAGATATTCAACAGCTACCTCTCGCATTGGATTGAAAAATTGAGGCCTGTGACTCCTGGACACGCTTCTACCATGAAGAGACAACCTCAAGCCACCAAAGGCTTTCTGCTTTCTCAAGGAAGAACACACAAGACTTGGGGGGTCACGGATCGTGGAGGAGTTTCCCGCGAGAAAAGCCTCCCTGCCGAGTGGCTGGTGCCTCGAGGTTTGGGTTGGAGAGTGGCAGCTGACTGCAGCAGGGAAGGGAAGCATGACAGCTTGTGACGGATTCCTCAAAGTCTCCAGCACCATTATCGTATCAGCATCATAATGGCAAGAAAAAGTTATTTCTGTTTTAAATTGTCAATATTAATCTAATGCTGGTAATGAATGGAATGGTGATGATAAATGGGGAGTTTAATAAAGATGAAAGCTCCAGCAGCCTAGGAGAAAACCTCCTTTGACTTAAAGTTATTGTCTTGATTAAAATTTCCATTTTATTATCCTAATCAGCAATCTTTGTTCAATATGCTACAGTTTCTATTTTCTCCACTTAGAGAGATAATTAACAACAGTGTAAACATATTAAAAGAAAAAGGAAAATGTTTATTAAAATCGCTCTGTTATCCATATTTAACTTACGTTTAGTAATGCTTTGTCGAGACACGCCCCTGCCTTCAGGAAGACTTCCAGGAACCACCCGCTGCTGGGAGCCTCATCCTGTTCCCAAGGCCCCCTGGGAACAGACAACCCCTCGTCCTGGTCACACATTCTTGTGTTCAACAGCTCTGTCAATTTAACTCAGCTTAATTTCATGTCATTCAATCTGACATCTCTTTATGCAGAGACGAAGAAACTCACTATTCTCCATGACAGGTGTGCTACCGGGGTTGAGTGCAGACATAGATGGGAAACTGAGGGAAGGAAAAAACACAAATTTCTCCAAATAAATCACCTCTGCATCTCTCTGGAAAGCAAAAGTTTCGTTTAATGAAAGGTACTTAACGAGCAAACAGCTAAGCTCAGTGGGAGGGGGCCCAGTGCCTCACAAGCCAGAGCCTGACAGCAATCTTTGCTCAGTGTGGTACAATGTCTCCAGGCCACAGTGGAAAATGTTTGTTTTTTTTAAACACAACACTGTTTTTTTTAAACACAACACTGATCCTTATCCAGACACAGAATCTGACTCCCCATATGGGATGTCTGCTACACACAATATGAAACACTGGGGCCAGGTTGCAATGGCCACCTGGGTCACCCGGGGACACCTCTGGGAGGAGCGCCCAGGAGAGGTCCTTCTGGTTCCCTCGTCCTGCCTTCTACTCAACCTCCTCGTCTCAGGGCAGACCACCAGCCTCAGTCCACCCACCTCATCTCGTCCTCTAGATAAGGCAGATTCGGCATCAGGAGTGGTCCTCCCTGCGGCCATCAGGAGTCCAGAGGGGCCCCAGGAGGCCACCCCTACCGCGAAGGACTCTGGTTTTAAAGCACTTTGGCACAGCTCTCATTTAACCTCCCAAGCAAGGCCTGGTGATGTAAGTGTAATCTCCACATTTTACAGATGAGGAAGCCGGGCTCGGTGAGGTTGGGTACCTTGCTCCCAGTCACACAGCTAACGGACGAGTGGCAGCGCTGGTGGGGTCCTGGTCCCAGCTGTCTCCTGGGCAGTTACCACTCTAGCCCACTCGTAGGATGAGTGGCTACATCCAAAGCAGGACGGGACCCAGCCTCCTGCCACTTCTGGTGGCAGCTCACAGAGGCTCCAGGGACAGCCTCTCTCTGTCTGGGATGTGTTTTTCCATAATGTGTGTGTTTTAACCTGGGTCACCTCCGGGTATCCTGGAGCCTTCCACAGGGAAGGCCACGTTCCCTTAATCAGCGTGAACTGGCACATGCCCCCTGACCCCAGCAAACTGGAGCTGACAACACCCGGGGAAATGCAGGAAACAGCAATCCACACGGGCCCGGGAAGGGCCATTAATCTCCCTCCCCTGAAGGAAATGAAATCATTATGTCTGCAGCTCCAGAATCCAAAAGAACAAATTTCCTGCCAGGATAATAAATGGATTCTTTTGTGCTCGCCTCAACTCCCGTCACATGACCCTCCTGGCCCATTCCTCATCCAGGTGACTTGGCTGGGTAAATACCCAGAGGTTTCAGTTTCAACTTCCAAAACGGACTGGGGAGTGGCCCCCCAGAGCCCTCAGCCTGCCTCCCCTGTCTGCCCTTAACCTTTCCTTCCCCAAACACCGCCCGCAAAGGTAAGCATCCTCTCCACAAACAGGAAAGCCCCTGCCCTCAGCCAGGAGCAGGTTTTGAAGTAACTCCATGGAGAAGACAGGGAAAGAACCATTTTTCACTAAACAGGCATCACACAAGATGTACTGTGGAAACAAGAATGAATAGTAAACATGGGCTATAAAGTTCCCGGGGCCGGCAAGGAGCGCTGGGGCGATGCTCCGGATGCCGTGCGTGCAGGCAGCAGTGCAGGGCTCGGGAGGGCTCTCAAAGGCAGTGTGATGGGCAGGTGGAGCAGCGCTGGGCTGCACTAACATTCCCCTGAATGGGGCCCCGGAGCCCTGCCCTGGCAGGTCGCGACACGCAAGCAGTGAACCACTTCATAATGGCCTTCTATTCAGATGCAATACTCAGCCCTGAGCTTCTAAAACGGGTCTGTGTTTGCAGAGAAAAACTGTTGCTGGCTTAACATGGCAGGGGCCACAGTGCCTGGCGAACAGACCCAGGGAAAACCTGTCCACTGCTCCTTGCCGTCCTGCCTGTGGGCCCTCGAGAAGAGGCAATGCCTGAAGCAGAGAAGGAAATGCTAGTCTGGGGTGCAGGTTGGCAGTCCCACTTCCCCAAGGATGTGGCCACCTCAGAAGACCCTCTGCAGATGTGAAATGACCACAGTCTTCTCTCCGACCTGTGCACAAAAGCCTCCATCTCCTAAGTATGGGCATGCTTGGGGTGGGGGGCGGGCAGGGGAGGGGGAAATAGTCCCATTCACCTAACAGAGGTGAGGGTGCCTCCTCTGTGACAAAAAGAGTGAGAGCTTGCTAGGCACTCCTGGACTCCACGAAAAACCATGATACATTAGTGGTTTGCAGTAAAACAGTGGATAGAAATGATGAGTGTCTTGGCAGGAAAAGTAAAATTGTACCTCCCACAGAGGCAGTGTGAGCATATATAAGACTGCTGCAGCCTGAGGTCTGCTGGGTTATCTCCCTTGGGATGGTATGGGATGAAGAAAGTGCTAGGTGGTCTTGTCTCTACCCACCTCAGCTCCCTGCCCCTAACCAGAGAGCCTCAAAGCCACAGCAAAAGGGCATGGACACGAGACTGCCACCCCAATGTCACTCCTTTGGCCTCTTTACCTGAAGCTCTTCACTCATACCTGCCTTAGCTCTCGTCCACAGGATTGTAGATTATCTATTTATGTGTATGTCTTCTCCATTAGAGGTGTTTCTCCAGAGCACATCCCCTGTCTCATTTATCTCTGCATCTGTAGAAAGATGGATGGACAGCTGGATGGATGAATGGATGGATGGATAGATGAATAAGCCAGATTACTGAAGGCATATTATCTTCATCAACCCCATATCTTAGGAGAAGAAATGAAATTAATAGTCACAAAGCACTACTCCAGGCTGGGATTGTTCTAGATGACTTCTACACTCTCTCTTATTTAATTCACACAACTACCATAAGAAGTGTTTTATTTTTGACATTTTACAGATGAGAAACTAAGGAGCAGTAAAGTTCTCAGTTTCTTACTTGAGAACCAAAGCCAGGTCGGTCTGAGTCCACATCCAACGTTCATATGGATCATCCCGTCTATCAGCCATCTTTAGGATCATAAGAGCAACAAACATGTGCTGGGCACCTGCTGTGTGCCAGGTATGATGCCACCCATTGAGGATCCACAGAAGAATCCAAAGTGGATTCAGATGGAGCTCCTGGGTAAGTAGGGAAGGTAACCCAAGCTCTCCGGTGACTCTGAAGCCAGGAAAAAGCTGATTACATTTAAAAAAAAAATGCAACCCAGTAGAGACTCATGGCTGAGCAGAGAAAGGAGGTCAGCAAAACCTCTTTTGTAAAAAGCAACTATAAAGCTGGGCAAAAGTGACAAAAACAACCATCTCAGCACTCTGAAAATTTACCAAAGACAATCTGAGAAGTGTTTATGTCTCAGAGGCTGAACTTTGGGTAAGAACTTTGTGGTATTCTTGCCTGGAGCTGCGCCCTCCTTTCTCACCCTCCCCCCAGCTGGGTTGATAAGGAGTTTCTGCCAGGGGAGGAAATGACATGAGAAGAGCAGAGCTATGGGGTCAAAGAGGACTTGGGATTTGGGGTGATTGGTGATGCCCAGGTCCAGCAGCATTGTCAGTAGAAGTGAGGATCTCAGCAGACAAGGCTGTGGTCATGGTTGGGGCAAGCATACCCCTGGCTTAGGTTGCACACATGTCCAGTGGAGATCAGAGAGAACCCAAGATATCTACACACTAGCCCTAAGACTGTGCTTGTTCAGAGGAGAAACAAAAGGTCCCACTGAAAATTCAAAGCTGGAGTAGGTTTCAAAATGGCCTGAACTTTGAGAATTTTTACCCACACACAGATCAGTCAGCAGAGAATGGAAGATGGACTGGCTCAATGCGTTTGAGCACAACTTCTGTCTAATCACTGGAAGACCACTAAGCTACACAGACAGAGGGGTTATGCCTAGGAAGCAAGATATAAACGTAAAAGCAAAAATTTAAAAATAAAAACTAAACTAACACATCAGTGGCCACACACCCCAGGGGAGACAGATTTCACAGATTTAACCCAGGCAAGTTACAAAACAAATACAAAATCAAAACTAGCCTTTAGGGGAAAAGAAAGAAGAACCAGAGATACTACAATATATTAACTTAAATGTCCAGTTTTCAATAAAAAAATTATGACATGTCCCAAAAAATAGGAAAGTGTAACCCATACTCAAGAAAAAAAGTAGTCCCCCAATGGCTTCAGCAGACAAAGACTTCAAAGTAGTTATTATAAATATGTTCAAAAATAAAAGAAATCATGTTTAAAAATTTAGAGAAGTGTGAAAACAATGAATCAACAAACAGGTATTTTCACTAAGGAGACAGAAATTACAAAGAATGAATCAAATGGAAATTCTGGAGATGAAAAATGTTAATAACTGAAATGAGAAACTTCCTAGAGGAACTTGACAGAAGATTCTTCAAGTTGGAAAAAGGAAGAAAATCAGTGAACTTGAAGATAGATCAATGGAAATTATAATATCTGAAGAACACAGAAAGAAGATTAAAGTAAAAAAGCAACAGAACCTCAGAAATCTGCTAGATAACATCAAGCACACAAATTTACATTTGATGAGCATTCCAGAGGAAAAGGAGAAAAAAGAACAGAAAAAATTTGAAAAATAATGGCTTAAAACTTTTTGAATTTGATGCAAAACATCGATCTATACACAGTCAGGAAGCTCAATGAACCCAAAGTAGGATAAGTATAGGGACTCACATATATTGGGCTTCCCTGGTGGCACAGTGGTTGGGAGTCCGCCTGCTGTTGCAGGGGACACGGGTTCGTGCCCCGGTCTGGGAAGATCCCACATGCCGTGGAGCGGCTGGGCCCGTGAGCCATGGCTTCTGAGCCTGCATGTCCGGAGCCTGTGCTCTGCAACGGGAGAGGCCACAGCAGTGAGAGGCCCGTGTACCGCAAAAAAAAAAAAAAAAAAAAAAAAAAGAGAGACACATATAGATACATCATAGTCAAACATTTAAAAGGCAAAAAGAACATTTTGAATATAGCAAAAGAAAAATTATTTATCACGTACAGAGGAACATCGATATGGTTAACTCCTGATTCTTTTCTGAAACAATGGAGTCCCAAAGGCAGTGGAATGATATATCCAAAGCGTCAAAAGGAAAAAAAAAACTGTCAAACTTCCCTGGTGGTCCAAGGGTTAAGACTCTGTGTTTCCAAAACAGGGGCTGTGGGTTTAATTCCTGGTTGGGGAACTCAGATCCCACACTCCGGCCAAAAAAAAAAGAAAAAAACTGTCAAGTAAGAATTCTATATCCAGCCAAACTATCCTACAAAAACCAAAGGCAAAATAAAGACATTCCCAGACAAAGACAGAGAGAATTCATTGCTGGAAAATCTGACTCACAAAAAAATAGTAAAGGATGTCATTCAGGATTGAAGGAAATGGCACCAGAAGTAACATGGAAACAGAAGAAAACATAGAAAGTACTGGAAATGGTAAATATGTGGGTTAATATAAAAGACTCTATAAATATATTTTCCTTGTGTCTTCTCTTAGCATCTTTAAAAAGCATAAGATTATATAATCATTGTAACACTGTGTTGTTGAGTTTAAAACATCTATAGCTATAACAGATACAACATTAGCATAAAAGAGAGGATCAGGGCACCACTTCAAGCAGGCTGTTAAGGGTGTGTGGGATAGTAAAAGGTGGAGACAGTGAGGAAGGCCCTACAGGCAGAGAGAACTGAACAGCCGAAAGTGTGCAGCCAGGAAAGCCATGTCTAAGGAAGAGTCAGCTGTCTGACTGGAGGACCTAGAGGGTGAGGTTGGAAGAGTCAGCTGCAGGTAACAACTAAGGAGTCCCATGAAAAGCAAGCAGCTTGCGGGATCTTAGTTCCCTGACAGGGGATTGAACTCAGGCCACGGCAGTAAAAGTATCCATTCCTAACCACTGGACTGCCAGGGAACTCCCAGATTTTGTTTTTAAATTAGAACAACTGATCTTTCCAATCAGTGCCTTCAGAAGGGTCTTCTGGCACGGAGGTGGTACGGGTCCTGGATGGAGTGAGTCATGATGGGGTGGGCTCCGGATGGTGTGGTGTGGGGGAGTGAGGCTCAGATCAGAGAGGTCACTTAGGAGCCCACCCTAATGGTATGTGGTGATGTCCATGACATCCTCTTTTATTCTCACCCCAGGTCTCAAAATCCCTGCAGATAAGCTCAGTAAGGTATAAAGAATGAGGGAGACCCTGAGAGGTGGACAGCCCAAATAAATAAGCAAATAAGAGAATTTAAATCAATCCATACACAATGCCAGACACTCTGATAAGCATCTCAAATTCCCTCATTTAAGCCTATAAAGAAGATTTTATTAAGCCCACGTTACAGAGGAGGAGACTGAGGATTCATTGGCCCAAGGCCACACAGAAAGCTTGCAGCAGAGCAGGATTCAGATGCACGAGTGCCCAACACCCCACACACGCTCCTCCCAGACTCAGTCACTCTTTCCAGTGAGGAGGTGCCCACGCCAAAGAGTCAGCTTTTTCAATCAATCAAATGGAGAAATAAGGAGAGGAGAGCTCTTTAAGCTAGAGTTGCCCCTGCCTCCTTTCAGGAATATCTCCTCCCACTGCCTGCAAGCCTATCCAGGTTCCCTAGGAAGCAAAACACCTGGGCTCAGCATTGCCCCCGGCCACACCCCCACACATTGACATATGCCTAAAAAGCAGCCTCCATCAAAAGGCAGCCCGAGGGACCAACAGTGCTAGGAGCAAGTAGGAGAAGGCTGCTGGGATGGGCCGCCCACTCCTCCAAGGTGGCCAGGCTGGATCTGAACACAGCCAAGGTGGCAGAGCACCTAATGGGGTTTTAGAGACGTCCTGATCCCCGCTCGCATCAGAGATCTTCCCAGAAACCATGAAAAGGCCCCAGGAGGGGCAGAAACTCCAGTCACACTGCAGCACTGGTGAGTTCTGCCCCTTCTTGGCACGCACGTCCTCTCCTGGCCAGGTGAAGGGAGATGCAGCCAGAGGAGGGGGCTCTGAGAGCATGGGAGATCAGGGAGGGGGCCTGTGCCCTGGAGGGAGTCCCAAGATGGGGCAGCTCATTGCAGTTTGAACTCCACCCCCCAGTCTTCCTAATAACACCTGCAGTCACCAGCCTGGTGACTGTCACCACAATGAGTTGATCAGAAGTGGGCCTGAGGGCCGTAAGCTACCAGGGCCATTAAAGCCCATACCTGTGCCGGAAGCTTTGAGGGGGGCTCTTAAAGGGAGGGAGGGGGCTTCACATCTGTCACTGAAGGAGTGGCCAAGGGGGCGGTCAGGGAACTGGTATTTACAATGTGTATCAGTTCTACACACTGTAAAAGAGCATCCAGATTACAACTTTCTCACCAACTTCATAAAATACATTTTATTGGTATTGTTATGGTTCTGACCCAAACAACTTCATAAAGTTTTCCCTTCTCATGAAGTGGATGCCCTTACACACTCACCTGAAAGAAAGAAGTTCAATTGCCAAGGCCCATTTAATTAGGCATGAGCACTGAGAGACTATTTTTTAAAGGACAAGGGCTTTTTGTGGTGCTTTAATTTAGAGGTTTTTAACGCATCTGAGAGCCAGACTGATTTTATTTGGCCTGCACACCAATGTAGAAAGAAAAAAGTACATTTTTGCCAACATTTAAAAATTGGGGATTATCCCATGAAAATCCAGAAGACAAGGCAATGGCCATATAGTCAGATGGGTCGTGGGCTCCTCTGTTCACGTGGCCCCCACCAGGCAACCTCAGCTGGCTCTGAACCCTGCAAGTCCCCAGCTGGCTTCTGGATTTGGGGTCCCTGATTTTAGATGAACCACAAACACTCACGGCATAGTCTATGATAGGCAAAGCCCTGTTCCAGGCACCATGGGGAAACAGTAAGACCTGGTCCCTGTGCCCTAGTGACTCATGCTGCCTGGGAGACAGACACACAGATGCACAGAAATAACTGATCCAGAAAAGAATGAGTTTCAAGCAATAAGGGAGGAACCAAGTGGAGATAAAGAGATTTCTTAGGGAGAGACAGAGGAGTAATAAAGAAAGAAATAGAACTCCTTGCCATTGCCCCAGGACCTCCTGGTGGGATGCCCTGGGGTCCCCAATGAGCTGTCAGTCCAAACCCACCCCAAGTGAATCCTCAACAAAGCAGAAGCACATTCAACCTTTCACTTATTTGGTCACCAAAGGGTGGCCCAAGACATACAGCAGAGTCACCTAGAAGCTCCTTCACCCCCATGCAAACAGGTCCCACCATCGGTGGAGTTGAGCTCCCTGTTTGGGTGGTGTCTGGTCGTCGCCACATGGAAAAATACCGGATGGATCCCATTACTCATCACCATCCCACCTATGCCAGGCCCCATCCCAGGACACAGCCTCTCCCTCTGGGGCTGCCCACTGCATTGGTCGTCCTACTCGGGCCAGCCTGGCATGAGGTCACAATTCAGTCAGGGGCCCAGGATGAAGCGCCCTGAGACTTGTGCCTGGGTGTCCACGGGCTGAGCCGTTTTTAGGACACACCCCGCCCCTCTGCCTTGTGTCCTAGCACAACTTAGAACCTGTCACATCCCCAGAACTCAGTCCCATCCACTTCTGCCTCATAGCAGCAGAAGCTGGTAACACAGCCAGAACAGCCAACAACAAAGGAACAGACTCTAGAATGCTAGGTGAAACTCAAATCAGTAATTATATCTACAACAGGGAAATAGTCACTAGCCAATAGCAACACGGTGAGGGCAGGAATGTGCCCACTGAGCACTGATGCCATCAGCACACAGCAGGCTGCAGAATCAGGAATCAGTGAGGCAAGGAACACAAGTATGGTCTTGGGCCTGAAAAATCTAGTTCACATCGTAACCCTGTGAGTTCCAGAGTGTGTGGATTTGCCTGTTAACTTCAAGGCATCTGTTAAAAAAGAATAATATTTTGGGGTTTTATATTGAGAAGCAAATGAGGTAACATATGTAAAGCACTTAATACAGTGCCTGGCATACAGTAGGCACTACATAAATATTTCTTCTCTTTCACCCAAACATTAATTGATGAATTAATGGATGAATATGCAGTAAAAAAAAAAAAAAGAACTCACTTACTTGAACATGTTCCAGACTGCATCTAATTATTTTGCTCTTATTGTTTTTAATAGAATCTGCCTGCCTAGGCGTACAATGTTCGCTTTTTTTTCTAGCTTCAAAGTCGCACACAAGAAAGTGGCCCTCTTTTTATATACTTCTCTTGTAATTAGGCAACATTGCCACCAGGTGGAAGTGGTTGCTCGGGGCTCCTCATCAAGCTGAAAGACACCTGATTTGCCTTAGATCCAGCTACAACCATGAATTTTCCATATATTAATGTTCAAAGAACAAGAAAGGCTACATGTGATAGATTAGTAGATTCTATTTTTTTACATCTTTAGTGGAGTATAATTGCTTTACAATGGTGTGCTAGTCTCTGCTTCATAACAAAGTGAATCAGTCACACACACACATATATTCCCATATCCCTTCCCCGTCGCGTCTCCCTCCCTCACACCCTCCCTATCCCACCCCTCTGGTGGTCACAAAGCACCGAGCTGATCTCCCCATGCCAGGCGGCTGCTTCCCACTAGCTATCTATTTTACGTTTGGTAGTGTATATATATCCATGCCACTCTCTCACTTTGTCACAGCTTACCCATCCCCAGCCCCATATCCTCAAGTCCATTCTCTAGTAGGTCTGTGTCTTTATTTCTGTCTTACCCCTGGGTTCTACATTACATTTTTATTTTTCTTAGATTCCATATATATGTGTTAGCATACGGTATTTGTCTTTCTCTTTCTGACTTACTTCACTCTGTATGAAAGACTCTAGGTCTATCCACCTCATTACAAATAACTCAATTTTGTTTCTTTTTATGGCTGAGTAATATTCCATTGCATATATGTGCCACATCTTCTTTATCCATTCATCCGATGTTGGACACTTAGGTAGTTTCCATATGCTGGCTATTGTAAATAGAGCTGCAGTGAACATTTTGCTACATGACTCTTTTTGAATTATGGTTTTACCAGGGTATATGCCCAGTAGTGGGATTGCTGGGTCATATGGTAGCTCTATTTGTAGTTTTTTAAGGAACCTCCATACTGTTCTCCATAGTGGCTGTATCAATTTACATTCCCACCAACAGTGCAAGAGGGTTCCCTTTTCTCCACACCCTCTCCAGCATTTATTGTTCCTAGATTTTTTGATGATGGCCATTCTGACTGGTGTGAGATGATATCTCATTGTAGTTTTGATTTGCATTTCTCTAATGATTAATGATGTTGAGCATTCTTTCATGTGTTTGTTGGCAGTCTGTATATCTTCTTTGGAGAAATGTCTAGTTAGGTCTCCTGCCCATTTTTGGATTGAGTTGTTTTTTTGTTATTGAGCTGCATGAGCTGCTTGTAAATTTTGGAGATTAATCCTTTGTCTGTTGCTTCATTTGCAAATATTTTCTCCCATTCTGAGGGTTGTCTTTTGGTCTTGTTTATGGTTTCCTTTGCTGTGCAAAATCTTTGAAGTTTCATTAGGTCTCACTTGTTTATTTTTGTTTTTATTTCCATTTCTCTAGAAGGTGGGTCAAAAAGGATCTTGCTGTGATTTATCTCATAGAGTGTTCTGCCTATGTTTTCCTCTAAGAGTTTCATAGTGTCTGACCTTACATTTAGGCCTTTAATCCATTTTGAGCTTATTTTTGTGTATGGTGTTAGGGAGTGTTCTAATCTCATACTTTTACATGTACCTGTCCAGTTTTCCCAGCACCACTTATGGCAGAGGCTGTCCTTTCTCCACTGTACATTCCTGCCTCCTTTATCAAAGATAAGGTTACCATATGTGTGTGAGTTTATCTCTGGGCTTTCTATCCTGTTCCACTGATCTATATTTCTGTTTTTGTGCCAGTACCATACTGCCTTGATTACTGTAGCTTTGTAGTATAGTATGAAGGCAGGGAGCCTGATTCCTCCAGCAACGTTTTTTGTTCTCAAGATTGCTTTGATGATTCGGGGTCTTTTGTGTCTCCATACAAATTGTGAATTTTTTTATTCTAGTTCAGAGAAAAATGCCAGTGGTAGTTTGATACGGATTGCATTGAATCTGTAGATTGCTTTGGGTAGTAGAGTCATTTTCACAATGTTGATTCTTCCCATCCAAGAACATGGTATATCTCTCCATCTATTTGTATCATCTTTAATTTCTTTCATCAGTGTCTTATAATTCTCTGCATACAGGTCTTTTGTCTCCTTAGGTAGGTTTATTCCTAGATATTTTATTCTTTTTGTTGCAATGGTAAATGGGAGTATTTTCTTGATTTCACTTTGAGATTTTTCATCATTAGTGTATAGGAATGCCAGAGATTTCTGTGCATTAATTTTGTATCCTGCTACTTTACCAAATTGATTGACTAGCTCTAGTAGTTTTCTGGTAGTATCTTTAGGATTCTCTATGTATAGTATCATGTCATCTGCAAACAGTGACAGCTTTACTTCTTCTTTTCCGATTTGGATTCCTTTTATTTCCTTTTCTTTTCTGATTGCTGTGGCTAAAATTTCCAAAACTATGTTGAATAAGAGTGGTGAGAGTGGGCAACCTTGTCTCGTTCCTGATCTTAGTGGAAATGCTTTCAGTTTTTCACCATTAGGACGATGTTGGCTGATTTTTTCATATATGGCCTTTATTATGTTGAGGAAAGTTCCCTCTATGCCTACTTTCTGCAGGATTTTTATCATAAATGGGTGGTGAATTTTGTCGAAAGCTTTCTGTGCATCTATTGAGATGACTATATGGTTTTTCTCCCTCAGTTTGTTAATATGGTGTATCACGTTGATTGATTTGCATATGTTGAAGAATCCTTGCATGTCTGGAATAAACCCCACTTGATCACGGTGTATCATCCTCTTAACGTGCTGTTGGATTCTGTTTGCTAGTATTTTGTTGAGGATTTTTGCATCTATGTTCATCAGTGATATTGGCCTGTAGTTTTCCTTCTTTGTGACATCCTTGCGTGGTTTTGGTATCAGGATGATGGTGGCCTCGTAGAATGAGTTTGCGAGTGTTCTCCCTCTGCTATATTTTGGATCAGTTTGAGAGGGATAGGCGTTAGCTCTTCTCTAAATGTTTGATAGAATTCTCCTGTGCAGCCATCTGTTCCTGGGCTTTTGTTTGTTGGAAGATTTTTAATCACAGTTTCAATTTCAGTGCTTGTGATTGGTCTGTTCATATTTTCTATTTCTTCCTGACTCAGTCTTGGCAGGTTGTGCATTTTTAAGAATTTGTCCATTTCTTCCAGGTTGTCCATTTTATTGCCATAGAGTTGCTTGCAGTAATCTCTCATTATCTTTTGTATTTCTGCAGTGTCAGTTGTTACTTCTTTTACATTTCTAATTCTATTGATTTGAGTCATCTCCCTTTTTTTCTTGATGAGTCTGGCTAATGGTTTATCAATTTTGTTTATCTTCTCAAAGAACCAGCTTTTAGTTTTATTGATCTTTGCTATCATTTCCTTTATTTCTTTTTCATTTATTTCTGATCTGATCTTTATTATTTCTTTTCTTTTGCCAACTTTGGGGTATTTTTTGTTCTTCTTTCTCTAATTGCTTTAGGTGCAAGGTTAGGTTGTTTATTCGAGATGTTTCCTGTTTCTTAAGGTAGGATGGTATGCCTATAAACTTCCCTCTTAGAACTGCTTTTGCTGCATCTCATAGGTGTTGGGTTGTCGTGTCTCCATTGTCATTTGTTTCTAGTTTTTTTTTGATTTCCTCTTTGATTTTTTCAGTGACCACTTCATTATTAAGTAGTATATTGTTTATCCTGCATGTGTCTATATTTTTTACAGATCTTTTCCTGTAATTGATATCTAGTCTCATTGCGTTGTGGTCAGAAAAGATACTTGATACAATTTCAATTTTCTTAAATTTAGCAAGGCTTGTTTTGTGACCCAAGATATGATCTATCCTGGAGAACGTTCCATGAGCACTTGAGAAAAATGTGTATTCTGTTGTTTTTGTATGGAATGTCCTATAAATATCAATTAAGTCCATCTTGTTTAATGTATCATTTAAAGCTTGTGTTTCCTTATTTATTTTCATTTTGGAAGATCTGTCCATTAGTGAAAGTGGGGTGTTAATGTCCCCTGCTATGAATATGTTATTGTTGATTTCCCCTTTTATGGCTGTTAGTATTTGCCTGATGTATTGAGGTGCTCCTAGGTTGGGTGCATAAATATTTACAGTTGTTATATCTTCTTCTTGGATTGATGCCTTGATCATTATGTAGTGTCCTTCTTTGTCTCTTGTAATAGTCTTTATTTTAAAGTCTATTTTGTCTGATATGAGAATTGCTACTCCAGCTTTCTTCTGATTTCCACTTGCATGGAATATCTTTTTCCATCCCCTCACTTTCAGTCTGTATGTGTCCCTAGGTCTGAAGTGGGTCTCTTGTAGACAGCATATATATGAGTCTTGTTTTGTATCCATTCAGCCAGTCTGTGTCTTTTGGTGGGAGCATTTAATCCATTTACATTTAAGGTAATTATCGATATGTATGTTCCTATTCCCATTTTATTAATTGTTTTGGATTTGTTATTGTAGGTCTTTTCCTTCTCTTGTGTTTCTTGCCTAGAGAAGTTCATTTAGCAGTTGTTGTAAAGCTTATTTGGTGGTGCTGAACTCTTTCAGCTTTTGCTTGTCTGTAAAGGTTTTAATTTCTCCATCAAATCTGAATGAGATCCTTGCTGGGTACAGTAATCTTGGTTGCAGGTTTGTCTCCTTCATCACTTTAAATATGTCCTGCCAGTCCCTTCTGGCTTGCAGAGTTTCTGCTGAAAGATCAGCTGTTAACCTTATGGGCATTCCCTTGTGTGTTATTTGTTGTTTTTCCCTTGCTGCTTTTAATATGTTTTCTTTGTATTTAATTTTTGACAGTTTGATTAATATGTGTCTTGGCATGTTTCTCCTTGGATTTATCCTGTATGGGACTCTCTGTGCTTCCTGGACTTGATTAACTATTTCCTTTCCCATATTAGGGAAGTTTTCAACTATAATCTCTTCAAATATTTTCTCAGTCCCTTTCTTTTTCTCTTCTTCTTCTAGAACCCCTATAATTTGAATGTCGGTGTGTTTAATGTTGTCCCAGAGGTCTCTGAGACTGTCCTCAGTCCTTTTCATTCTTTTTTCTTTATTCTGCTCTGCAGTAGTTATTTCCACTATTTTATCTTCCAGGTCACTTATCTGTCCTTCTGCCTCAGTTATTCTGCTATTGATCCTTTCTAGAGTATTTTTAATTTCATTTATTGTGTTGTTCAATCGTTGCTTGTTTCCTCTTTAGTTCTTCTGGGTTCCTGTTAAATGTTTCTTGCATTTTCTCGATTCTATTTCCAATATTTTGGATCATCTTTACTATCATTATTCTGAATTTTTTTCAGGTAGACTGCCTATTTCCTCTTCATTTGTTAGGTCTGGTGGGTTTGTATCTTGCTCCTTCATCTGCTGTGTGTTTTTCTGTCTTCTCATTTTGCTTATCTTACTGTGTTTGGGGTCTCCTTTTTGCAGGCTTCAGGTTCGTAGTTCCCATTGTTTCTGGTGTCTGTCCCCAGTGGCTAAAGTTGGTTCAGTGGGTTATGTAGGCTTCCTGGTGGACGGGACTAGTGCCTGTGTTCTGGTGGATGAGGCTGGATCTTGTCTTTCTGGTGGGTAGGTCCACGTCTGGTGGTGTGTTTTGGGGTGTCTGTGGACTTTTTATGATTTTAGGCAGCCTCTCTGCTAACGGGTGGGGTTGTGTTCCTGTCTTGCTAGTTGTTTGGCATAGGGTGTCCAACACTGTAGCTTGCTGGTAGTTGAGTGAAGCTGGGTGTTGGTGTTGAGATGGAGATCTCTGGGAGATTTTTGCCGTTTGATATTCCATGGAGCTTGGAGGTCTCTTGTGGACCAGTGTCCTGAAATTGGCTCTCCCACCTCAGACGCACAGCACTTACTCCTGGCTGCAGCACCAAGAGCCTTTCATCCGCACGGCTCAGAATAAAAAGGAGAAAAAGTAGAAAAAAAGAAAGAAAGAGGATAAAAGAAAATAAAATAAAGTAAGAAAAAATAAAATAAAGTTATTAAAATAAAAAATAGTTATTCAGAAAAAAGTGTTTTTAAAAAGGAAAAAAACGAAACAAACAAACAAAAAAAACGGACGGATAGAACCCTAGGACAAATGGTGAAAGCAAAAAGCTATACAGACAAAATCTCACACAGAAGCATACACATACACACTCACAAAAAGAGGAAAAGGGGAAAAAATAATAAATCTTGCTCTCAGAGTCCACCTCCTCAATTTGGGATGATTCGTTGTCTATTCAGGTATTCCACAGATGCAGGGTATATCAAGTTGATTGTGGAGACTTAATCAACTGCTCCTGAGGCTGCTGGGAGAGATTTCCCTTTCTCTTCTTTGTTCGCACAGCTCCCGGGGTTCAGCTTTGGATTTGGCCCCGCCTCTGCGTGTGGGTCGCCTGAGGGCGTCTGTTCTTCGCTCAGACAGGACGGGGTTAAAGGAGCCGCTGATTCGGGGACTCTGGCTCCCTCCGGCCGGGGGGAGGGAGGGGCACGGATTTCGGGGCGAGCCTGCTGCGGCAGAGGCCGGCGTGACGTTGCACCAGCCTGAGGCGCACCGTGCATTCTCCTGGGGAAGTTGTCCCTGGATCCCGGGATCCTGGCAGTGGTGGGCTGCACAGGCTCCCCGGAGGGGAGTTGTGGATAGTGACCTGTGCTCGCACACAGGCTTCTTGGTGGCGGGAGCAGCAGCCTTAGCATCTCATGCCCGTATCTGGGGTCCGCGCTGTTAGCCGCAGCTTGCGCCCGTCTCTGGAGCTCCTTTCAGCAGCGCTCTTAATCCCCTCTCCTTGCGCACCAGGAAGCAAAGAGGGAAGAAAAAGTCTCTTGCCTCTTCGGCAGGTCCAGACTTTTCTCCGGACTCCCTCCTGGCTAGCCGTGGTGCACTAACCCCCTGCAGGCTGTGTTCACGCCGCCAACCCCCTAGAAGATTCTATTAAGTGAAGAATTTTCTTTTAGAGGAGAGCGCTAAGCAATTATTTTCTTATGATTTCAAGTATAGCATGAGAGGATAAGGTTTTAACTTTGGGCAACACAGATGACAGACACTAGGAAGAACTGATTGACCAACAGGGCAACAACATTTCAGCATAAACTTCTAGGAGACTCTGAGGAGGAGGCATCCAGGAGGCTTCCCCAGGAGCTGAAAGAAGCCCAGGAGAACTGTGAGAGGGCAGAAAGGCTGGGGCAGGAAGGAAGCCACAGTTTCCTTTTGGGTCTGCTTCTAACCCTCTCAAGACTCTGGAAATGAGCAAGTAAATGACCTCCTATGGCTCCCCGGACCTCAGGCCCCATGAATCTTCCACCTTTTTGTGCAGCATCTCCCTGTTCCAAGCCTGGGCCTCCAAGGTGATAACAATTCCCTCACCACCTGAAGACAGAGCTCAGACCAGAATGTCAGGAGGTCAGTGGCATTCCCAAGGTATAAGAAACCTGACCATCAAGCATGAGGATTCTGGGAGAAAGAGCAGAGCAGAAGCACAGTCCAGGACCAAAGATTCCCTAAAGCCTGAAGGGAAATCCCAGTCAATCAAAGCCCCTATTCTGTGCTCCCCATTGCGTGAATGAGCTACTCTCATGTTCCCCATTTTCCAAATTTTCCTTGTATGGAAACTGTTAAAAAGTCCACCAAATACCCCTAAATACTTAAGTCATATTGGCTAATTCTCAATCTTTGGGGGCCAGAGGAGAGCTTTCTTTGGCACTTTGTTCCTTTGATAAAGCCATGCTTTTATAGATTCAAGCTAGCAAGGCCTAAAGAAACCCCAGGCCAAAATACCCTCTCTGTTCCCCATGAGGGTCCAGCCCTGTGGGCATCACATCCCACCAGCCCCACCTCTTCCCAGCTCTGGCAAGGTCTGCAGGAGAGGACTGGTTGCCCTCTCCCCTGTCATGCCCCAGGACAGCAGGAGTCATTTTGCAAAGCAGCCTGAGGCCATGGGAACCATTTGGTGTTCATCCTTGACTTTATATCAACAACATCTGCATCCATGTGAACCAAGAAGGACGAGAATCAGAGATCCTTTAGAAGTAAATCAGATGTTTAAAACATCTATTTTTGAAAGAAATTAACCCCAATCATTTGCCTTCCATAGCCAAAAAGATATACTAAAGTTCAAAGACATAATCATGGAATAGATAACATACCTTTTAGTTATGAGGTATTTGAGAGAATAGATTATTTTAATCTTTTAAAGAAACATTTTACAAATAAATCCCAATGTGCCCCTGACACACCGGTTGCTAGTATTCCCATAGGTGGGCTGGGGTCACTCTTTCTTTGCAGGGACACCTTGGCATCCAGCCACATGGACAACTAGCTACCATCCTTTTGCAATATCACCTTTATGAGACGGAGCTAAGGGTGGACACATTAAGAGAGAGATTTGCCGATGAGTAATTTCAAATCAAGTTGTTTACCTGCATTCAGCAGACTATTAAAATGATAAACCAAGCTTTTAATAACCGTACCGTCTTCTACAGATGAAGAAACAATGTCTTTTTTCTTTAGACAAATCTATTTGAGATTAGTCACTTGGGAATTGGAAAAGCAGGCGAGCTCCTATTTCTTTTTCGGTCAATGAATTAACAGGAAGAAGGTAAGCGGCTGCATAATGAAGACATTAACTTTCTTATCTTGATTAAACTTAGGCTGATGCATATTTACAGTTTTTTTTTAAGTCCATGTTTCATATTTATAACCAAAATACGAACAATGCATGGTACATGTTTTTGTTAAAATGTGCTTTTGTCAAATGTAAATAAATATTCATAATATACAAATATACAGTTTTAATCAAAGAAAATAGTTTCACTGCCTGTTATTTCAGTTGTACTTTATTTGCCTAATAAAGTATAATTTTAAAAAATTCACCAAATACATATCATACCTCTGTTAGATTGCAGATGGTTTGCCTCTTAATTTACAAAGATCTGCTTCGATTTGTGTTCGATGAAATTCCTGAAAGATGACTACATTTTCAGATGCAAAATTAAAAATAGACAAATGAAGTAATTCTTTAAATGCACGTTTTGAAAAAACTGCATCTGAGTTATGAGAGATAAGGAGCTAAAATCCATTATTAAAATTTACTTTTTAATTGAAAAAGTGAGTATAGTAGATGTTGAAATCATACTTTGCATTGACCATTGCTGTCAGATAACCCTGAGAATGAAGGGAGTCTGTGCTTTAGGGGGTGCTCGGTGTGGCCAGAAGGACTGGGATGGCTGTGCAGGGCAGGTGCCGCGTGGACCACTCTCCCTGAGGGGGGACGCACCCTCCCCATCTCCAGACAGCCTCTGCATCAGCTTCTGCCTTCAGATGAAACGTCCACAGAAGCTCCAAACTGCTGACTCTGACCCAACCTTTCACTAAACCCTCTTTGCAAAGGAGCTTGCTGACTCTTGGCGGAGCGCCGATCACTTCTGAGTTTGGACCAAAACAGCTACCAGGCAACAGCCTCCAACTTGCAGCCAAAGAGCCCACAGGACAGGCGACAGGAACCTCAGGGTTCTTATGAGAAGGGTGAAGATGTGGGGGTAAGAATGGGTGGAGCCCTGAGGAGCCCGGGAAACCGTGATGCCCCTTTGCTGTCCTCCTTCCGCAGTCGGGCCCTTCCCTTTACAGAGCCACGCTCAAGGCTCAGGGGCCCGTCACCTCTGGCCCCGTGGTCTGCCCCACCTGGCTCGATGAACCAGGTGCAGGGACAGGAAGAACCCAGGCTTTGGAGCCAGACTGTCCAGGGCTGGACTCAGCTCCTGCCATTTCTACTCACCTTGGGCATGTTGCCTCACCTCTCTGGGCCTCTAGGTCCTCATCTATAAAGAGGTGTGGTCAAGATTCAAGGCAATGAAGGTAAAGACACCAGCCCAGTGCCTGGCTGCACCGTCAGCATCAATAATGTCAAGTTCACGCACACATTCAGGTGTTCTCCTGAGCAACCCCTCTGCAGCGCTGCAAGCGGCAATCACAGGGCCTGGAATCTGAAATCTACCACCATTCAGTGCTGTCCAGCCTGGAGAAGGGGAGGGGTCTCCAGTGTCCTGATCCCAGTCCCATGGGGATGGACCTAGTTTCTCCAGGGTCCCCAACACCACATGCCAGCTCCTCTCAGCTCAGGCAAGGGCTCTGCCAAGGCACTGCCATCAGGAGCGACACCCCTGCACAGATGTTAGCACGACTTCTCCCACAGTCATCTGGCCTCTGACAGAATCGAGAACCTGAAGCCCAGACACCTTGTGGAAGCCAAGACAGGAGGCTGCCGACCCATTCCGTATGTGTCCAGCCAACCGTGAGAAAGTGCCTCTAAATTGCCCCCTGCTCACTTGACTGAGGAAGTAGCATTTGTTTTTATTTTCTAGGATAGACAGTCAATCAGTCGTATGTGACAGAAATAAAGATAAATACCACCCCCTGAACTTTAAATCAAAATGCTAATCCCAAGCTGACTTCTCTGTCAAGGTCTGACACTGAAGTAATTCAGCGGGCTTTGATTATGCCCCAAATTAATGCTCTGGTGGAGATTATGTCCATTAATCACGAATTTTGATGGCGTGGCTGTTCATGTTCCTCCACCAGGTGACATCCCAAACTGTCCCAATGGCCAGGAGACCTTCCCCTGGTGTCCTCAGCTCACAGATTATAAGGCAACCTCCAAACGGGAGAATTTGGAAAGACCACTTGATGTTTACATAGTAAAAAGGTTTAAAGGGTAGGGTTATCTCTAAGAAGAAGCTAGAAGGTGACATGTTCTGAACATAAAACGAGGGCAAAGCATTATTCCGTCTCCACTAAGGACCAAGCTAGAGAGGCCTGGGCTGGCCAAACTGAGTCCAGCAGAAAAGACCCCAGAGATGACCTCACCCAGAGATTCCCAACCAACTCGCATCCCAAAAGACCATCCATAGGTCAGGAGTTTGCTTTGTGTAAGAAAAACAAAAAGACCTCCTTGTCTCTGGAGGTCTGCTAGCGGGGACACTTAGGAATCCAGGTTGAAACATCAAATGCCCATTTCATCTCCACGAAACTGGACCCCCTAAATCTCCCCTCACTCTGAACCTCTCACTCAACACATACTTATTTATCACTTACTATGTAGCGGGCTCTCGTCTAGGCATTTGGGATATGTCTGAACAAAACAGATTAAGATCCCTGCCTTCCTGGGCCTTGCATTCTAGGGAGCCTAGCGAGCCCCCGGCCCAGGCCTTCTCATCCCTGCCTAGAATGACACAGAAGCTTTCTATTGGTCTTTTCCCTCTGTCTTAGCATCCTCTCATCTATCACCCACACAACTGCCAGAGCAACTTCCTTAAATGTGAACTTGACCAAAATCCTTCAGTGGCTCCCCTGCCTAAAACTGAGAGTCCACACTTCTTATCAGGCTCTGGGGGGGGGTCTCCATAAAACCCCTCTGCTTATCCCTCCAAACTCAACTTACTTTACAAATATGGGCTGATGGGAGAAGCTCAGCACACACCATGCAGGTCAGCCCCCTGGCCCCACTGCTAGCTCTCCACCCTGCTGGGCATGCCCCACATCCCTGCTCGTCACCATCAAACACCTCCTCCCCCTTCAAGACTCAGCTTCAGGGCAGCTCCTCCTGACGCCCTCAGGTTTAGCTGGGCCCACTGCTGGACCCCGACAGCACACTGGGCCTCCATCCGTCCTGTGGCACCCATCGCCCCAAGCAGCCAATGCCCGTTGGTCTGTTCTCTGCCCATCTCTCCCACAGGACTGAACTCCATTTAGCCCAAAACAGTGCTTTCTACATTTTGTAGTCCCAGCACAGTGTCTGGAATATATTAGAAGCTCAAAGAAAATTTACTATCTTGAACCAATCATACCATAAAACCTAACCACCCTTTAGTACATTGTTTCCATGGAAAAATTGTGTTCTAAGTCCTGCCTGGCCTGTCGGGGATGAGGCTTGCCCACTCACAGTCCCAATGACAAGGATATCGGTCCATTCAGCACAGTCTATCTTGTCCTGGCCTTGCCATCAAACCAGAGGGCCTGGGGGTCACAGGGGCAGAGTGGGACCTCTTCAGATCAAAGCTGGAGAGTCTAGTTGCGTTTACCTCTGTAGCCTCACTCACGGTGGAATGAGAGCCCCAAAGGACCCCAAGGTGATTTCTGCTGGATGTTGGCTGGTGGCCCCAGCACAGAGGATGTGGGATCAGGTCACCACGAGCATGCACTGTGGAAACTTGACTCCCACTTGCAAAAATTCAAACTTCTCTCCACAGAAAGAAGAAATTCATTTATAAAGGACTTTTTAAAAAAACAAAGCAAACTAGCATTACCGGCCATTACTAAGACATACCCAACACCAGTACTTTCTAGAAACAAGAGTCACATTAACCATTAAATATGCTGGCCTGCAGGGTTAGAAAGTTGTGTCCCCTGCAATTCTTCTTTGGCCCTTGTGATTATGTCAAGAAGAAAATTTCAAGCAGGGACTGGTGTGTCATTAGCACCTCTCCACCACTTACTAAGTTCACTTTTTTTTTTTTTTTTTTTTTTGTGGTACGCAGGCCTCTCACTGTTGCGGCCTCTCCCGTTGCAGAGCACAGGCTCTGGACACACAGGCCCAGAGGCCACGTTTCACGGGCCCAGCCACTCTGCGGCACGTGGGATCCTCCCGGACCGGGGCACGAACCTGTGTCCCCCGCATCGGCAGGTGGACTCTCAACCACTGCGCCACCAGGGAAGCCCTAAGTTCACTTAAGGAATCAAGAGCAGGCTTCAGACTCAGAGTCAAAGGTTAGAGTTCAATAACATCAATGTCATTGTCCTTACATTGAAAGTCACCTGCACTTTGTGAAAAGTGAGACTGCTTTTCCCCTGAGAACGATGGTATTCCTTTTTGAAATACATTCATTCAAGGTTTTAAGTGAATTGATTTAGGGGAAAATATTAGGTCTCTACTAGCACATAGGGGGTGAGGGGGTAGTCATGGCAGTGATCTCAGAGGGATGGAGCTGGGGACAGAAGAGGGCCTCAGATTAACAGGGCAAATTCTCGGGAGCTACGATGACTCAGACACTTCACTTGAAGGTCTGAAGTTCAGCTGTCTCACGACCTGTCCCAGATTTCCTTTCAGCTTCATTCTGTCTTGGTTTGCTCCCAGCCTGGCCTTTATGTTATGTTCACGAATGCCCTTGTTTACCTCAGATGAAGGCCATCCACAGGTTGCCTAGCTCCATCCCGCCTGTCCATATAGGGTTCCAGTCTCAGCAAACCAACAAACAGCAGGATACCCAGTTAAACGTGAATTCCAGATAAATAATAAATCATTTTTAGTATTAAGTATATCCCCAATGTCACATGCAATATGTCAGTGCACGTCCCACAGTATTTGGGACACATTTATACTAAAAATGGTGTACTGTTTCTCTGGACTCCAAATTTAACTGGGCATCCTGTATTTTATCTGGTGACCCTACCCAGCCAGCATGATGCCCTCACAGTATGTTGGCACATTGGACAATTTCAGAAAGCATCACTTGACATTTTCCTTTTCAGAGTAACAGCCCTGAATTCTCCCAAGCAGATCGCACGAGCATTCAAAGAGGTAAGTTCTCCCACAATGCAGTTGAACCAAGGAAGACTACAGGAAGTCCTCTTTGGAAAATGAGGAGAGCTCAGAACATGCATTTCTTTTGAAATCGGGGGGAAAGCCAATAAATGTTACAAAGTGTGAAAAAGCACTGGGCCAAGTCACAGCGGCCTGAAGGTGGAGAAGGTGGGAGATGATTTTCCATTTGTGTAGAGGCAACATTTAGGAAAGCACGGGAATGAAGAGTCAATTCAACTGCAGGGGAAACGTCTTTACAGAGGTGGAAGCAGCCCGTGGGAACTACTTTGGAGACACTGGAAGGGAAAGAGGAAGCATCAGAGGGGTAGGATAGGCCAGAAGCAAACTTCTGTTGCTTGTTTGGAGGGACCTGAGCAAGTCTGTAAACTTGGGGAAGGAAAACTGGAGAAAAGGAGGGTGCGACATGGTAGGAAGACATGGTCCCAGAGCGTCTGCTGGATCCTGAATCTGCTTGGCTATGGGGCATGCAGCTGGTCTAGAACTGTGGGGCAAAGGTCCAGCTCCACAGGCCAGAGCTTCCCTCATTAAAGCCTAAAACTCTGCGGGCCCACTCTTGGCCTCCCAGCTGCTCTTGAAAGCTCCAGGGAAGATTGGAGGCCACGCTGGCCAGTGTTTTCAGAGCTCTGCAAAGCTATCTGCCTGGACAGGACACTGGATCTCAATTACCCCAATGAGGAGCCCTCTTATGACACGTCTCCTCCCCAGAGGCCACTCTGGAATTTCTCGATTAGAAGGGTTTAAGAGCAATACTCTGGTTGGGGATGCCATGCAGTTGACATGAGAGCAGGAAATCACTCTCCATTTCAAGAAAGCAGGGAGAGCTAATGGAAGTTATGAGGATCTATGCCCCTGCCCCCCACCACACCCCCGGCCACTGCCTTCTTGTTGAGTCCTTGCTGACTTCTGTGAGTAGGGAGAAAGGATGTATTTCCATACCTTTCTCCTAGCTTCTGGTGGTTTGCTGGCAATCTTTGGCATTGCTTGGTTCATGGATGCATCACCCTGATCCCTGCCCTTGTGTTCACACGACACTCTCTCTGTGCACATGTATCATACAAGTTTCCCCTCTTGATAAGGACACCAGTCATATTGGATTAGGGCCCCACCCTACTCCAATATGACCTCATCATATATATAATTTAACTAATTATATCTGCAACTACCCATTTCCAAATAAGGTCACACTCTGCGGTATTGAGGGTTAGGATTTCAGCGAGGGTGGGGGACATAGTTCAACCCATACAAGAGTATAATAGAATTCTTTGTACTAAAAATTTTTTCCGTAGGTCTGAAATCATTTCAAAATAAGTTCTTTTTTTTTAAGATAAATGAAAAGGAGCTCTGAGAAGGACTGAAGGGAGGCTGTGGCCGGGGAGGGCAGCATTACTGAGTGGCCCTCTCAGAGCCGCAGGGTTATAACAGCCCCCCAGGGAGGCCACTGCCAAGAGGCACCTGGGGAGGCAATCTCCCCAAGTCCCAGTGTCCCCCAGACAAAGAGAGCCTCCTACTACTCACCCCCGAGGTGACTGTCTCAGGTCCTTGGAGGGGAGGCTCACTCAGGACTGGGGTCAAGGATACAAATTAATTTTTTTCCCCGTCGAAACAAGCACATAGCAGACATACTTGCCAACATCTCAATAGATGCTAATTAGAAGAATGTTCCTGAACAAAAGACAGCTAAATAATTGTGTGTTTCACAGAATTTTATTCCGTAGCTAGTATCTCTTAAAAATAGCACCCTCCCATATGAGAGTTTTCCATTTATCCAAATCATGTCTAAGAAATGGCATATCTCTACTGCAATGCTTCACTGACTGTGGGAAGGAAAGGGAGATGATGGTAGGTGCTCCCCAAACAGAGTACGAGCTGGGTGATGGAGGACCCCACCTTGCCAGCCTCAGGCAGCTCCTGTCTGAGCCACTCAGACCTCCTGCTCTAATACCTCCAGAGACGGGACCCAGTGGCCATCCTGTGTGGCCCACCCCAGCATTCTGTCGCCCTGACAGGCACACTCCTCGGCAGTATAGAAAATACTGGGGCAGTACCTTCCTAACCAGAATCTTTCCAACCCTGAAAAATATAATCGGCCAATTCGGTGCCCGCACACTGGCTCAGTGTCCACGTGTGCCCAGGACTATGCTGACCAGTCTCCAGGAAGCACCATCAGACCCCGTCCATGGCCCTCAGCCTCCTTCTGTCTGGGCACAGCCTGCAGTCCCCAAGCCTCCCGCACAGAGTCATTCCCCAGCGTAAATGCTTTGCTGAGCCGCCCTGGAAAACCACAGAGACTGGAAACAGCACTAGAGGGGGCATCAGAAGTAACCTCCACTTCTAGCTATGCCCTAACCCACTGCACGACCCTAGGGAATTAATTCAGCCTCTCAGGATCTCAGATTCCTGATCGAGAAAATGATCAGATTGAGTCAGATGCTTGGAATTAACACGTTTTCAGGTATAATGGGCCCAACTGGGGATGAGGCTCCTGGAAGGTTCTAACTGACCAGGAACAGAGCAAGAGGATGACGTGACCTTCCAGGCCAAAATGCCCCATTTGTTTGAATCCCATTTGGTGCCCAGGAGGATCCTGCCAGACTTTTCATTATGGCACTGTATTCAGAGTCAGAGTCTTCATCGGTCTATTAAGACCCCAGGATCTTTTTTGTTCCCATTCATACACACTTGATTTTGCCTCCATCCTTGGCTGTAGTGATTTTCACCAACTATTCACCAAAAGTCCCAAATAGCACGGAGATGTGAATTTTGCACATTTATTCCAACTTGGACATAATCTATTTCTCGAAAACTGTCCAAGGTGGCGAGCAGATGTCTTTCCTCAATGGGGCACCAAGGAAAAGAAAGCAGGAATCCAGATCACAGGTCCTCAAGGGAGGAAGCTTTCAGGTGCCAAGCAGCCAAGAAGGTTTCCTCGGTCCAGGGAGGCATGAAACAGACCAAAGGGTATGGGGGATTCAGATGGGAAGGGTGAAAAATAGGACCAGGAAACAAAAATTAGCAGAGATGCTGGTGGGACAGGCAATGTCCATCTGAGGAGCAGCCCAGCCAGAGCACGAGGTCTCAGGGTGGGTGACCAGGGAAGGCACCTATTTTCTGCCAGCCAGCGCCCACTCATCCTCCTTATCATAACTGTCCACGGTCTTGGTTTGCAATTTCACCCACCCTTTTGAGTACCCAAACCCCCACCCCCTCAGTTGCCCAAGAGAAACAGTAATCTAGGCCCATCAGCGAATTCCAGCCCCTGGGCGTGGTGACTGGTTCAGGGACGAGCACATGACCTAGGTTGGCCTCAACCAGCATGACTCCCAGGCCTTGTGCAGGAACTGCCGAGAAGTGTATCTCCTTGTTTGTATTGTATCAGGACAACGGACCTGCTGACCATGATGGGAGAGCGTCAGACCAACTCACAGGAAGTGGGGCCACAAGACAGAAACTGAGTCACGACAGCATACTGCATCCAGCCAAGCCTGAAACCAGCATCACACTGTACTTTGGATTACATGGGCCAATAAGGTGTATGTATGTGTGTCCACGTGTATAGATTTTGCTTACTGTCACTCAAAACCTAAATAACTAGAATGGATGTAGCCATAAGCTCAGGCTAGAGAGGAGAAAGTACTAGACTAGGGTGTTAGATTAACCTGGCCTCAGATCCCAGCACTGCCACATGCTAGCTGTGTGGGTTTGAATAAGCCACTGAGGGTCCACAAGCCACAGTTTCCTCATCTACAGAATGGACATAATAATTCATGAGCTGATGTATGTGAAAGCGCATGCTCCTTGAATATTGGTAGAATCTGTGGTGTTTGCACTAGATGCAGTGGGAGACACTGCAGCAGTCTGGACAGAGAATTTGCTCTAAGGAAAAAGTGCTTTATGGTCATTATCCTGGGCTCTGTACAGGCTAATGTACAGAGGGAATGGGCCCAGGAAGCCCACCGTGTGATGGTGGAGCAGAGACAGCACAACCCACAGGTGCAGTGTCAGATGCTGAGAGCAGAGGCCCCTTTACACCATGGACTGCACTGGCTAGAGGCGCCAACGAAGAAGTCGCCTGCACCTCCATGGCCTTTCCCCCAGTAAAATAAATGGTCCCTACCCACTTCCTCCAGGAAGGGATCGAGAATTAATGATGAGCTCTACAAACTACTTAGTATGCCCTGTGGAAAGCCACTCTGTGGCTATAAGGGGGTGATTAATTGTCTCTCTCTAAATGTCTCAGTATCATTTGCCAAAATGATGATGCATTATTCAGAGAACCTTTATATTTCCAAGGGACTTTAAAATCATTTATAGTGGAGAATGAAATAAAAATGATTAGGGCCCTGAAAAACAGGGGTAGTGAGGAAACACACAAGGAAGTGGGGATTATTTATCCAGAAGCAGAGAAGGCAGATGAAGGGCACAGCAAGAACCGTCAATTATATGGAGAGCAGCTCTGCTGAGGAGAGGCCTGATTCTTCCCCTTACATGATGAGGGGGAAAAAAATGGGAAGAGAAATGGCACTGCACCCCAGTTGACATGGGCTAGACATCAAGATGACTACAGGAGGCTGGAGAGGGTGTGGAGAAAAGGGAATCCTCCTATACTGTTGGTGGGAATGTATATTGGTGCAGCCACTATGGAGAACAGTATGGAGGTTCCTCAGAAAACTAAAACTAGAATTACCATATGATCCAGCAATCCCACTCCTGCGCATATATCCAGACAAAACTTTAATTCAAAAAGATATGTGCACCCCTATGTTCATATCAGCACTGTTCACAATAGCCAAGACATGGAAACAACCTAAGTGTCCATCAACAGGTGAATGGATAAAGAAGATGTGGCACATATATACAGTGGAATACTACTCAGCCATAAAAAAGAATGAAATAATACCATTTGCAGCAACATGGATGCAACTAGAGATTATCATACTAAGTGAAGTCAGAAAGAGAAAGACAAATGCCATATGATATCGCTTGTATGTGGGATCTAAAATATGATGCAGGGACTTCCCTGGTGGTCCAGTGGTAAAGAATCTGCCTTTACAATGCAGGGGACACGGGTTCAATCCCTGGTCAGGGAGCTAAGACCCCACCTGCCACGGGGCAACTAAGCCCACGCGCCCCAACTACTGAGCTCACATGTCCCAACTTGAAAGCCCGCATGCCTCAAACTACAGAGCCCATGAGCCCTGGAGCCCACACGCCACAACTAGAGAGAAGCTCGTGCGCCACAAATGAGATCCCACATGGCTCAACAAAGATCCTGCATGCTGCAACTAAAGACCTGACGCAGCCAAAAAATAAATATAAATAAATAAATAATAAATCTTTAAAAAATTAAATAAGTAAAATAAAATATGATGCAAATGAACTTATCTATGAAATAGAAACAGACTCACAGACATAGAGAACAGACTGGTGGTTGCCAAGGGGGAGGGGGTTGGGGGAGGGATGGAGTGGGAGGTTGGGGTCAGCAGATGTAAGCTTTTATATAGAGAATGGATAAACAACAGGTCCTACTGTAAAGCACAGAGAACTATATTCAGTATCCTATGATAAACCATAATGGAAAAGAATATAAAAAAAGAATGTATATATGTATGTATAACTGATTCGCTTTGCTGTACAACAGAAATTAACACAACATTGTAAATCAACTATACTTCAATAAAAAAATATTGGAAGATGACAACAGGAAGAACTTCCTAAATGTATACTGGTTCTAAGCTCTACATCTAAAAATGTTTTCATTGCCTTTTATGGTATAATACTATCTGGTGGGAAATACAATATAGAAAGACAATGCAGATTCAGTCAAAGAAAGGCATCTTCAGGAAATGAGAGGATGAATAAAGTGGGAGAAAACTGAGAGGGCAAATGTAATATTTCTTTAAGGAAAAAAATGTAAATGGTGAACACTGTATCCCATGAGCCAACCCATGGGGGAAGGTGGGGACCAGAGGATACTTACACATAGAGGAAACACGGAAGTCTCTGGGAGGATGACGGGTTGAGTAATAACCACCAACTCGAACTCCTTTCCTGCTTGGAAGTTTTCCTAGGCCACTAAATCATTCTGTACTAGATTTCAGTAAAGCACTTCATGAAATGGTGGATCAGATGGAAAAGCATAGGCCGAGATAAATACAAATTGGTGGATTCACAGCTGGCAGAATAACAGTACCCAAAGAGGGCCCCGTGGAAGCAGCATCTTCTGTAAGATTTCACAGGCTCGGCGCTCTCCAGCACTTTTATCAACCGCTTGGATGAAACTCTGCAAAGGGACATTCATCCAATCTCAATTGTTGGGAGACTCGGCCAAAACCAACCAACCAGATAAAATGAACGGTCCTGCACGCCAAGGTTCCAAACCACCCCATCAGAGCTGGAGCAGATCTGGCCTGATTGGCACTTATGTTGCCAAACTGCAGACCAACAGCCAGGCTCCTGGAGTGGATGGACAGCTGATCCCCACGCTTCCCACATGCCCTCCTTATGGCAGGATTCGCCCACAGGCAGGCCATTGACCGTCTCCTGGTTCTGAAGGTCAGAGGCCTTGGACCTCAGGGCCCACCACAGGGCCAGTAATCTGCCATGACTTGGTCTCTGACCTTGGGTCTGTCCGGGTTTTGTTTCACACAACAACTTCAAGTCATTGCTCGTGTTCCTGTCACCATTAGTCGCCCTGGACATGTAGTGGCTTGAGATGATGATGTCTCATGTCACAGTTCTGCAGGCTGGCTGGGCTCAGCTGGGTAGCTCTCACTGAGGGTCACTCAGGAGGCTGCAGTCAGATGTTGGCAGGGGCTGCAGTCACTGGAACCTCTAGCAAGCTTGATGCCCAAATGGCTGGGAGCACACCTGGAGCCCCTCCCCGTGGCATCTCCACGTGGCTTAGGCATCTTACAACATGGCCTCTGGGTTCCCAGCATGAGCATCCTAACAGCTGAGTTCCCAGACGTCCAGGTGGAAGCTGCGAGATACTGATTACCTAACTTTGGAAGGCCCATCACTTCTACCACATTTTATTGGTGGAGCGATTCACCAAGACCAGTACAGGTTCCAGGGAAGGGGAATTCAATTCTACACTGGCACAGTCCCTTTGCCAAAGAGCGTGTGGGATGGAAGATGTTGTTGTAGCCCTCTTTGAACAACATAATCAGTCACAGCTTTTAACAACACGGAGCACTTCGATGAGAGTGATTCCAACTGGCAAGAGGACCCAGTGATTCCAACTGGCAAGAGGACCCAGTGATTCCAACTGGCAAGAGGACCCAGTGCTGCTGTGTCACACGGTGAGAACCCCAGAACTAGTGCCTTTCAGCCCCAGTATATCCAGCATCTGGGCTCAACCTCCCAGTCTTCCAGAAAATCACTTGCCTCCCAGTACTTGACCCCCTACTGGCCCTTTCTCACTGTCATCCCCACCCTGCTCTGCCACGTCGACAGGAATTAATAGCTTCCCCTGCTGGGCACACAAGAAACCAACTAGCACTTAGCCAACTGCAAGATCCCAGGATTACAAAAACAAAACAAAAAATAAGAAAAGAAAAGAAAGAAAAAAGTATTGCCCTTTTAGGAAATAGTCACAGAAAACTTTTAGGGAAATCATATTTGTTTTTGATTGTGTGAGTTTGCAAGCAGAAGCATTCAATGGTTCATCAAGCCCATGTATTTGCTCCGAAATGTCAGTGTGTCTCCCTTTGAGAAAGCAGCAGCCGATGCTGGGACAGGGTGGGTGGAAGGCTTTCAGCATCTATGCTAATGGATTGTGTCTTACACCCTCTCTGCCATGGTTCCCCATGTTCCTGCCTGCTTGTGTGTCTGCTGTGCCAGGCAACTGTCTGTGACATCATAGCCTGTTGTCACGAAAACTGATGCTACCACCAACTTCTGACGTTGACAATAAAATGTCTTTGTATTTACAGTTTCCTGAGAGGACCTCAGCTTGATGGTCGATGGGAAACATCAGCTTCCAGAATATTCATCAACTTCCAGAATATTCATCAGATTCCCTCAGGGAAATACAAGAAAGAACCTTGTCTGGGGCCCAGAAGCAGCTCTGGTGTTACCTGGGCCAAGCTGAGCCTTAGTTTCCCTATCTGTAAAATGGAAAGGCCTTTGGGGTTACCTGTCACAGAGCCTGCGGGAAGGCAGGCACTCAACAGGCAACAAGACCCCCAGAGTTCTGACTTAAAGAGCCTGTGCAGCCTGATTCAGTGGGGAACCTGGCAGAGGTAGGGGGCTGGCCATGGGAGCTGGAAATTCTGAGCTACTCAGAGGACCAGGATGCCACCAACCCCACTGCCCCTTTGTTCTCTCCCACTCTCTCTCCGTTCTTTCTCTGTCCTCACTCTCCGCTTCCCCTGGGTTCTGCAGGTGGTTCTGCACAGAAGGGGCCAAGTGAAGCAGGAGAAACTTATCCTGAGCCCCACCTACCTCCTCCCCTTTCTCTCTACTTTCTTCCTCGCTCCCCACTTTCTTCCTTCCCACACTCCATAATCCAAGACCTGACCCTCCGTTCGTCCAGAAAGATCTCCCTCCCACCATCCCAGGGCACTCATCTGTCAGCCTGGGTAGCCCCATGGGAAGAATCCACCGGCTGGCGGCTCTGAATGGAGGTGCAGGCTCTGCACGGGGCTTCCTTCGCGCGCCAGCAGTAACAGCTTGCTCTTCCCCAGGACACCGTGCTCCTTCCAAGCCCCAAGTCCAGGGTGACCTCCGGCTCCCTTTTGATTCTCCACTGTGCAAGCTCCGCCCCACTCCCTTCATCAAACCCACTGCCCACAGAAGACACCTCCCTTCTGGGAGAGTTTGGCCTGTAGTTGTTTTCTGGAAGCCTCTCTCTGAATTTACTTCCTCCATTAAGAAGGCAGGTGATGTTTGCAATGAATAATTTTTCAAGAAATGCAATAGGCAGACATCCTAATTTATGCTGCTATATTTGATGTAGTTTCATCATTTTTTATGTTTTTCCATAGTTTCAATAATTATTTTATGAGGAGCTTCAGAATTATTTCATTTATTCAAATTTACCAACTCATTTCTACTATTTTGGATAAAAAAACAGTTAAATAGAAATAAGAAATTAAGAAATGTTCTCTTAGTTGAAATTAAAGATTGTACTGTAATGAAAATCCATCAAATATTATTTTGCTTTTTAAAAATTATATTAATAATGGTTAGAATTACTACTCATTCATTAGTTATGCCTACGTTTATGGTTCATGCTATCTATTATATTGCTTTCCAAAAGATTGTCAACTATAATACCATTAGCACTATAAATTATATCCATTAATTGCAAACTGGACATGTACTTCATAACAGGTTTTTTTAAGAAAAGATTTTTTATAATTTAATGTGATTAAAATTGTAATTTAATTCAATTATTTGATTACTAAAGAGAATGAACATTTCCTGTTTCTTTACTTTTTCTTCTACAAATCTGTTTCAGAATAAGGTAGGATAAAAATAAAAGTACATACATGAACAAAAAAAGAAGGCAGGTGCGTCATTTACAACACTTCACACCTTCTCCTGAGAGATTTAATGGCAAAAGCAATTATCTGAGAGGCCACAGGCCCAGGGGCAAGCCAGTGGAGCCTTTCAACCCAGTGCTGGGTGCTTGGGGGTACAGGGAACTGGTAAGCTGGGTGGCCCCGCTGCAGGTGAGGGGTGGTCCAGTGTACCCCATCAAGGGCACTTCTGCTTCCCCCTTGGCTGGATCTGAGGCCAGGGTGCAGGGTGCACGTCTTGCTGAGTCTGACCCCAGGCTGGACAGTCTGGGTGCATTTTTGCCAAGCCAACCCTCCTATCAGCACGCCAACTCCCAGAAACTATGCCAACACTTCTGAGAAGGACACAAATTTCTTCCAAGGTGATTGGAAAAAAATCTTTTAACAGCAAAAGTATGCTATTTAAAAGCAGAAGGGTCCCTGATGTAACTTAGATCTGTCACCTTTGCAAAATGAGACAAAATGGAAAAGGAACGTGCTTTGGCAAGGGATGGCTCACTAGAGCAAGGCGGGAGAGGGTGACAGTACAGGATAATATCCTACGATTTTAAATAAGAATCATGGGCATTCCTGGAGTATCAGGGCAAGGCCCTGACTTTAGGGGGCCAATTCTTTTTCAAGAGGAATGAGAAAGGAAAACACACATGCTGGTTAGCGCCCCACCCTCACCGGCCTGCACACACCATCAGCCTGCGACATCGCAGCTCACCTGCAGCCAGGTAGGAGTGAAGGATGGCCAGCGTCATCGGTCAGAGATGCCAATGGTCTGGGAAGCCTCGGCTAGCAGGTGTCTGTGGGGTTTGCCCACGTCTGGGGACAGCCCTGAAGCCGTCTGTGTGGTGATGAGGCCGGTGGGGACCAAGAGGTGTGGAGCCCAGAGGCTGGGTTCCAGGCCGGAGGGCAGTGGGAGGGAAAGGGGATGTCTCTGACAGCTGAAGCAATCCTTTATACCGGGACCCAACTCCCCAGCAAAGCAGAAGACCTCTCAGCTCCTACACCAGTTCCCAGACAGCACAAGGCCCCTGGTGACACCCTCTAAGCCCCTACCTGCCCCATTTTAACACTGTCTTTACCTTTCCATTTAGCTAATGTTCTCCTGGAGTTGCTGCTTGGGAAGGGCCGCTCTGCTCTTCCCGTGTGGCCCCCAGTTCTGACCTCCCAACCTCCTTGCCTCCAGCTGTCCCAAACACAGGGAGAAAAGGGCAAGAGGACGCTCCCAGAAGGGAGGTGTCTCCTGTGGGCAGTGGGCAAGACAAATGGCACCAGCCGCCCCAGGCCCCCAGCCCCATCATCCCTCCCTGCCTCCAGCCTCTTTCTCATAAAGAGAAGCGTTGTTTCTTTCTACCTACGTTAGAACTTCTCACACCCAAGAACCCTCAGAGAAAGAGGGACAGAAACGGTCCCAGAGCCAGGCTGTGCCCCCATCACCTATGGTTTGGGACTGTCTGCTTTCTTCCAAATTTAGTCTTCTTGGGGTACGTAATCTAGCCTTCCAGTATTTTAGGTGTTTGGATTTCACATTTCATCTTGCCCTTTTGGGCTTTCACCCTCTTTTCACCATAACTTGTGTCCCTGTCTTTTATCTTTACTCAAACCTTTTTCACTTCCACTAATTCTTTCAAGCAATTAGTTCCCTGGTTGTATGACTTTATTAGCATTTTTAAATGTCTGTATCCTCTTAATTCTAATACTTTTTCTTCATTTTAAAAAGCAGTCGTCCCTCTTAAAGCTTATGTGACCTTTGCTCCTTTTTCCCAGCCAAGGCAGCAGCGTGGGGAGTGCCAGGAGGAGAGAAGCCGGTGTCGGAGCACGCACTGCAGGTGGTCAGACAAACCCAAATAAATAAAAAGCAACTACCAAGAACTTGCTGTTGAGGAAGAGTTTGGTAAGTGGAATAACCTGGATCATTATTTACCTGTGATTGAGAGCCCAGCCCTCATGAACTGAAAAGTTACCCTAAGCATCTCTTCCTCCACTGCATGAAGGCAGCCAGTTTCTCGTCTAAGGGGCTGTTCTGTAAACGTGGAAGGACAGAGGGAGGGAAGGAAAGGAAGGGGGAAGTGGGGAAGGCAGGAAGGGAGGGAGGAATGTTCTGAGCCCTCCTGGTGGACAGGCCTCCCCGGGCCACAGGGAGGCATTTGCCCCGTTCCCAGACTCAGAGAGGCCGTGGTGCCGCAGCAGGGACATTGCCAGCTGCTCTCTAAACCTGCACCCTCTTCCCAGATGGATGCTCACCCCATTTCCCAGCTCATGTCTAGCCGGGACCGCGAGAGGAGAGGAAGTGGGGTGTCATCTCCAGGGTGGGGTAGGTAGGAGTGCCGGCCTTCTCCATCAGCACGGGTCATCGCCGCTGGCCTCCGTGGACTGTGATATGAGGAGGAAATAAACTTTTATCTCGTTGGGTAACAGATTAGGAGTCTGTTGTTACGGCAATTAGCTGACACTGGCCAAACTGGAAATCGGCACCAAGGGTGTCCATCTGTCCTCTGAGCGAGGCTCAGAGCGGGAGGGTGGGAAAGGCAAGGCTGGGCTAGGGAAGGAGGCAAGAGTGTCACAGGGAAGCCCCCAGCAGGGCAGAGAGGAGGAGAGCAGGGATGCAGGAGCTCGGGGCAGGGCAGCCACCTTGCCCACAAGGAGAAGTGTCTGAGCAGCCTGTGGGAAGCAGGGTGTGGGCTCGAGGTGGAGACCCAGCTTCTCCAAGCAAACCCCCCAGGCTACAGCCCCGAAGGAGGAGGGAAAAAAGATGGAAGGACGCATTCATTGAGTGCCCACTACACACTCAGCACTGCAACAGGCACCGGACTTGTGTTAGCTCACTTTCTCCCTACAGAAGCCCCTACGAGGGGGCATTATTCATTCCCACTTTACAGAGATGACTGTCCAAGGCCACATGTCGAGAGTGGCCAAATGAAGACAGGCACCTGGTCTCGGAGACCACCCAACATGTACCACTGCACCTCCCGGGGGACGTGCATCCTGCCTGCTGGCCGCCTGTGCAGGGCACCAACACACAAATAGGAGGCCCCAGACCTCAAGGCACGGGAAAGGGAGAGGCACATACCAAATGGAAAACCCCAGTTTATCATGGCAATGGTAAAACAGAGGGGTGTTTCTGCCCACCCACCTTCCATTTCTCTGTGTTCAGTTAGGAGCTCACCTCTGCCGCCTCTCCTGTTTGGTACCCCAGGTATAGACCCATTTCTGTCCTATTCAAACAGCCCTCTCTGCTCAGAAGCTGGCCCCTAACGATCATCCCTTGGTCGTCTGAAGATTAAATATGCTCCCATCTACCACCCCTACTCCGTTTCCAGCCAGGCTACCTGTTGACCCTAAAACACAGTCCTGTGAGAGGAGAGGCCAGCTGTGCGGAAGGCTCCCAGGGGACCATATTATTGTCCCCAGGAGTAGGGACACACCAGAGCCAGGTCGAATGTCGGAAACCAAAGGCGCCTTACCCCCCACCCGGCTGTCTGCCTGTCAGACTCTTAGGGTGCCAGGGACTTCTGATCTCGTTACCCCAGAGCTGAACACCACTCTGGGCTGGGTGGTGGGGTCTTAGACTTGATCCCCCCTATGGGGATCCTCTATGGGGATGACCACTTAGCCACCGGAATCAACTGCACTCACCGTTACGGGAGAGGCGGCTTGACAGCTCCAGAGCAAGGGCCAGTTCTGGGACAAAGCATCTCACACACCGCAGCTCTAATTCCTACTCAACAACCTCTTACTGGAGAGCCCAGAGGGGAGGGGATTGGACCCCATCACCTCCGTTAGATAGGTGACAAGGTGACTTTCCAAGATCACGGCAGCCAGTCTTCTGACGCCAGCACTGCACCTCTGCCATGGAGGCACTCTTTCTGCTTAAGGCCAAGGAGGGGCCCCATGTGGACCCCTCCACCACGACAAGGAAACCAGTGCCACCCGCACCATGTGAACCCACCACACACATCCGCCTCCAGCCCAGTGTTTCCTCCAGCCGAGCCATGAGCCCCGCTGGCCATGGGCCTGGGGACACAGGTGCTAAGAGCATCAGGGCGTCCGGCCTTTAGGGCATGAAAGAGCTGTGCAAACTCTAGAGTCGCGGGTCTGATGGATATTCCACATTGAGGACAGCAAGTGCAGGAGAGTTCCTGGGGCCGCAGAGGGGCGTTTGGGCAGATGGAGGCCCTCAAACTTTATTTTAAAACTCTATTTTCTGTTTACAAAAACAGGCAGCCAGCCCACAGGCTAGAGTTTGAAGATTTTTTTTTTAATATTCCATTAAAATATTTATCTTGGTTACTGAGTATTGGGGTGCCCCCTTAAATTTTGCGTGCCTCAGTCCTCTGACCCTAGCCCCAGCCCTGTGCTTCCCTGTCCCCACAAACTTAAATCCTGGCCTAGTGAGAAGAATCTGGAGACAGGGTGGGAAAGGGAGCAGTGGGCCAAAGGCCCTCTCCTCACTCTGCTAGGGCTGTGGGGACTTCACCCTGACCTGCGCAGCCAGGGGTTAGTGACATGGGAGGCCCAGGATCTGGGATTCCTGGTCATGATGTCTAGCTACCAAGCGTCACCCCAGCACACACGCCTGAGTATCAACTTTCCAGAGACTACTGGAGCAGACAAGACAGAACCACACACCAGCAACATAAGGTCTAGACAAGGTCTTGGTAGGCAGGGTAAAGACTTGGGGATCAGCCTTCCTGGAGGAGATGGCCTGGAGGTCTGTGCTAAATGAAAAGAGACATTCAGAAGAAATGACAATAATAATGGCTAAGCAGGTTATCCCATTTATCTTTTACTACAATCTGAAGAGGTAAGTAGTGCCATCCCCACTTATCAGATGAATAAACTGAGGTATAGAGAGGTTAAGGAGCCCAAGGTCAGAGATGGAGTTCCAATTCAGGCTTATCTGACGCCAACACTCTTCTAAAGTGCTTCAGAAAAAAACAAACAAACAAAAAAAAAAAAACAATTCTATCTGTTCAGGAAGCAATTCAGGAAAATCCGGGAGACAGGAGATAAAGCACCAGGTACAGAGGATATGGTGGTGGGCTCCATCACTTACCTCTGGCTGTTACTGAATTTTGCTGTGCCTCAATTCCCAACCTTCCCTGAAAAATGCATACTGATAAATAAACAGGGTAAAATATTAAGAATTCTTGAATCTGGGTGGCCAGCTATGGCTGTTCGCTGCACTATGATTTTTCTTTATTTTTAGAAATATTCATAATAAATTGGGAAAAAGCAAAATATCCCCAGGTCAAAACTGATCTATGACCCCATCCAAAAAAAAAGTCCCTGGCATGAAAATAGCCAAATAAAAATGGCTACATCAAACAGCTGTACCAACCCTCCCACGGTGTTGTGAGAATATAAATTGGTTCACCATTTTTGGAGGGTAACATCCATCAAACTTTTAAACACGACGCATTTTTTAAAACTTTTTATTTTCAAAATGATAGCAATCACACAAGAAAGTTGTGTGAATAGAACCAAACAAACACCACATACCCTTACCCTGAGTCACCAATTTTTCACATTTTGCCACATTTGCTTTTTTATTCTCTCTTTCTACAAGTATATTTTAGCGTATAAGAGAATATACATATACATTTGTGTATTATGTATACATTTATTATAGGATATGCACACACTTGTTCGCTTCTTTTCCTCCCCAAGACCTCTGAGAACAGGGTACATACATTAAGAGAACAAGGAGATTCTCTTACTTGACCACAAGTTGTTAAATTTGGAAATTTTAACATTGTGACGATACTTTCATCTAATGAGACCCTTTCCCTTAATTGGGGGTGTTTATTGTCAATTGTCCAAACACTGTCCTTTAGAACAAATTTTTTCCAGTACAAGATCTAGTAAAGGAGCATGTGTTACATTTACTTGTCATGTCTCTTTGGTCTTCATTAATCTGGAGCAATTCCTTTTTAAAAAAAAAAAAATGCTCAAAAAAGGTTTGTTAAATTGTTTAAAAAGGGTACGTCCCTGATGCAAAAGTTTTAGAGCCTGGGACTCCTGATCGAGGCAGATCTGAATTCAGTCATTGCGAGGCAGGGCCTGAGATTCTGCATTTTGGACGAGCTCCCAGGTAAAGCCCAGGCCCTGGCTCACACACCACACCCCGAATGTGAGACCAGAGAAAACAGCTGTGAGAGCTGCTCCAGACCATTGCAAAAAGCATCTTGCTTTCCTCTAGGTGAACCCACGTTGGCAGTGTCAGCTGCACCCTGGGACTCAGGATGCAACAGTGATGCTGAGCCCTGCCCCACAGGAACACCTCCTGGGCTTTCCGGAGCCAGGAGATCCAAGACAGAGGGGCAGAGGTCACAGAAACAGGCTTCTCTGCAGGTTCTCCACCCCCGATGATTCTGGCCCAGGGCAGGGCAAGCTTCGCTGGAAGAGAATCTTATGCTCTGCCTCTTCTACCAGCAAGAACCCTCTATTTCGTGCAAGGGGTACCCCTCCTTCAGGAAGCCATCCTGGCTACCCTGGCCATTCCGTCTCTCCGTCCTCTGACCTCCTACAGCCCCGGCCACCTGGCTGAGCCACTGAGCACTCACTTGACTGTATTGCTATTCCACGTGCTTGCCTTTCCTTTCCCATTGCCATACCTCTGCTTCTGCTACTTCTCCCATGACACGTGCCCCACCACTCTCCGTCTCCACATGTTCAAGGTACAGTTTACCCCTAAGCTTCCCCATAAAACAGGTCCTTTCAATGGTGTCTCCTGGTCTGAACCATCTTCAGGTCTCTCCATCCAGCTCCAGGTGTGTTGGTCTTGTCTTTACAGTTGGATCTGGGTTTCCTATGCTGCTGTTGTTTTGTTTGATGTGAGTCCCTGGTTTTATGCCATGGTGGCCCCAGCGCCAGCTTCTCCCCGAGTGACCCTGTGCAGTGTGATAGGGATCCAGTCCATCCATCCAGGCACCCATCACTTACCAAGTACCTCTTCTGTGTCCGGGTTAGGGTTAGGGTGGATTCTGGCTAGGGTGCATGCCCTGCCCTGCCCAGAGCCAGAAGTGATGAAGAGTCAGCTGCATCTTTGCTCGTGGGCACAAGAAGTGCTTGTGAGATGTGACGCAGGGCCCAGCTGAGCCCATCAATTCTTGATGACACCACGGCAGGCCTCCACATGCTTGTTACGTGTCACCTCCCCCATGATTACTATGATCACTGATCATCACCGTGCAAATAACCGCAAAGGCGGTCGAAGCACCTACATCATCCCTGGTGTTGAGAAGCCTGTGGAATCCTGCATCTGTCACCTGAAGTTCAGAAATGAGCCAAAGTCATTCTCCACGGCTTCAATGCAGCACAGACTGGTGGGGCTAGGAAACCTCTCAGGAGTCGGAGCAGCAGAAAGGTGATAAGCCACCTGGGCGCCCTATCAAACGGGCCCAGCCTGAGACCAGGCATCCCGAGCAGTGCCAGACCAACCTTCATAGGGCAGCCCGTGAAGAGGAATCACCTTTCTCCTTAAGAAGGAAACCGCAAACCAAAAGATACCTGTAATAAGACCACCTGGAGAAGCAGGATGTGTGGGGATCTCTGCCTGATTTCTGTTGCCACCACCATGGAGGCCCAGCTCCCCCCATAATGCTGGGCTGGGGCAGGGCACAGGCCCTCCCTTCATACCCAGGAGTATGGTGGAGACAGGCTTGGAACTTAGGGATAACACATGGGAGGTAAACACAGGGTGACACAAAGCTGGATCACCTGAATTATGGCTTCCTGCGGAGGCTCACACATTCCCACAGCAAGAGCCCACTTTCCAAGGTTCTGGCTCCGATCTGGGGATGCACTTCTTACCTGATAACTGACAACCATCCTTGTTGAGGAGATCATGCCCCATCCCTACCCCACCTCCAGGAATGAGACCCAGCAGGTACCAACCTACGGTCTTCTCAGCACAACACAGCAACCCCAACAGACAGGCAGGAGCGGGGGTGAGGTTTCCCTGTTACCTCCAAACAACCGTACAAGTGGAAATGGACCCAGAACAGACAATCCAATTACAGAAAAAAAAAAAAAAAAAAAAAGGACAAAAGATCTGAACATCCATTTCATCAAAGACTGTGTATGAATGGCTAAGCAGCCCATGGTAAGCGCATCACTGTTAATGCAGATGAAAACCATGGGATGCCCTTACACACCCCAGAACGGCTAAAACTAAAAAGGCTGAAGATAACAATTGCTGGTGAGGATGTGGGGCCACAGGGACTCTCACACACAGCTGACGGGAATGCAAAATGTTTGAAAAACAAATCGGCAGTCTCTCATAAAGACACCTTCACACTAACCGTATTATCCAGCAACGCCACTCTTAGGTATTTACCCAAGACCTAAGAAACACCTATTTTTCGTTCTGTGTCTTCACGAAGAAACGTAACTCAAATGTTCACAGTAGCTTTATTCATGAAAGCCCCAAACTAGAAACTAGAAGGAAATGGCCATCAACTGTTGAATGGATAAACCACGTATGTATGTCCATGCAACGGAGCACCACTCAGCAATAAAAGGAAGGAGCCACAGTTGTGGGACGACATGGATGAATCTGAAATGCATTGTGCTGAGTGAAAGAAGCCAAACAGAAAGACTACATGCTCTGTGATTCTATTTGTACGAACTTCTAGAAAAGGCAAAACCGTAGAGGCAGAAATCAGATCAGTGGTTGCCAAACGTCAAGGGGAGAGGGATAGAGGCAGGGGGTGGCAGCAAAGGGACATGGGAGTGATGAAAACGTTCTGTATCATGTTTGTATGGGGGCTACACACCCACATTCGTTGGTCAAGTCTCATGGAATTGTACAGTTAAACTTGGTGAACGTTACTGTATGGAAAGTATACCTCAAGAAAGCTTATTTATTTAAAAAATGGACCCAGGCTCAAGAAACTATTTCCAAATCTGGGGAACTCAGGACTGACATTGACTAAGTATGGGCTGGCACAGCCATGCTTGTTCAAATACTGAAATCCTTATGCACTTACTGGTAAATCACCACTGCCCAAGGCTTCTGGTGCCCCAGGCCTCCAATGGACACCACTCCCCGGACCACCCCAGGACCTGACAACTAAAGGTTAATACCAGCCTGCAGGGGACATCCTGGACCAGCTAAGGTAGACATCCTTTCAACCAGCCGGTGCCACTCTTAGCAAAACTTATACGGAAAAACAGAAGATGCCAAGCTGTGCATTAACTCAGCGGGGGGCTGGCTAATTTGCTGCCGGACTTATTTCATTTAGATCATGCTTTCTGCACAGGGGTGAAAGGTGATTCTTGGGGGAAGGTGGGGAGTGAAAAATCTTAGATATTACAATGGTTTGTGGCCCCAAAGGGCCTCTGTCCATAAAGAGATGTACAGTATATCCAGATATTAATATTTCATAGGGTGTGGTAGGGGGTGGTCAGGAAAAATGTCTACAAAGACTCCTGGGAGGTGGGGGGGTGGGGTGAGGGGCAATGAGAATAAGGTTGAGAGACACTGGTTTAGATGCAGAACGGAGAGAGCTGTGACACCGCAGAGCAAGCCCCCAGTGCACATGTGCAACTCCCACCTGATCATTGCCCCTGTGATATGGGTCCCCATCCTTACCACAGTGAGGTGGCGTCATGAGCCGGAGGATGTGTGAAGGAGGGAGTGACCACATGAGCCCCTGTGATCCTTCTTTACAGGACGCCCCGTCACGGCAAAGCCAGTCACTCACTCTCCATCCTATGAAAGCCTTTAAACCAACTCAACTCAGCAAACTGTCACTAGAACCCCAGCGGCCAGCACCCATTGAAGCCCAGGCCATCAGGACGGCTACAATCAGGGCTCCACATGGAGTTCTACAGGGAGCCAAGTACAAATCCAAGGATTTCCACCCCTCTCCTATGGACGCCTGTGCTTCCGGAGCTCCTGATGGTAGAACCGCATGCAGCACGTTGGTGGTTTTCCGCCAGTGTGAAACAATGAAAACAACCTCCAAGTGAGAAGAAATTAAGCGCTGTCGCTGAGTCCCCTGCTTTGTCAAGCTCAGCCGAGTCCCAGCCTCCCTGCGCAAGGCTTGCTTCGTGCACTTATACGTTATGACAATACTATAATTGTTCTTTCAGTCCCTTCTGGATATTTAATAACAACGTGAAGTGGGAGTCGCGAAGGTCAGCCCTACCGTAGAACGAGCTTTGTTCTTATTGTCCTTTTCTGAATAGCGTCTTCCCTTTGCCAGCTGTTGCATGTCAGTGAGCCCTGGTGGTGGAGGCCTGGTGCTGCTACAAAAGTAGCACCACCTACTCTGGGCGGAATATTCTAATTTCCTAACCAGTCTCTGTGCCACTGTCTATCCTCACCATCTGCATAAATACACACACAAGCGCACACACTCACAGACACACGCACACACCGGGCTTCCCCTCACTCCTCCAGTGCTACCCACAGCTACAAGCCCAAGGATGGAAAGAATACCAACCACCAAGAGCAGAGAAACGAGGCGATGTACATATTTGGCATATTCATTTGGGCAATTACTCTCTCTGGATAGGTGAGAAGAGAAATCTCCTAGGATCTCAGAAGAAGAGTAGCATACCTATGTTTAAAAACAAAAACACCTTTCTTTAAGTCTATTCCTGAAATTCACAATAGTTGGCAGATGGAAGTCACTCTTATCAGGATGCATGTGAGTGGAGCAAGCACTAGGAAACAGCAGAGCCCTGAGCTCCCATCCTACCTCGGCATGTCACGGTACCTGCCCCACCTTGCCATTTCACCTCCCTAAGCCTCAGCTGCCAGATCTATAAAATGGACCAAATCCACTGCCCATCTGAAGACAGGACTCACCTCCAATGCTGAGATCTGTGATTCTCTTCCTGAAGATGTATTATCAGAGGGCAGTTTGCAGGCACCAATAGGCTATTGGGAGCATTTCAAAAACAAGGGTCTTCTAAGAAGTCTGCATGCTCAGATAGGGTAAGGAGGAACCGCATCGTAATTCAGAACCTGTGTGATGTTGTCAGTGAGTGTGCCTTGTGTCTGGGCAGGGTTCGGTTTGGTAACTCAGGTACCATAAAAGAGGGCGATGTAGCCCCAGCAGTCTGTGTCAGAGAGCAGCTTTGTACCTAATCCTGAGGGTATGATAGTTGCTAAGGAACTATTGAGATGCAAATGAATTGGCAAATACTTAGCAGCAAGATATCAGACAAGGGTGGGGAGGGGATGCTTTAAACAAGTTAGTCAGGTGAGGGAAAGGAAAATAACTTTCTTCTGATTAGAAAAAGAAAACCACGGGTTTTCATGCAGAACAGCAGCATTGTGTTACTGTGTTAAAAAAAAAAATTGTTCTTTTCTGCTTGGCTGGGAGTAGAGGAAAGTTGGAGCCAAGAGCAGGGAACTTGAAAGGGCAAATGGAGTCTTCCTCTGATGAACTTTAGCAGATTTTAGATGCCTCTCTCTCAAAAGAGAAAGAGACATCTAAGGTGTGAAGAAAGAAGTCTGCAAAGGACATTGAAGACCTGCCATCTTTATACAAGTCTCAAAACCTAGACAAAAAGTACATACAAAACCGACTAAATATTCTGCTGACACACAATGGAAATTCCTCGTGAGACTAAGCCATGATTGAGAATGGGGGACAATAAGAGGAAATAAGCCATCTCATTGTACCTATGAGTTTGCATTTCTTTCATTCTTGTTCTCCTCTGAGCATCCAATTTAAATGCAATGGTTAGGTTAAGATGTTGTGGTACCTGTGTTGGAGAGAGTTACAGTGAGAAGCATAGCCCCTCACTCATTGTTTTTTCATCTTGTCCCAAATAGGAACCCTCCCTTTTTCAGAGTCTAGCTGAGATGCCCTAGTCTTAAAATCATTTTGCCTTCAGCCAAACACCCCTGCTGTCTTGCTGTTCATCACTTTGAGTTTGATCATGCTGGTCAGGAATATAGAAAATATCTTTCTCAAGAAAGAAGCTGTTTGCCCAACCATCTCTAGGTCTCCCTTCCTGGATTTTCACTTTTCTATCACCTTCACTTTCCCCTGCTTTTCCCACATCTTCATCCAGGACCATCACAGCCGCAGCCTCCTACTGCTGCCCCCAAAGTCCATGTTCTTTCCTTTCCTGCACACTAGCCCTCTGTAATGTTCCAGTGATGCAGGAAGGTTGAATGGGTGTGGAAGACTGTTGCCCTGTCCAGCACCCACTCCTGCTTCTTCCGGTAACAGCATCCTGATATTTCTGTGGAGAGTCAGCCATCCCCCATCTCAGGCCTGGTTGTTCAGGTGGGTCTGGGCTAACTCTCACCCCCCTCTCCCAGCTCTGGGGATGGGTAGTCATGCATCCCAAGCCTGGCCGATGAGTGCATTTCAACATGCTGGTGGCAGAGCCTGGCTCATGGAGAGGCTTAGAACCCAAGGGAACCAAGGAGACAAAATTTCCAGGGCTTTTGCTGGAGCCACTGGGAGTGAGAATTCCTCTCTCTGATGAAATTTCAAGAGGATGTGAGTTTGAGCTGTCACTGGCCACATGACCTATCTGGCAGGAGAGACTGCTGGGGGATGAAGTCAACGTAAATGACTGGGCTGATTATTCTCCGTTGTCCCTCCAGACCGATTTCTTTGCCCTCTTCTGAGCCTCAGGAGACTGACTTCCATGGACGAGGTTTCCATGTCCACCGCCTTCCTGTTGGGTTCACCCAACAGGAGGTACTGGCAGGTGATGAAATAGTGGAGGAGAAAGAGTTCAGAGAATATGATGCCCCTCCCCCATCCCCATGCACGGTTTGGGCAGCAGCTGCATTCCTCTATCTACATCTACAGCTCCCATCAGGGAGCCCTCTCCAAGTACAGCTCTTGCCAGGTCCTGGTGGCACCAGTCCCTCCCCTTCCCCTTTCTGGCCTTGGGGAGCTATGGCTTCCCACTATTGCCAGATCCTGGGTGCATCCCACACTTTTTGGTTCCCTTAACCCTGTTCATACCTCTGGAAAGTGTCTCTTCACTAAACTCTCCTCTATTAACCCTTTGAGAATGCCACGGGTTTTCTGCCAGGACCTGGGTTGACACAGACACAATGCTAAGGGATGAAGAAAGGGAGACTGAGTCCTAAGACAGCCTTGGTGCCCCAAATATAATCACAACCTAAGGCCCAAACTGTCCAGGAACAACAAGGGCCAGTAATCACTCCTTACCCTTTGCTTTTCTCCAGCTTGAGCTGTACATCTGTCCCTACAACCAAAGATATGGCTAATAAAATAGGTAAAGCCCTTCATGGAGAGCTCCTGAAGTCCACCTTCATAAGACAGAGAATAGGAATGACTATCAGTCTTGGTTTCTCACCCCAACCCACTCCTATCTCTGTCTGACAAATTTCTACCCACCCTCCAAGGAGCTTTCCCCATGTCTCTATCTCTGTTTCTCTCTCTTGCACACACACTCTTGCTTCAAATCCTTCCCACTGGAAGTACGACCCTCTCCTTTGGTTTCTCCTAGCAGCTGATGTGTAACTGTTATACCCCACAGCTAGCATGTGCCATCATACATCCTGTTACAGCTTGTAGTTTGCATGGCTCTGTCTCCCCCACCAGTCTGTTAATCGGTGAGCTCCTGGAAGGAAAGCCTGTGTCTTCCTGACCTTCATGTTTTCAGCTTCAAGTACAAAGTTTCTCATGTAGATGCTCAATAAATGTGCTCTGTATGAGTATTCATGAACCTGATGGCTCCCAGGCCAAGCTGTCAGTTCTGCCCCTCTGTTCCCACTCCCCATTTGCCTTTTGTAGAATTTGGGCTCTCACCTCTGGCAGTGACTCAGCCCTCCTTGGATACCCCGGAATGGGGCTGTATCATCCCTCAAGGCAGCCTATCCCAACTTGGTTCAGTTTGTCTGGAAAGAATTTAATCATCATGCCAAAATCCATCTCCCATGCTGAGCAAAGCTAAGCCTGCTTGGCAAAATGACCCTTCATGTATTCACAGAGAGAGGTGTTCCCTTCCCCACATTCTCCCCTCATTTTCAGGTGCCCAAGCCTGCACCCATCATCCTCAATCACATCACCCTGTTTACTCCATTTATAGTACTTTCCTAAAATTATGTTCTACATTATTTGTCTTCTTAATAACTGTCTGTCCTACCACTAAGATGCTCCCAAAGTCTGAGCTCCCTTTCCACCACTCCCTGTTTTGCACATGCTGCCTGGCACACAGTAGGAGGTTGACAAATATTTGTTAGATGTTGAATGAATGAGATACCATTTCTCTTCCCTCTCCCCAGCCTCTCCTTAAGTCCTCTCTAATCTTCTCTAAACCATTTTACTTCTACTATTTCTCCTAGGATATTCTGGTTATCAATTGCTACATAACAGACCAATCCAAAACCTAGTGGTTTTCAACTATGACAAGATTTATTTTGTTCACAAATCTATAATTTGAACAGGGCTCAGGGAGGAAATCCTGTCTCTTCCCACTTAGAGTCAGCAGACATGGCTGGAAAGATGGAGGCTGCAGCCATCTGAAGACTCACTCACTCAGATGTCTGGCATTTGGTGCTGGCAGTGGGCTGGGATTGAAGCTAGGGCTGTGGCTAGAACATCTCCACGTGGTCTCTCCAAGTTGCTCGGGCTTCCTCACAATATGGTGGCAGGGTCACAAGGTCTCACATCCCTTGTGAGAGAGAGCCAGGCAGAAGCTGTAGTATCTTCTCTGATCTCACCTCCAAAGTTAGGCAAGATCACTTCTACCATGTTCTGTTCATCAGAGTGAGCAGAAGGCCAACCCATATTTAAATGGAGAAGAGCTAGGTTTCATATTTTGATGAAAAGAATATCAAAAAATTTGCAGACATGTTTTAAACTACCACAGAAGACATGATTTCAGGTTTTTGTGTGTTCTACTGACCTTTTCTTTCTTTGTATTCATTAATACAACATACATATTGCCGCTACCTATATGTCACATGCTGGGGATACCATGACAATTAAGACAGAGCCCCACCCTTCAAGGGCTCACAGAGCTGTGGAGTCTCCAGTGAAATAAACATGCAATTACAGACCAGTGTGGACTGTGCTCCCACAGACGGAGGCAGAAGCAGCTGTGGTGGGGACCAGCAGGCCACTTAGTCCAGCCTGGGGCTAGGAGGAAGGCTTCCAAGAGGAGGCAACCACTATAGCAAATTCTAAAGACTAAGTTAGAGCTAGCCAAGGAAAGATCAGTGACAAATGCAACACAGGCAGAGCAAGCAGGTGCAGACCCGGAGGCACGTGGCAACAGAACACTCAGTCGGGCCCCTGCACAGATGGTGAAAAAGAAAAGGGGATGCCCGGGGGGTGTGTACCTGTGCAGCGTGTGTGCGTCTGTGCCCGTGTGGAGCAGGGGACGATGGAGCAGCAGAAGGTGCTGCTGGCAGGACCAGAGTGGGGGAAAGGGGGACCCAGACTGTGAAGGGTCTCGCATCAGTCCTGAAGGTGCTAGAAGAGACTCACACATGCCCCAGCCAGGGTAAACCTAAGTAGCACAGTGTGGTCTGACACCCAAAGTACGGTCTGACCAGTGCCCAACACAGGCCCCTGGGCACCCACCTACAGCTCCGTGGATGGTCTGATACTAAGACCCTCTTCCTTGCCCTGAAGCTTACAACCTGCGCTCCACCCCATCCCCAATGCATCCAGACCACTTCGATGCATTGCCAAAGGGCCTGAGAGCATCCCTCTTTGGGCTCCTTTCCCAGCCCTCCTGAGCGAGGGTCCTCCCTTCTTTCTCCCCCTTCCAAGCTCACCACACAGCTCAAGCCTCAGCATCAATGAGAAAGCCAAGGGCAAAGGTCCCACCTTGACGTACTGAAAAAATAGCAAGAGGAAAACAACAGAATAATGAACTGCAGGCCCCATCTGCCTCTCACAGATAAGGCGTTTTCTCTGCCGCCCCTGTCGATGAAGCTGCCTGCCCTTATTGCGGGCCCTTCTGCTCAGCACCGTCCACAGGCACGGCCTCAGGGGGACCGGGCACTGTCCAATGACACTAGGATGCTGGGGGGGTTCTCTCTCCCCTCTTCCTACAGGCCCTTCCACACTCAAACCTGATGCTAAATCCCCGGGTCCTCCCCTGATGTTGTGGGTCTGCACCTGTCCCGACGGACAGGAGCTGCCAGAGCTCTGGGAGTAACATGGCCCCGGGGAAGGGCAGGGTGCACACAGCAGAAGTCAGGGCGGTCCCCAAAGGAGAACACAGGCAACTGGCCCTCCCTCTGGAAGGCGGGCCTGTGGTGGGAGCTCTAGGAGGCCCACAGCAACCTGCTCCCCACACACCCCCACCATCACGAGCCCGGTCCAGATGCCGAGCCACCACCGTCTAAGCAACACATCAAAGACAAGAGCCAGACGGACACGTGGCAGAAAGAAAACCACTAATGACCACAGTGGGGGTCTGACTGGTGGGACAACATGGGAAAGGCCACGTGCAAACAGGAGAATGCAAACGGAGAAGGAAAAAGCTCTTCCTCCAGCTGGGGGCACAGGCGGGGCAGTTCCAGAGAGCAGGAGCCTGGCCACAGGGACTTGGGCACAGAGGCCAGGATATTGTCTGGTACCTTTGACAGCACCTGGCAGAACAGTGAATAAACAGCTGGTGCTTAATAAGTGCTCCCTGATTTCATTCATGAGTAAGCAATGTTCAGTAGAAAAGGCACTGAACTGGGAGGCAGAGGCTGAGGAGCTGTCCAACTTCAATTTGTCAAGACTTCGCTTTGAATCTTAGCTCTTGTGCCAGTAGTGCCTCAGCTTCCTCACCTGCAAAATGGGAGAACACATGCTTGGATATTAAGGGTATGGGATCAGCACATGGTAAATGGGCCAAGAGAAGCTTAGTCTAGTCCTGGCTCTAGTGCTGCTAGGCTGTAAGATCTCTGCAAAGTCTCTTCCCTTCCCTACAACTTGTCTCCAGTCCTTCTCCTGACATGTCGGGGCCCCGGGAACAAGCCTGACTCCCTGTTGGCCCCCACGAGCTGAAGCGGCCCCAGGATCAGTCCCAGGGACTTCAGAAGCTAGTGCTAGGCTGCAGCCTGGGGTCCCTGTTCCCTCACTTGCCCCTCCCCTCCTGGCCACCTGCCTCTGCCCATTTCTCTGTTCATTATCACCTCCACTGGGGGGATGGAGAAGCAGAACAAGGAGGTTAAATTCAAATCAGTCATTTTGTCACTTGCTGCCAGGAAACGGGGAGGGACGAGAGGAGAGACCCGGGCCTCAGGTGCAACGTGTGGGCAGAAACGAGTCCTGGTAATTCTCAGGAAATTTCCTATATGTTTCCACGTTGGCCCAGATCTGCTCCAGAGAATTCTGGGAACCTTCCATGAGGGGACAGAGCAGCCTCCTTCAGAAGCTGCTAATGGTTTGTCTGCAGGCGCTGGGGTTTCCCTGCCCTGGAGGAACACCTCTGCTGGGGGCAGAGTGGGAGACGGCCTTTTTCATCACTTTTTCAGCCTCTCTAGCAGATGAGCATCTTGAAGACCCCATTATGGGGGTCGTTATGACGTCGTGAAGGGCCCCAGATTTTCGGCTCCCATGCTGCCCGGGGAATGAGGGAACAGGTGGGTAAGATATCCTTCCTAGGCTGTGGAAGTGAAACCTTCTCTTTCACAAAGTTAGTGGCAAACGTAAAAGCCAGCTGCACCGAGAGACACCTGGCGGATGATTCTGCGTGAGACCAGGGAAGACTGTGGCCCCAGTGCTGGACCAGGTCGGCAATAAGAGGTCCCGGGAGCAAGGTCTCCTCGTGGAGCGCACCAGGCTAAGACCCTTCTTAACGTCGGCCCAGCTCACCCTCACTCATCTCTGAGGTGCTGCTGCAGAAACCCTGCCAGCCTAAGAGGATCCACACCTCACCCACAACTAGTCAGGGGGTCGCCATGCCCCAGACTGCATTTTACCCACAGCTGTCACCCCCAAACCTCCTACTTCTACCACTGCTTCTATCTTGGGGTTTGCGCCCAACCCAAGCCCCTGCTACCCTCTCCATCATAACGGCCCCTCCGTTAGCCTTTCAACGATGAGGAAACTGGGGCACAGGGAGGGAGAGAGCAAACTGTACATCCGGTTGCTTCCTGTGTCTTAGGTCAGATGGAAAGCAGTGTTCCATTAGCAAAGAAGAATGAAGCCCACCACCCTCCAGGCCTCCCTGCACAGTGTGTTCCCATCTCTCTAACCCCCAGAGGAGTGATCAACAAAAGCCAGTGAGGTGACTCAGACGTCAGGCTTGAGGGCCTTTGATGGAGCAGGTGGCCCTGACCTGGCCACTCAATTCCTCCCTTCTGAGCACAAACACACACCTGGGGACCCTGACTATTGTTGCAATTGAAATGCAATCCACAGAAGGGGCTGAGAAATTTCTCATGCAAAATTGTGCTTTTAAATATGGAATCTCTCCCAGGGCGTTACTTTATTATTATAGCAATTTCCTCAGAAGGGCAGGCATCCAATGCTGTTTCTCCACCACCTTTGGTGACATGGAAATCTGATGGAAATATTCAGGCTGCTTAAGTGGTTAATGCAGAAGAGGGAGACATAAAGGCAGCTCTTCCAAGGAATGTGGACTCCTAGAATCCAGGTACAGGGATGTGCTCTAGACTATTAGTGAGGGGGGGTGGAACAGGTAAGGATCCAGTGTGCTCCCTCCACTGCCCCCAGGATGCATAGGGTGCCCAGGCCCACCTCCTTTAGGGACCTTTGTCCGGAATCATTTCTTCCTTGGGAGAGCGGCCAGGAACAAAGATGCTCCCAGTCTTTCTACTAGATTCCTTATCAGAAGCCTCACCACGGTACAGGTCCCTAGCCCTGCGTCTGCCTGTGCACAGGATGGGAATAGAGTGGGAGGTGGGAAAGAAGGGGTAGGAATCTGGTGCTTCAGCTGAAGTGCTGGGATTATCCGAAACTTTCACTCATCTCTTCTCCCATGACCAAGAAAACATGGAGTCCCCAGTAATCAATGGAGTACCCAACGGCCAATGGCTGAATCAGCGTTAGAATTCTTCCCGCCCATGGATTCAGGTGGATCTGAACCTTTCTTCATGCAAAGCCTACAAAAGTGATGCAGTGAGGTGGAGTGGTTAAGAACACAAACCCCAGAACCTGACTGCCTAGGTTCCAGTGCAAGCCCCTCACTCGCTATGTGGCCTTATCAAATTACTGAACCACCCTGTACCTCAGTCTTCTCATCTGAAAAATGGGAGAGGAGGGTTAATAATAATACCTACCTGATAGGGTTGTCTAAAGATTAAGTGAATTAATTTATGTAAAGCACCTAGCGTTAAGTGTCAGCTATTATCAGCAGTTCCCAAATAGACCGGTGCCAGACTGCCTGCATCTGAATCACTGGGGCCCTTTATTAAAAATGAAGATCCCAGGCCATTCAGTAAGTGCAGAGTGGAGCAAGACCTGCCCAGGATTTGTGACCGCAGCCTATTTTAGAACCATTCCCCTGGGCAGAATTTCAGGAAGCACCTACAACAGGATCTTCTGGGAGGCAGACTTTCAGGATCTATCCAGACCTGCTGAACTTTTGTGGGAAGAGTCCAGGAGTCTATAGCAAGTTGCCCAGGTGCCATGAGGCTGCCTAAAGCCTAAATATCCCTGCCTGAGATGACTGACTTCCAAAACTGCCTCCACCCTTTGCCCACGCTGGAAACCCTACACTCCTGAACCTTAGGGTTTCTAAGAACTCTTGAAGATTAGCTAAGATGATTGTTTTAGTTTAATAATATGAAAGCATCTTTGACTTTAATAGCATCTTTATTTTTAAACCAGTACAGGGATATCCTCATAACGTATGTTACCTGTCCAACTTCTAAGGCTGGAATGGGTGGGCATCACCAGCTACTGGCAGCTCTGCTTTACCAACCCAGAAGGTTCAGGTCTGCGTCCTACCTCTGTAGCTGTCTACACTGCCAAGACTTTTCTCAAGCAATGGCCTAGGGCTGTGTTACCTTTCCTCGCCAGCATTCCACTCACTGGCTTTGGGGTCCCTCCACAAACACTGAGTAATGGTAACTGTTTCATAACACACAGAAAATATAATCAACTAATGGATAGAATTCTCTCAAATTTACTTTTCTCTCCCAGACATTTTTTTCAATCTTTGCCGCCTGCTACCGCTTGCCGGCTCATGCACGCTCATGGACACCCAAAACAGAGGCACATGTAGCAAATGAATATTAACAGAAAATGCAGAAACTGCCAATTACCCCCTGGCCTGGTGGTCTGTTGTAGGCACACAGGCTGAGCTTGGGGTTTTTCACCACACACTGTGAACGGTGAGATTCAGTGCCATTGCATGTCAAGGTGGGGTACCCCACAAAGGGGTGCAGTAACTCAGGGGTGTATGTATTCATACATCAGCCATTCCTTCGAGAACTCACTTATTTGTTAAGCCCTACCACCAAATCAAACGTGTGCACGTACAAGGGTGGCAAGTCCAGGATTTCACTCTGGGCCACATCAAAGAGCAGTTCTCCCAGGAGTGCTCTGGTCAGCGAGTGTAGAACACGGAGGCCACCTGCATGTCTAGGGTCATTCGTGGACGCCCATGAGTGCTCGGGCTGGGAGGATGCTATGAGCTGCCAGTGATTCCAGGGCACTGCCTCCCAGAAGGGCTAATACTCTTAGCTCAGGAATACTCCACTCTGAGGGAGAACTGTCTGCGACCAGCCCAACACCTGAGAGGCACCTCAAGAGAAGCCCAGGTCTCCAGACCCCGACACAAAGGGTATGGGCCAAAGGGCAGCTCAGAGAATGCAGCTTGCAGACACCAGCAGCCTGTTCTCAACAAGCTCTCAGGCCCAGTGTGAAAAGACATGGACTTGAAGAGGCAGTTGTTTTTCTGGAGACAGAGAAAAGAGCCCTGGTTCTGTGTATAGAAGTCCAGAGTATGTCAGCGTCCCTGCCTCCCAGCCTGCCTGCTCCCCTCTGAAAATAGCCTTTAAAAGCCCGTGCCTCTGCCCTGCATGCCATCTCTCTCCCCACACAGCAGAGCGGGCTGTAAGCGGGGAGGGAAGGGAAGAGGGAAGGGGCCGTCTCCTTCAGTGTGGGCCTTTCACTCCCCAGGTCAGCCAGCCCCTTCCCTCCTTCCACCCAGGCAGAGGGTCTCCTAGGGCCCCGCCGGCTTCTGGCTAAGTGTCCCCACCACCTGGTCCACGGCTGCCGTTATCCCTCTGTCCCTGCCCTGGCCTGGGCTGAGGACCTGACTGCTCTTGGAGCTGCTTGCCCTGGGTGACAAGGGCCCACTGAAATTCCAACAGAGACCCACGAGAGAAAGAAGACAGACAGACACAAAAGTGGCCAAACCAGCAAGGGGAGGCGCCGCCTGGCCACGGCAGTGTGAGAGGGATCTGCTCTCTGTGTAGGCAGCTCATTGATCCACTTTTCTGATAATTATTCCTTACTCATCGCAAACCGAATGACGCTGGCCCCAGCCCAGCCAGGCAGGCGGGAAGGCAGCTTCGCGTGTGAGGAGGAGAAAATGAGCCTGCTTGTATTCATCGGGGAGAGGAAGGAGTGAATGGTGTGTACTATCCCTGTGCACCGAGCAGGGACGCCAGGGCTGCTTTAATATTCTGCTGAACGTGGCATTTCTTTTAACCCTTACTGGAGAGACAGACGTTCAGCCCAGAAAGCCGGGCTCTTCTGGCTAGGCTAACGGTAAAGTTTCCGGGCTGCGAGGAGGGAAGGGCTCCGGACGACCTGGGTGACAGGACCGGTACGCGCGCGGCTGGGCGCCCGCACCACGGCACCCTCCCTGGGGCCTCTCCAGCCCAGCAGATAGAGAGGGCTAGCCAAGAGGGGGTCTAGGGTAGAAACCGCGCGCCGCCAGACGCCCAGTGAGTTCCCACACATTTGCTCTCCAATTTCGCTCGAATGCATATGCCCTCCTTCAATGATGGAGACCCAACGCCGAGACCAGGCTCCCCAAGTAGGCACCTATCTGCTCTCCGAGACCGAGCCGCTGACTCTCCAAGGGGCGCGAAGATCGGCGGGCAGGACGCTCCGTCCCAGCGTTAGAAAGTCCTGTGTGGCCTCGCCCATTGCAAATGCCCGCTCTCCCAGGTCGTCCCGACTGGTTTGGAGGTGTGCCTCGCCTGGCTTGTCCTAATTCAACCGCTCCCGCGCTTGCCTCTCAGTAAGCCAAATCCAAGCATCCCTTCTGCGGGGTGTTGATCTCGCTCCCCAACGTTCCAGTCCCTGTACGTTCCCCAAAGCAACCCCCTCGGCACAAAGACCCAGCAGCCAGAGAGGGCAGCGGCAGGCGGAGGGCAGACAAAAAGCTACCTTCAGGAAAGCAAAAGCGAGCTTTCTAGGCATTAATCGCCGCACCCCCGCGCCGCCACCAGAACGAACGCGGGATATGGTGGTCTTCGCTACCAGGCCGAGTAATCTTAGCCCCGCCTCGGGGCCACAAGGTCCCAGCTTCGCTTCGAGAAGGGCAGCACTTTCCGGAGGGGTCGGGGCGCTGAACCACGGGGTTTGGGGCCGGGCGGCGGGTTCCGCTGGGCAACCAGTAGCAGTTGGACGAGGACCTGGGCGGCCCAGCGGAGCGAGCTCCCAGCTCGGAAGGCGACGCGGGCGCCGGGGGCTGCGTGCAGAGTCCCTCGGTGGCGTTTCACCCACGCCGGACACCGGGGCTGCGGGGCTGAGGCGCGTATCTCCCCCAAGAATTGCTTCCATCCCGACACTAAACTCCGCTCTAGGCCGGCTGCGTTTCGGGAGGGGGCTGCGGCCGCCGCTCTGCTTCGGGGAAGGGGGCGGGGGAAGGGGGCGGGAGGCGGGAGAGGGGCAGGGATTTCCCACAGGGATTCGCGGGCGCCGCCGAGCGCGGGTCTCCCTGCTGCGCCAGGCGCTGTGCCCGCGGAGCGCGCTTTCCGGGCCACAGCGGCAGAGGCACAGCCGAGGCTGAAGTAGCAGGGAGAGAGTCGCTGCGCGTCGGCTACCTTCCCAGGCCGGAGGGATACTGGGCGAGTTTCGTCACAACTGATCACGCACCCCACCCCACCCCCGTTTTCAGGAGCAAGAGGCGACAAACGTGTCCACCCCGCCCCGACCGACCCGGGAAAGATGCAGCCCGCAGGCTCCGGTACCACCAGCTGTCCCCCGAGGGTCGGGCCAATGAACTCAGCTCCTCTCATTCGGCAGCCACTTGCGAGGTACCGGGGCAGAGCTTCTCCGGTCCCGGCGCGCAGCGCTAGCCCGCCGGGCCGAGTCCTGGAGCCCGCGGATCCCGAGCGGAGGAAAAGGAGAGGTAGCGCGCGGCTACCTAAGAGCATCCTTGCCCGGGATAGGAAGCGAGCAGACTGACGCCCGTACTCCAGGGGCCGGACGGCCCGAGGCGCCCCTTCCTCCCCAACGCCGGTCTCCGCCGGAGCTAAGGAGCCTACACCGCAATGCAGCGGGCTCCGTGCTCTCTGAGCCGAGCTGCGGGAGACCGGGGCTGCTAAGGAGCGCCCGGGCGCGGGAACCAGAGGGCTCCGCGAACCAGCTGCGGGCGCCGAAAGCCAGCCGGGGGCGCGCGGGTGGGTGCCGCCCCAGCCCCGCGCTCGGCCGCGGCCGATGCTCCCCAACAACCTGGCTCTCGGGTCGCGGGAAGCAGGCGACGCGTAGCAGCCACAGAAGCCCCGGGGATACAGCCGCCAACTTGCTCCGCGGTGGGTACGTTACCTTCCATCGCGGCCACTGCGGATGCCAGGAGGAGCAGCAGCAGGCAGTCCAGGGCCATCGCCGGCCGGCGGTCCCCAGGCCGAGCCCGAGCCGAGGCGGCCGCGGGGGGAGGGCACCGCGTCTCGGGGTGCCGCTGCGCTCCCCGCCGGTGGCTTCTCCGTATCCTTTCGCGCTCTGGCTGGGACCGGACTCCCCGGAGCGCGGCGTGGGCGTGGGCGGGATTGTGCGCGCGTGGGGCGGTGCGGGCGCGCGTGGGTGTGGGTGTGCATGTGTGTGTGTGTGTTTATGGGAGAGGTGGGTGTGTGCGTGCGTGTGTGAGAGAGCAGGCGAGGGAGTGCGAGCCGGGGAGAGCGCGCGAGTGCGTGTTCGTCCTGGTGTCACATTGCGAGCTACAGCCGAGCCTACTGGAGGACTGAGCCGGCCAGACTGACGGGGGAGGGTGCGGGATCCCCCACCATCAGCTCTCTCCCCACCCCTAACACCTCTTGTCCAATCAAGGAATCAAACCTGCAAAATTCCCCCGTCCAATCAGGCGCGAGCACCTCCTTACACTGGCATTGTTAGTTTAAGAAAAACTTTTGCTTGCAAGGCTGTGCGGGAGGGCTGGGAAGGCGCTAGGAGGGGTCCGGGCTCCCCCTGGTGGTGCTCTCAGAGAACCGCACCGGCCGGCCCCAGCTCTCCATGCCCTAACCTAGGGGGCCTAGGGAAGGGGCCGACTAAGACCCTTCCCCTTACAGCCCACCAGGACAAGGTGAACTATGAATAATCAAATTTGTCTTCTTTCATCTTCTCAGCGAGACTACCCTGACTACTCTATTTAGTGCAGCCCCCATAGCACACCCTATCCCTCCTGTCCGTAGCACTTCACCTAACACGCTGTGGTTTTTACTAATCAATTTTGTTTATTGTGGGTCTCTCCTTACCAGAACGGGATTCGTGTGTGCTTTGTTCACTACGGAATGGCCAGTGCCTAGAACAATGCCTGGCCCGTAGAAGGTGATGGCATGTATCCGCTGACTGAATGAATGAGGTTCAGAGAATCTGGGGGTGGTAGCCCCAGGGTGCAGGGCACTGGATATGCTTCCTGTCCAGCTCCCTGCTGCTCTTGTCCCCCAGAAATCTCCGGCTGCCTTTAGTTTTCATTTCCCCATGTGTTCTGTGACCATCCACCGAGGGCCCCGACCCCAGAGGACAGGTCAGGCGGGAGGGACCAGTGGTCACACAGCCCCTTAGAGGGGCAGAATGCAATAGGGGCAGCGAGAGCTCTGCAAGGTGGCAGGCGGGGGAAGGCACCAAAACTGTGGGGGAGGGGCTGGAAGGACTTGCAGAGGCAGCAACAGGAGGACAGGGCATTGGAGGCAGGAGCGATTCTCCCGGGCTCAGCACCCCCAGCTCTGCTTTCTTTTTGTGTCTCTGCTTTCTTTTCCTGTCTCTGGGGATAGCCGGAGCATTCAAGATCTGCCTTGAATCTGTAAAGCTATGCTGGAGAAATGTCCTCATCCCATCACCCCCACCCCAGACCTGATGATGGTCTGGTCCTACAGGGTCAGGGAGGACCTGTTAGGTCAACCCCCCAACAGTCGCCTCTTCCCCACCAAGCTTTTCCCAGATTTGTCAATGACTTAACTGTGGGCAGATGTGATGACCCCTCCCATGCTCTACGTCCTCCTCTTCCAGCTTTGCCAAACCAGCTTCCCACCCTGAATGTTTATAGTCTCTCCTTTGCCTCAGTCATAGCCAGACTCCTCTCCCCATCCTGACACTGTTTTGCTTCCCGCACTCTGACTCAGGCTGCCTCCCTCCCCACTACCTTCCATCCCACCCTGCCTCTGCACCAGCCTTCATTCCCTCATCCTCCTTCTTTACGGCATGCCAGCTGCCCTCTGTCCTGCCTCACCCCACCAAGTACATCCCAACATCTCTGGAGCCATCACCCCAGGAATGACCCAGTTACCCATAGTCCTCCTAAGCCCTCAGCACCCTCGACATCAGGCAGCTCTTGCCTCAGTTTCCAGGGTGCCCGCTCTCCTCCTACCTATCTTAGCACTTCTTACTGTTCCCTCTTCAACTCTTGCTGGGTCCATGGACAATTCCTTAGCAGCTTCACCTGCTCTTCTGCCTCCAGCCCTCCCCCCATGGATGGATAGATGGATGAGTCTCAGACTCCTTTCTGTCCTTTGCTATATCACAGTCTTTTTTTTTTTTTAAAGAAATATTGCTTTATTTGAAAAACTTACTTCTAAATTACTTTTTTTAAATATTTTTAAAAGTCATAAAGAGCACCCAAGAAGAAAATATATACAGTTTCCATAGGAATAAGGACCAAAAAAATGGTGTTGATAATTGTCCCAAATTACATTTCCTAAAGGAGAACATGTAATATTTAACCTTCTTTTTTTTGAGGCAGGGTAAGTAAACTACACACATCATAAATAAAATTTTCTTACTTTACAAGGAGGAAGGACTGTGGTCCTGTTTTTGATGCATATTGAATACAAAACACAAAATCCACTGTATGAATGTCACGGTTGTTTGAGAGGTACATTAGGCAGAGTCCCCTGTGCCACAGCTTGCTTCTGATGCCCTTGGCCCATGACCGTGAGCCTGTCCCAGTGCCAGCCCGCTGCTTTGGTCACCCAGCTTCCATCCCCTCCCGTCTCCAGTCCTTCGGCACTCTGCTGCCAAACCAATCCTCCTCAAGCCAAGCTTGATCTTATCTCTTCCCAGCACGGAAACCTAATGGCTCCTCATTGTGTGCTAAAGAAAGACCAAACACTTCATTGTGGCATCCAGATTCCTCTACAAGCTCCCTGGAACATGCCTTCTCAACCCAGACTTTGCCAGCCTCCCTCTGTGCTGGGCTGCTCAGCCCCTTCATCCCCTCACCATCCCCACACCCAACCCAGGCTCTCCTTCCCTTGCACCCAGCTAGCCATGCATTCACCCATTTATTCCACAAATATTTATTGGGTACCTACTATGAGCCAGGCAGGGCTTGCTCGAGGCTCGGGAGACGCAGACACAGACCCTGCTCTGAGGCAGCTTACGGTGTAGTGGAGAAGGATGACAATAACGAGGAAATAGGTGTCAGGTGATGGGAAGGACTGGAAAATAAGCAAGGTTAACAGCTAAAGGGTGATGGTGGGTAGTGAGACACGAGGGGAATGACTTCTGTTTATTGCGCACCTGCTGCATACGAGCACTGCACCAGATGTTTCCATGCAACCTGAAATGAAATGAATTGAATTTCTTGCCCTCAACTTCTACCCATAGCCCAACTCTCCCAGGAAGCCTTGGTGTCCCTTAACTGGTCCCTCTCACCCACAGTCTTGTGCTACAGCTCCTTGTGTGGGTACAGAGCAGCAGTTCCAGACTTGGCTGAAGGCATTATCCAACTGCAAACCTCACTCCTGGGAGGACCCTGGGACACCACAATTAAAGGGGTCCCAAGAACTCTGCCAGGGTCTCTGAACCTGTGCCAGGAGAATTACACAAGAATCACCCACTTAATATCTTCTGACCCGCAAGGCTCACCCAAGGCTCACGAGGATTTTAAGCGGGTAAGGATGTGGTAGGGCTACACGTGTGTTTTATAGTCCTCACGCCAGTGGATTCTACTGCACAGTGAGGCTCTGGAGCCACTGCCTAGGAGTTTCAAACTGTTCTCTGAGGTCCTCTCAGGGTACATGCAGATAGGGAAGTGGTCAGTGGATGGGCCTGCAGACCTCACCTCTGTTCCGTCAGCTTTTCATTTTACTCTATTGACTATATCAGGTTTTGTCTGAAGGAAGTGTTCTGTGGCAAGAAGAGAAAGAGGTAGGGGGAAAATTAGAGGGGTTAGAGGAGGGAGTGGGATCGGGTTGGGGACGGGCACAACAGTTTGAAAGGGTATGAGGGAACGGCACTGATGACTTTTAGCACATGCTGATGGCTCAGGTAAGAGTAGCATCAGTTTAGGGCTTTTGTTAATTTCTCTAATAACCCAGAGGATTGACTTATCCTGAGCAAGTTAAATATTAATTTAGCCATGCAGCAGATTGATCTCTCTCTTGCAATGATTTATGCTCTGTAAATATCCCTGAAAGCACCATCGGTTTGGGATTCCAAGCCTGGGTGCCCGTTTTCCCCAAAGCAACTCCTTGACTGTTTTTTCTTCTCTCTGAAGTCAAATGCTCGCTTGTTTTCTTGATTAATCACCCAGCTATTGGATATCACTAAATCATTCCTTCAAAGTGACAGATGCTTACCTCCAAGCCAGCAGCTGAGGGCCCTCAGGCACCCAAGGGTGACTTGACCCTTTTTCTAGGTCTCAGAGGCCCTTCTGGCTGGAAGGTTTTGGGGCAGCTAACCAGGTCACCCCCACCTCTAAACCGTTTTGTGTCTAAAAGATTGAAATGCATTTCTAGTGAAAGCAATTGCCCAGCTTCCATTCTACACATTATGAAGCTACTCTATTAGAAAGTTCCTGCTCACCGCTAACCTGCATCCCTTTTGTTGTTGTTTAAGCCTGTTTTCTTCATTCTACTTAGTAGTGGGAGCATAGACAAATAGTAACCACCCTGAGGATGATCATATGGGTGTCTTGTACCTGAGATATTAAGTTGCTCTCTTATCCCATCTTTTTCTTTCTAAACATTATTTAACTGCATAAATGAAAGGTTTAGTCATACACTCCATGACCCAAGCTACCTTTAATTAGATTCTTAAGCTGCAAGACACATTTTCATCAGTTCTTTTTGGAGAGGCAGGTGGATCATTTATGAGTTATTTAAAACATTTTAACAATGGATAATAGACAAATAACAAAAGCTTCCTCTCCCTCTTTTGTTCTTTCAATGTTTATTGATCAGGAATTCAGTGTCGGTTGCCTGCAAAGTACTGGGGACCCAGTGATGTCTGTGACCCAAACCCTCCCTTTAAGGATCTCAAGGCCTCCTTGGGAAGACGGACACTGAAATGCATTGTGGGACTTTCTGTACAAAATGGTCTCTGGCTAGAGGCTTCTAACAAAGCCTCTCCCTATTTCTCAGGAAAACACCCCAGCAAATACAGACAAATATGAAGACTCAGAGTAACAAGGTGAATGAACACTGACAGAAAACCTAATTGCCAGGATGTGGAAGGAACTAACAATCCTTATAAGGCAGATGAAGCTGGATGGAGAAAATTCTATCAAACACATGTGTGACATATGCCAAGTTCTCTTCCATAAAGGGAACTTGCTTTAAAGAAATAGGAAGACACATGGTAATTCCCACTCTGTCAATACTTGACTCAGACACCCAGGATCTCTACTAACCAGAGAATGCAGTAAATATCCATCACCATTATTGTTTCAACTCTGAACCAAATGAAGAACAGTTTCCCCAAGTCAACTTCCTCCCTTCCCCAAGGTCTTCTTATACCCAGAAGAGCCTGAAAATGAGCAAGACAACTGGACAGATGATGGGCTAATGGAGACACATTGCATTCTGGAGGAGAAGATAGGTCAAGAGGCTGGAACAGATATGGTAATAATTGTGGGAGCAGTACAACTGCGGAGTGTAGTTTTTCCTGTGACACATCAGGTCAGAGCATCAGAGAATCAACATGGTAGTTGGAGAAAGACGCCACATCAGTGGAGCAGATATACTAGATGAAGGCTACACTGGCTGGTCCTCCAGCTGTAGGTCTAAAAAGATGATTCCGCTATCAAGCAAGCAGGGAGATGGGGGGCCCAAGGCCAATCCACTCCTCCTGCCTAGCATAATACAGGACTATGAGTCCCTCCCTTCTCAAGAAGGAGTGAAAAGGGGTCAAGAGAGTCCAGGGACCTTTTGGAAATACTGCAAGACAAAGAGCAGGGACAGTACCTCCAAGACCCTGAGGGGGAGCATCCCTCTAAAAATGATGCTCTGCCCAGTCAAGAGACATTTTCAACAAGGCTTCTTGGTATGCATAAAGACAAATTCCATGACAAAGGAAAAAGCTGACAAGAAAACAGGCTAAGAGGAAAAGGCAACAGAATGAGAGAAGGGAGAGAGAGAGAGAGAGAGGGTTTTAAGGAAATAAAAATGCAGGGCAGAATTAAACTCTACACTTGTGTGGCAGGAAAGAGCAGATTTGTTGCTGCTGAGCATTGAATGAGTGGTGTTGAAGACAAGCTGGGGAATCTTTCCAAAAATGCATGCAAAATGGACAGAAAAGGAAAAACATTGAGAGAGAATACGAACATATGGAAGACACAAGATGGAGGACCAACATACGTAAAATTGTGTTCATGCTTGCCAGGGGCTGGGGACACCAAAGAATTCCCAGAAGCATTCCTGAAAGAGTTTAGAGTTCCTAAAAGAGGCAGCAGTATAAATGTCATGAAATAATGGCAAAGCTATCAATATTAAAAAAAAAAAAAAAACATTTTACTTGGCTGAGTAAAGGCCTAATAGTCCCATCTTGGTGATGTTTTTGAAGATATTTTAAAGAAATCTTACATCTACCCAAGGGCACACACAAACAGACACATAGAAAAACAGATTAGATTACCTAAAGTTAGACTAAATATCATTAACTTCATAACACTAAATTCCAAAAGAAAATGGAGCCCAAGCTGTAGACTTTGATGAGTGAAATATTTGTGACACAAATAATATATTTGAGCAGGCTAAAAAGCAACAGACATTTTCAGTTAAATTTTCCAGTCTCAGAAAATTTGCAGCAGTTTTAAAAAAAAAGTTACTTGAAAATATATCCAAATGATAGAGATGAAGTTTGGTCACAAGCATAAAATCAATTAAAATAGAAGTCTAAATGTTTGCAAACCACTTTTAAATTGAATAAAAATATCAAAAGTAGTCTCAAGAAAGAATATATATGTTGTTAAAATTCAAATTACAAAAACCTAAATCTAATAGCTCAAATTATATTAAGACCAAAGAGGAGGGGGATGTTAGGTGGGGGAACAAAGCTTTGTGAAATTCCTTGTTCACATAGGAGGGATTCAGAAGCTTTTTTTCTTAAATGCTTCTTTCTTACAAATACTGAAATTGGTTTAAAATAGTTAAAATTAGTTTAAAAACAGTTTTAAATAGTTGAAGCTTTCCACAAATACAATTTAAAGAAGTATATATACCTTTGAAAACACTGGAGAAGATAAAAATAAAATATAACTTGTATATTTTTTTAAAAAGGAATTGAAAAATTATTAAACAGAAGATAAATTATTGTTAAACAAAAAGAATGCATAAGAAATGACAGAAATCACTTCCAATAACAAATATGAAATATTCATAAAGAAGACTTTTTGGCTAAAAAATATTATCATTTTACATATCATACCTAAAACAAAGGGGAAAATAAATAGTAAAAGAATAACTTTCATTCATGGTTAAGCCACAAAACGCTTGCTAAACATATCCAGAGAAAAACTCAATAATATGTAAAGTATCTTCTTTTCAATACATTGCAGGGCCCATAATTATCCCTAAGTGTCTAGAAAGAAAGTACTAAAATCCAGAATGATAAATGTGGGAGCTTATGCTGCAGTGTGGGCAGGGACTAGTCCCTGGTCCGGAAATCTAATGGCTTGAATTTTAATGTATATCACTTGGAAACAAGGCTTTGAATGAATGCAAGAGAGAAAGTTGGAACTGAGACCACTGCATAAAGTTGAGGCCTCAAACTGCAACATGTTCATTGAAATACCGGACTGAGAAAAACGTTTACCCACTGTCAGAGAGGAGGACTAGGAAGCTTGCATCTCAACCTGGGCTTGACTTGGGTGTGAGAGACAGTAACCTCCCCACAGAACTCCTATGATAGGCCTTCACTTACCACGGGCTTGAGTTCAGATTTATACTACTTAATCTCAAATCTCCAAAGCCAAGAACTCAATTGAAAATAATTTGTTGTAAATGGGTTGGTAGAAGAAAATGCAAAAAGGACACACACACCCATAACATTCCCACAGATAAAGCCCTGCCAAATATGAACTCACAATCCAAAATCACAGAACACATGAATAAATCTACCATAAGCAAAATTCAGCAGACTAAACAGAGTAGACACATTATTATAGAACTATCAGAGAAAGACTTAAATATCAATATTTAAAATAAGACACTACAAAAAATTAAACATTTATGAGAGAAAAATATAAAATTTTATTGAGCTGCATTTGTTGCTTATAAATTTTGGAGATTAATCCTTTTTCAGTTGCTTCATTTGCAAATATTTTCTCCCATTCTGAGGGTTGTCTTTTGGTCTGGTTTCCTTTGCTGTGCAAAAGCTTTGAAGTTTCATTAGGTCCCATTTGTTTATTTTTGTTTTTATTTCCATTTCTCTAGGAGGTGGGTCAAAAAGGATCTTGCTGTGATTTATGTCACAGTGTCCTGCCTATGTTTTCCTCTAAGAGTTTGATAGTTTCTAGCCATACATTTAGGTCTTTAATCCATTTTGAGCATATTTTTGTGTATGGTGTTAGGGAGTGATCTAATCTCATACTTTTACATGTACCTGTCCAGTTTTCCAAGCACCACTTATTGAAGAGGCTGTCCTTTCTCCCCTGTACATTCCTACCTCCTTTATCAAAGATAAGGTGACCATATGTGCGTGGGTTTATCTCTGGGCTTTCTATCCTGTTCCATTGATCTATCTTTCTGTTTTTGTGCCAGTACCATACTATCTTGATTACTGTAGCTTTGTAGTATAGTCTGAAGTCAGGGAGCCTGGTTCCTCCAGCTCCGTTTTTTGTTCTCAAGATTGCTTTGGCTATTCGGGGTCTTTTGTGTTTCCACACAAATTGTGAAAATTTTTGATCTGGTTCTGTGAAAAAGGCCAGTGGTCGTTTGATATAGATTGCATTGAATCTGTAGATCGCTTTGGGTTGTAGAGTCATTTTCACAATTTGATTCTTCCATTCCAAGAACATGGTATATCTCTCCATCTATTTGTATCATCTTTAATTTCTTTCATCAGTGTCTTATAATTTTCTGCCTACAGGTCTTTTTTCTCCTTAGGTAGGTTTATTTATTCCTAGATATTTTATTACTTTTGTTGCAATGGTAAATGGGAGTGTTTTCTTGATTTCACTTTGAGATTTTTCATCATTAGTGTATAGGAATGCCAGAGATTTCTGTGCATTAATTTTGTATCCTGCTACTTTACCAAATTCATTGACTAGCTCTAGTAGTTTTCTGGTAGTATCTTTAGGATTCTCTATGTATAGTATCATGGCATCTGCAAAGAGTGACAGTTTATTTCTTCTTTTCCGATTTGGATTCCTTTTATTTCCTTTTCTTCTCTGATTGCTGTGGCTAAAACTTCCTAAACTATATTGAATAAGAGTGGTGAGAGTGGGCAACCTTGTCTCATTCCTGATCTTAGTGGAAATGCATTCAGTTTTTCACCATTAAGGATGATGTTGGCTGTGGATTTGTCATATATGGCCTTTATAATGTTTAGGAAATTTCCCTCTATGCCTACTTTCTGGAGGGTTTTTATCATAAATGGGTGGTGAATTTTTACGAAAGCTTTCTCTGCATGTATTGAGATGATCCTGTAGTTTTTCTCCTTCAATTTGTTAATGTGGTGTATCACGTTGATTGATTTGCATATATTGAAGAATCCTTGTGTTCCTGGAATAAACCCCAATTAATCATGGTGTATGATCCTTTTAATGTGCTGGTGGATTCTTTCTGCTAGCATTTTGTTGAGGATTTTTGCAGCTATGTTCATCAGTGATATTGGCCTATAGTTTTCTTTCTTTGTGACATCCTTGTCTGGTTTTGGTATCGGGGTGATGGTGACCTCGTAGAATGAGTTTGAGAGGGTTCCTCCCTCTGCTATATTTTGGAAGAGTTTCAGAAGGGTAGGTGTTAGCTCTTCTCTAAATGTTTGGTAGAATTCGCCTGTGAAGCCATCTGGTCCTGGGCTTTTGTTTGTTGGAATATTTTTAATCACATTTTCAATTTCAGTGCTTGTGATTGGTCTGTTCATATTTTCTATTTCTTCGTGATTCAGTCTTGGCAGGTTGTGCATTTCTAAGAATTTGTCCATTTCCTCCAGGTTGTCCATTTTATTGGCATAGAGTTGTTTTAGTAATCTCTCATGATCTTTTGTATTTCTGCAGTGTCAGTTGTTACTTCTCCTTTTTCATTTCTAATTCTATTGATTTGAGTCTTCTCCCTTTTTTCCTTGATGTGTCTGGCTAATGGTTTGTAAATTTTGTTTATCTTCTCATAGAATCAAGTTTTTGTTTTATTGATCTTTGCTATCGTTTTCTTCATTTCTTTTTCATTTATTTCCAATCTGATCTTTATGATTCCTTTCCTTCTGTTAACTTTGGGGTGTTTTTGTTCTTCTTTCTCTAATTGCTTTAGGTGCAAGGTTAGGTTGTTTATTTGAGATATTTCCTGTTTCTTAAGCTAGGATTGTATTGCTATAAACTTCCCTCTTAGAACTGCTTTTGCTGCATACCATAGGTTTTGGGTTGTCGTGTCTCCATTGTCATTTGTTTCTAGGTATTTTTTGATTTCCTCTTTGATTTCTTCAGTGATCACTTTGTTATTAACTATTGTATTGTTTAGCCTCCAAGTGTTTGTATTTTTTACCGATCTTTTCCTGTAATTAATATCTAGTCTCATAGCATTGTGGTCAGAAAAGATACTTGATACGATTTCAATTTTCTTAAATTTAGCAAGGCTTATTTTGTGACCCAAGATATGATCTATCCTGGAGAATGTTCCATGAGAACTTGAGAAAAATGTGTATTCTGTTGTTTTTGGATGGAATGTCCTATAAATATCAATTAAGTCCATCTTGTTTAATGTATCATTTAAAGCTTGTGTTTCCTTATTTATTTTCATTTTGGGTGATCTGTCCTTGGTGAAAGTGGGGTGTTAAAGTCCCCTGCTATGAATGTGTTACTGTTGATTTCCCCTTTATGGCTGTTAGTATTTGCCTTATGTATTGAGGTGCTCCTATTTTGGGTGCATAAATATTTACAATTGTTATATCTTCTTCTTGAATCGATCCCTTGATCATTATAGTGTCCTTCTTTGTCTCTTGTAATAGTCTTCATTTTAAAGTCTATTTTATCTGATATGAGAATTGCTACTCCAGCTTTCTTTAGGTTTCCATTTGCATGGAAAATCTTTTTCCATCACCTTACTTTCAGTCTGTATGTGTCTCTAGGTCTGAAGTGGGTCTCTTGTAGACAGCATATATATGAGTCTTGTTTTGTATCCATTCAGCCAGTCTGTGTCTTTTGGTGGGAGCATTTAATCCATTTATATTTAAGGTAATTATCGATATGTATGTTCCTAGTCCCATTTTCTTGTTTTGGGTTTGTCATTGTAGGTATTTTCCTTCTCTTGTGTTTCTTGCCTAGAGAAGTTCATTTACCATTGGTTGTAAAGCTCGTTTGGTGGTGCTGAACTCTCTCAGCTTTTGCTTGTCTATAAAGGTTTTAATATCTCCATCAAGTCTGAATGAGATCCTTGCTGGGTAGAGTAATCTTGGTTGTAGGTTTCTGTCCTTCATCACTTTAAATATGTCCTGCCAGTCCCTTCTGGCTTGCAGAGTTTCTGCTGAAAGATCAGCTGTTAACCTTATGGGGATTCCCTTGTGTGTTATTTGTTGTTTTTCCCTTGCTGCTTTTAATGTTTTCTTTGTATTTAATTTTTGACAGTTTGATTAATATGTGTCTTGGCATGTTTCTCCTTGGATTTATCCTGTATGGGACTCTCTGTGGTGCCTGGACTTGATTAACTATTTCCTTTCCCATATTAGGGAAGTTTTCAACTATAATCTCTTCAAATATTTTCTCAGTCCCTTTCTTTATCTCTTCTTCTTCTGGAACCCCTATAATTTGAATGTTGGTGTGTTTAATGTTGTCCCAGAGGTCTCTGAGACTGTCCTCAGTTCTTTTCATTCTTTTTTCTTTATTCTGCTCTGCAGTAGTTATTTCCAGTATTCTATCTTCCAGGTCACTTATCCATTCTTCTGCCTCAGTTATTCTGTTATTGATCCCATCTAGAGTATTTTTAATTTCATTTATTGTGTTGTTCATCATTGCTTGTTTCATCTTTAGTTCTTCTAGGTTCTTGTTAAATGTTTCTTCCATTTTCTCTATTCTATTTCCAAGAGTTGGGATCATTTTTACTACCATTATTCTGAATTCTTTTTCAGGTAGACTGCCTATATCCTCTTCATTTGTTAGGTCTGGTGGGTTTTTATCTTGCTCCTTCATATGCTGTGTGTTTTTCTGTCTTCTCATTTTGCTTATCTTACTGTTTTGGGGGTTTCCTTTTTACAGGTTTCAGGTTCGTAGTTCCCATTGTTTTTGGTGTCTGTCCCCAGTGGCTAAAGTTTGTTCAGTGGGTTGTGTAGGCTTCCTGGTAGAGGGGACTAGTGACTGTGTTCTGGTGGATGCGGCTGTATCTTCATTCTGGTGAGCAGGTCCAGGTCTGGTGGTGTGTTTTGGGGTGTCTGTGGACTTATGATTTTAGGCAGCCTCTCTGTTAATGTGTGGGGTTGTGTTCCTGTTTTGCTAGTTGTTTGGCATAGGGTGTCCAGCACTGAAGCTTGCTGGTCATTGAGTGAAGCTGGATGCTGCTGCTGACATGAGGATCTCTGGGAAATTTTCACCGTTTGATGTTATGTGGACCTGGGAGGTCTGTTGTGGACCAGTGTCCTGAAGTTGGCTCTCCAACCTCAGAGGCACAGCACTGACTTCTGGCTGCAGCACCAAGAGCCTTTCATCTGCACAGCTCAGAATAAAAGGGAGAAAAAGAAGAAAGAAAGAAAGAAAAAAAGAAAGAAAGGAAGAAAGAAAGAAAGAAAGAGGATAAAATAAAATAATTAAAATAAAAAATAATTATTAAGAAAAAAAATTGTTTTAAGAAAAAAAAAAAAGGATGGATAGAACCCTAGAGCAAATGGTGAAAGCAAAGCTATACAGACAAAATCTTTCACAGAAGCATCCACATACACACTCACAAAAAGAGGAAACAGGGAAAAAATAATAAATCTTGCTCTCAAAGTCCACCTCCTCAATTTGGGATGATTCGCTGTCTATTCAGGTATTCCACAGATGCAGGGTACATCAAGTTAATTGTGGAGCTTTAATCCGCTGCTTCTGAGGCTGCTGGGAGAGATTTCCCTTTCTCTTCTTTGTTCGCACAGCTCCCGGGGCTCAGCTTTGGATTTGGCCCCGCCTCTGCATTTAAGTCACCGAAGGGCCTCTGCCCTTCGCTCAGACAGGACGGAGTTAAAGGAGCAGCTGCTTCGGGGGCTCTGGCTCACTCAGGTCGGGGGGAGGGAGAGGTGCGGATGCGGGGCAAGCCTGTGGTGGCAGAGGCCGGCGCGACATTGCACCAGCCTGATGCGCGCCGTGCGTTCTCCCATGGAAGTTGTCCCTGGATCCCTGGACCATGGCAGTGGTGGGCTGCACAGGCTCCCTGGAAGGGAGGTGTGGATAGTGACCTGTGCTCGCACACAGGCTTTTTGGTGGGGACAGCAGCAGCCTTAGCATCTCATTCCTGTCTCTGAGGTCCGCGCTGTTAGCCGCGGCTCGCACCCATCTCTGGAGCTCCTTTAGGCTGCGCTCTTAATCCCCTCTCCTCACACACCAGGAAACAAAGAGGGAAGAAAAAGTCTCTTGCCTCTTCGGCAAGTCCAAACATTTCCCCGGACTCCCTCCTGGCTAGCCGTAGTGCACTAACCCCCTGCAGGCTGTGTTCGCCGCCAACCCCAGTCCTCTCCCTGTGCTCCATCTGAAGCCCAAGCCTCAGCTCCCAGCTCCGCCCGCCTCGGCAGGTGAGCAGACAAGCCTCTTGGTCTGGTGAGTGCTGGTCGGCACCAATCCTCTGTGCGGGAATCTCTCTGCTTTGCTCTCCACACCGCTTGTGCTGTGCTCTCCTCCACGGCTCCGAAGCTCCCCGCCTCCGCCACCTGCTGTCTCCGCCCGCGAAGGGGCTTCTAGAGTGTGGAAACATTTCCTCCTCACGGCTCCCTCCCACTGGTGCAGGTCCCGTCCTTATACTTTGTCTCTGTTTATTCTTTTTTCTTTTGCCGTACCCAGGTACGTGGGGAGTTTCTTGCCTTTTGGGAGGTCTGAGGTCTTCTGCCAGCGTTCAGTAGGTGTTCTGTAGGAGTTGTTCTACGTGTAGATGTATTTCTGGTGTATCTGTGGGGAGGAAAGTGATCTCTGCGTCTTACTCTTCCTCTAACTTCCCCCTCACTTCAAAATAATTTTTTTAATAAAGGTGAACATCATACTGGTTAAGAAGAAAATCCAGTTATATATTGTTGGAAGAAACACACTTAAAATTAAGGATTCAAAAATGTTCAAAGTAAATGGACATGAAAAGTATATTCCAGAAAATGCCAGGAAAATATTGATTTTAGAAATCTGTTATAGCTAGATTAACACAAAAAAATAAGGAAAAGGCATTATTAGTACTGAAAGCAGCAACACACAGTAATAAAATGAATAATTTTTTTAGGAAGACACATGGATTCTGAATTTCTATGCACCTAAGGCATGGACTCAAATGTATAAAGAAAAAAAAAAGGGCAGAATTTCAAACAGAAGTTGACAAATCTACCATTATAGAGAGAGATTTAAATATATCTCATTTGTTTATTATAGATCAAGAAGATGAAAATTGGTACTGGAAGACTGTAAAAACATAACCAGCCTACTTAATTTAAGAGGTATATGCAGAGCCCTATCCAATCACTAGTGATTGTCTATTATTCTCAAGTATATGTAGAACAATTGCAAAAATTGACTACTTACCAGGCCACAAAGTAAGTCTCAACAAAATTGGTTATACAAATCACAGCATCTAACCTCAAAGTAATTCAATTAGAAATCAATAACAAAAGAAACTTTGAAACACATTTTAACAACCTTTAAATAAAAAATCTTAATGGGATATGAAAAATATTTCAAATAGAACAATAATTAAAACTCAACCTCTCAGAATTTTGACATGCAGCTAAAATGATATTTAAAGGTAATTTTGTATCTTATATTGGAATATTAGAAAGTTTATAAGAATAGAAGAAATCACTAAGTTAAAAAGAGCAATAAAACTGAGAATAATTCAAAGGAAAGCAATATAATATAAAGACAAATACATAAAAATACAGGAATGGAAAATACAGAAATTATTAACAAGACCTCATCTCAAAACTCACTGTCTGATAAAAAAGAAACTAATAAAATGGAAAAAGCTTCTAACAAGATTGAGTTGGTTTGCAAGAAATCTGTAATGAGACAAAGTGTTAGGGATGAAAAGAGAGACATAGGTATAGAATAAAACTCTGAAAGTTTAGAGAATACTATGAACCACTTGAATGAAATAGAAAAATATAACATAAACAATCTAATTCATAAAAAATTAGAATATTTGGATAGACTCATTACCATGAAATAATTTGAATCAGTAATTAACAATCTATGCACCAAAAGGAAACAACATTAAGTCCAGATGGTTTTGCAGGTGAGTTCTCTTCCAAACATTCAAGGATATGTTTCCCAAATCATGTTAGGAAGCTAATTTAACCTTGATAGCAAAACCTGAGAGGAACTTTACAAGAAAATAAAGGACCAAATAAATGCACAAATATATAACAAAATATATTCAAACTGAACCCAGCAATGTACTGTATATCTTCCTTTTTTTTAAGGGGACCAATTTGGGATTGTACTAGGATTGTAAGGATAGTCTGATTTTAGAGAAATCTATTCACTTCATTAACTGATTAAAGGAAAAATGTATATACTCATCTCCATAGACATAAAATATTTGATAAAAATTCATAACTTTTTCACAACTTTAAAAGTATTTAATAAGAGGATAGGAAGAAACTTTCTAATCTTGAGACATGGTATATACCAAAACCCCAGAGCAGATAAGACATCAGATGGTCAAACATCAGAAGCATTCCCTTTGAAGGTGGGGAAAAGGAGGCCTGTTGTCTTTGTTTCTAATAAACATTTTACTGCAGGTCCTAGCCAGCACTCGTAAGACATGAAAAAGAAATAAAAGCTATAAAGAATGGAAAGGAAGAAAGAAAACCATATTGAGTCATAAATAGTAAGATTATCTATCCAGAAAACCCAAGAGACTGTACAGACAATTCATCAGACCGAACATGAGAGATGAGAAAGTTTACTGGTTACAAAGTCAATATATAAAACTCTACTGCTTTCCTAAACATCAACAAAAAAATAATAAGTAATTTTTAATAGTATAGCATTTTAATAGCAGCAAATATTGAAGTATCTTGGAACTAATCTAAAGTTTTAAAAGGCCTGTATGGAAACAAGTATAAAACTCTATTAAAGAAAACCTAAATAACAGGGGAGATATATCACGTTCATTGGTGAGAAAAGTGATGGCAATTATCCCCAATTTTAACTATAAATTTAATACAAACACAATAAAAGTATCCACAATATTTTTGAAGAATTTGACAATTTGACCCCGAATTCAGGCAAAACACAAAAACAACCAAGACAATTTTTAAAACAAATAGAATGGAGGACCTTGCCTGATCAGCTATCCATATGTATTATAAAGCTACCATAAATAAAACAATATGGAATTGATGTAGTGGTTTAGGACCAATGTATAGATGGAAAATCCATGTCAAAAAAAGAATTACAAAGTACTGGAGAAGGGATAAATCAAGCAATAAATGTTGCTGAGACAATTTGAAAAAAATAAAATTAGATATTTTTCTCACACCAAATATAATCAATTCCAAGTAGATTAAAAATAAATATGAGAGAGACCTTCAAGATGACAGAGGAGTAAGATGTGGAGATCACCTTCCTCCTCACAAATACATCAGAAATACATCTAAATATGGAACAACTCCTACAGAACACCTACTGAAAGCTGGCAGAAGACCTCAGACCTCCCAAAAGGCAAGAAACTCCCCCATGTACCTGGCTGTGTGGCTGACAGGGTCTTGGTGCTCTGGTCAGGTGTCAGACCTGTGCCTCTGATGTGGGAGAGCCGAGTTCAGGACATTGGTCCACCAGAGACCTCCTAGCTCCACATAATATGAAACAGCAAAAACTCTCCAAGAGATCTCCATCTCAATGCTAAGACCCAGCTTCACTAAAAATCCAGCAAGATACAGTGCTGGACACCCTATGACAAACAAATAGCAAGACAAGAACACAACCCCACCCATTAGAAGAGAGGCTCCCTAAAATCATAATAAGGTCACAGACACCCCAAAACATACCACTGGACGTGGTCCTGCCCACCAGAAAGACAAGATCCAGCCTCATTCACCAGAAAACAGGCAGCAGTCCCCTCCACCAGGAAGCCTACACAACCCACTGAACCAACCTGAGCCACTGGGGGCAGACACCAAAAACAACGGGAACTACAAACCTGTAGCCCGTGAAAAAGAGACCCCAAACACAGTAAGTTAAGCAAAATGAGAAGACAGAGAAACACACAGAACATGAAGGGGCAAGGTAAAAACCCACCAGACCAAACAAATGAAGAAGAAATAGGCAGTCTACCTGAAAAAGAATTCAGAGTAATGATAGTAAGCATGATCCCAAATCTTGGAAATAGAATGCAGAAAATACAAGAAACGTTTAACAATGACCTAGAAGAAGTAAAGAGCAAACAAAGATGAACAACAAAATAAATGAAATTAAAAATTCTCTAGAATGAATCAATAGCAGAATAACTGAGGCAGAAGAACGGATAAGTGACCTGGAAGATAAAATAGTAGAAATAACTACTGCAGAGCAGAATAAAGAAAAAAGAATGAAAACAATTGACGACAGTCTTAGAGACCTCTGGGACAACATTAAACGCACCAACAGACCAGTCCCTTCCATCAGGAAACATGCAGAAGCCTCTTAGATAGCCTCATCCACCAGAGGGCAGACAGCAGAAGCATGAAGAACTATATTCCTGCAGCCTGTGGAACAAAAACCACATTCACAGAAAGAGAGACAAGATAAAAAGGCAGAGATCTATGTACCAGATGAAGGAACAAGATAAAACCCCAGAAACACAACTAAATGAAGTGGAGATAGGCAACCTCCCAGAAAAAGAATTCAGAATGATAATGAAGATGATCTAGGACCTCAGAAAAAGAATGGAGGCAAGGATTGAGAAGATACAAGAAATATTTAAAAAAGACCTAGAAGAATTAAAGAACAAACAAACAGAGATGAACAACAAAATAACTAAAATGAAAACTACACTAGAAGGAATCAATAGCACATAACTGAGGCAGTAGAACGGATAAGTGACCTGGAAGACAGAATGGTGGAATTCACTGCTGAGGAACAGAATAAAGAGAAAAGAATGAAAAGAAATGAAGACAGCCTAAGAGACCTCTGGAACAACATTAAATGCAGCAATATTCACATTATAGGGATCCCAAAAGGAGAAGAGAGAGAGAAAGGACTAGAGAAGATATTTGAAGAGATTATAGTCGAAAACTTCCCTAACATGGGAAAGGAAGTAGCCACCCAAGTCCAGGAAGAGCAGAGAGTCCCACAAACGATAAACTCAAGGAGAAACACGCTGAGACACATAGTAAGCAAATTGGTAAAAATTAAAGACAAGGAAAAATTATTGAAAACAGCAAGGGAAAAACAGCAAATAACATACAAGGGAACTCCCATTAAGTTAACAGCTGATGTCTCTGCAGAAACTCTACAAGCCAGAAGGGAGTGGCATGATATACTTAAAGTGATGAAAAGGAAGAACCTACAACAAAGATTACCCTACCCAGCAAGGATCTCATTCAGATTCGATGGAGAAATCAAAAGCTTTACAGACAAGCAAAAGCTAAGATAATTCAGCACCACAAAACCAGCTCTACAACAAATGCTAAAGGAACTTCTCTAAGTGGGAAACACAACAGAAGAAAAGGACCTGCAAAAACAAACCCAAAACAATTAATAAAATAGTCATAGGAAAATACATATACATAATTACCTTAAACATGAATGGATTAAATGCTCCAATCAAAAGACACAGGCTTGCTGAATGGATACAAAAACAAGACCCATATATATGCTCTCTACAGGAGAAGCAATTAAGACCTATGGACCATTCAGACTGAAAGTGAGAGAATAGAAAAAGATATTCCATGCAAATGGAAATAGAAACAAAGCTGGAGTAGCAATACTCATATCAGATGAAATAGACTTTAAAATAAAGAATGTTACAAGAGACAAGGAAGGACACTACATAATGACCAAGGGATCAATCCAAGAAGAAGATATAACAATTATAAATATATATGCACCCAACATAGAAGCACCTCAATACAAAAGGCAACTGCTAGCAACTCTAAAAGAGGAAATCAACAGTAACACAATAATAGTGAGGGACTTTAAAACCTCACTCACACCAATGGACAGATCATTCAAACAGAAAATTAACAAGGAAACACAAGCATTAAGTGACACAATAGACCAGGTAGATTTAATTGATATTTATGGGACATTCCACCCAAACACCACAGCTTGCTTACACTTTCTTCTCAAGTGCGCATGTAACATCCTCAAGGATAGAGCACATCCTGGGTCACAAATCAAGCCTCAGTAAATTTAAGAAAATTGAAATCATATCAAGCATCTTTTCTGACCACAATGCTATGAGATTAGAAATCAATTACAGGGAAAAAAACGTAAAAAGCACAAACATATGGAGGCTAAACAATACGTTACTAAATAACCAAGAGATCACTGCAGAAATCAAAGAGGAAATCAAAAAATACTGAGAGACAAATGACAAGGAAAATACGAAGATCCAAAACCTATGGGATGCAGCAAAAGCAGTTCTTAGAGGGAAGTTTATAGCTATACAAGCATACCTCAACAAACAAGAAAAATCTCAAATAAACAATCTAATGTTACACCTAAGGGAAGTAGAGAAAGAAAAACAAACAAAACCTATAGTTAGCAGAAGGAAAGAAATGATAAACTTCAGAGCAGAAATAAATGAAATAGAAGCAAAGAAAGCAATAAGCAAAGATCAATAAAACTAAAAGGTAGTTCTTTGAGAAGATAAACAAAATTGATAAACCATTAGCCAGACACATCAAGAAAAAGAGGGAGAGCACTAAAATGAATAAAATTAAAAGTGAAAAAGAAGAAATCACAACTGACACTGCAGAAATACAAAGGATTATAAAACATTACTACAAACAATATACCAACAAAATGGACAACCTGGAAGAAATGGACAAATTCACAGAAAGGTATAACCTTCCAAGACTGAAACAGGAAGAAATATAAAATATGAACATACCACTCACAAGTAATGAAATTGAAACTGTGGCTAAAAATCTTCCAAGAAACAAAAGTCCAGGATGAGATGGCTTCACAGGTGAATTCAATGAAATATTTAAATAAGAGCTAACACTCATCCTTCTCAAACTCTTCCAAAAAATTGCAGAGGAAGGAACAATTCCAAACTCATTCTATGGGGCCACCGTCACACTAATACCAAAACCAGACAAAGATACTACAAGAAAAGAAAATTACAGACCAATATCACTGATGAATATGGATGCAAAAATCCTCAACAAAATACTAGCAAACAGAATCCAACAACACATTAAAAGGATCATACACCATGATCAAGTGGGATTTATCCCAGGGATGCAAGGATTTTTCAATATACACAAATCAATCAATGTGATACATCATATTAACAAATTGAAGAATAAAAACTATATGATCATCTCAATAGATGCAGAAACAGCTTTTGACAAAATTCAACACCCATTTATAATTAAAACTCACCAGAAAGTGGGCATAGAGGGAACTTGCCACAACATAATAAATGCCATATATGACAAACCCACAGCAAACATCATACTCAATGGTGAAAAACTGAAACTGTTTCCACTAAGATCAGGAACAAGACAAGCATGTCCACTCTCACCACTATTATTCAACATAGTTTTGGGATTCTTAGCCACGGCAATCAGAGAAGAAAAAGAAATAAAAGGAATACAAATTGCAAAAGAAGAAGTAAAGCTGTCACTGTTTGCAGCTGACATGATACTATACATAGAGAATCCTAAAGATGCTACCAGAAAACTACTAGAGCTAACCAATGAATTTGGTAAAGCTGCAGGATACAAAATTAATGCACAGAAATCTCTTGCATTCCTATACACTAATGATGAAAAATCTGAAAGAGAAATTAAGGAAACACTCCCATTTACCATTGCAAGAAAAAGAATAAAATACCTAGGAATAAACCTACCTAAGGAGACAAAAGACCTGTATGCAGAAAACTATAAGACACTGATGAAAGAAATTAAAGATGTTACCAACAAATGGAGAGATATACCATCTTCTTGGATTGGAAGAATCAATATTGTTTAAATGACTGTACTACCCAAAGCAGTCTACAGACTCAATGCAATCCCTATCAAATTACCAATGGCATTTTTTACAGAACTAGAACAAAAAAATCTTAAAATTTGTATGGAAACACAAAAGACTCAGAATAGCCAAAGCAGTCTTGTGGGAAAAAACAGAGCTGGAGGAATCAGACTTCCTGACTTCAGCTATACTACAAAGCTACAGTAATCAAGACAACATGATACTGGCACAAAAACAGAAATAAAGATCAATGGAACAGGATAGAAAGCACAGAGATAAAGCCACACACCTATGGTCAAGTAATCTATGACAAAGGAGGCAAGGATATACAATGGAGAAAAGACAGTCTCTTCAATAAGTGGTGCTGGGAAAACTGGATAGCTACATGTAAAAGAATGAAATTAGAATACTCCCTAACACCATACAGAAAAATAAACTCAAAATGGATTAGAGACCTAAATGTAAGACTGGGCACTATAAAACTCTTAGAGGAAAACTTAGGAAGCACACTCTTTGACATAAATCACAGCAACTTCTTTTTTGATCCACCTCCTAGAGTAATGGAAATAAAAACAAAAATAAACAAATGGAACCGAATGAAACTTAAAAGCTTTTGCAAAGCAAAGGAAACTACAAAAAAGACTAAAAGACAACCCTCAGAATGGGAAAAAATATTTGCAAACGAATCAATGGACAAAGGATTAATATCCAAAATATATAAACAGCTCATTCAGCTCAATATTAAAAGAATACAGAACCCAATCAAAAAATGGGCAGAAGACCTAAATAGACATTGCTCCAAAGGGGACATACAGATGGCCAAGATGAACATGAAAAGCTGCTCAACATCACTAATTATTAGAGAAAAGCAAATCAAAACTACAATGAGGTATCACCTCACACCAGTTAGAATGGGAATCATCAGAAAATCTACAAACAACAAATGCTGGGGAGGGTATGGAGAAAAGGGAACCCTCTTGCACTGTTGGTGGGAATGTAAATTGATACAGCCACTATGGATAACAGTATGGAGGCCCCTTAAAAAACTAAAAATAGAATTACCATATGACTCAGCAATCCCACTACTGGGCATATACCCAGAGAAAACCATAATTCAAAGAGACACATGCACCCCAATGTTCATTGCTGCACTATTTACAATAGCCAGGTCATGGAAGCAAATTAAATGCCCATCGACAGACCAATGGATAAAGAAGATGTGGTACATATATACAATGGAATATTACTCAGCCATAAAAAGGAATGAAACTGGGTCATTTGTAGAGACATGGATGAAACTAGAGACTGTCATACAGAGTGAAGAAAGTCAGAAAGAGAAAAACAAATATTGTATATTAACGCATATATATGGAACCTAGAAAAATTGTACAGATGAACTGGTTTGCAGGGCAGAAACAGAGACACAGATGTAGAAAACAAATGTGGACACCAAGTGGGGAAAACAGCGGGTGGTGGTGGTGGTTCTGTGATGAATTGAGAGATTGGGATTGACATGTACACACTGATGTATATAAAATGGATGACTAATAAGAACCTGCTGTATAAAAAATCAATAAAATTAAACTAAAAAAGGAAAAACGCACCAACATTCAAATTATAGTGGTCCCAGAAGAAGAAGAGAAAAACAAAGGACTGAGAAAATATTTGAAGATATTAAAGTTGAAAACTTCCCTAATAAGGGAAAGGAAATAGTGAATCAAGTCCAGCAACCATAGAGAGTCCCATACAGGATAAATCCAAGGAGAAACATGCCAAGACACATATTAATCAAACTATCAAAAATTAAATACAAAGAAAAAATATTAAAAGCAGCAAGGGAAAGACAGCAAATAACATACAAGGGAATCCCCATAATGTTAACAGCTGATCTTTCAGCAGAAACTCTGCATGCCAGAAGGGAGTTGCAGGGCATATTTAAAGTGATGAAAGGGAAAAACCTATCACCAAGATTACTCTACCCGGCCAGGATCTCATGCAGATTCGATGGAGAAATTAAAATCTTTACAGACAAGCAACAGCTAAGAGAATTCAGCACCACCAAACCAGCTTTACAACAAATGCTAAAGGAACTCCTCTAGGCAGGAAACACAAGAGAAGGGAAAGACCTACAATAACAAACCCAAAACAATTAAGAAAATGGGAATAGGAACATACATATCGATAATTACCTTCAATGTAAATGGATTAAATGCTCCCACCAAAGCCATAGACTGGCTGAATGGATACAAAAACAAGACCTGTATATATGCTGTCTACAAGAGACCAATTTCAGACCTAGGGACACATACAGACTGAAAGGGAGGGAATGGAAAAATATATTCCATGCAAATGGAAACCAAAAGAAAGCTGGAGTAGCAATTCTCACATCAGACAAAATAGACTTTAAAATAAAGGCTATTATGAGAGACAAAGAAGGACAGTACATAATGGTCAAGGGATCAATCCAAGAAGAAGATATAACAATTGTAAATATTTATGCACCCAACATGAACACCTCAATACATAAGGCAAATGCTAACAGCCATAAAAGGGGAAACCGACAGTAACACTATCAGAGTAGGGGACTTTAACACCCCACTTTCACCAATGGACGGATCATCCAAAATGAAAATAAATAAGGAAACACACACTTTAAATGATACATTAAACAAGATGGACTTAATTGATATTTGTAGGATATTCTATCCAAAGCTAACAGAATACACATTCTTCTCAAGTGCTCATGGAACATTCTCCAGAATAGATCATATCCTGGGTCACAAATCTAGCCTTGGTAAATTTAAGGACCTTGAAATCATATCAAGTATCTTTTCTGACCACAACGCGATGAGACTAGATATCAGTTACAGGAAAAAATCTGTAAAAAATACAAACACATGGAGGCTAAACAATACACTACTTAATAACGAGGAGATCACTGAAGAAATCAAAGAGGAAATCAAAAAATACCTAGAAACAAATGACAATGAAAACTCGATGTCCCAAAACCTATGGGATGCAACAAAAGCAGTTCTAAGAGGGAAGTTTATAGCAATACAATTGTACCTCAAGAAACAAGAAACATCTCAAAGAAACAACCTAACTTTACACCTAAAGCAATTAGAGAAAAAGAACCAAAAAAAAAAAAAAAAAAAAAACACACCGCAAAACCCTAAAGTTAGCAGAAGGAAAGAATCATAAAAATCAGATTAGAAATAAATGAAAAAGAAATGAAGGAAACAGTAGCAAGATCAACAAAACTAAAAGCTGGTTCTTTGGGAAGATAAACAAAATTGATAAACCATTAGCCAGACTCATTAAGAACAAAAGGGAGAAGACTCAAATCAATAGAATTAGAAATGAAAAAGGAGAAGTAACAACTGACACTGCTGAAATACAAAGGATCATGAGGGATTACTACAAGCAACTCTATGCCAATAAAATGGACAACCTGGAAGAAATGGACAAATTATTAGAAATGCACAACCTTCTGAGACTGAACCAAGAAGAAATAGAAAATATAAACAGACCAATTACAAGCACTGATATTGAGACTGTGATTAAAAATCTTCCAACAAACAAAGGTCCAGGACCAGATGGCTTCACAGGAGATTTCTATCAAACATTTAGAGAAGAGCTAATACCTATCCTTCTAAAACTCTTCCAAAATATACCAGAGGGAGGAACACTCCCAAACTCATTCTACGAGGCCAGCATCACCCTGATACAAAACCAGACAAAGATGCCACAAAAAAAAAAATACAGTCCAATATCACTGATGAACATAGATGCAAAAATCCTCAACAAAATACCAGCAAAAGGAATCCAAAAGCACATTAAAAGGATCATACACCATGATCAAGTAGGGTTTATCCCAGCAATGCAAGGATTCTTCAATATACGCAAATTAATCAATGTGATAAACCATATTAACAAATTGAAGGAGAAAAACCATATGATCATCTCAATAGATGCAGAAAAGACTTTTAACACAATTCAACATCGATTTATGATAAAAAACCCTTCAGAAAGTAGGCATAGAGGGAACTTACCTCAACATAATAAAAGCCATGTATGACAAACCCACAGCCAACATCATTTTCAATGGTGAATAACTGAAACCATTTCCACTAAGATCAGGAACAAGACAAGGTTATCCACTCTCACCACTATTATTCAACATAGTTTTGGAAGTTTTAGCCACAGCAATCAGAGAAGGAAAAGAAATAAAGGGAATCCTAATCCGAAAAGAAGAAGTAAAGTTGTCACTGTTTGCAGATGATATGATACTATATAGAGAGAATCCTTAAGATGCTACCAGAACACTACTAGAGCTAATCAATGAATCTGGTAAAGTAGCAGGATACAAAATTAATGCACAGAAATCTCTTGCATTCCTACACACTAATGATGAAAAATCTGAAAGAGAAATTAAGGAAACACTCCCATTAAACATTGCAACAAAAGAATAAAATACCTAGGAATACACCTGCCTAAGGAGACAAACGACCTGTATGCAGAAAACTATAAGACACTGATGAAAGAAATTAAAGATGATACCAACAAATGGAGAGATATACCATGTTCTTGGATTGGAAGAATCAACAATGTGAAAATGACTATACTTCCCAAAGCGATCTACAGATTCGGTGCAATCCCTCTCAAAGTACCAATGGCATTTTTCACAGAACTAGAACAAAAAATTTCACAATTTGTATGGAAACACAAAAAACCCTGAATAGCCAAATCAGTCTTGAGAAAGAAAAACGGAGTTGGAGGAATCAGGATCCTGGACTTCAGACTATATTACAAAGCTACAGTAGTCAAGATAGTATGGTACTGGCACAAAAACAGAAATATAGATCAATGGAACAGGATAGAAAGCCCAGATATAAACCCATGCACATATGGTCACCTTATCTTTGATAAAGGAGGCAAGAATATATAATGGAGAAAAGACAGCCTTTTCAATAAGTGGTGCTGGGAAAACTGGACAGCTACATATAAAAGAATGAAATTAGAACACTCCCTAACACCATACACAAAAATAAACTCAAAATGGATTAAAGACCTAAATGTAAGGCCAGACACTATAAAACTCTTAGAGGAAAATACAGACAGAACACTCTATGACATAAATCACAGCAAGATCCTTTTTGACCCACCTCCTAGAGAAATGGTAATAAAAACAAAAATAAACAAATGTGATCTAATGAAACTTAAAAGCCTTTGCACAGCAAATGAAACCATAAACAAGGTGAAATACAACCCTCAGAAAGGGAGAAAATATTTGCAAATGAAGCAACTAACAAAGGACTAATCTCCAAAATTTACAAGCATCTCATGAAGCTCAATATCAAAAAAACAAACAACTCAATCCAAAATTGGGCAGAAGACCTAAATAGACATTTCTCCAAAGAAGATATTCAGATTGACAACAAACACATGAAAGGATGCTCAACATCACTAATCATTAGAGAAATGCAAATGAAAAGTACAATGAGATATCACCCCACACCAGTCAGAATGGCCATCATCAAACATCTAGAAACAATAAATGCTGGAGAGGGTGTGGAGAAAAGGGAACCCTCTTGCACTGTTGGTAGGAATGTAAATTGATACAGCAACTATGGAGAACAGTATGGAGTTTCCTTAAAAAACTAAAAATAGAACTACCATATGACCCAGCAGTCCCACTACTGGGCATATACCCTGAGAAAATCATAATTCAAAAAGAGACATCTACCACAATGTTCGCTGCAGCACTATTTACAATAGCCAGGACATGGAAGTAACCTAAGTATCCATAGACAGATGAATGGATAAAGAAGATGTGGCACATATATACAATGGAATATTACTCAGCCATAAAAAGAAATGAAATTGAGTAATTTGTAGTGAGGTGGATGGACCTAGGGTCTGTCAACCAGAGTGAAGTAAGTCAGAAAGAGAAAAATAAATACCATATGCTAACACATATATATATATGGAAATTAAAAAAAATCATTGTGAAGAACCTCAGGGCAGAACAGGAATAAAGATGCAGTTGTATAAAATGGACTTGAGGGCATGGGGAAGGGGAAGGATAAGCTGGAACGAAGTGAGAGAATGGCATGGACATATATACACTTCCAAATGTGAAATAGATAGCTAGTGGGAAGCAGCCGCATAGCACAGAGAGATCAGCTCGGTGCTTTGTGACCACCTAGAGGGGTGGGATAGGGAGGATGTGAGGGAGATGCAAGAGGGAGGAGAAATGGGGATATATGTATATGTATAACTGATTCACTTTGTTATAAAGCAGAAAATAACACACCATTGTAAAGCAATTATACTCCAATAAAGATGTTAAAAAATAAATAAATATGAAAGGTAAACCTCTAAAAATGTTTTTGAAGAAAATATAGGAGAATAGCTTGAAGAGGAGCAGTGGGTGGAGTAGGGTTTCATAAACAAGACACAAAATCCACTAATTAGAGAAGAGAATATAGATGCATTTGACTACATAAAGTGAGACGCATTAGTGCAAAAGACATCATAAACATAGTTAAGCCAAACACTGGAAGAAAATATTTGCAACCCATTTAATTAAGAAAGAAAGTATTCATATCTAGAGTAGATAAGGAACTTCTACAAACCAAAAATAAACATTTAAAAGTGCCCAAGTGCTTGCTTTGACAGCATATTGGAACTAAAATTGGAATGATAACAGAAATTAGCATAGCCCTTGAAACAAAAATTCATGAATTGTTCCATATTTTTCAGCCAGACACAAAAGGGCAAATATTGTATGATTCCATTTATATGAAATATCTAGAATGGCAAATTCATAAGGACAGCAAGTAAATTAAAGGCTAACAGGAGCTACAGGAAAGAGGTGTGGGGAGTTATTGTTTAATGGGTAGAGTTTCTGTTTGAGGTGATGAAAGGGTTTTGGAAATAGTGGTGATGGTTACACAACATTGTGAATGTAATTAACACCACTGAATCGTACACTTAAAATGATTAAAATGCAAATTATATATATATTTGACCACAATATTTAAAACCCTCAATATTAAAGAGGGCAAAAAATTCGAATAAACATTTCAGGTAAAAGGAAATATGAATGAGATAGCAATATCTAAAAAGATGAACAACCTCATTTGCAAGTGAAACAACACCAAGATAATACTCCTCACACACCAATAGGAAAAAATAATACAGCCAGACAATAGCAGGGTTGGTTTGATGTGGAGCAACAGGAACTTTCATACATTGCTAATGGGAGTACCAACTGGTTCAAACCCTTTGGGTAGGGGTATGGCATCAGTGAGGTTTAACATGTGCTTCCTTATGTATTAATTAAAGTACGGGCTGCCATAATAAAGACACTAACAATAAAATAGTAAAATGGCTTAAAGGTAAATAAGTTTATATTTCTCACACATATAGTTCCTGGAGTTTACAGTCCTGATCAGTGGGACAACTCTGATCCTCATGACCATTTAGGTCCTTGGTCCTTTTCAAGTCATTGCTCTGCCATCCTCTAGGATTCTGCCCTTTTCCACAAAGTTGAAGTTGGGTTATCACCACATTTGGATTTTGGCTACTGGGAAGAGAGATAAGAGCATGGAAGAGGTGTGCCCATTGCCTTAAATCTTTGACCCCAAAGTAGCAAAATAGAAAGTTGCTTAGATTGCATTCGTGAAAACTTAGTCCTATAGCTACATCCAACTAAAAGGGAAGCTGGGAAAGATGTCTAGCTGGACACCTTGTGTGAAAGTGGGGAGAATGGATTTGGGTGGACAACTGGTAGTCTCCACTGTACCCTAGGACTCAGCAGTTTCATAGCTAGGTATATCTTAGCAAAGCTGGCGCACATATAAGCCAGGAGACATACGCAAGAAAGCTCAGAGATGCACAATTCACCATAGGAAAAATCAGGAAATAGCCCACATGTCCATCATTGTAGCACAGAAAGAAAAAGTTATGTATACTCATATACAGGAGCAAAAATGAATGAATTACTGCTGCATAATTAAAAAGATGCTCCTAAGGCAATATTAATATTCAGCTGAGTGGTAGGCATTAATATTCAAATTGTATGTGTATACATACACATCTACACACATATGTACATATACTCATTACATGTAAGTATATATGTGTGTATTTATAATAACAAAGTTACTTCCTCAAAATGAACTAGAGGGACTTCCCTGGTAGTACAGTGGTTGAGAGTCCGCCTGCCAATGCAGGGGACACGGGTTCAACCCCTGGTCCGGGAAGATCCCACATGCGGAGCAGCTAAGCTCGGGCGCCACAGCTATGGAGCCTGCGCTCTGCAGCCCATGAGCCACAGCTACTGAGCCCACATGCCACAACTAAAGCCCACGTGCGCCTAGAGCCTGTGCTCCGCAACAAGAGGAGCCCCCGCTCGCTGCAACTAGAGAAAGCCTGCACGCAGCAACGAAGACCCAACGCAGCCGAAATTAAAAATAAATAAATTTATAAAAAAAAAAAAAAATGAACTAGATATTACCAACACTGGCTGGTACAAACCAGTGTTTGTTTATACTGAATATAGGCAAGGATGTGTGGGCAGATAGACAGTAAAAGTATAAATTGAAGTTTTACTCTTTAGGGCATTTTGGCAGTATCTAAAAGCCTTAAACTGGGCCTTTCTATGAACTCCAGTTTCACTACTCAACACTAACGTAGAGAAATAGTCATGGAGGCACATAAGGACTCAATGTGCTTAAATGTTTGATGCATCAAATTTTAAAATAGGAAAAAATTAAGAATAACCTAAATGCCGTTAATTAAGGAAATGACCAAGTAAACTATGATCCAGCCATACTACTAATGCCAGAGTGAAAAGAGTGATATGGAACTATCTGTGCTTAATGTACATAGATCTTCAAGACCCGTGTTCTGTGAAAAGGCAAGTTGCAAAACAAGTGAGAGAAAACAGTATTATATCTCCCAAAAGGGTGTGTATCTGTATTTTTTATTTGTTCTGAATTATCTCCAGAAAGAATTTGCTGTTTAAAAAAAGCCTGAATGAGTAACTATTTTAAAATATTAAGTTTAAAAATGTTTTAAAACCAATAAAAGATACTTGACCATCTAAATAAAACTAAATGAAGAGATGATGCAACTCATCCATTCATTCAAAAATATTTATTGAGTGCACGCAGTGTATCAGAATCTGGCTACAGCAGTGAATTACAAAGTCCCTTCTTTGCAAAATTCAATCATTTGAAGGATTGAATCTCACCAAAAGTAAAACTTAGGAACCCCAATTACTAATCATTTCCATGTATTTTCATTAAGCAAACTCTCCAGGTTTAATTTTTTTTTAAATTGAGTCAATTGGACAAGTCCAGTAATTGTTCAAAGCCTCGGTTTACCCATCTAAAAACTGAGGTGAGTATATATCCTGCTCAAAAGTCAATTAAAAGACACTTGAGAGTGTAAAATCTGATCATTCTCTGTGGTTGATCAAGAAGAAGAAATGAAGGCAATTTATCCTGATCTTCACAGAGTCTAAGGTATGAAATGCTAATCATTATAACAAGAAATACAGTCCAGATCAAAATACTGTTAGGTGATCTCACAATTAATTGGAGAGTGAGAACCAAAGGGAACTTATTAATGATAAAATCCACATGTATTTTTCAAGGAGGTCAATGTGAAACATGTGCCTTTTTTAACACCTACACCAAGGACTCAATAATGCAATAGAAAACAAGCTGGTTAAATTTGTGTTTGTCACTTCTCGCCTTTGGAAATCTTCCTTTTGAAAAATAAGAATTAAGAACAGTTGACTTTTCTCACGAAATAGATGAGCCTCAGATTCACACAGTTGGCTCTGATCTCAACCCATCTGAATGAGGTGGTCCTGGTGCCCCCAAATAACATCAGCATCGACATCATAGCCTGTCCATCTGCTCCTCTTGCTACCAGTACTATGGATAGTTTCAAAGACCTTAAAAGCATTGGCCTGAAAGTTCCTCCAGCACCTCAAGCAAGTGGTCCCTATCTCCACCTCCTCTTTACAGCCACCAGCATTGGCCACTGCCCCACCTCCATCATCTCCAACTCTGGAAATTCCCCTCTTAGACCAGGACTTCCCAGGCTTCCAGAACCATCTTTCCTCTTCCCCCACTCATCATTACCCTTCATCTTCGTCGTGAATCTCAGACCTCAAACCCAATCCAGCCACACCACACCATCAAGAGCATCAGGCCCTCCTGGCTTCACTTTCCCCCTAGTCCAGCTTAGACACCATAGTTTGGCCATTTCAGCAAAGCCAGGCTTACCACCAGACACTCTAGAATCAGTCTCTCCAATATGGTACCCATTAGCCACAAGTGGCCATTGAGCACTTGGTATGTGGCTAGTCCAAATTGAATGTACTTTCAGCATAAAATATACTGTAATTTATACCATCTTTCAAGGATTAAGGATAAAAAATGTAAAATGTCTCAGAATTTTTATATCAATTACATGTTGAAATAATTGTGTTAAATTATATTAAAATGTATTTCACCTGTTCCTTTTACCATTTTAATGTGTTTATTAGAAAATGCATAACTTATATTATATTTCTACCTTAACCAGCTGATGACTGGAACTATGGGAAATGGAACCTGGCTCTCTAGGGCCAGAGGTTAGCAAGGATTAGGTGGGTGGTGGTACAGAGCCTCCAGAGGGACTAGGTTACCACACAGGGGAGGAGTCCTACAACCCACAGATATCTCTACCCACAGACAAATGGACAGGGAGGTGGTTTGCTGAGGAAGCAGCTGGTCACGTCGGTAATCCCTGGTATTTTTGCCATTTCAGCTGTCAGAGCTCACTGTGTAGATCTGATGCAGAGAAGAGGGGTTTGGGCAGTCAGAAAGCCCCCACATTCACAGCGGAATGACAGGAAGAAGAAGACTGAAAAAGAGGGGCCAGGTCACTCCAGGAGGAGAGGTACCATTCCACACAGAATGAAGATGGAGAGAGAAGAGGTCACTGTCTAATTAACTCCACAAATTATCCAAAGTATCCTCCAGAACCAGATGGACTGATGGGTACTTGAATACACTATCAAGAGATTTGATGCCTCCCCTCTCCTGGAGACCATGGTAAATCTGTCTATCATTCCATACCCAGAATCAGACCCTGAGACAGATTAGAACGCCAGCCTATACGGAGGTGCACTGGCTGCTCCCCTCCACTGGCCGGTGCACCCCTCCTCCAGCTGTGATCACTGGCTGCTAACAGCTCACGGGTGGGCCCTTTTCTGGAGCATTGCCTTTGGCCAAATGGGCACCGCCTCAGCTAGGAGGATATGCCTACCCACCCTCACCATTCAGGGCGATCTTCAGGAAGTAATTAACTGAAGTGGAGGTTCAAAAGGCCAGTTCCCTTGACTCCATGGAGGGACGAACTCTGCAGTAGAGTCTGTGCTCCAGAGCTCCCCAAGGGATCAGACTGAAGCCAGTCTCCAGCCAAGACCGCAGCTTTGCTCAGCTCTTTTCCCTGGCCCATGACATTCTTCTTGCCTCTTCCCTGAGAGCACCTCCCCCTAAGTCCTGCTTCAGGCTCTGCTTCTAGGGACCTCACTTAGAGACGAGGGGAAGGAAACATGGAGAGGTGAGTGGGGAAGTGAGATAACAGAGGAGAAGCAGCCATACGGTGTATTACCAAGCCAGCGCTACCAGTGGGCGCCTGGAGAGTAACCCTGTGGGGAAATTCTGGATGCCAGCATAGAACACAGGCCTACGAGTTATCTCACCCAAGGGCAAGGAAGTGGGGGTATTTATACACCAATTCTCAGCAGACATTTGTTCAGGCTGCCAAGGTGGAAAGCATCGACTCCACAGCACTTCCAGCTGTGTCAATACAGGCAGGCAGCCCTCCAAGGTCCAGAGAAAGGCCTTGGGCCCCAAAGCTGGCAGCTGGAAGTCAGGCCACTGTGACTGAAGTGCTAGGGCTGAGGGAATGTGGTCAGGGCATAAGATTTTTCAACACTAGTCCCAAAATTGTCTCTGCTTCCTGAGTTCAATGCATGGACGTCCTCAGCCTCTCCACCAGGCACCAAACTGACTCAAACACAGACTCACCACTCTCACACAGCTTGTGTGTGTGAGGTAGACTTCACTGTGGACTGACGGGGATATTTACTTTGCAGAAATGCACATGGACTCAGACAACATCACACATTCCTGTTCTTCAAAGTCCTTCAGCTGCCCCACCCACGGGACCCTCACTGCTGCCTTGGCTCTAGGCTATCCATGTGGACAAGAGCCCCTTAGGGGATTCAGTGGAACAAAAGAGTTATTCATTTTGTAGGACTCACTCTCCTGACGAGGTATTCGTGGATTAATACAGTAATTTTCCTCTCTATTGCATTAGCATTGTGGCATGTTATTACACTGCCTCAAGTTAAGGATTAAGTTTTAAGTTTGTGTGCTAAACTGGAGAGTGAATTTTTACGGTCATTTCTTGGTTATGTGACTTAGCACAAGGGAAGAAACAGGAACACACATGCCAGCATCTCCCACACAGCCTGCAGAAGAGAATAAGAGTAAAGGTGAGGAAGACAACAGCAGCCTGTTGTAGGAGGTCCTCGAGAGGATGTGACCACCGGCTGACCCCTGAGCTGACCCCGGCAGTCAGAGGCTACTCATCCTCATCCCCTGCCCATGGAATGTATGTTCTGCCCACTGTTCCCACACTAGGAGCCATTCAAGAATGCAGTCTTGAGACAGCAGTGTGTTACCCTGCTGTGTTTGTAAACCAACACACCCACACGGCAGGGAGGAGGTGTCAATCAGGAAATGATACCCCAGGCTATGCCAGTGGGAACTGTTTCCTTCCTTCTGGTGCCCAGAGGAGAGTGTTTACTCGCCTGGACCCAGGAAGCCTCTGCAGCAGCAGGGCAGGGCTCTCTGTTCCTGCTGTCAGTCAGTGATGTATTCAGCATGTATTTTCTGAGCACCTGTTGCATCCTGGGCACCAGGCTGGGTGCTGGGGAAACAATGACAGGACAGAAAGTCCCTGTTCTCATGGGTGTGGAATTATAGAAGAGACAGGCCCTCCCCTCAAAAAACTAAGCAAATACAATAAGATCATCTCAGAGGGTGTCAACCAAGAACCATGTAGAAAGTAAAACACCTCGTGACAGAGGGTGACTCTTGGTGGGATGAGGACCATGCTTCACCCAGGGCCATTTGGAAGGACCTCTGTGAGCGCATAACACTTAATTAGGGGAAGGAAACAGAAATGTCAGGGACGAGGGAGGGCAGTGGGGCTGAAGCCTGGAGAGGAACCAATAGCTGAAAGTGTAGGGCGTGAGGTTGGGAAGATGGGCAGGGTTCATTTATGTGGAGCCCTGTTTGTTCTGAGTTACAGTTTTAAGTATCACGTTCATGGAGATGTGTGCTGAGGGATACACCTGCGACCAGGGGTACCAGGGTGCACTTGGCTTTTCTCCTACCCCTACCAGCTAATAACAGCAGCACCTGGAATTTAATGATCAAAATAGACTTGGACTCTATGGGTGCCACTGCCTAGGCTAAGGGAGTGGCTTAAGTGGCCTCCAAAGGTCGCTCCCAGCCACGCCATGTAGAGAGGGCTCTGCCTGCTCTAAGAGTAACTGTCTCCTGCAGGAAAGGACCCCCCCCCGGACTGCCCATCTGTCTGGGATGTCTGGGTCCCCTGTCTTTTCTGAGGCCTTGGTCTCACCGCTGAGTGTAGGTGGCAGCAAACAGGAACAGGATCTTGCAGCCAGGGAGGAGAGCGAGGAAGCTGCACAGTGTCTCTCCACCCAGCCAGCCCATGGCTTCCTGAAGCCCTGCTGTCTCTACGAGTGCATGGGTACTGGTGGGAGACTGGGACCGGTAATCACACTCCAAGGGGCTCCGGGCACCTCTGGGCAGACCCTAGGGTATATGAAAGAGGAGGCCATAGCTGCCACCCATGCTTTGGAATCTGGAGATCCCTTCCCAGGAGAGGTTCACTGACCACAGGGCCTTGGCAGCACCAGCCTGGATAGCTGTTTCCACCCACCAGAAGCCTAATTCCCTTCCCCTCACCCCAGAAGGCTGCAAGGGGCATAAACTGAGTCACAGGCAAGCTGAGGTCCTGGAAATGACCCTTCAGCGCCTGAGATGGTCTAGCTCTTCGTTCCCTCTTGGGAACGGTCAGACTTCACAAGGCAACGCTTACACGCTGCCGATGAGACCGAGGGCTGTCTGGGAGCATCATGGTGCAATGGTGGGAGCCCGCCACTGTGACAACGCAGGGGCCCCACCCCAGGTGTACCCTTGTCAGGGATACAAAGGGGAGAATCTAGGTGGGCGAGCCCCCTGCAAGCAAAGCCAAGAGTGGCTCTGAGTCCTTCCCACATGGAACATTTCCAGACCACAAGGGAGAGCATGGGGAATGGACAGGGGGAAGAAATGGAGGGTAAGAAAGGAGGGGGGAGGGGAGAAAACAGAACAGCAAGAAGCTGAAGAGGAGCCTTGTCTGGCTCTCGGTCAAGTGCTCTCTCCCGAAGCGACTGGCATCCATACAAGATGTCCACAAGCCAAGTGTCTCCCTCTCAGCCATTACAGTCTCCCATTATGGCTGGCTAACAGAAATCAATCTTCTTAATGCTGCCTCAAACAGAGAGGGAGGCCAGCCAAGTCTGGCAAGAGGATCCAGCCGTGCATCAGCTGCACCGGGCGTTTAGCATCAGAGGGTCAGGTTTCTCCCATTCACCTCCTCTCCTGGCACTAAAAGAGCACAATGCCCGCAGCACCTCTGGGGAGAAGGCAACAGGTGGCCAAGACTGACGTTTCAGACAGGGCTAGTCAGGATGCGATGCCTCTGCTCTGTGCCTCCATGTCTGTTTCTGCCCCATCCACCCTGGATGGCTGGATCCACTTTCCCTGTGAAGATATCTGCAACTCGATCTCACCAGCACCTTTGCAAATAACCCCTCATCCCTGAAATCTTTCCCCCTAAGTCAGGGATCCAGAGTGCTCATGGCTTTAAGAACATTCTGGCTATTTCTCAAGTGTCAGTAGACAAGAACTAGAAGAGAAAAGAGGTCTCCTGGATCTGGTGCCTTCTGAGGGTGGAAATGGGCATAGATTGCTCTGCGCTGGTCCTTCAGTCTGCCCGCCTCACTCAGCCTGGAGAAAGGACAGTAAAGCCTCTCTTGGCTGGACTCAGGAAGCTGGCAGAGTTGATGGTGTGGAAGTGGGAGGCTGGGTTACTCTGACTTCAGCACCTGACACCTCTGTGAGGGTCAGCATCCAGGAGTGGAAGTGAGGATGTGGACTCCCCTTGTTAGCATCTGTCCAATGTATTCTACGGTTAACTTCTGGCCAACACGGGTTGATAATTTTGCACTGAGTTTGGGGATGGTTGCTAAGGGAATCAGGAGAAAAGTGTTTGGTATGTAAATCTTACCACCGTTTTCCAAATTAACATCCATACAATCTGTAACTTTGAAAGACTTGGAAGCTAATTAGCCCATGTACTAATGATTAAGACAAAACAGACACAAGAGGAGAACTCAGGAGTGGACCTGATGATGTTATTAACTATTTATAGTTTTCCTTTGCGGCTTGACAAGAATAAGGTGGAAACTAAGAGGGAAAATGGCAAAGACCCCGTGGCTAGGGAGATAAATTCTATCACCCCTGATTAATTATGATACAGTTAACCAATGATTGCAGCTGGGAAGGGGGAGAAGTAAAAGCATCCTGAATGGTGTTTGATGACAAACTAGTTTGATAGCATGGGGAGCTCAGCTCTGTGATGGCCTAGTTGGGTGGGATGGGAGGGAGGGAGGTCCAAGAGGGAGGGGATGTGTGTATGCATATGGCTGATTCACTTCGCTGTGTGGCAGAAACTAACACAACATTGTAAAGCAATTATAGCACAATAAAAAAAAATATCACAAGAGGAAGATTAAATTCAGAAATCAGGTTAGAATAAGAAGTACCTGTAAATCCCAAGAAAAGAATCAGGTTGGTGAAAAAGAAAAGGAAGATAAGTAGAAAGAATTTTAACTGTTGCAAAGTATTGGCAATTCTTTAATTTTTACTCTAATGTATTGATACTTTTATCGATGCAATCTTTTTGCTAAAGTTAGTTTATATTTAACAATGTTGAGACCTTATTATAGAAAAAACATAGCTTTGTGAAAAGAGTATGTTAGGATGGAGTGATTCCCAAACTCTCATGGCCTGACAACATCAGACTCTCCTGGGGGTTCTAATGAAAGCTCAACTATTGAACTTCGTGCTCCAGTGGGTCTACATGGGACCTAGCAGTATGAATCGTCACTTTCCAGGAGATGTTGATGGGCAACCAGATTTGAGAATGATCTGGTATTTCTGCTATCCATCTGCTGGAGGAGACTAACTATTTGGACTGAAAAGCAAGCACACTTGCTTACCTTAATGGAGAAAGCAATTCCACGAGAAGAAAAGTAGCCTTGATCTGCTGGCTCCACATCATTGAATGGACGGGGAGGAAGCTATGAGGAGCTGGCATAATACGGTTCCCCCATGGCTCAGAAATGAGCCCATTTACACTCCACAGCCTAGGACCGAGGATGTAAGAGGGAATAGAAATAACTGTACGCTCTCATCCTACACTTGCATCTCATCTCTATCCTTTATGGATAAACTTAAGTAGGATGGATTAGAGGTCAGGAAAGTGCTCAGTGAAGATGGCAACCAGGACTGAGGCTTGTTGGTCACTTCCTCCCCCACAGCTCCCAAGGCACTTAGGATCCAGCTTTGGGGTTACTTCTCTGGTGAAACAATCACTAATACCAAGGATTTTTCAAAGTATATTATTAACCAACCATCCAGTCAGGAAATATTTACCGGGCTTCAATTATGTGCCAGGCATCTGGGTAGCAATTCTTAATGTACATTAGAGTTGCAGGGGAAACTTAATTACAAATGTCCAGCCCAGAAATTTTTAGTAAATTGGTTTGACATAGGGTCTAGGCAGCTGTAAGTTTGAGAGCATCCTAGCTGTTCCTAATGCACAGCCAACTTTCAGACTCACTGTACTAGCATTACTCCTGTGGTCCTCAAACAAGAGCCAGAATCAGGACCAACTGGAGCACTTGGTGAAACACAGACTTCCGCCTTCACCCCAAGACTTTCTGATTCAGCAAGTCTGAGGTGGGGCCCAAGAATTTGCTTTTCTCTGAGTTCCCGGGTAACGCTGATTCTGCCAGTCCAAGACCGCACTCAAGAGCTACTGAGGTACTTAGTGCCTGCATCTCATGAAACTTACAGTCGATTGAAACTAGGTTCTCATGCCTGTTTCTTAGCCAGCCTCAGAGCCCACATAAAGTAATACCTCCCTCACCACAGAGCCACCCAAAACTGTTCTACCTTGTGCATCTCCAAGCCCAAGCCCCTGGCCTACCTTTAGGGCCTGTTTTGATTAGAAAGGCACAGACAGCTGCATTCCTATTGGAGGCTGGGGTGGGAGGGTGGAGATCTGCTTCTAAGTTTAGGCAGGGTATTACCAGAATCCAGTTCCTTGAGGCTGTAGGACTGATTTCCCCGTGCCTTTGCTGGCTGTCAGCTGGTTCTCCTCTAGTGCCTAGTAACTTCTCTGGTCCTTGCTTCTGGCCCCTCTATCTTAGAGCCAGAAACAGCACAACAAACCCTTCTCTTCCTGGGAATCTCTCCTGGGACCCTCTTCTGCTTTTAAAAGCTCATGTGATTCCACAGGCCTGCCTGGATGGCCTGGGATAACCACGCCATCTTAAAGCCAGCTGAGTAGCAACCTTAATGCCTCTCAAAGTTCCCTCACAGCAGCACGTAAGTTAGTGTTTGATTGAATAATCTGGGACAGGGATTTTGAGAGACATGTTTAGACTCCTGCCCACCACAGCACCCTACCTGTTTAGCAGTGCTTTCCAATGAGCAGGCACTTGGAGAAGCTATGACTTCCTAGTTTCAGCCATGTAAATAGTCAGCACCTGGACATCCAGAATCCCTGAGTTTCCAGCACCTGGGCTGGCCCACAGTTAGGAAGGGGTGCCAGTGCCAACTGAGAAGAGAGAAGGGTTCTCAGCTCCTTCTGGCACCATGTGAAGAGGAAGAGAAGGAAAAATGCCTCTGGTCACTGTTAAAGCCTTTCATGGCCTTAATTAGAGCTCTAGTAAGTTTTAAGCAGGGCTTGCAAAATTCAGATCTGTAGGCAAAGTCTGCAGTGGGCCAAATGAATTCCTGTTCCTAGGAAGCTCAAGTCTGACTAGCTAAAGATAACTTTAAGTAATGGGGCAGCTTCTTTCAGACACCCTCCAGGCTTACTGCCTCTAATCCACTGGCCACAGCACAGCCACCTGAAGGTTGTCCCACGTGCAAATCTGATCGTGTTCCTGCCTGTTCCTGATCCTTCCATGGCTCCCCATTTGATGCCAAAGATTCCAAGTTCCTTGAGTATATAAAAGGCCCTCTGGTCTTGTCCCTGTCTGTTCCTCAGCCTCTTCTCCCGTCACTCTTGGCCTCACACTGAGTCCTCCCTAAGTGTTTCAAGCTCCCTGAACATAGTGTGACCTTCACTTCTCCAGATCTTTGCTCAGGCTGAACTGCCTAGAGTGTTTGACTAATCTCTAATCACCCATCACTCACTACTCTTTCAGGAAGGCTCTTCCCTCTCCATGGCTAGGTTAGATTAGTTGTCCCTGCATGTCGATTTTCCAACTATGCATGTATCTCCTCCCTGAATGGAAAGCTCCCTGAACAGTGCATGGTGCCTGGCACAGCAAGGGCTTTCAAAAATATTTGCTTACAAGCAACAAGACCAACACCTGTGGCAAGAACTTAGAGCAATCAGGGCCAGATTTGTGCATGTGAAGGAAAAATTGGTGTGGAGTCAGGAAAGGGCCAGAAGAGGGCCCATTCCACTGGACTTGCTTCTTACCTACAGGGCCCTTTGCAAAATGAAAATGCAGGGCTCCTTGTTAATCAGTTATTAAGAATCTCAAGATGACAGAGCATTAAACCGAGCATGGGATGTTCCTGAGCATGGAGCTCTGTGCGACTTCACAGTTCACATGCCTGTCAGTCAGGTCTGCCAGTCTGGAATCTTGACATGGGCTAAAAGTGTGGAAGCAGCAAGGCCAGAACACTCACCTTCCATTTCCCCAAATCCTCAGGCCTGAGTCTAAATGTCTATGAAGTTAACCTACTGAAATAGTCCTTATGAAGGGGGGCTGTGGTTCAGCCTCCAGTTGAGCCCTCTTTGTCTAAGAGGGAGATATCGCCTGCATGATACCACTGGCCACGTGGTATAAATCATGGCTGTGTCTCTGCCTGGGACCTGAGTACCCTGCAGCCCATTTCTCCACGGAGTAGTTGCAAAGGCCAAGTCACACCAATGCACACATGTCTGCAGCCAGCCTCTTCCCACCGCTGGGCCCAGAGGGCTCCGGGTAGCAAGATGAAGCCGAATGGGAGGACTGGGATGCAGATCAGATGGTCCTCCCGAGCACAGCACAGTGTAAGTGGGCATGCTGGGCATCCACGTGGGCGGGCAACCTCTGGACAGATCCAGTCAGTCCCAGGCACACCGCCAATGACAGGGAGGCCCACTGAAGGTCAAAGAGCCACAAAGAATACAGACATTTCAAGTCAGTTTTTAAAATGCCATTGGGCGGGGTGGAGCAGAGCTCTTGTTGCATCTCATGGAGTGAAACTGGGGGACACCAGGCCATGGACAAACTAGAACTTAAAGGCGGCAGAGAGCAAGGAAGCTGTGAAGATTAGTTTCTCCCTGGGTGCCCCTGCTTTCCCGTCCCTGCACAGTCAGGCCTCCCCTCTCCTCTGACCAGCACCTGCTAACAGGTGGTTTCTGTCCCCATGTGACTTAGACTGTTCAAGCCCCTGAGCCTGTCCTGGTCTTATCCCCCTGCACCATGGCTCTGCTCCTTCAGCCCCTATGCTCACGGCTCAATCCGGTCTATTTTCCGAATTCTACAGGGAGGAGTATGAATTGGCCTGACATTAGCCCAGGCACAGTCTCAGATGACCAGGCAGGGCAGGCAATGATGGTTAGACGATCACCCTTGGTCCAGCTGGTGAGGCTCTGGTTACAGGTCATGTGGTACAGCCTCCAACTAGCCCACTTAGCCTCCACTAGGGGAGTGTGGTCAGGGCAGGTGGGAAGGGCCCTTTCTAGATAGAGCATTCCCTGCAGGGTAGCCTTGGTGGTAAAAGATCCAGGCAGATAGGCAAGGGGCACAGGGGGGCACTGGGCTGGCACTTGTGCTGAGAAGGCAGGGTCCTAAGAATCTGGGTCCCCAAATCAGGAGGCAGGCACCAGAAGTGGGTACAGGACAAGGTAGAGCAAGACCTGTCTCAGAGCCACAGAGACACTGCTGGATCCCGGAGGCTGCTCAGATCTGCATCTCTGAGCCTCCACCATCAGAGCAGTCAACAGCAGAAAACCATGGGAGAGGCAGATCCTAACACCACACACACACACACACACACACACACACAACACACACAGAGCAGGGCCCTGAGCCCAAGGACTTTCATAGTATGAGCCTGTCCAACCTCAGCTCTCAGGAACATTTCACAAACCAGAACATCCTTTCTTCCCACACAATGATTGAGTTGATTCTATTGTAGATGTATGGTACATTAATAAATATATTTGAAAGTTGTGGGGAGCCAGGCTCAGCCAATACCTCCACCTTCTGACCCCTGTGAATATAATCCCAAGGCCTTACTTCAGTGAAGAGATAACTAACCCTGAGAATAAAGGTATGCACAGAAATGAGGTTGTAGACAATCTCCACACTGGCCAAAGAGATCCCTTGAAAATGCAAGTAAGCCACGTTACCATTTTGTTTAAAACCTTTCACTTGTTCAATCAATTAGCAAATATGTGTTACTGAGAAATGATTCTGTGCTGTGGTTGCTGTGGGATCAAATCCAGACACCCTACTAGGACCTGCATGGCCTCTCTCCAGCCTCTGCCCACTTCTCTAGTCAAGTAACTCTCAGACTTGAGCTGCATCAGATTCCCTGGAGGGCTTGTGAAAACATAGATGGCTGGGCCCCACGCCCAGAGTTTCTGACTCAGTCGGTCTATATGGGGCCCAAGTACTGGCATTTCCAAGAAGTTCCCAAGTGATGCAGATGCTGCTGGTCCAAGGACTACCTGAAGAGTGCCTGCCCCAGTATCACCTGTTACCATGGTCAGCTCCAGCCTCCAGTCTCTCTCTCTACTCCCCATCCTCCTCTCACACACAGACACCCTCCCCGCTACCTGAACTTTCAGGTTCCACATCATGCCATGCCTTAACTCTCCCCTGATCTTTATACCTGCTCTTTCCTTTACCTGGAACACAACCCATTCCTGACTTCCTCTGGCTCACTCCTATTTCTGAAGATCCAGCTTAGATGCCACTTCTTTCAGGAAGCCTTACAAGACTTCTCCCTTCTCCCTTATTCTCTCATTCACACATCAGACTGGTCTGGGACTCCTTCTCCGAGCTTCAGGAGCAGCCTGTACCTCCCCTCCTGTCATTCTGAGCCCACCGTATCATCAGAGCTGGTCTGCAAAGAGACTTTGCATTTCTAAGATGTTCCCAGGTGATGCTGGTGTTACTAGTCCAAGAATCACACCTTGAGATCCACTGTGGTAGTGTATACATAAGGTACTAAACTTATGCCTGATTTAAATGTAGGATAATATCCTAATAAGACAATGATCGAGTTCATGTTGTTCATTCATTCATTCAGCAAATATTTTCTGAGCGACTACTGGTCACTAGCCAGGCCTTGAGGATGAAATGGTGACTAGGATGGCTCTGACTCCTGTCCTCACAAAGGATGAGACACACCAGCTCTGATGCATTATTTATAATAGCCAAGATACAGAAACAAACCCAGTGTCCATCAACAGATGAATGGATAAAGATGTGAGATACACACACACACACACACACACACACACACACACACACAATGGAATATTAGTCATACAAAGAATGAAATTTTGCCATTTGCAGCAACATGGATGGTCTTGGAGGGCATTATGGTAAGTGAAATAAGTCAGATGGAGAAAGACAAATACCATATGATATTACTTATAGGTGGAATCTAAAAACTACAACAAACTAGTGAAAAAAGAAGCAGACTCACAGATATAGAGAGCAAACTAGTGGTTATTAGTGGGGAGAGGGAAGGAGGAGGGGCAAGTAGGGGCAGGGGATTAAGAGGAATAAACTACTATGTATAAAATAAATAAGCTACAAGGGTATATTGTATAGCACAAGGAATACAGCCAGTATTTTATAATAACTATAAATGGAGTACAACCTGTAAAAACTGTGAATTACTATGTTGTACATCTGAAACTTATACGATACTGTACATCAACTGGACCTTAATAAGAAAAATAAAAAAGAAATGTAACTTCTCCAAAGAAGACATACAGACTGCCAATAAACACATGAAAATATGCTCAACATCTCTAATCATTAGAGAAATGCAAATCAAAACCACAATGAGACATCACCTCACGCCAGTCAAAATGGCCATTCATCAAAAAATCTAGAAACAAGAATGCTGGAGAGGGTGTGGAGAAAAGGAACACTCCTGTACTGTTGGTGGGAATGTAAACTGATACAGCCCCTATGGAGAATGGTATGGAGGTTCCTTAAAAATCTAAAAATAGAACTACCGTATGACCCAGCAATCCCACTACTGGGTATATACCCTGAGAAAACCATAATTCAAAAAATACATGTACAACAATGTTCACTGCAGCTCTATATACAATAGCCAGGACATGGAAACAACCTAAGTGTCCATTGACAGATGAATGGATGAAAAAGATGTGGCACATATGTACAATGGAATATTACTCAGCCATAAAAAGAAACGAAATTGAGTAATTTGTAGTGAGGTGGATGGACCCAGGGTCTGTCAACCAGAGTGAAGTAAGTCAGAAAGAGAAAAACAAATACTGTATGCTAATGTATATATATGGAATCTAGAAAAGTGGTACTGATGAACCTAGTGGCAGGGCAGGAATAAAGACGCAGAGGTAGAGATCAGACTTGAGGACACATGGGAGGAAGGGGAGGCTGGGATGAAGTGAGGGAGTAGCATTGACATATATACACTACCAAATGTAAAATAGATAGCTAGTGGGAAGCTGCTGCACGGCACAGGGAGAGATCGGCTCAGTGCTTTGTGATGACCTAGAGGGGTGGGATAGGGAGGGTGGGAGGGAGGCTCAAGAGGGAGGGGATGGGGGATATATGTATATATATAGCTGATTCACTTTGATGTACCACAGAAACTAACACAACATTGTAAAGCAGCTATACCCCAATAAAGATGTAAAAAAAAAAAAATGAAGCATAAATTCTCAGGCCCCACCCCAGACCTGTTCATCAGATGATCTGGTGGTGGGGCCCAGTCATTTGGTTTTAATAAGCCTCCAGGTGGCTCCCTCAAGTTTGAGAACCACTGCCATCACATAATGAATCCTCAAAGGAGTAGAAACACTAGAGTATTCTGAAGGTGGTAGCACTCTCAGGTACGATGAAGTCAGCCGTACGTGAACACTGCTTAGAGGATGCTGGACACAAGGCTTGGGGGTGGTTTACAGTCAGCAGGGCTATACCCTCAGAGCAGCCAAGGTCAGTTTATTCTCCAAATATTGGTCTGTATGAAGCAATAACTCCAGGGTTGGAGGTGTCACTGCAGATGAAAAGAGTTTGGAGAGGAGATTGTTTCTCTGTCCGGTGACTAGTTTGGAGGCTAAATAGAAAAGTGACAACAAGGAATACCCGGAGAGCTGAAAGCTAATTTCATGGCTGAAGTAAGGAGCATTGGGTTGGGGGAGGTGTTCCATTCACGGTGGGTGCCAGGGAGGAAGCCCTTTCCAAATCCACGTGCTGCCCCTTTGTGAGAAATGAAACACAGCCCGGGTGCAAAAGGCGAATGCCACAGAAGTGACAACCAGGTGGCTGTGGGCATCTCGGGGCTCAGGAGGAGGCTCCAGGACAGGAATGGGATCATAACAGAGGTCAGGGAGGTGAAGAGAGCCTGGACCAAAGAAGTAAGTTAGTACTATGCAGTGACGCAGGTATCATCATGTACTCACTATAAGGGCAAGTGAAAGGAGCCAGGGCTGTGCTCAAGGGGAGAGCGGACCAAGGTGGCTCAGAAGGCTTTGGAAAGAGGAACCAGAGCTCGGGTCCCTGAACTTGTCCCTGAAGGCCCACCAGAAAGAGCTCATTTTCCTTTAAAGACTAGGAATGTGGGAACTCGTGCATTGAAGCCAACTTAAACTTGGCATTGAAGTCACTGGAAATAGAGCTGACTTGCTTGTTGAACTGTGCCTGCAGCAGGCTGTAGTCCTACCATATGCTTCTAGATGGCCCGTCTCTGTGCAGTATGCTCTCAGATGGTCTTCACATGCGTGCAGAATATAATCTACACAGTAATGAAACTGGTCTTGGGCCACCCTGATGACCCAGAGAGTACAAAGGGGGGTTCTCAATCTGCAGCCCTTGTCACTCTACCTAGTACCCTGTGACATGGGACCCTAAGAAATGAGGAGTGAGTGGTGGAGACCCCAGATTTGCCACATGGAGCTAGAAAAGCATTCACTGGGTTACTAAGAATGGGGCATTATTTCAGGGCTAAGGACACCGAGGTCATCATCTCAGAAAACCTAAGGGAGACACTTGATCCACAAGAAATTGATTGTTTTGAAAAGAATATGTGTTTTGGAGGTAAATACTCCTCCAATAAAACAGCTAACTGTGTGAGCTTGAGCAAGTAACTTAGTCCTTCTGATTCTCAGTGTTATCTCAAAACAGGGGTACAGCACAGGGAACTACATTCAACATCTTATAACAATCTATAATGGAAAAGAATCTGAAGAAAAATAAAATATATATATATATACACATATATTATGTAGAACTGAATCAATATTGTAAGTCAACTATACTTCAATTAAAAAAAACAGGGATGCAAATATCTACTAGGCAGGATTGGAGAATAAAACAAGATCTCACAGTTTCCCTCATACATACCTAATAAATATTAGAGGTACTGATCTCAGACTTCTAGACTTTGGAGTCCTGGTCTGTCTGACTCCTGGTTCATCAAAGGAAAGCAGATATGGAACTCCATAACACAGCCCTGAACTATAGAAAAGCCGTGATTTTTAATGAGCCTTGTAAATTACTTTCAAAAATTAATGATGAAGCTGCTGCTGCCCTACCCCTCACCCCCACCTCTGCACGCCCATCTCCATTTGGTTCTGCAAACTGTCTCTCCCTTCTTATTCACAGTGAGAAGATTCGCCAGCACAGACCCTAGAAGTTGCATACTGAGTTTCTGGGACCCCATGGGGGAACTTCTTTTACCCACTTATTCACTAAGTCCTGCATTTGTAGCTAGAGGTGTTTTTTGTTTATGTTTGTTTTGTTTTGGCTGGTAAAACCCCCTGTACAAGTTTGCGAGAGCTGCCCACAGCAAACTGGGTGCTTAATCAATGGAAATGTGTTGTCTCACTGTTCTCTGAAACCCAGGTGCTGGCAGGATCTCACATGCAGCTGGGGGCTGTGAGGAAAGGATCTGCCCAGGCCTCGCTCCGTTGCTTGTAGTCGGCCATTTTCTCCCTGTGCTTTCACGCTGTCTTCCTCTTTTCAGGATGCCAGTCCTATTGAATCAGGAACCACCCTAATCACTTCACGTTCACTTGATGACCCCCATGAATCCCTGTCTCCAGATAAGGTCCCATTCTGGAGAACTAGGGGGTAAAATCTCAACATAGGAATTTGGTTGGGGGACACAGTTCAACCCACAACCCTGCTTACATGCACTTGTGCCAAATGGGGGATGTGAGTGCAAAGTCACCTGGTCCAGTTCCCCAGAAAATGACACGTTTCCACAGTGAAGGGGAGAAATCGATATATTGATAATAATCACCCTCAGCAGAGCCCACCCGGGGTAGGTAACCAGCCAGACATGCACTTGGCCTGGCTCAGCTGACTTCCTGTAGGCCTGCCAGTCTTTTCAGAGTCTGGACCTATAGGCTAGGCCTATTTTCATGGCATCCTCAAACAAGGACCTTCGCTGCAGTGGCAGCCATGTGTCTGCGGGCCTCACACGTGGGAAACTCTATATAACCAAGGGGTCAGTATCAAGGTTTCTCACCTCTCCTCCTGCCCAGCTAGCTACAAAATGCGGCAACTCCATTAAATCTCAGCAGAAGAACTGCTGGAAGGTTCTCCTCCTGCAAGAGGAATCAGGAGCAGCTGGAGAGGTAAAGGAAATTCAGCGTTGTATGTAGAATGTGGAGAGAGGATCCGCAGGCTCCTTCCGCTTACTTTCAGGTTGGGTGACTGGAAGCTTCGGAGGAGCCTCCCCAGGAGCCCCTCCACATCAGGGATAGAAGAGGAGGAGAAGTGAGGGGCTCAGGTGCGTTCAGGGGTTACATATAGAGAAAATAAGAAAGCTAAAGAGTCATGAATTGCAAATTCTGCTCTGAGTCTCTTAGGCAAATCTGAAGCACTGATATCAGGGCTGGGTGGACAGCACGCCCAGAAGGCTGCCAGATCCCTGCCCCGAGCATCTCACCACCTTGCTGCGCAGGGTGGAGATGCTGCTTCCCCCAATGGCCATCTCAGCCACAGCAGGAAGTTTCCCTTTGGCCTTTTTGGACAAAATGAATTTTTCTTGGCTCAGCTTTAAAATTAATCCAGGGCACACCTCCTCAGAGCCATCCTCTCTGAAGGCTCAGCTCAAGGGCTGCCCAGTGCCCAGGGGGTGTTCAGGGGCCCCCTGGCAGGCACTTTTCACCTGGAAGAGCCCTGACCTTCCCCGTCTGGGCAGCAGTGGGCCTCTCTCCATAACTCTTCCGGCCCCCTTCATTTTCCATATTCACGTTTATGAAAACTAAAAGTCCTGAAGATTTGATTAGGGGGCCAATTTGGAGAACGAATGACAGAGCTTGGTGGGCAGCCGAAGGAAGCTGACAGGCTCTGGGCGGGGTCTGTCTGAGCATTTAAACAAAAGAGCTCAGTGGATGAGCCGAGGAGTCACTTCAGCAAAAATCTGAAGCACTTTAAGAGCAAAAAAGACCCCTCAGCTATTTCTTCTTTTAAAAAAAATTTATTTATTTTACTTATTTATTTTTGGCTGGATCTTCCTTGTTGCGTGTGGGCTTTCTCTGGTTGCGACGAGCGGGGGTTACTCTGTTGCAGTGCACGGGCTTCTCATTGTGGTGGCTTCTCTTGTTGTGGAGCACAGGCTCTAGGCATGCGGGCTTCAGTAGTTGTGGCATCCGGGCTCAGTAGTTGTGGCTCATGGGCTTAGTTGCTCCGCGGCATGTGGGATCTTCCCGGACCAGGGCTTGGACCAGGGCTCAAACCAGTGTCCCCTGCATTGGTAGGCGGATCCTTAACCACTGTGCCACCAGAAAAGCCCCCCTCAGCCTTATCTTACAACAGCCTTCTGAGCAACGGGCTTAGCCATTCCAACGAATTAAAACTCCAAGTACCTGGAAGGGTCCCAGTACGAGAATTCAGTGGAACGGTGCAGAGAAAGCATTCTGTGGGCACTGAGAAACGAAGCAGGCATGATCCCTTGTTACCTTGCAGAAGTGCCCTCCAACGAGAAAGACTCCGGGACCTGGGACCCGGGACCCATCGAGTTCTGTAAGTAATGGTGAGGAAGCTGTTTGCATTGGAGTCTGAGCTCCCCTCACAGCAAGAGCATGTGAGCGTTTCTAGCTTGACCACTGGCTATTAGCTGTGTGACCACTGACTATTAGCTGTGTGACCTCAAACAAGTTCCTTAACCTCTCTGGTCTCTACGTCATGGGACTATTATGAGATTGAATGTGCACATGATAATGGATTAACACCATTCCTGGCAGGCGTGTAGTAATTGCTCAATAACTGTTAACCCTTCCAATTATCCTATGGGGAAAGTGGCTTGGTCTCCCTTCTTCCCATTAGACACCTCTGTAACTAGGTTCTTTCCACCCACAGCCCTACAAGTCAGGATTTACTGGTTTCCAGTTTTAAAATCCAGGTGCTGTGAGTCAAAGTCAGCACCCAACTGTTTCCGGCTCCTTTGGATTGATTTCCTGCTGTGGGGTTGCTGGATGGTCTGCTGTAGGCAGCCTGGAAGGAAGGGAAGGTTTCCTTTGTCAGGAAAATCCAGGGGGTGATGATGCCAGAGGCGAAGTTGTGGCCTCTGTACAGGACCAGTTTGTGGGAAACGGCAACGAGCTGGCAAGTAAAGGCCTGATTCCTAGGAGTCCTGGGCCATGGCCATGACCGGCTGCTCCTGTAAAGGGGGAGAAAGACCCATTTGGCCACAGACTGTATTTGTTTGCTATGGCTGCTGTAAACAATGACCACAAACTTAGCGGCTTAAAAGCACACAAATTGATTATATCTTATGGTTCTGCAGGTCAGATGTCTACAATTAAGGTGTCAGCAGGGCTGCATTCCTTCTGGAAGTTCTAGGAAAGAATCTCTTCCCTTGCCTCTTCCAGCTGCTAGTGGCTCCAGGCATTGCTTGGCTTGTGACAGAATCTCTCCAACCTCTGACTCACCTTCACATGGCCTTCCCTTCTTCTCCCTGTGTCCTTTCCTCTTCTGCCTCTTAGGAGGACATTTGTCATTGGATTTAGGGCCTACCTAGTTAATCCAGAATGATCTCATCTCAAGATTCATAACAATTACATCTGCAAAAACCCTTTTAATAAATAAGGTCACTATCACAGGTACTGGGGGTTAGGAACCCCTCTCTTTTGGGAGGTCACTAACCCACTGTGGAAGGAAGTGTTGGATAAATGAATTAATGAATGGGGTACTTGCCTGCTCCTTAATTACCAGAATCCCATTCTGTGGGGAGGTATGTACAGGGACGGTCCTTGGGCCTGAGGGACCCCAGGGCATCCCCAGCTCAGTCCTAAAGTTGAAGCTGAGCCCCCAGAGGAATGGGTGATCCCTTGGGTGTCAAAAGAACACATACCATGGAAAGCCCTGGGTTTGGGTGTGGGTGACAATTCAAGGGAAATGGAGCTGCCATTGACTGGGGCAGCCCAAAGTTTGGGTGACAAAAAGCAGTAAAAGAATAATGCTGAGGGAGTGTCCCAGCCTCGGAGCTGGCTCACAGCGACCAGGGAGGCCAGGGTGGCCGTGTCTAGGGGACTAGGGTGTGGTTACACTGGGACAAATGGGGCCAGAGCCAGGCAGAGATGGGGCCAGAGCCAGGCAGAGGTAGGCCCAGGAAGCGAGGACAGGAAGGGGCAGTCAGCATCCCCCTAGAGCTGCTGCTCAGATCGGCCACTGGGGAGAAATACCCTGTCAGGGTTCCTGGACCAGCTTCACCTTACAGGTGAGGAAATAAGGCCCCGGGAAAAGGAACCTCCCCCATGATGATCAGTGGTACAGCCACAGCTAAAGCCCGGGCTTGGCTCCTGGCCCGGTGCCTCTCCTCTGTGTAGACAGCTAGAAAGCACGGCTGTGTCCTGTTTGGGGAGTCAAGCCCACGTGACCACCCAGAGAGTCGTCAGGCCCGTGATGGTAGAGAACAGACGTGATCGGAGTTCAGTGCAGAGCTGGAGGGCCGCCTAAAATAAAACAAACCTGAAACGTGAATAATAAGTGGGTGGTGAAAAACGTATTCCGTGTAACCTTCTGATGGAACAGGCTGCCCTTTTCGGGGGAAGGTTGCTTGCTGCATATCTGTTGGAGCCAAGGCTTCAGAGCAGGGGGACCTGCCTGGGGAGACTGTAAAAGGCAGAAAAGGAGGAAGAGGGGAGAGGTAGGGGCCAGCGGATGAGCTGAGGAGGGGCCAGAGACGGAGCGGGTGGGCGTGACACACCCTCGGGGGACAACGAATGCTGTGAGAAGAGGTGACAACTGGCTGCCCTGATGTATGCCCAGCCTAGCCCGTCTCCTCTACGACCCTTCAGAGAAGCCTGCACTGCCTGGGGGTGGATGAAGGGGGCATGGGGTGTCTCTGAGGAGCCCCAAGGGGAGGCTTATTTTGTGTGGTTGCAGAGACCAGCAGTGTCGGGAGCAGAGAAGGCGTGAACAGCCCATGTCCGTACGTCTGCAGACAGACGGGAGAGCCTTTGGACTCCCACAGACCATGCAGTTGGGGTGGGCTTGAGCCCATCTCACCCAGCTGACCCTTGGGTTACATCTTTTTATTGCAGTCCATAAATGGTCGATAATCGTCATAACAGCTGTGATCAGGGGCAACTTTGTCTCAAACAAGGTGTGATTTGAATTGCTTTTCCATTTTTCATCTCATCTCTGCACAATGCCCCTGGCCAACCCCATTTAGGCTTAGCCTCTGCCAGCTCACGGTCACACACGAGGGACACACAGGTGCTCACAACCAGGTTCACCCCCAGACCCAGTGCACTGAGTCCCCACTCTCCTGGCCTCTCACTTGGGCCCGGGGCTGGAGCCACCACACCAACTCCTCCCCCCACCAGTGTTGGGACCACCAGAGCCACCCCCTACCCCCGCCCAGTCCCTCTGTTCACTTTTTTTTTTTTTTTTTTTTTTTTGCGGTACGCAGGCCTCTCCCTGCTGTGGCCTCTCCCGTTGTGGAGCACAGGCTCCGGACACGCAGGCTCAGCGGCCATGGCTCACGGGCCCAGCCGCTCCACGGCATGTGGGATCTTCCCAAACCGGGGAATGAACCCACGTCCCCTGTGTCGGCAGGCAGATTCTCAACCACTGCGTCACCAGGGAAGCCCCCCCTCTGCTCACTTTTGCACCCCAAATTCCTGCTTCCTCTGACTCCTCCACCAAAGCCCACAGCTCTATCGAGTTCTCCTCAGCCTTGGAAACTGGTCCTTCCCTGACCCTCCTGCAGCTCACGTCACCATCCTGCTTCCCTCCTTCCCTTCCCTCCCCAGGGGTCTTCATGTCCTCAGCACCCACTCCGGGTGTCCCGCAGACTGCATCAGCTCCCCTCCAGGGGCACCTCTCCTGTCCTGGGTGGTGATATGTTCGGCCACAAACCCAGCTTCTCTGTGGGTGGCCAGTTCTGGCCTATGCTGACATCTGCTGCATCCTGGGGGTCCTCCCAGTCTCAGACTTTTCACCAGCCAAGTAAGCCAATCAGCCCTCCATACAAGAGATGCAAAGGAAAGGCATCTTCTTGCTGATGTCTCCATGGGAATAAAGTGGCCTATGATAGAGGCTCAGAACCTGGGAAATAGACAGAAACTGAACGGGACTGGTTTCTAAACCCCACACCATACTGGTCCCTGAAATGTACCAGACATCACAGCTCTCCATCCTGCACACAGTTGGACCTGACTTCCCTTGCAAGGCTCTTTGATAAGGGGCCTCCTGACACTTTGCCAAATGTTCAGTGCTGGGATGAGGATTCCCCAGCTGTCCATGTATGGTCCCCTTGGGAATGCTCTCCACACAGAGGCATGGGCCTTCTTCTCCTCTGATCTGAACCTGAACTCAGGAAAGGTGGAATGTATAAGTGAGAAAGTACTGCTAAGAGATGCCACCCAGACCAGGAACACTTGAAACTGTCCTGGGGGTGCCAAGTGGAGACTGCCTCATTGGGCTGGGCAAGTGCCCCAGCACAAAGGGCTCGGTGACCATCCTGCCCCTGCACGGGGCTCAGGCCACCCGTGGACTACACGTGCAAGCCTTCCTCCAAAGCAGGGGCAATTGCCCCTGCACTGTCCCTCAGAGGCAAAGCGGGAACTCACTTTGTGCTATTTCTCTAAACGTTGCATTTGGGGACACGCGAAGAACCAACCCTGTTGTCATCAAAAGCTCAGACAGCCAGATGAGCTTTCAACATACAGCTCCTTAGCCACAAGTATCAGCTATACGGGGAAGTTACCAAAGCTGGGGCTCCTCTCAGGATCTTCTCTGCAAAGGGAGCCAGGATGAAGGAGGGGAGGGGGCAGAAGCTGAGATGTGGCCCCAGCCACCGAAGAGGCACCTTGAGTGGGGCTGGGGGAAACTCTGCCACGTGGAGAGGTCCCAGCCCCAAGCAGCCTGCACTGGAGACTGAAGAAAGGGGCAATCTCTCTCCGCTTAGAGGTCAAGTCAGCTTGGAGCAGCCCTGCAGCTGCCCTCAAGCCAGATTGTTCTGTGCATACACTATGGAGGACACTACCCTTCATCTCCAGCCTCCTAGAGATGCCCTCTGGGAGCTGAGATGCTGACCACCTGAGGGCCTCCATTCACAGACTCTCCACTAGAGGGCAGCCCTGGGTGAGGGCTAAGCTCTGCCCCTTCTGGGAGCTGTCGGGCCTCCTGGGCTCAGGGCTGACCAGAGGTCCCAGCTGGTAGAGGATGAGGCACTCCCCTCCCCTCCCCCTTTGTACCTGCTGGGTCCTCCATAAATCAGCTCTCACAGGCCACATGGCCCAGTACCCTTCCTCTGAGCTCAGAATAAGCTGACCTCACACCCAGCTGCCCAACAGGCCCCATGTGTCCTGGCCATGATACCCGCGGTGAAGAGGGAGCCAGGGTGCAGAGGAGATCTGGGGAGGAGTGTCAGAGTCACACATACAACCCGCTTGTGGCCTGCTTTCTCCAGACCCACAGGGCAGGCAGGGAGGATTTGAGGGGCTGAAAGCTTGCCTGTCCCTAGTTAAGAGTCAAGGGGGAGGGTGGCCTAAAGCCTCTTTTGAGAAGACAAATAAAAATGTGTGCTGCTTAGCCAAGCTCTTAGAAGGAAACCCAGTTTGCAGAACATAAAACCAGGGCTGCCCTGGTCAGAGGAGGATAAACAGACTCCCATCCCCTGAGTATCCATAACTAACCCCCATCTCCACCCCCAAGTTGAGTAGTCACTGAAGCACCTCATGCAGAGGCTAAAAGTCTCGAGGATACAGTTTGAAAATGTCCAAGCTAGGCATCACGAGGTCTTGGGATGGCCAGAAGCCCCAGGCAGGTGCACCTGGGAGAGCGACCAGATAGAGGGGAAGGGCTAGGATGCAGGAGGAGACCCTCCTCATGCTGGGGCAGCCCTTCTGTTGACAAGATGAGCTGTGTCCTTCACCAAAACCCTGGAAGAAAACTCTGACCTTCTGAGTACATTCCCGAGGGGCCAAATGCGTGGCCCCGGGTCTCTGCGCATGAGCCCCGCTTCTCCCGTGGCGGTCACAGGCCCAGCAGGGGCAGCCCCGGGACGCCAGAGGACCAGGCCTCGAGGAGTCCTTGAGGCTAAGACACAACGTTGCCCACCCGGCCCGGCCCCAGTCACCATGCAGTGTGGTGCAGGACGCCAAGGCAGGCAAGGGTGTGATCCAGCCCAGAAGGGGCCTTGCACCCGGCAAGTCCTTTGGGCTCAGAGGTGCTATTTTGTCACATTTTCAGTTAAGCCTAAAAGGGGTGCGTGAGCAGCACACATAAAAACACCCACCACACGTGTGCACGTACAACCTTGCAGTACTCAGCTCTGAGCGTGCACACCAGTGTGCGGTTTGCACACGTTTGTGGCTCACACCACAGTGCCCCGAGGCAGTATTGCAAAGTGGTTGGGAGAGAGGACCCTGGGCCAAGAGCGCTGCTGTCTAGCTCTGTGTCCACAGGTCAGTTACCCTACCTCTCTGAGCCTTTGTTTTCTCATTTGTAAAAGCACATGTGTCAGAACAGTCGGCCCCCAGGGCTCACTCTGAGGGCAGAATGGGAAACTGGCCCACAGAGCCCTGGCCTGAGATCCGTCCCATAACCCTGAGATGCCGGCTGTGTGTGGGAATCCAGGATGACAGTGCTGAGTGGGTGCTCTCAAAGCCAAGAGGACTGGCTCCCTGCCCACCGGGTATCACTGGCTTTAGGGCAGTTTTCCATCGCCTGTGGTCCATAGGGAATGAGGGTCCCTCACCAGCATCAGAAGACCTACAGCCTGTGGACTGTCGGAGGGGTGGAGTTTGGGGACTTTCAGCCTGCTAACTGCTTTTCTGGAAGACCCAACCATTAATAAGTCCCCATGGAGGGAAGCTCGGACCGCAGAGAGACAATGAGGGGAAAGAGAGCTGGGATAAATATAGAGAAAGAGAAACTGTAAATAGAGCAGTGACAGATGCAAAGGGAACGAGCCGAGAGGGCCTGTATACAGAGCTCAGCTTAGGAAGACCACACAGACAGCCAGCCAGAGACCCACCGACAGAAGGACAGACAGACAGAAGGACCGATATCTAGGATCACAGGCTTCAGTAATCACGTATGCCCAGACCCCACCGCTGAGGACTGAGAACAAAGGATGGAACACAGAGCCCTGTCTGCTGGTGACCTTGGCGCCCACTTCGTGCCTGGACTCCCCAGAGGCCCTTCCCTCCCCGCAGCTGAGTTCCTGCCAGGCCGCTGGTCACCAGGCCCGTGTCGTGCCTGGGCAGCGGTAGAGCCTGTGGGGTGGGCGGCAGGGGGGCAGCGCAGGTCACCGGTGAGCCCAGGCAGCAGGAGGAAACAGCTCCTGCAGCCACAGGCAATCGCCAAAGACCTTCACTGTCAGTCCTGCATTTTAATGGCATTAATGAAACCTGCAATTTTCTCTCCTGAGAAGGTGCCTTCCTTCTATGTGTTCTGGCCCTGTGAAGCTGCCCCTCTCCCCTGTCCTAGCTTCACCCGCTCTGTGGAGGAGTGTGGCAGAAATTCTGTCTTCTTTTTATGACTGTAATTAATTCTTTCCAAGGGAAATAAATGAACATGCTGTCCATGTACCTAATCATCTGCCATCCCTCCAGTAATTTGCCCAGAAGGGGAGGTGGCTGCTGTCCCACCACTATGGAATGTGGGGGGAGGAAGGGGCTGGGCCATACCTGCGGGGCAGAGCAGGAGATCCCAGGTTAGAGGGTGCTGGGCAGGATCCACCTTCCTTCTTCAGGCTTCCCTCCCCTTGATGGGAGGACATGGGTCACATCTCAGGCTTACAGCCCCTATGTGTTTTGTTTTTTGTAATAGATCTTCATTGGAGCATAATTGCTTCACAACACTGTGTTAGTTTCTGTTGTACAACAAAGTGAATCAGCCGTATGCATACACATGTCCCCATATACCCTCCCTCTTGAGCCTCCCTCCCACCCTCCCTATCCCACCCCTCTAGGTGGTCACAAAGCATGGAGCTGATCTCCCTGTGCTATGCGGCTGCTGCCCACTAGCTATCTATTTTATATTTTGTAGTGTATATATATCCATGCCACTCTCTCACTTTGTCACAGCTTACTCTTCCCCCGCCCCATATCCTCAAGTCCATGCTCTAGTAGGTCTCTGTCTTTATTCCCGTTATTCCCCTCTTAACCCTAGGTACTTCATGACCTTTTTTTTTTTTTCTTAGATTCCATATATATGTGTCAGCATATGGTATTTGTTTTTCTCTTTCTGACTTACTTCACTCTGTATGACAGACTCTCGGTCCATCCACCTCACTACAAATAACTCAATTTCGTTTCTTTTTATGGCTAAGTAATATTCCATTGTATATATGTGCCACATCTTCTTTATCCATTCACCTGTTGATGGACACTTAGGTTGCTTCCATGTCCTGGTTATTGTAAATAGAGCTGCAATGAACATTTTGGTACATGACTCTTTTTGAATTACAGTTTTCTCAGGGTATATACCCAGTAGTGGGATTGCTGGGTCATATGGTAGTTCTATTTTTAGTTTTTTAAGGAACCTCCATACTGTTCTCCATAGTGACTGTATCAATTTACATTCCCACCAACAGTGCAAGAGTGTTCCCTTTTCTCCACACCCTCTCCAGCATTTAGTGTTTCTAGATCGCCATATTAACAAAATGAAGGAGAAGAGCCATATGATCATCTCAATAGATGCAGAGAAAGCTTTCGACAAAATCCAACACCCATATATGATAAAAACCTTGCAGAAAGTAAGCATAGAGGGAACTTTCCTCAACATAATAAAGGCCATATATGACAAATCCACAGCCAACATCATCCTAAATGGTGAAAAGCTGAAACCGTTTCCACTAAGATCAGGAACAAGACAAGGTTGCCCACTCTCACCACTCTTATTCAACATAGTTTTGGAAGTTTTAGCCACAGCAATCAGAGAAGGAAAAGAAATAAAGGGAATCCTAATCAGAAAAGAAGAAGTAAAGCTGTCACTGTTTGCAGATGACATGATACTATACATAGAGAATCCTAAAGATGCTACCAGAAAACTACTAGAGCTAATCAATGAATTTGGTAAAGTAGCAGGATACAAAATTAATGCACAGAAATCTCTGGCATTCTTATACACTAATGATGAAAAATCTGAAAGTGAAATTAAGAAAACACTCCCATTTACCATTGCAGCATAAAGAATAAAATATCTAGGAATAAACCTACCTAAGGAGACAAAAGACCTGTATGGAGAAAACTATAAGACACTGATGAAAGAAATTAAAGATGATACAAATAGATGGAGAGATATACCATGTTCTTGGATTGGAAGAATCAACACTGTGAAAATGACTCTACTACCCAAAGCAATCTACAGATACAATGCAATCCCTATCAAACTGCCACTGGCATTTTTCACCGAACTAGAATAAAAAAATTCACAATTTGTATGGAAACACAAAAGACCCTGAATAGCCAAAGCAATCTTGAGAACGAAAAATGGAGCTGGAGGAATCAGGCTCCCTGACTTCAGACTATACTACAAAGCTACAATAATCAAGACAGTATGGTACTGGCCATTTGTTTATTTTTGTTTTTATTTTCATTCCTCAAGAGGTGGGTCAAAAAAGATCTTGCTTTGGTTTATGTCAAAGAGTGTTTTCTTATGTTTTCCTCTAAGAGTTTTATATTGTCTGGTCTTACATTTAGGTCATTAATCCATTTGGAGTTTGTTTTTGTGTATGGTGTTATGTAGTGTTCTAATTTCATTCTTTTATATGTAGCTGTCCAGTTTTCCCAGCACCACTTATTGTAGAGTCTGTCTTTTCTCTATTGTGTGTTCTTGCCTCTTTTGTCATAAATTAGGTGACCATATGTGTGTGGGTCTATTTCTGGGCTTTCTATACTGTACCATTGATCTATATTTCTGTTTTTGTTCCAGTACCATACTGTCTTGATTACTGTAGCTTTGTAGTGCAGTTTGAAGTTGGGGAGCCTGATTCCTCCAGCTCTGTTTTTCTTTCTGAAGATTGCTTTGGCTATTTGGGTACTTTTGTGTTTCCATATGAATTGTCAAATTTTTTGTTCTAATTCTGTGAAGAATGCCATTGGTAGTTCGATAGGGATTGCACTGAATCTGTAGATCGCTTTGGGTAGTATTGTCATTTTCACAGTATTGATTCTTTCAATCCAAGAACATGGTATATCTCTCCATCTGATTATGTCATCTTTGAATTCTTTCATCAGTGTTTTATAGTTTTCTGAGTCTTTCACCTCCTTAGGTAGGTTAATTCCTAGGTATTTTTTGTTGCTGTGGTAAGTGGGATTGTTTCCTTAATTTCTCTTTTTGATTTTTCATTGTTAGTGTATAGGAATGCCAGAGATTTCTGTGCATTAATTTCATATATGAAACCTTACCAAATTCACTGATTAGTTCTAGTAGTTTTCTGGTGGCATCTTTAAGATTTTCTGTGTATAGTATCATGTAGTATCATGTCAGCTGCAAACAGTGACTGTTTTACTTCTTCTTTTCCAATTTGTATTCATTTTATTTCTTTTTCTTTTCTGCTTGTCATGACTAAGACTTCCAAAACTATGTTGAATAAGAGTGGCAAGAGTGGACATCCTTGTCTTGTTCCTGATCTTAGAGGAAATGCTTTCAGTTTTTCACCATTGAGTATGATGTTTGCTGTGGGTTTGTCATATATGGCCTTTATTATGTTGAGATAGGTTCCCTCTATGCCCATTTTCTGGAGAGTTTTTATCATAAGTTGGTGTTGAATTTTGTCAAAAGCTTTTTCTGCATCTATTGAGATGATCATATGGTTTTTCTCCTTCAGTTTGTTAATATGGTGTATCACATTGACTTTTTTGCATATATTGAAGAATCCTTGCATCCCTGGGATAAATCCCACTTGATCATGATGTATGATCCTTTTAATATGTTGTTGGATTCTGTTTGCTAGTATTTTGTTTGGGATTTTGGCATCTATGTTCATCAGTGATATTGGTCTATAATTTTCTTTTTTTGTGATATCTTTTTCTGGTTTTGGTGGCTTCATAGAATGAATTTGGGAGTGTTCCTCCCTCTGCAGTTTTTTGGAAGAGTTTGAGAAAGGTTGGTGTTAGCTTGTCTCTAAATGTTTCGTAGAATTCACCTGTGAAGCCATCTGGTCCTGGACCTTTGTTTGTTGGAAGATTTTTTTTTTTTACGGTACATGGGCCTCTCACTGTTGTGGCCTCTCCCGTTGCAGAGCACAGGCTCTGGACATGCAGACTCAGCAGCCATGCTCACAGGCCCAGCCGCTCTGTGGCATGTGGGATCTTCCTGGAACGGGACACGAACCTGTGTCCCTTGCATTGGCAGGCAGACCCTCAACTACTGCGCCACCAGGGAAGCCCTGTTGGAAGATTTTTAATCACAGTTTCAATTTCATTTCTTGTGATAGGTCTGTTTATATTTTCTAATTCTTCCTGATTCAGTCTTGGAAAATTATACCTTCCCAAGAATTTGTCCATTTCTTCATGGTTGTCTATTTTATTGGTGTACAGTTGTTTGTAGTAGTCTCTTATAATCCTTTGTATTTCTGTGGTGTCAGTTGTGATTTATCCTTTTTCATTTCTAAATTTATTGATTTGTGTCTTCTCCCCTTTTTTTCTTCATGAGTCTGGTTAAAGGTTTACCAATTTTGTTTATCTTCTCAAAGAACCAGCTTTTAGTTGGTTGCTATCGATTTCTTCATTTCTATTTCATTTATTTCTGCTCTGATCTTTATGATTTCTTTCCTTCTACTTTGTGTTTTCTTTGCTCTTCTTTCTCTAGTTGCTTTAGGTATAGGGTTAGATTGTTTATTTGAGATGTTTCTTGAGGTGCAATTGAATTGCTGTAAGCTTCCCTCTTAGAACTGGTTTTGCTGCATCCCATAAGATTTGGGTCATTGTATTTTCGTTGTCATTTGTTTCTATGTGTTTTTTAATTTCTTCTTTGATTTCTTCAGTGATCTCTTGGTTATTTAGCAGCACACTGTTTAGCCTCCATGTATTTGTGTTTTTCTCAGTTTTTTTTTTCCTGTAATTGATTTCCAATCTCATAGCATTGTGGTCAGAAAAGATGCTTGATGCAATTTCAATTTTCTTAAATTTTCTGAGGTTTGATTTGTGATCCAAGATGTGATCTATTCTGGATAATGTTCTGTGTGCACTTGAGAAGAAAATGTATGCTGCCACTTTCAGGTAGCATGTTCTATAAATATGAGTTAAATCTATCTGATCTATTGTGTCATTTAAAGCTTGTGTTTCCTTATTTATTTTCTGTTTGGATGATCTGTCCATTGGTGTAAGTGGGATGTTAAAGTCCCCTACTATTATTGTGTTGCTGTCGATTTCTCCTTTCATGGTTGTTAGCATTTGCCTTATGTATTGAGGTGCTCCTATGTTGGGTGCATAAACATTTATAATTGTTATATCTTCTTCTTGGATTGATCCCTTGATCATTATGTAGTGTCCTTTCTTTTAACATTCTTTATTTTAAAGTCTACTTTATCTGATACGAGTATTGTTACTCCAGCTTTCTTTAGATTTCCATTTGCATGGAGTATCTTTTTCCATCCCTTCACTTTCAGTCTATATGTGTCCCTAGTTCTCTTGCAGACAGCATACATATGGGCCTTGTTTTTTAATCCATTCAGCCAGTCTGTGTCTTTTGGTTGGGGCATTTAATCCATTTACATTCAAGGTTATTTTCAATATGTATGTTCCTATTACCATTTTCTTAATTGTTTTGGGATTGTTTTTGTGGGTCTTTTTCTTCTCTTGTGTGTCCTGCCTAAAGAAGTTTCTTTAGCATTTGTTGCAAAGGTTGTTTGGTGGTGCTGAATTCTCTTGGCTTTTGTTTGTCTGAAAAGCTTTTGATTTCTCTATCGAATCTGAATGAGATCCTTACTGGATAGAGCAATCTGGTTTTTCTCTTTCATCACTTTAAGTATATCTTGCCACTCCCTTCTGGCCTGAAGCGTTTCTGCTGAAAAATCAGCTGATAACCTTATGGGGATTCCTTTGTATGTTATTTTTTGTTTTTCCCTTGCTGCTTTTAATATTTTTTCTTTGAATTTAATTTTTGTTAGTTTGATTAATATGTGTCTTGGTGTGTTTCTTCTAGGGTTTATCATGTATGGAACTCTCTGTGTTTCCTGGACTTGGGTGACTATTTCCTTTCCCATGTTAGGGAAGTTTTCCACTCTAATCTCTTCAAATATTTTCTCAGACCCTTTCTTTTTCTCTTCTTCTTCTGGGACCCCTATAATCCAAATGTTGGTGTATTTAGTGTTGTCTCAGATGTCTCTGAGATTGTCTTCAATTATATTCATTCTTGTTTCTTTATTCTGCTCCTCAGCAGTTATTTCCACCATTCTGTCTTCCAGCTCACTTATTCACTCTTCTGCCTCAGTTATTCTGTTATTTATTCTTTCTAGTATATTTTTCATTTCAGTTATTGTGTTGTTCATCTCTGTTTGTTTGTTCTTTAGTTCTTCTAGATCTTTGTTAAACATTTCTTGAATTTTCTCAATCTGTTCCTCCATTCTGTTTCTGAGATTCTGGATCATCTTTACTATATTACTCTGAATTCTTTTTCAAGTAGATTGCCTATTTCCTCTTCATTTATTTGATTTTGTAGGATTTTACCTTTCTCCTTCATCTGTGACATATATATTTTTTTTTTTTTTATTTTAATGAGTGGGACTGTGTTCCTGTCTTACTCGTTGTTTGGCCTGAGGCTTCCAATACTGGAGCCGGTAGGCTGTTGGGTAGTCCTGGGTCTTGGTGCTGAGATGAGGACTTCCAGGAGACCTCACTGCAATGAATATTCCCTGGGGTCTGAGGATCTCTGTTAGTCCAGTGGTTCAGACTCAGAGCTCCCACCACAGGAGCTGTGGCCTGACCCCCAGCTCATGGACCAAGATCTTGCAAGCCATGTGGGGTGGAAAAAAGAAAAGAACAATAACAAAGTAAAATATAAAATTAGACTAGGAAACTAACAGGTATGTTAGAAAGAATATAAAAATTAAAATATAGATGAAACAACAACTAGAAGGTAAAACAGAACCACAATAGTAAAAAAGAGGAGGAGAAAAAAAAAAAACAGTGGAAAAGGCCTTGGCTATGGAGGGTCGGCCCTAAGCAGGGGCACGTTTTGGGCGGTGGGTGGGACCTGTGCTTAGGACAGGGCTGGAAAAGGCCCTGGGAGGTGTGGGGGAGTGGGACTTAAGCTGAACGGAACAGAAGGGGTCCAGGCATGTCTCCAGGCTCTGGTCTCAGAAGACAGGGGACCCCACTTGGGAGCTCAGCAGGCTTCCTGGGCCCAAGTGGGTGGGGCCAATGCTCTCTGCTCCTTCTCCTGGTCCTCTGGTCCTGGACAGCCCCTCTTGCTTGCCTCTCCTGTTCTCCTTCCACCTCCCTTCTAGGCCCCCAGGACCAACATGGCCCAGAGGGGACCTCTGAGGGCATAGGACCTAGCAGACTTCCCCAGCCGATTGGTCAGGGGAAACACTGGGCAAGCTATCCTCTGATCCAAGCCCCCAAGGGTCCCTCCAGGCATGGGAACTCCTCCCCCCTCTCAGCCACCCCTCAGGTGTGCCAGTCCTGTCTGGCCTCTATTTCTCCTCCTGCCTCAGTCCCCCCATGTCCTACTGGTATACTTGGGGGTTCCTCCCATCTCCTTGGGCATCGAGGACCCCCACCAGCATCCGGCAGGGGCCCTAGTTGTGGGGGGATGGGAACTCTGTGTCTTTCCACACTGCCATCTTGACTCTGCTCCCCCCATGTGTTGAGCGCTTACCTTGAGCATAGGGCTGTTTGCAGTGATGGTTACATCTGATATGGCCTCTGCCCTAGGGACTTGTGCTCAAATGTCCACAGACAAGGTGTTCTTGGGATGAATTGCCTCATCTTAAAATACCTCCCTTGTGGGTTCCCTTTGGTTCCTCCCTACCTCTCAGCGATTTTCTTGATCTATTTTCTTGATTACCCTTTTTCCACCTGTCCTTAATTGTCATGTTCCCCAGGTACCACTCTGGGCCCTCTTCTCATCTCACTCACAGAGTCCGTCACCCTCAGGACCCACTGGACAAGTGTGCCAAGCCCTGTGCCAGGCCCAGGGAAACAGAGCGGGAAGAGCAACCCCTGCCTTCAGGAGCCCAGTCTTCCAGGACAGTGGCCAGAAACAAGCAACAACAATATCAAGGAGCCTTGTGCCTAGGGGATATAGATGTGCCAAGGGAGCCCAGCACATTTTTCCTTATATGGATAACGAGGATTTTCATAGAACCTCAGAGGGTTGTGGGGATGATGGAATAGTGGAAAGTGCTTAGAACAGTGTCCAGAGAGATGATAAGTTAAGTTAAGATGCATGTGATGGCCTGAGACGCTGATGAGACCCGCTTCAGTCTCTAGCCTAGACTTTCCCTATGGATACAGGTGAGAACACTTAGCCCTTCCCCCAGGCATGTCCACGTGGGCATCCAACAGGCACTTCAAATCCAACAGGTCTCAGTGGAACTCATCTCCCACCATTGGTTCACAGTCTCAGGAGTTCCCCAGGTGAAATCTGAAACTGGCCCCCATACATGGAGTGCAAGGAGAAACAGAGGAAAGAGGCAGCCACTCCAGTTTTGTAGACAGCAGGTTTAACCAGCAAGGGAACTCACATAAGAGGCTTGTCTTGGACAGTAGACAAGTAGATCACCATACCCTCCAGCCAGAATCTTAAAAGTTTATGTAGAAGCCCTAAGGGTGTTCAGTCCAGATGGTCTCAGCATCACATTGCTCTCTGAGGGTTGTGTCCTTGAAACACATCCTAGTGTAGGAACAGTGGACAGAACATACATCCCAAGGACAGGGGAAGGAGAAGGAGCCTCTTGTTGTCTGGGTCCAGCTCTCTGGTCAACCAGCAATAGTCATGTCCTCTTGATGACCTCCTCCAACAATGCACTCCCCATAATGATGGCACCACTATTCACCCATTGGTCCAGTTGCCCGAGCTAGACCCTGGGAGCCACCTCCCACCCACACCACAACAATTCCAGTATTCTAGGAACTGTGAGGTATGGGTCCAGATGAGGTAGGAAAACCCCTGAACTACAAATACGGCTCCTCAAAAGTTAAACAACGAATTATCACATAACCCATTCCCATATAAGTCAATCTAACTCATAGGTACATACCCAAATAATTGAAAACAGGTACTCAAACAAGTCTTTGTACCCAAATATTTGTTGCAGCACTATTCACAATAGCCAAAATGTGGTAACAACCCAGAAGTCCATCAATGGATGAATAGATAAATGAAATGTGGTATATCCACACAATGCAAAACTAATCAGCCATAACATAGAAGTACTGATCCATGTGGATGAACCTTGAAATAACTATGCTAAGTAAAAGAAACCAGACACAGAAGGTCATATATTGTGTGATTCCTCTGATTCTAACTCAGTTCCAACATGTGAGGGTTTTTCCCCCTGTTCCACTGTGCAACTCTCTGACATCAGCTGGGTGTCCTAGAATTCAAATCAGTTCTAATGCTATCTACCCAGAGATAGGATCAGATTCCACAGGTTAAAGGCTCAGTCCCACCAGACTGCCCTCCACTTCAGATGTCAATCGCAAGTCCAGGGGGTTACCTGTACTTCTGACCGACTGGCTATAAATTAGATGTTCCCATGACTCCCTCCTTGGGTTGGATTAATTTGCTAGGGTGGCTCATGGAATTCAGGAAACCAATTTACTCACTAGATTAACAGTTTATTCCAAAGGATACCAAAGGGTGAAAATCAATAGCCAGAGGAAGAGATACATATGGCGAGGTCCCGAACAAAGGAGCTTCTGTCCCCATGGAGTTTGGGGTCTTGCAAAGTGGCATGTGGAAGAGTTCTGATTCACCAGCCTGGAAGCTCTCTGAACCCCTTCGTTTTGGGTTTTTATGGAGGCTACTTTACATAGGCATGAGTGATTAAATTATTAGCCATTGGTGATTGAACTCAACCTCTAGTCCCTTTCCCCTCCCCAGAGGTGGGGGGTTGGGGGTGAGACTGAAAGTTCCAACCTTCTGATCCTGTGGTTGGGTCCCCTTGTCCTTAGGTAACCTAGGAGCTTTCCAAAAGTCATCTCATTAATATAACAAAAGACACATTTATCACTCTCATCACTAAGGAAATTCCAAAAGTTTTAGGAGCTCTGTGCCAGGAACAGGGGAATCCTGCTGCCCTGGACTCAGGAGCATCTACCCGGACTGCTGGGTAGCCCTGCTCTGCAAGTTCCCAGGTCAGGAGCAGCAAGGATGGACTCTGTGGGGCCACTCCTCCAGGAGGCACCTACAGGGGCGGGGACATTTATTAGCAGAGAGCGAGGGGCTCTGTCCAAAACCACAGCAGAGGCCCCACCCCCTCACATCATACAGCCTTGGTCAATATCTGGCCTGGTCTTGGATAAAAATGCTGTGCTTGAAGGCGCCCGGAAGAGCTCACACTGGGACTGCTATTCAGGGGCTGCTACTGGTGATTTAGTCTCCAGAGCCTTGCAAGCTGCAGGATCTGGGGAGAGCAGCCCACCTAAAGCAGGTGAGATAGTAAAGTGTTATCTGGCTGAGTGGAGCCATTGCTTATGTGTCCCCTCCCTCCAATGCCAAGCTAGTGTCCTGCAGCTAATGGGAGCAAGGGCTTAATTAACCACTGGGAGACTGGACCTGCCACAGAGCACCTCAACCTTAGCATCTCGGGGCACACCCCTCCTCCAGCGGGGCCCAGGGCTGGAAGCTCTGGTCTGTCTGTCCATCCTCTCCCCTCCATCCCTCTGTCTGCCTGGCTCTCCTGGTCTCTGGCTTGCAGCTGGCAATCGATTCGCTGCTCATCTCTCCTTTTGTTTTATCGTCCCACTTTATCTTCCTTGTGGCATTTTTTTCCTTTCTTTGTACAGTTTCTGTTGCTCTTCTAACTAGGAGGGGAAGGAGGTGGAAGAAATAAAGGGAAGGGAGGGTCTGTCTGCCTCTCTATACAGTTCTCCCAGCTGGACACCCTGACTCCTGGTCTGGAGATTTTGAAATGGTGATAAGATCCACTTGGATTTTATATTATCCTTTCCCCAAACCACAGAAGTTCTGTTGATTCTTCTTAACATTCCTGCTTCCCATCCTGCTGTCTCCATCCCCACACGCCTGGCTCAGGCCCTTTCAGCTCCCTGTTGAATCACGGCAGCAGCCAACAGCCTTCTAACCCACTTCGCCCAACTAGTCCCTCTGCAGTCCATCTCAGTGAAAATCTGAGCACTTCACTTCCCTACTTCAGTGCTTCTCAAAGTGTGGCTCCCAGACCACCAGCATCAGCATACCCTGGGAACTAGATAAAAATGCAAATTCTTAGGACACATCCCAGACCCACTGATTCAGCAACTCCAGTGCAGGGCCCAACGTTTTGTGGGTTGTTTTTTTTTTTAGCATCTTTATTGGAGTATAATTGCTTTACAAAGGTGTGTTAGTTTCTGCTTTACAACAAAGTGAATCAGCCATATGCACACACATGTCCCCATATCCCCTCCCTCTTGAGCCTCCCTCCCACCCTCCCTATCCCACCCCTCTAGGTGGTCACAAAGCACCTAGCTGATCTCCCTGTGCTATGCGGCTGCTTCCCACTAGCTAGCTATTTTACGTTTGGTAGTGTATATATGTCCATGCCACTCTTTCGCTTCGTCCCAGCTTACCCTTCCCCCTCTCCATATCCTCAAGTCCATTCTCTAGTAGGTCTGTGTCTTTATTCCCGTCTTGCTCCTAGGTTCTTTATGACCTTTTTTTTTTTTTTTATTCCATATATTTGTGTTTTAACAAGCTCTCCAAGTGATTATGATGCCTGCTAAAGCTGAAAACCACTGACCTACTAAAAAGCCCTCCGTGGCTCCCGCTGCCGGGCCTGGATTCCTCGGCTCGGCCTGCAGGACCTCTGGGACCTGCTCTCTGCCTCTCCCGCATCCAGCCTCCTTCCGACACACCTGCTTCAACTCCTCTCACCTGCCAATGGTGCCCTGAGCAGCGCTGTCCCAGGCCTCTGTGCTGTAGACTCCTCCCCTCAGAGCACACTGCCACTCCCTCTTGGGGTGTCCCCTCTGGCCCTGACTAGCCTACGTCCCTCTTGTCGTTAGCTGACAGCCTGTTGCTGTCACCCTCCGTAGACTAGGAACTCTTGGAGGGCATGGCCATGCCTTGGCACACGTGAACCCCAGCACCCTGCACATATGTGGCACCTGATTCAAAGCCACGACTTAAGTACTGTCCCCTGGGTCGTCACAAGATCCCTGGACACACGTTGGCACAGAGTCATGGTTATTTCATTTACTATTGAGTTTACTATTAACTACAGAGGGGTTGGTGGGCTCCTGGAGGATTCACAGCAAGCCCCTTGCAGCTCTCCCAGACCCCCTGCTCTTGAAACATAGCTTCTGGAGGTACCTAGAGTGTGTGGGAAGAACAAGGGAGCTGGGGTCCAGTAAGCTGTGCTTGTACCCTGGCTCTGCCACTTTCCAGCCCTATGACCTCAGGAAAAGCTCCAAGACTCATTTTTCTCATCTGTAAAATGGGATTGTTGTATTAAAATTAGACACGCTATGTCCAAATCTGAGTCCCTGTGAAAGCAGAGTATGAGACAAAGCCTTGGATGCAGGGAATTTATTTAGGGATTGATCCCAGAGAGTGAGCTTGAAAATTTAGGAAGGACAAGGAAAGAGGAAACACTATGTAAATATTGCCGCAGGTGGTGAGAGGCTTCATCCTGTCGGGACCTCTGAGGAGCACACAGAATGTGCCCCCAGAACAGTCCAACCAGAGGACAGGAAGTGGGTCATTTAGCAAAGCTCTCATGTCCCATGGTTCAGGGCTGACAAGGCCCTCCCTCTTCCATACTGTTGCTGAGGTGCTCCTGTCTGCAGCTGTGTGGGTTATGAAGCTTGAGGGAAGGCGGGAGGCAGAGAAGCACAGAGGTAGGACTGGCTCATGTGGAACTTTCTACCACGGCTGCCGGTGAAGGCAGAGGTAGGCCAAGGGGATGCGCAAGGGGCCCTGAGAGCATTCGATCCAGTCTGTGAACACGCCTGCCCCATCTGCAGAGACTGTCTCTCACGCGGCCCTGTTGCTCTGATCTGAGATGGCCTGTTTAGCCGTCTGTGTCCCTCCCTTGACAAGGGTTTCCTGGAGGGCAGGGATGATGTCTGTCTCGCCCATCACTGTACCCCCAGTGCCAAAGTGAGAGCACTGCACAGAGCACATCCTCAGTAATATTTGTTGAGTGACTGGATGAATGGAAGCACCCCTCTCATAATGGATACTCAGGACCATCTACCATGGCACTGCTCAGACTTCTGAACTGAGGGAGAGAATGCACTGCTTTCTGACCAAATTGCAGAGAATCATCCAATATGAGTGGGTTGGAATTCCTTTCTATTCAAGATGGAATAACAGAGACCAGGTCTACCCTCTGACCTGAAGCTACTACAGGCCCAGACAAAACATACTAAACAATGGTGCTCAAGACATTGGGCATGGGGCAAAAAAGAAGGCTCATCCCTGAGAGACAGGAAATGAATGAGGTGAGCCTTATGACTGCCCCAGCTTAATGCTTAGAGACAGTTTCCAGGCAGCCTTGGGAAGCAGGGGTCGGGGGGTACAGGATGGAGGGACAGATTACAAAGGAGCATGAGAAATTATGTTGGGGTGATGATAGGTTCGCTATCTTGATTGCAGAGATGATCTCACAGGTGTATAGAAAACATATCAAAACCTAACAGATTGTACACCTTATGCCATGTTATTGCATGTAATTATATACTTGGATAAAGCTGTTTTTTTAAAAAAATAAATGAGAGGACTAGTATTTCTGCTAGGTAATGGAGAATAATCTACATTAGGAAAACACATGCAGAAACTCATGAAAGTGTGTAGAAGTAGTCAATATCTTTCTGGTAAGATCCTTATCTCTCTGCCTTTTGACAAATAATCTTTGTCTAAAATCTGGATCCAGTTTCCAGGGGGTGTTCAGAATTTTGTCCAGCAGGAACACAGATTGAAGACACATTTCTAAATTTCACATGAGTCGCTTCTCCCATCCAGATCAGAGCCAGTTTCCATGGGAGGGGCATGCCTAGTTCACTAGGCCAGACTCCAGGCTGTTTCCTCTGGGGGATTCAGACTTGTCCCCCACATTCCACTGCTTCCACCAGAGAAGCCCCAGGAGGCTCCCTCCTGAAGCTCCCCTGACATACCTGGATCAGTGTCACCACCTTTGAGAGCCCTATCCTTTGATGCCCTCTGCACTTGCCCACTATCCTGCTCAGAGCACATCCTCAGAGGTCTGGCTCAGAGCCAGACCTCTCAGGCTCCCAGCTGGAGGCTGGACCTGCTGGCTCCTCCACTGACAACTCCCCACCCCTCTTCCTTCCCACTGATCTGCTCTGGGTGAGGAGAAGGGGGCCTGCAGAATGATTCCTCCCTCTCGATTCACCACCCATTTCCCTAGCAGAATAGCTTCAGTTCTTAAAGACACAGTGCTTTCACTTTGAGCTCATAAGCACCTCCTCCCAAGAATCGAAGGGCGTCCCCAGGGGACTATGCTGGGGTGTATTCAAAGGGTTCCCCTTTCTCTTTGGGACCTGAGGCTAAGTCTGGACACTGCACCAGACCAATCTGTATTAATGTGATCTTTTTTTTCCCTTAGGTCCCGTGGTCCTTCTTGACAACCTGGTGTCAGTCTACATAATACATTCCTCTTCCACACACCCAACCTGCTATCAAGCTGTATGCAACTGAATCTCCAGTGTGGACAGGGGTCTGGTTATTTCCCATTGGGATGCTGAGCCCAGGTAAAGTCAGCCCAGGTAGCTGGGGTGACCATCACACTCCCCGAGGACCCCCAGGATGGTCCACATAAAGCTCTGCAAGAGGACTCTGCAGGGGCTTATCTTAGAAAGTCTTGGACCCTGGAAAATGAGAACGTGCTGCGTTACAGCTGGCATTGTTGATGCAAGTGTGTCAGGAGGAAAGGAGAGTTTGGGAGGACAAGGTTGTAATGGGGAAAGCAGCCTTCGCCAGGTTCCTACTGAGGCAGATATGCCCAACTTTTGAGATGCGTGTCAGGAGCGAGTAAAGGAAGAGGTCTGGTCTAATGTCATAGCTGGCACCCTGTTGCCAACTGCTGTTGCATCCTGCGACACTCCAGGTGGGACGTGAAGTCTCAGGTCCTCCCCAGGGGCTCAAGGAAGTAAGCCCAGCAGTATATAGTGCTCACAGTGGAGAGAATCCTAACTCAGATCGTTCTAGGAGCTCCAGCATCTCCCTTATCTCTGTCTAATGGCCTGGCCCAACCCCATCTCTCACTTGGTTTCCTGCAGCAAGATTTCTGTCTCCAGTCCTGGGCCCTCCCAGCCAGCCTTTTCCACTACGCTACCCGGGGAGGATTTTCTAAAACAACTGTGCCCACATTTCCCTCTGCTCACTGGTCCCTGCCGGCTCCCATCCACCTCTTGGTTGCATCTCCTGGTATCTCCCACCCACCCAGCCCCACGTGTCTGCCACTCTGGACTTGTAGCCATCCACCCTATGTACTTGACCCTTCCATCTTCTTTGGAGGACAGGATTCAAAGGACAGGGAGAAGGTGGAGATGCAGGAGAGAGGGACAATGGCAGACAGAAGGAGACCCAGCGGGTGATGAGAGGTGAGGAGGTGGGGGACAGAGCATGGTACTGACCGGCCAGAGAGAGACATGCTCATGGATGAGACGGGAGAGGATGGAAGTTGAAGGAGGTCATGTCTTAAGCCCCATGATCTAAGTTAAGTAGGACATGGAATTAACTTAAAACTGCAACTGCAACCCAATGGGCCACAGCTCCTCAGAACACACACACACAGGCACACATACACACACACACAGGCACACATACACACGTACTCTCCACGGGCAACGTGCTCACTGTCCCCCACCCCTCCTTGGAGTATTTGGCTTGTCCCCATGACAAGCCAAATACTCAGGCAGAAGCACTGGGTCCCTTCAGAGAGGCCAGGCCAAGCCCCCGAGGGTCTAGGGAATGCATGGCAGAAGGGAGCAAACAGTCCCAGAAATAGACACAACTACTCATAAGTATTTAGTTTATGGTAAAGTTTGTGTTCCAAAACAATAGAGGAAATAATAGGCTATTTAATAAACTGCCTTGAAACAATTAGAAAAAAGATACTCACATGACACACCAAAACCCATCCAGATGGGTTTAGTGGAAACAAAAACCATGATACAACTGGAAAAAATAAACATGTTTTTAAAAAATCATTTGGTGATGAAGGCTTTTCAAGCAAAGGCAGAAACCATAAAGGAAATGATTGTCAGATTTGACTAAGTGAAAAATGATTCTAATCCCCATTTTGCAGACAAAGAAGCTGAGGCCTAAAAAAATCAGAGGACCAGCAAGTGTGGATGGTGACAGCCACCAACACCTGGGGCACATTTTCCTAAGAGATGAAAGTCTTCCAAGGCCATTGGATCAGAGTCTCAGTGCCAGTGTCCACCAGGCTAGGCTGCAAGGAGGGAAGCAGGAGAAGGGACCGTGTGTAGGCGTGTGAGGGAGACACCCTGGAGAAGGGGTGAGATAACGTCCCAGCCAAAGGGGACAGAGTACCCCTGCCTCCCCAAGCACTGTGAACTGAGGCTGGGAGAAAAGGAGGACCCAGCTGTCAGATCTTCAGAGGCTCAGAACTGAGTATTAAACCTCCTGTTTTATATTTTCAGAGAGGGAAGGAAACAATGTGTAGGACCACACATTGCCCGCACACATCTTCAGGCCAGACTGAGGGCCTGTTTCCTCTGGGTTAGAGATACAGAAAGTCTTGACCTGCAGGGCGGAGAGGGTGAAGGAGGGCAGGGGGCAGAAGTGGAGACCTCTAAAACTGAGGGGAGACACAGGAGCACACAGCTACCACACATCAGTTGAGAGGTCTTTGATGTTACAATATGTGAACTGAAACTGGGAACTGACCTCCTTTTTTTTTTTTTTTTTTTGTTGTTGCAAAGCTTTGTATTACCCGGGCTCTGGTAGCCTGTATACAGCAGGTACCCAATGCTCTCTTAACAGGCGCAGCCTTTTATCCCACAAATTTATCTTACAAGTATTCTCAAAGGAGTAGGTGGAGAGGCATATAAAGTTTGTGAGCTTGGTGGTGGAGACAGTGGCTGAACAGCCAGAGAGATGAAAGAGCTTAGGGCTGGCTAAGTGGGGAAGCAAGAAGGGAGTAATGAGGGTGTTCATTTAATGAGTTTCCCCTCCACTCCGCCAACATCCCATCCCCTCCCAAACAAGTCATTCAATAGTAATCATGCACTCATTTCTCCAGGGAATAAGGTAAACTTCAGATTACAGAACCAAGGTAAACAATGTTGCAGAATTAAAATGTGTTCAAGAAACCAGTCACAATTCAACACCCCCCCACCATTCTTCCCCAACCAGCAGAGACGTTTGATGAGTAACACCCAAATAGGAACCAGTGTGGGTCCTCAGCAGAGTCCTCCAAAACCTGGGTGAAAAGTATGAAAAGTACAACGAAGGTGATGTCAAATGTTAAATTATGTATGCACCCCTTCCCTTCTCTGGTCTACCCGCTGGGCCTCTTCCCTAAGGCCAACCCTCAGCTCTTGAGGGGAGCTAGCTTGGAGGGACCAGAGGACAAAGGAGACAAAGTGTCAGCTTGTGCTCTAGGACACCGTTACTCAACTTGCATGTGCAAAGGAATTACCTAGGGTCTTGGTAAAAGGAAGATTCTGGTTTGGTAGCTCTGGGGTAGAGCTGAGCCTCTGCATTTCTCACAGGCTTCCAGGCTGCTGCTGGTCGACACACTACATTTTGCGTAGTAAGGATCTAAGGTCCAGATGTAAGGCAGGAAAGGGGAGTAAGAATGGGTAATCCACACTGACCTCTCAAGAAAATAGATACAGGAGAGAGGGGAAAGCAAGATAAATACCGGTCTCTGCAAGGGGGCATTGGGCTGTGCACCCTCAGCACCCAGAAGGTGGAAAAGATTAGAGATCCCCAGAGGGTAACTTGGAGATCTAAGCATTAGATATTTATAGGTTTTTGTAATATGAGGATGATGGTCATATGCTCCCCCCTTAATCTGTTAATGTAGTGATCTTGTAAATAGTTTTATAACATTAAGTCAGTCATGCACTCCTAGGGTAACGACAACCTGATTATATGTTTTTTTCCCTACTTGCTGTTGGATTCAAATTTCTAGTATTTTGTTTAAATGCTTAATCTATTTTCCTGAGTATGATTGTCTAATCATTTACCTGTTGAAGGATGTTTTGGTCATTCCCAGTTTGGGGCTATTACAAATAAAGCTGCTATGAATAGCCACATGTAGGTTTTTGCATGAACATAAGTTTTCATTTCTCTGAGATAAATGTCCAGGAGTGTGATTGCTAAGTCTTGTGGTAAGTGTACATAGAGATAGTTTTACCTCTTTTCCAATTCTTATACCTTTAAATGTCTATTCTTATCCAATTGCATTGGTTAATTCCTCAAAGGCAATGTTAAAGCATACTAAAGATAATGAGCATCTTTGCCTTAGTCAGAATAGCTCTAGTGTTTCCCCATCAGGTAGGACTCTGGCTTTAGGATTTGAGGTTTATATATTTTGTCATGTTAAGGAAGTATCCATCTGTATTAGTTTCCTAGGGCTGCTATGACAAAGTACCACAAACTGGCTGGCTTCAAGCAACAGAATTTGTTCTGGAGGCTAGAAGCCTGAAATCAAATTGTTAGCAGGGCCACTCTCCCTCTGAAACCTGTAGGCGAGAACACTTCCTTGCCTCTTGATAGCTTCTGGTGCTTTGCTCACAGTCCTTGACATTCCTTGGCTGACAGCTGCAGCACTTCAATATTTGCCTCCATTGTCACATGATGGTCTTCCCTCCTGTGTCTGTGTGTCTGTGTCTCTTCTCTTCTTATAGGGACACTGGTCATAGTACTCCAGTATTACATCTTCTTAACTTTACTCATTATATCTGCAATGACTCTTTTTCCACCCCCGCATGCAAAAAAAATCATTCCATTGCTACCTTCCTTTGTATGTTGTTCTGGAGAAGACTGATGCAAGCTTAATTTTCTTATGCATTTAAGTAATTTCATAGTTGTTCCTGGAATCCCTGAGGATTTTTCTTTGTCTTTAAAGTCTAGTAGTTTACGTCTCAGATTTGAGCATTCTGGGACAGTTTTTAAAATATATGTGTTGGGAGACAACTCTCTGAGTCACTCATATTTCTGTATATATTGCAAATATATACAGAATACGTATACAGTATATACATATATATATATTAGTATATGCGGTATATACAGAATATACACTCATTGTCTGGTTCCAGACTATATTTTTAAGGGAGCTTATATAGCAAACAGTCTCAGAAGATAGAGATAGAAGATAGAGATAGTTTTGTCCTCCAGGACAAAAAGAAGACATGCTTGGTGTTCAGCATAATAAAGCAAAAGGAAGGGATGTTATCTACCCATTATGAAACACTCAGGTTCCCTAAGCTCAGAGTACCTCTCCTGTTACGCTGTATGTGCAGACATTGTCTAGCCCTCTGCACAACCCCCTTGAATATTGGGGCTGAGAGAATCAACATGAAAAGGACAATACATTGGGTACTGATATTGCTGTGAGTAATAAACTATCTTTACTCTCTGACCTAGGAGTCTCATGTTTTCTAATGGTAACCATAAAACCATAAAATATAAGACTCTTCACAGTTCTGGACAACATGATGGGCCATTTTAATATGATTATTTACTTTTCTCTCATTTCTGGAAAGTTTTCTTGAATACAGTTTTAAATATTTGTTTTGTCCCTGTGTTTGCCCTTTTCTTCCAGGGATTCCTACTATATGTAGGCTGAACCTTCTTTGCCCATCTTCCATTTCAACCATTTTCAGAACCATTTTACTTCTTTCATTTTTATTATTTTTGTTGGTTTCATTGTTTTCTGCCTTTCTTCAGTGTTCCTTTTCAAATTTTCACTTCAATATATTCCTCCTTGTACAGCTTGTTATTTATTCTGTATTTCTGAAATTGTTTTGCCTTTTTCTTCAATTTCCTTCCTGAGTTTGGTCAACTCTCATTGCATTTCTTCTCATTGCATTTCAAAACAAAATGTTTTGTTCATTTTTGTTTTTAGATTTTTAATTTCTGATTCTAATTTTTTAATCTCCAAATGCTTTTTTAAGTGTATTCAATTTATATTGCAACATGTGTTATCAGTTTCTTCCATTTTGGAGATGTTTGCTAGGGGAGAGTTTTGATTAGCTACTAGTCTTATATGGACTTGGTTTGATTTATTTTTTATTTTTCCTATTCCTGAGCACTGTGTGCACAGAGTTCATAGTTTAGGAGTACCCTCTTCTGCAGTTTTTTTATGGATGACAATGAGGGGAATGAAAAGCATTGGCATATCTTATCCCTTTTTCATTTCTGCAGAATTAATATTTTTCCTCTCTTACTTACAACTTTCCCTTCACTGTCAGTCCACAAAGGACATAATTTATCTCTATTTATTTTATTATCTCCTAGAAGCTATGCTTTTCTGAGGCTGCCAATTCCAGTCCTGTTCACTTTCAAGCCATTTTCCCTTTGGTTGATGCTGTGAGCTACCATGTCCCAGACCTGTGTTCAGTATTTTGACGCTTACTGTTGCACTTTCTTTTTCTGGGTGTGATTTTGTACGGGTTTTGTCTATGCCCTCTTCTCCTAATTTCCTTTTTCACAGATTCTCATAAGCCTCTACTCTCCTACCAGCAACAGCAGCAGAAGCTCTGTTGAAACATGGTGTTTATTTCTCAACTTGTAGTTAGTTTAAAGTTTGTGGTGGTCTCTGTATCCTAGTGATGTGAAGGTGTGGATCAGGGGTGATTTAATTGCTCTTCCTCTTGACTTGATTGATTTTGGAAATGATGTATAGAACTAAATAGATGCAGGAAGCTGCCATTATTTTTCAGACCATTCCAAGTATTGTAAATGTCTGCTTTTATTTTTCTTTTGATCTATAGTTATTTAGAGTTTGTTTTTAAATTTCATAATGTATGGATTTTTAAATTATTTTTATCTATTTGTTTCTTCCTTAATTGCACTGGAATTAGATATGTGGTCTCTATGTTATTAATTCTTTAAAATGTACAGAGACCTAATTAACAGCCTACTTTTGGGTTAGTTATTATACATGATCCTTATGTTCTTGAAAACAATGTATATGCTCCAATTTCTTTCTATAGGGGTATATATATATATATATATATATATATTCATTGGATCAATTTTGTTAATTATATTGTTCAAATACCATGAAAGATTTGTTGTCTGCTTGATCTACTAATTACTGAGAGAAGTATATTAGAAATTTCCCAGTGTGATGTGTGTTTCCCAGTGTGATGTGTGCTTATCAATGTATCCTTATTGGTCTGTCAAATTTTGCTTTATATATTTTGAGACTATGTTATTAAGTATATATAAGTTTATAATGAACTGAAGATTTAATCAGCATATCTTGACTGGCCCTCTTCATCTTTTTAAAAAATCTGATATTAATATAGGTATGCAAGCTTTGTTTTGGCAAATATATATTTTCCATCCCTTTATTTTCAGCCTTTTCATGTCCCTTTGCTTTCATGTGGCTCTTGCAAGCAGAATATGTTTGGATTTTTCAATTTAATCTGATAATTCTATATTTTAACTAGAGAGTCTGGTACATTTATATCATGATTATAGACATGTAAAATAATTTTCCTATGTTATTTCATTTTTTATATTTACCCTGCTTTTACTTTTTTTTAAATTTAGAGTTTTTATAAGGAACTGATTTATCTTTCTGTAAAAAATGTATTTCTCTAGAGTTTAGTAATTCTATCATTTACACCTTGATATTCTTCTGTCAAATTCAAGTAAAATTAAATGTATTGTTACATACTTGTGTATATGTGTACATACACACATATCTATTTATATCTATTTTCCTACAATGAATATATCTTGTTTTTGTAATCCAAAAGTTATTTAAGTGTAGCTTAATACATAAATGGATAGATAAATAAAATATTTGTTTGTTTGTTTGTCTGTTTTATAGGGAAATGGTGTTGTTACAACCAGGTAGACTTACCAACAGCCATAAAATGGAAGTCATCTGAAGGCAGAATCTCTTCAACACCGCCTGCCCTAAATAGTCTCACCTGAGATTAGTAAATACCCGCAGAAAAAGAATGGATGCTTTCAGAAAGGTGTGAGCTGAGCCCCTATGGTGGGGTTACCAGATTTAGCAAATAAAAACCTTACATGGGATGTACTTATACTAAAAATTTACACAATGTTTATCTGATAGTCAGATATAACAAATCTGGCAACCCTACCCTATGGGTCGCCCTCACCCATGTATTACACTGGGGAGTGGAGGAAAGCGAGACGGCTCTTCTTTGTAAGCCCGTGACCTGTCTCTGCTGAACAGAGCTAAGAAGAGTTAGAAGTGTCTGCTCTCTATCCAGACACCCAGACTCATTGTCTCTTATTTGCTAGCAGTCCTTCAGGGGCCCCTTTAGCGCTTAATCTAAGGAATAAGGACACTATTAACATTAGTTTTCAGCTTGCTAGAACTCCCATCTCGCCCCTCGCCAACAACTCCAACACCTGCCCCACCACACACATACACACACACAAGCTTTTTGCCAAGGTCAGACCTCAGAAGCTAGAACCGACCAGGGAAACCTCACACTGAAGGATTATGGACAGGCACTGCATCCTCCCAAGCTCAAGAAAAGACTGCTAACCAGTTGCCCACTCAGAACTTCCTTTATTGAAAACCAACAAATTTCTTGATCCCAATGGGTATGGATCCCTCAAAATCACTGCAAAGTCCTCCTGGATCTTCTGATCATCCCCTCCCCAATCCTTACCCATGAGTCTTCCTGCTCACAATTATTCAGAAGTTTCCACTCTTTCTTCTGTTATGCCTAAATAATTATAATAAGCTAATCATTGACCTTTTATACAAAATTCTAAGTTCCCTGTATATTCTTATAATAAATCTGTGATGGTTAGTTCTCAGTCCAGCTCTGACTGAAAAAGCATGGGCTCTGACCCTGACAGGCTTGAGTTTGAGGCCTAGATCACTCATTTACTAGCTTGTAACTTTGGTCAATTCACTGAGCCTCTCTGAGGCTTCTATTCCTCATCTATAAAATGGGACTAGGACAAGTGACTCTGAACAAAATCTTACTCTGTTGAGTTGGCCAAAATGTTCATTTGTTTTTTTGTTCTGTAAGATGGCTCTAGTAGCACTTAGTTGTCTTTAACTTCATTTGAAGCAATTCTGTTAGATTGTATGTGACAGCTGTCCTATCAGCGTGCATTTAAAAAAAAGACATCAAAATTGGTGAATTTTTGTGTGGACATTTTACTGTTGAAGATGCAAGAAAAAAGCAACATTTTTGTCATATTATGTTTCATTATTTCAAGAAAGGTAAAAACGCAAAAAAAAAAAAAAGATTTGTGCAGTGTAAGGAGAAGGTGCTGTGAGTGATCAAACGTGTCAAAAGTGGTTTGTGAAGTTTCATGCTGGAGATTTCTCGCTGGGCGATGCTCCACAGTTGGGTAGAACAGTTGAAGTTGATAGCGATCAAATTGAGACATTAATTGAGAACAATCAACATTATACCACGTGGGAGATAGCCGACACACTCAAAATATCCATATCAAGCACTGAAAATCATTTGCACCAGCTTTGATACTTGGGTTCCACATAAGTTAAGATAAAAGAACCTTCTTGACCGTATTTCCACATGCGATTCTCTAGTTAAACGTAATGAAAACGTTCCATTTTTAAAACAAATTGTGACAGGCGCTGAAAAGTGAATAATGTATGATAATGCGGAACAGAAGAGATCGTGGGGCAAGCAAAATGAACCACCGCCAACCACACCAAAGGTCAGTCTTTATCCAAAAAAGGTGATGTTGTGTATATGGTAAGACTGGAAGGGAGTCCTCTGTTATGAGCTCCTTCTGAAAAACCAAACAATTAATTCCAACAAGTACTGCTCCCAATTAGACCAACTGAAAGCAGTACTCAACGAAAAGCGTCCAGAATTTGTCAACAGAAAATGCATAATCTTCCATCAAGATAACGCAAGACTGCATGTTTCTTTGATGACCAGGCAAAAACTGTTATACCTTGGCTGGTAAGTTCTGATTCAGCTGCCATATTCACCAGACATTGCACCTTTGGATTTCCATTTATTTAGGTCTTAAAATTCTTTTAATGGAAGAAATTTCAATTCCCTGGAAGACTGTAAAAGGCACCTGGAACAGTTCTTTGCTCAAAAAGATAAAAAGTTTTGGGAAGGGACTTCCCTGGTGGCACAGTGGTTGGGAATCCACCTGCCAGTGCAGGGGACACAGGTTCGATCCCTGGTCCAGGAAGATCCCACATGTCTCAGAGCAACTAAGCGCATGTGCCATAACTACTGAATCTGCTCTCTAGAGCCCACGTGACACAACTGCTGAGCCCATGTGCCACAACTACTGAAGCCTGCACACCTACAGCCCATGCTCTGCAACAAGAGTAGCCCCCGCAGAGAAGCCACCACAATGAGAAGCCCATGCACCTTAATGAAGAGTAGCCCTCACTCACCACAACTAGAGAAACGCCGCACGCAGCAATGAAGACCCAGTGGAGCCAAAAATAAAACAAAATTAAATCTTTAAAAAAAAAAGTTTTGGAAAGATGGAATTATGAAGTTCCCTGAAAAATGGCAGAAGGTAGTGGAACAACAGGGTGAATATGTTCAATAAAGTTCTGGGTGAAAATGAAAAATGTGTCCTTTATTTTTACTTAAAAACTGAAGGCACTTTTTGACCAACCCAAAATTAGACACCATTCAGACTCATAAGGGAAAAAAATTTTGCAAACTCCTCATTTGAACTAGATCTTATCCTTTTAGAAGCACACAGATTAATAGGAAAAAATGCAAACTTCATTTGCAGCAGAACTAATTAGTCAGATTTCAATGTATCCACACAGTGGAATATTTTGCAGGCATTAAAAATGAGGAAGTTCTTTAATCCTCACAACAATAACAGGTAGACTTTATTTTAGTGAGAAAAGCAAGATGGGAAATAGTATGTATAACGTGCTGTGTTTTGTATAAGAAAGGAGGAATATAAAAATATGTTTATTGTATTTGCTTATTTTACATAAGTAATACACAGAACTTAGTAAAAGTGGTTAAATCCAGTGTGAAGACCCATCTTCACACCAGTTAAATCCGGTGTGAAAATGGTGGTGCAAAACACAGTGGTTCAGAGCAGGGATATTTTTTCACTATATATCATTTTATATTTTTTGCATTTTGGAACCATGTGATTTGTATTTTGGAATTTATTCAAAAATAAAAACAGGAAGTTGAACATTTTTAAAAATTAAAAATAAAGTCTACCACTAAAAGTTGTCAGTTAAATGAAACTATGTATGTAGCATGTATGTGTGTGTGTGTGTGTGTGTGTGTGTGTGTGTGTGTGTAGTGCCCAGAAATTTACATGGCATATAATAGGCATTCATTAAATGTAGCACGCTTCCCTTTTTATTGTTATTTTTTCTAATTATAGACTTATGTATTTTGATAGAGAAAATTTTGCAAGTTAGAGAAAAGTCTAAGGAAAAAATAATCATGCATTATCCCAATGCTCAGAGATAAATCTGTTAATATTTTGCATATTGTTTATCAATATTTATATTGTTATTTAAATATTTTTACATAGGGCAGTATGTACAATTTTTTTTTTTTTTTTTTTTTTTTTGCGGTACGCGGGCCTCTCACTGCTGTGGTCTCTCCCATTTTGGAGCACAGGCTCCGGACGCGCAGGCTCAGCGGCTATGGCTCACAGGCCCAGCCGCTCTGCGGCACGTGGGACCTTCCCGGACCGGGGCACAAACCCGTGTATCCTGCATCGGCAGGCGGACTCTCAACCACTGCGCCACCAGGGAAGTCTGCAACTTCTGTTTTTAATACCTGCAGTATAGTCCATTATATAAATGGCGTTTGTCACCTGTTTACTTTTCCATGTTCCCATGGCCCTATCAACTCCCTGAAGACAGGGGCTGTGTCTTATTCATCTTTGTGTCCCCTCGGTGTGACTTGTAGAGGGATGTTGATAAGTATCTGTTGAATAAATGCAGAAATTAATTATCCAAAGTTATCTAAGGAGTCACTTATTGTTGGATGTTTGGGTCATTACCAATTGTTCTCACTCCTCTAAATAATGCTAGCACAGTCATCTGCATACATGAATCACAGATCACTGTGCAGATCTTTACTTGTTTCCTTAGGCAAAATTCCTAGAAATGGAATTACTGGCTCAATGGATAGGAAAAACTCAAGGTTGTTGAAATCACACTGCTAATTTGCCTCCAAAGAGTTGTCCCAATATGCGCTCTCTGCAGCTGGCCCTGACATTCACTGAAATTAGAGGCTCTACTCCTGAAACCTTTGCTCATTGCAAGGGAAGAGAAAAGGCATCCTATTGCTTGCATTTAAATTTCTTCAATTGTTTTAGTGAGTTTGAAAAGATTTTCAAATTTCCTTAGACATGATTTTTTTTTTTAACCAGTTGCCGGCTCATACACTTTGTCCATCTATCTACTTGGGGCTTCATGTTTTTCTTCTATATCTTCTCTTTTTAAATTGTGAATATCTCTGCTTGTCTCTTGCCTCAAAGTTTACCTAATTGTTTCCAGGGAATTTTTTAGGGGTTTAGGGGAGATTTATATTGTGGAAAATTTCCAACATACATAACGATAGAGAGAACAGTGCAATAAACTCCCATGTCCCCATCACCCAACTTCAACAATTCTAAATACTTTGACAATTTTATCTGTTTATATGTTTCTTCGCCAACACACACATACAGACATTTGAAAAACATTTTTTTCCTAGAGTATTTTAGGCAAATCCTAGACATCGCAGCATTTTACCCATAAATAGCCAAAGAATTTTTAAGCTGCCATATGAGTATTTCTATTTCAGAAGTACACGTATTGACTTCCACAGTAAGGAATTTATTTATAACAGTTCAGAATCCTGCCCTCTGTTGTTTCTCCAAATTCAGTGACTCTTTCTTTACATAAAATATGGCCTTTGTCCTTCTTCAGCCTACCTGCACGTACTCCATGGGAGATCATGAAATATTGCAGCCTCACACTTAGCCAAATGAATGGCCAAGGTCAAAGTCACACAGGTCCATAGGAGAAGAGAACCATCGATTTGCATTTGCTGAGCATGTAAACAACTCATCTGCAGTGTTTGCTAGCTAATCACCCACCTTAATCAAACTCATAATTCAACAGCATTAACACTGTTAAATCTTAATTCATCTTCATTAAATAGTAGCTCATGTTGAGAGGGGAAATGGGTTGATTCCTCTCCCTGAAACAGGAGGGAAGTGGGCAGGGCACAACCTTTGAAAGAATGACATAGCCTGAGGACATGACATAAATGGATTAGAACTAAATGGGTCCAAGATGGTGGACAAGTCGACTTTCACTAGACACTGAGCCTCAGTATGTGTTCACTGTAACACATCGGCAAGCTAAATGACACACCCACAGGCGCCATGACAGTTCTAAGGCGAAGACAATAAGGATCAAAAAGTGGGCAGTGGCCCAATTCCTGGAAATCCCCACCCCTTCCTGAAATAGCTGGAATACTCCTCCCACTCATTAGCCTATGAAATTACCCACCCCTATAAAAACTGACAACCCCATACCCTGGTGCCTTTCTCACCTTCTGAGATGGCCCACACTCTGTCTGTGGAGTGTGTTTCTCTCTAAATAAGTCCACTTTTTACCTATCATTTTGTCTCTCACTGAATTCTTTCTGCAATGAGACCTCAAGAACCTGAGCTTCATAAAGTCCTGAAATCATGTGTGTGATCTCGGTTGGAAGACTGTGGGTTTTGGCCGGGTTCAAGTCCCAGCTGCGTGGGTTCAAGTCCCAGTATGAGGTGCACGGTTTCATACCCTTCCCTCCCCACTAAACGGCGGCTTCTTTGCCAGGCTGGAAGCAACAAATCCCTCTGCAGACTGGGCTTCCTGTTTTAAGGAGAACTCAAGATGGTGGCAGTATCTTTATTTCCTCTGTTGGAACCATTTTATCCAACTGCAAAAATCTGTAGAAATCAGAGTCCAAGGAAGCTGCCTCAAATGTGAGGACTATAGGTGTGCAGGGTGGAAGGGGAGAGGGAGAGAGAGCATGAGAGCATGCCTGCAAGACAGCAAAAGTCATTTTTAAAAAATAAGTGCTTGCAAAGACAGAACTGCAGCCAGGCTGGAAGAGGAGAAGGCCACGCACCCCCGTGCTCTGGCCTGCCGTTCCCTGTGCTAATCCCGGTGACAGCAACAGGAGCCGCTGGAATCTGAGCCGCCAGCCTGACTTCAGCATCTGGCGCTGGAGGCCGGGACTGTAGATCTGGGGAAGCTATGCTGTGGGAGTGAAGAAATCCCAGCTTGTCAAGGCCGGACCCACCATGGCCAGGATCCCAAGGCTGCTCCAAAGAAGTCTAAATGCCCTTTATAAACCAGCGCTTGCATGTGGCTCAAGATTTTGTTCTGTGCCAGCCCCTTTGCATCTCCTGGCCTGGTGTGCTGTAGGGAGAGGAGCCTGCCGCTAAGATCAGGGAACATTCTTGCTGTGTGTGCACGGGCCTGTGTACGTATGCACATGCTTGTGCATGTGCATGAGTGTGTGCAGGCGTGTGTGTGTGTGTGTGTGTGTGCCTGTGTGTTGCTCTTCCTTCAGGAGCTGGAAGTTACAAAGCACCGCCCTCAAAATGAAGTCTGCTTTCAAGTGGTAAACAAGGCAGATTCTGGGGATTAGAATGTCAAGCCCGACCCAAAGCCAGGTCTTTGCTAACATGCACGGTGGCCGGGTGGTGCCCAGAAAGGTTTCTAAAGGCTGGAGGCCGGCACGAGGTGTGTGAAACCAGAGCTTTGGCTTTCCGTGGAAAAAGCAAGGGGAGAACGGGAGGAGACAGCCTCTCTCACACTGAAACGTGTTTAAAGAAAAATCTTTTGAATTAAAATAGATGGCAGTCCCAAAATAATCTTGTTTTGAAACCTCAGAAATCTTAGGAAGAGAAAAAAGCTATCAATACACTTACCCTTTGAATCTGTTATGGCCCTTGCTATTTATAATTTATTTTTCCTCCATGTGGCTTAAAATAATCGACAGACATTATCACATTAACTCTTAGATTCCCCCTGCCCTTCCACAAACTCCTGTCCTTCAGGGCCACAGAGGACATAGCCCCAGCTCTGTAGATGTGGTCTCTGCTGCCCTGGCTCCTCTGAGCCCCTTGGCCTGCCCGGGCCTTGGAGAGCATCCTGGCCACCACGGTTCACAGTCTTTCCTCATCTGCACCAATGCCAGGTAGTGGGGAACCTGCTGGAGGCAGACACTGGAGCATCAGAACCGGCAAGACCCTAGAGACTCCCTAGGCCCTGTGCCCGCTGCAGTGTCCTGATGTACCCGTGCCACCACAAGGCCCATGGCAAGTGATTGTTGCAACAGTAAAGCTCTGGCGTTTACAAGTGGTTTACTTTTTAAAAAGCAAATTAGAGAAGGGCAAAGTTATCTCAGGAGAGGGTGAAAAATAGCAGCTCACATAGTATGTATGTGTTAACTTTAAAGAATTCACATAAAAATTCATATTATCAGCTTCTCTTGGAACACCCAGGGCTGGTGTCAGCCCTCAATGGGAGCTGAGTGTCCTCATCCCTTCAGCAGGGGGCAGGGCTCTCTCTTCAACTGACACTGTGAGTCCCTGAGTGCGCACACCACTTCCCCAGTGAAAGTACTGTTGGCCCCTTGCAGGCATTTGGGGTGTGACCTCTGGAAGCTAGGAGTGCAAACAGGTTTCCTGGGGGCCAAAGCATGTAAAATTTGGGGGGCATATTTTAAGAAAAACATACAAAATTACAGATACAAAGTTAAATGCAAAACAAATATTTATTTAGAATGAGAAAAGAAATGATAGCAAATTACAAATTTGATGACAAATATCAGTGATGACAATTACAACTTACACAGTGACGACAATACACACATACCACAAGATCCAGAAAAATGATATAATTTTAAAAAGTAATACTTCACAGCATGACATACCTCTATAATACTCTTTTTTATATAGTTTTTGGCTGCATACTCTTTGATTAAGCCTCCATATGAAAATGATTGTATAATATTTTCTCTAGAGACAATAAGTAGAAATTTACTCCTTCCCTTAGATCAGTTTATTGAAATTTGGTTTAAGTTATTGATGGTTTAGAAGAGTTTCTTCTAGCTTCACCACTTGTTATTGGTAATGTCGCATGAAATTTTAGGATTGTTGTCAAATTTAAGCAAACTTTTATCAAATTTCTTTCACATATGAGCTGCTGCAATTGTACTTGAGGTATGAAATACTGCTATAGGCCTGTGCCTGTAACATAGCAATTCAAATCAGTTCTATTTTACATGATTCCCATTGAAAAAGGGAAAAAGGATATATAGTACAACTATATTTGTCTGTTCTGCCTCATTGAGTATATTCTTGCGTAAGTGGACTTCCGTTTTGACAAGGCATTGATGAGAATTGAATCCATTGCTTACAATTTTATATGCCTAATAATCAGAAGATTATCCTACCGTAGCCTCTGTACATTTCAAGCCTCATGTCTCCTGTATCACCCACATATTTTAGGAGCTGGATACCTGGGGTGTATTCATGTCATGATGCTGAGAGAGTTTGCAGAATGGGCAGTAGGCACATTCTTGGAAGTCATTCCTGTACCAGCATGGTCAACAATGTGACTGATGCAAACCACAGAAGTACATTCCACTAAACCCAAACTCAATACAATCCCAATTCAAACCCCTGTAACAGATACCAGAAAGGTCCTTGGCCACTTCAATGCCACCAATAATACAAAGAGAAGCTTAACAGAGCAGAAGAGAGAATGGACAGTGATAGTGGTTTCACTATTGCAGTTCAAACCCTTCAGCTTTGCAAATTTTACAAAAATGTAGAACCATATACATACATTGTGAGGGCCCCTCCCAGGATTCTTGAAAGGGGCCTGGAAAGTGAGGGCCCTGAAGTCCGAAGCTTCACTCATTTACAGGCAAATTGGTCTCTGGTAGATAATAACAACCTCACTCTCCCACTTTCTTCAATGAAAAACTAAGAGGTTAAGTAACCTGTAGAGACACTGGACTTTCGCTTCACCCACAGTCCCTGGGACCTGAGCCAGAACCTTGTGTGAGTGCCCTTTACGGCCTTCCCATGAGTTGTCATGATGCTTGTCAATTGTTGAAGTGACTTACTTCTCCAAAACTATCTTTTAGAGTTTTATCAAAATCTGGATCCTGTGGAGGAGATGCATCTTACAGATGGCCTTGCCCACCATAGAAAAATGGGACTGAAAAATGGCAGAGGACTGCTGTGCTGGTGGGAGGCCTATGTTGCAGGTAGACAGACGTAATAGCTGCCCAAGGGTGCTGGGACTAGGATGAAATGCCTCCAGAACCATCCTTAGCCCAAAGCTCTTTCCACTGAGACTCAGCTTTAAGGTAGCTCTACCATCCCTCGTCACACCTGCTGAAGCACTACACGCACGGATGGGTTTTTCTTAGTGTATTGGACAGGTACTGTGCCAATGTTGTGTAACCATCCACCTCAAAACCCTATGCCTTGAAACAACCATCATTTATTCTCAGAGATCTGTGGGTTGGCTGGAGAGTCTCTGCTTCCTGCCATAGGATTGTGAGCCTAGGTTTGTCCCACACATTTCTCACCCTCCTTGGACCAGAGGACTAGCCTAGGCATGTTCTTCTCAAGGTGATGGCAGAGGTAAAAGATGATGAGCAGAAACATGTGAGGCCTCTTAAGACTTAGGCTTGGAACTGGCACCCTGTGGCTTTCATCCACATGCCATTGGCCAAAGCAAATCCTATGGCCAAAGTCAAAGTGCAGGATGTAAAGGGTACTCAACTCCTAAGGCTGAGGCAAGGGTGTGAATGCAGGGAGGGGTGAAAACTGGGGCCAATAATTCAATCCACCACACCTAGAAAGAAGCACAGATGACAGATGGGCAAGGCCAGCAGCCCACTGCAGAGATGAGAGAATCGGGGAGTGCCACAGGCAACACAGCTTTAGCAGGGCATTTGGCAGGGGCCAACGTGGACAGCTGGGTAGATTTATTGCTGAACCACTGTGCCCAAAGAGCATTGACTAATGGATTGATGTCCATCTGGAAGAGGTTTGCAGTGGCATACCATTAGCTTCTGCCTTGCTCCACTGTTTTCATCTACATCTTGGATATAGGCATTGGAATCATGTTTTACCAGATTTGCCAGTGATACCCAGCTGAGTAGCATGACTAATATGTTTTGATGGCAATTTCAAAATTCAAATTTGTATTAACAGGCTGGATTTATGGGTCCAAAACAAGAAGGATGAATTTAATAAAGGGAACTAACATTTATTGAATACTTACTATATGCCAGGCACATGTTTTATTTAATCCTTTCAACAACACTTTGAAGCAAATATTATGCTTTTTTTTAGATTAAAAAACTATATCCTAGAAAAAGAAGAACAAACTACATCCAAATCAAGCAAAAAGAAGGAAATAAAAAGTAGTATGGAAATTAATAAAACAGAGAATAGAAAAACAATAGAGAAAAATCAACAAAAACAAAGTTGGTTCTTTAAAACATTAACAAAACTGACAAAAGTTTAGCTAGGTTGATCAAGGAAAACAGGGAGAAAACTTAAGTCATTAAAATCATGAATGAGAGGACATTACTACTGACTTTACACAAATAAAAAGTATTATAAGGGAACACTATAAACAACTTTACATCAACAAGTTAGATAACTTAGGCGAAATGGACAAATTTCTAGAAAGACAAAAATTACTAAAATTGTCTCAAGAAGAAACAGAAAATCTGAATAAGCCTATAACAAGTAAAGAGATCAAACTAGTAATTTAAACATTTCCCAGGGGACTTCCCTGGTGGTCCAGTGGTTAAGACTCTGAGCTCCCAATGCAGGGGGCCCAGGTTCGATCCCTGGTGAGGGAACTAGATCCCGCACGCCACAACTAAAAGATCCCACGTGCCACAACTAAGACCCGGCGCAGCCAAATAAATAAATAAATATTTTAAAGAATTTTTCCCATAAAGATAAGCAGATCAGGCCCAGAGGGATTCACTGGTGAATTGTACTAAACATTAAAGAATTAATACCAATCCTTCACAAATTCTTAGGAAAATTAGAAGAGGAGGAAATATTTCTCAACTCATTTTATTAAGCCAGTATTACCCTGATATCAAAACCAGATAAGGACATCACACTCACACACACACAAAATCCTTACAGAATTTCATGACTAAAGATACAAAAATCTTCAACAAGATACTAGCAAACCAAAACCAGCAACGTATAAAAAGAAGCATATGCCATGAAAAAATGCATTGTCCCAAGAATGCCAAGTTGGTTTAACCTTCAAAAATCAATTAATACAATATACTATATTAATGGAATATAGACAGAAAACATAAGATCATTTCAACAAATGCAGAAAAAGCACCTGACAAAAATCATTACACTTTCATGATAAAAGCACTGAACAAACTAGGAACAGAAGGGAACTTTTTCTGTCTGCTAAAGGGCATCTATGGAAAACCCACAACTAGCATCATACTAAAGGTTGAAAGACTAAATGCTTTCCCCTAAGATTAAGAAGAAGATAAGGGTGTCCATTCTCACCAATATTTTAAAACATGTACAGGAGGTTCTAGTCAAGACAATTAGGTAAGAGGAAGAAAGAAAAGGCATGAAGATTGGAAGGGAAGAAGTAAAAGTCTATTTTCAGAAGCCATGGTCTTGTTTATAGAAATGCTAAAGAATCCACTAAAATACTGTTAGAACTAATAAATGAATTCAGCAATGTGGCAGGATACAATATCAATATATAAAAGTCAGCTATGGGCTTCCCTGGTGGCGCAGTGGTTGAGGGTCCGCCTGCCGATGCAGGGGACGCGTGCTCGAGCCCCGGTCCGCGAGGATCCCACATGCCGCGGAGCAGCTGGGCCCGTGAACCATGGCCGCTGAGCCTGCGCGTCTGGAGCCTGTGCTCCGCAACGGGAGAGGCCACAACAGTGAGAAGCCCGCGTACTGCAAAAAAAAAAAAAAAAAAATCAGCTCTATCTTTATACTCCAGCAATTCAAAATTAAACATTTTAAAATTAGAATTAAGAAAACAATTCCATTTACAATAGCATCAAAAAATAAATAGTTATAAATTTAACAAAAGAAATACAAGACTTAACTTGTTGAAAGAAAGTAAAGAAGAGCTAAATAAATGGAAAGGCATATCATGTTCATGTTTTGGAAGAAAGACTTAATATTGTTAAGATGGCAATACCCCCCAACTTAATCTACAGATTCGATGCAATCCCTATTAAATTGCCAGCTGCCAGTTTCTGCATAAATTGAAGAACTGATCCTAAAAATCCTGTAGAAATTTAAGAGATCCAGAATAGTCAAAACAATCTTAAAAACAAAGAACAAAGTTGAAAGACGCACACTTCCCAATTTCAAAACCGACTACAATACTACAGTAATAAATATTGTGCGGTACTGGCATAAGGACAGACACATAGATCAATGGAATAGAATTGAGAGTCCAGAAATAAACTCTTAGGTTATGGTCAGTTGATTTTTAACAAGGGTGCCAAGTCCATTCAATGGGAAATGAAGAGTCTCTTCAACAAATAGTGCTAGGACCACTGAATACACATACCTCACCTCACTCCACAGACAGAAATTAATTAAAAATGGATCACAGGCTTAAATGTATGAGCAAAAACTATAAAACTCTTAAAATAAAGCATAAGAGTAAATCTTCATGACCTAAGATTTGGCAACAGACTCTTAGCTATGACACCAAAAGCATAAGCAACAAAAGAGAAAATAGATAAGTCAGATTTTAGCAAAATTAAAAACTTTTGTCCTTTCAAGGACATTATCAATAAAGTAAAAATACAATGCACAATGGAAGAAAATATTTTCAAATCATATATCTGATATGAGACTTGTATCTATAATCAATAACGAGTTCTTAGAACTCAATGGTAAAAAAATAAATAAAAATAACCCAATTTAAACATGGGCAAGGATTTGAATAGACATTTCTCCACAGAAGATACATGGCCAATAGGTACATGAAAAGATGTTCAAAATCATTAATCAATAGGGAAATGAAAATCAAAATTATAGTGAGATACTACTTCACACCCACTAAGAAGGTATAATTTAAAAAGACAGACAATTTGTGTTTGTGAGGAACTGAAGAAAGTGGAACTCTCATACACTGTTGGTGAGAATATAAAATGTAAAAGACATACACAAATGTTCATAGCAGCATTATCCATAATACCTAAAAAATGAGAACAACCCAAATGTTTGTCAACTGATGAATGGATACACAAGAATGATACTTCCATACAATGGAATATTATTTGGCAATAAGAAGGAATGGAGTGCTGACACGTGCTAAAACATAATGAACTTTGAAAACATTACACTGAGTGAAAGAAGCCAGACACAGAAGACCACATATTGTATGATTCTACTTATAGGAAATGTCCAGAATAAGCAAATACATAGAAAGTAGGTTAGTAATTGCTCAGGTCTAGGGCTTGGGCGTAGGAGGGGAATGCAAATTGACTGTTAATAGGTATGGGACTTTTTTTATTAAGGGGGGACAAAAGTTGTCTAAAATTTTGTTGTGGTAATTGTTGCACAACCCTGTGAATATACTAAAAAGCAGTGAATTGTGCACTTAGATGGGTGAATTATGTGATACGTAACATATCACAATAAAGCTCTTTTTGAAAAAATTAACTGCACAGGTGAAAAAAAATCTGTAGCCTAGAAAAGTGCTTCTTATACTTTAATGTGTATGTAATTCCCCTGGGGATTTGTTAAGATACAGGTTCTGAATCATAGGTCTAGAAAAGAGCTTAAGATTCGATGTTTCTAAAAGCTTCCTGTAACACACCTTGAAGAGCAAGACCCTAAGGTAGTTAAAAAAGTTTTCTCAGGGTTAGACAGCTAGTAAATGGCAAAAGCCAGGATTCAAGTTTGTGTGAGAGCAGAGTCCATAACTAGTAGTTAAGTGAAGAGTGGGTCAGGCCCAGCTTCTCACCAACTGCTGTAAAATACCGTCAGAGGCTTTATAACCACAACTAGCCACTGAAAATCTGATCAGAGTCTTAAACTGAATTAATTGAAGTAGAGGGTCCATCCCAGTATGGAAAGGGTAGCCTTGTGTACTCCGATCTGATCAGACCACCTCAGCAATCCCAGGTTCAGATGTGAGAGCCACATTTAAGAGGATCATTGGAAAGCCATAGTTGGTCTAGAAAAAGGTAACCTGCATAGTGAGGGGATTAAAAAAACTTGTCATAAGGACAATAGATAAAATGATTGATGAGGTTTATACTCCAGAAGTAAAGATTCAGGCAAGTTATAGTATCTTTAAATAAGAGCTAGTTTAAAAGAGGAAATGTATGTTTTCTATGTAATGCAGAGGGCAGAACAAAGGTTAAGAAAGGAAGAGTGTAGGGAAGTCACTCCAATAAATTAAAAAAGTAATAAAATTCTAGTGATTAAAAGCTTTCTATATCATTCATGACTCAGAAACCAAACACAAATTGGCTTAAGCCAAATGGAAAGTTTATTTTTCATGTAACGTAAAGTCTAGAAATAGGTTTCAGGCACTCCATCATTCCACACTGTTTTTCTCTATGTTGGCTTAATTTTTGGACATATTCTCTTTCAATGGTGGCAAAATGGTCACTAGAAGCACCAGACTTAGATCCTATCGGTTTAACAACCAAGAGAATGAATATAGCTCCTTCCTGAAGGCTCCATCAAAACTCTCAGGGCTGACATTCATTGGATAGCTTGGGTCACATGCTCATTTCTGAAACAATCATTATGGCCATAGTGTGAAACAGGATGATTCACCAGGCTTGGATCATTTGCCCACCACTAACACTGAGAGCTGGGCTAAGTCCTGCCCAAACCACAAGGACTGAAACTCGAGGAGGGGTGGTTCTCCAAAGGAAAAATAGCCTGGGTGCTCCCTGCAAAAGGGAGAATAGAAGTCTGTCAGGGAAACCAACAGATTTCCACAAACTGCCTGCAGATTAGAGGCTGCAGGACAGAGGGAGAGGGCTTCTCACCTCTGGAGGCATTCAAGCAGAGGCTGAATGACCCCCATCTCTCCTGCCCAGTAGGGAGCAGTGGATGGGAGTCAACCACTCTTCCAAGGACAGTGGTTCTCCACTGCATGCATTCTTGCTCTCGGGTACTCGCTTCTGCCTCAAAATACCTTTCATCGTAAATAAGCTTCTAATTCATAGCACATAGAGTTTTTCAGGCTCTTTTGGAAACAGACTTATTTCCTTTTGTCTTCCCACCTAAACAAACCCTGTGGCCTGTATGTACGCTCACTCTCTGTCACTGGCCTTGGCCTTCTGTCTTTGCCCTAATTAAAGATGCTCTTTCCAAGGACACATTGGAGCATTATCATGTCTCCTATAGATAGTACTCTTTGGCAAGTCACCCCTTATTCAAGGCGAAGTATTTTGTTTTGCAAGAAAATAAGATCACTCGAGCTAACTAAAGAACAGTGTGTGTGTGTGTGTGTGTGTGTGCGTGTGTGTGTGTGTGTGCGTGTGTGTGTGTGTGTGTGAAGCAGGGCTGACATTGTGAGGATACGGCAGTGCTTGGGAGCATCTGAGACAGGAATCACTGCCATCCCTCAGACCTCACAGAAGCCGGAAACCTTCTGAGTTCCGGCCATCAGGATGGCTGGGGACTTGGGCAAGTGTTCACACCGCTTCACCCAGCACTCTACCATATTCACCTGATGAGCCACTGGCCACGTGTTTGGATCTTCACACTCCACCAACCAACTTGCCTTTCACTGTCCGTTCTCGAGTCCTGGAAGAGGAAAATCACTGGACCAGCTCTCATTTAGCTTCAGACAATAGGCCAGCCCTTGTCTAAATCTCATCACTTTTCCAAATACTCACAGCCAGGAGGGGAGTCACAGCCATGGCAGGCTGCTTTCAGTAAGTCTGCAGAAGGCACCTTAGGGACATTGTACTCACCTAACCCACACCCCGTATTTGTCATGTCTGAGTATCGCAGAGAAGATTTGGGTGCCCAGCCTCATGTTCTCCTATAAATAAGCAACCAGCTGGATGTAAAGCAACCAGACCATCAGGCAACAGCATAAGTGTCTCTCCAAATGGTAGAGGCACAGGAGGTTGGGGGCTATCGCCCATGGCTCTGAAGACAGTGTCATATGACAGTGCCAGGAGATGGGTTCAGATTAAGGAAAAGGAAGGAATTCGCTAAAGCTCAGGTGTCCTCCCCACCTCTGGTTTATGGCAGGGGGAGGTAGGCTCCTGCATGTGTGCCAGTGCTCTACGCAGGGCTGCGGCCACATGGATGGCAGACAGGACCGACCCTAGGAAATCCCAGCTACGCACAAAAGGAATTGTCACATGAGTCCCACGTGCCCCTACGCAGAGACTGATACTCCTCTGAGCCTCACATCCCCTTCCCTGCAGGGTTTTCAGGGGATTCACCGGGGGAGGGGCCAGACCTAGAGGACTAAGGTTTCAGGAAGGCCCTCTGTGACTCAGCCCCCTGCTCCTTGCCGGATATAAGCCTGAAAACATCTGATAGCATAAGCATCTGAGGACTCACCAGCCTAAGCTGAAGACACCATTGCCATGAAAATCTGCAGCCCCAGAGCCTGGAGGGATGTGCGGGTTGCAGATACTGCAAGGGAATTGGACACAGTAATTAATGGAATCTTATAAAACAAATTCAAATTGATGGGTCAGTAAATGAGAGTATTCACACCCAGACTGAAACCGATTTAAAGGAACATAAACTGAGTCAATAATAAATGTGGAAGGAGATAGAAGTCAGGGGAAGTATCTAGTGTAGCATTATTGGAGTTGATGTTATTTATTATAGGGGATTAATACTAATAAAAAAAAAGGTCCCATGACAAAGCCTTTGAAAGGACCTACAATATAAAACTTAGATCTATAAGTAAGATCTGGCTTTAGGAGCTTAGTTGAAAATATTAAATAGGGGACAGCAATTTAATTAAATATAAAAATGATGATATGTTGCTAGGATTGTATCTAATCATGGGAGGAGGGATCTTGAACAGAGGGCCCTGGTGGGATCATAGGTTGGGAAACAGAGACATTTTTGTAAAGAGGAAATTTGCAGAGCATCGATTGTGAGCTTCCTTCCACCCGTCCCCACAGGGCTCCCTGCAGGATTCTGTACCAGGACCTCTTTAAGTGGCCAAGGCCCTCTGGGGTCTGCCTGCTTCCCATCCCCTCCAGAGAGAGACACCCCCCTTTCCTGGCTGCCCAGCCCTCCTGGCATCAACACCAATGCCGAATAGGTACACGGGCAGCCCTGCCCCATGTCTATCATACACGGAGCAGACAATCCCAGAACCACCCGCGTTCTACACATAAGCCAGGAGAAGGGGAAACTCCTGGAGCTGAAGGAGTGTGATCCATCACAGATGACTCTGGTTTATAGGGAGGAAGTTCAGGATGGAGAGTTGTGATGCTGCTTGATCCCAGAGCAGCCACCTCTAACGCCTCCCAGAGCACTCCCCCAGCCCCACACGGGCTCACACGAGAGAGGCCGCAGCTGGGCTCAGGCTCCGTGTGGAGGGGGAAGGACCCCGGTGCCCTCACGATTGGACTTGGAGCTTGCACACAGATTACAGGAAGGAAGCATGGGCTGACGCTAACAGCGAGAGACAGACAGCCCACCAACGGAGTGGCCAGGCCTTCTCCACAGCCCTTGAGGACCTGCTCCAGCATCAGCAAGTCAGGAGGGCCTCCCTAGATTTCCTGCCTCCCCATAGGGTTGGGACATCCTCCTCTGTGCTCCCAGGACACTTTCTGCAGAGGCTTCTTCCCCGGCACTTAGCCTGTTGTCTGTGGTCACCAGTTTAGTGACCCCTCTCCCCACTGGAGTGGGTCCTGTTCACTGCAGCCTCCCAAGCACCCAACAGAACCAGGCACAGTGTGGTGGATGGAATGATTGGCAGGGGACCGGCGTTTTCGGAGGAGAGCTAGTCTTCAGACTGGCAGTTACAGCCCCCTGAGGCCTTAGCCATCCAGCTGAGCCGCTGGCCGGGGACCGTCTTCGGGGACCACCTCAGCTGCCCACCCGTGGTGGGGATGGAAAACGTTTGAGAGTGACAGGGGGGTATCAAGAAATGCCCAGCCACGGCATTTCTCCTCAGAGGCAATCTGACTTAGTCATCCCTCCGTGCAGCTGGGCCCCAAAGATGCGGCCTCTTTCTGAGCCCTGGGAGGCAGGCCAAGATGGGGCCAAGGCCCCTGCTGATGCTGTGGGGAGAGAAAGGGAGCCCATTCAAAAGACATCTGTGAACTTAAGATGGGACACGAGTATATGTTGAAGCTGAGTGATGGGTACATGAGGGGTCACTATACGACTCTCATTTCTCCATAATAACATAATTTTTAATAAAATAGATTTTAAAAAGACATCAACCTCACATGATTTTCCCTCATGCCGTTGCTCTCTCCCCACCTCCTCTAACACACCGGTCCTCAGACTGTGGTCCCCAGACTAGCAGTACTGGTATCATCCAGGGACTTCCTAGAAACGCAAGCCCACCCAAACCTACTGAATCAGAAACTCTGGGGTGGGGCCTGGCAAACTCTGCTTAACAAGCCTTCTAGATGATTCTGATGCACACAAATTTTTGAGAACCACTGGGCTAATGTATTTTATTCATAATCTTCAAAATCATGATTTCCACAGTGGTGGTATTTCAAATTGTTGGAAGATCCCTTCCCACTGCCTTTGGGAGAAGGCATCCTCTCCACAGCTGGCATCCTCTTGGCCCCACACCAATTACACCCTGGAGCTGGGACTCAGCATCCCTTATGCAGAGGATGCGATGGTGCCCTGGCTCCGCACTCAAGGGGTCCAGCCTCTGACAGTCACGGGCACAGTTCTGAGCTCTTAATAGATATCTCATTTGACAATCTCAACAACCTTAGAAGGAAGTTACTTTCATTTCATAAATGAGGAAACCAGGTTTAGGGGCATGAAGTAGTTCACCAAGTTCACCTAGCAAGTAAGTGGCAAAGCTGGGATTCCAGAGCCTGAGCCCTAACCATTAGGCATCACCACCTTACATTCCTGTCCCTTGTCTGGCTCTGACTCTGTGGCCCAGGACATCTCACTCCCTAGATCAAGCCTGCACTCGGCTTGGACCCTGCACATAACTCCCTGTTTTAATTACATATCCAGGACCTGGAGGCTGGGGCTACAATTTACTAACCCCCAAGGATGCTCACTTTGTCAGTTAGGAAGCTTCTGGATGCAAGGAACAAATTAATGGCCCTAGACAACAGGTGAAATCTATCACTTCATCTGAAAAGGGGTTCCCAGGTAAGGTGGCTGTCTGGTGGGTTAATGCAGTAGTTCCGTGGTGACATCAAGGACCCAGGCCCTTTCCTTCTTTCCTCTCAGCCATTCTCAGCATATACCTCTCTCCTCAGAGATCAGCTCTCCTCATGGTCACAAATTAACAGTTGTAGTTCCTAGCTTCATGATCAGACAAGAAGAAGAGGGGCTATTTCTTCCAGGTATCTCCTATTTCAGAGAGAGGGGTCCTTTTCCAGCAGACCTCCCCTCATGTCTCATTAGCTGAAAATAGGTGACACGCCCATCCCTAAACCAACTGCTGGCAAGGGAAAAGGAGAATTACTTGATGAGATCAGCTTAGGTGGCTGAATGCCTGAGTTACCCAGTACAGGTGTGGACACCCCAATACAACTGGGATTCTACAAAGGGGAAGAGAAAGGAATGGCTGCTCTAAGTCCTTCCCCAGCAGCCCATGCCTGGACCTTGTGGGAGAAGGAACTCTCCTAGTAGGCAGCCCCAGAGGGCATTTTGGTATTGTTACCAAAACCTACCCTGACTGATAGGGATACAAAATCCCTCCCCATGCTACACAGACATGAAACTAGAGGTGTTTGCTTCAGACAAATTGAATCAGACATGCTTTGGATGAGAAGACACCAGGGGTGATGATGAGTAGGAGAGAGGCATCATTCTGAAAGTCCCAGCCCTCTCCCTGCCTACAGGCTGCTGATGGCCAGGTCATATCCAGGCAGGAAACTGGAGAATATTGTGGAAACTGGAAAACTGCCCCAAGAGAAAACACTCTATAATTTGAGTTCCCCCAACAAGACATCCCAGTCCCTGCCTGACCTCCTTAGAGTAAAGCCCAATCCCCAAGCCTTATGTAGCCTCTTAAATGTGAGCAGACAGCCAAGGATGCCCAGAATGGCAAAAGTCAAGATGGGGTCAAATAACCACAAACAAACTAAAGCAAAAAAGAAGATTTAAAAACTTGGGAGAAACAGAATTCAGGGGGAAGAAAAAAAATTTAAATAAATATCTAGAGAGTTAAGAGAAAATACTTCACACAGTACAAGAATATGAGAAAATAATGACATGTTTGAAGAGGGAAGAGAGAATAAGAGTTTTATGAAATTTTTAAAAGTTGAAATTTAAAACTCGATTTAAAAAATAGAAGATAATTTACCAAAAGTTAGAAATTTTAGAAAGATGAAAATTAGGGAGAACAGTTAAGGAATAAAATAATCAATTCAGGAGTTCCAAAGTCCAACAGAAGAGCTGCAGAAAGGTCAGAGGAAACAGAGGAGAGGGAATTACCAAAGAAATAACACAAGAAAATTTCCTGGGACCGAAGGACATGAGTTTCTGCACAGAAAGGGCCCATCAAGTGTCCACCACAATGGAAAGATGAAAAAAAAAGGCACGTGATCATGAAGGTTCCTAACACTGGGGCAAAAATTTCCAGACTGAAACAAATCAAAGTCACATATAAATGATCAGAAATGAGAGTGGCATCAGACCTCTGAACAGAAACTTCTAAGTGCAACAGAAGACAAGAGCGCAGTTCCTTCAAAGTGATGAGGAAAAATGATGTTTAAGTGAGAACTCCAAAAATAGTCAAATTATTAATCAGGTGACAATAAAGACATTTCTGAAATTCAACAAATATTCAAGGTCCTGGAATCATGCACCCTTTGTCAGGAAGCCACAGGAGATCATGATTCACAAAACCAGGGAATAAACTAAGAAAGAGAAAGAAATGGGACCCAGGACTTGGGAGCTGCTGGGATGACAGTGAAGGGAGGTCATAGAGTGACAGTCACAGGTATGCGGAAGGCCTGGAGAGGAACCAGGAAGGATGGAGAAGCCAGGTTTGATGTCCCCAAGCAAATGTGAAGTTGGTAGATACCAGCTGGTTTGGAAAAGAGCTCTGGGAAATTGAGTGATAGAGACATGAAGTTAAAGCAAATTAAAAAATGAGGCAACTAACCCACTTCCCCACCCTCACGGAAAACGATAAACAATAAGTTATTAAAGAAAGGAAATGTAATCCTAGAATAATAGGCTGCTTAATGGGCAATTATTTTTATAGGCATAGTATGGCAAACACTGAACATTTATTTAATCAAATCTTGTGGCATAAACAGTTTGGGAGAAGGGAGGTGTAAAAGTGTGTGTGTCTGTGTGTGTGTGTGTGTAAAAGGGCTAAATCCTAACCTTGAAATAACATGTTAATAGATAATATTAAAGCTGGAGAATCAAGAAACTGAAGTACAATTATGTATCACTGAGAGATGGAGATAAACAGAAGAAACAGGTGAAAGGGTCTTTTGAGAATGGTACCCGGGTGGTCAGGAGGAACACAGGCACCACTGTTGTCCACATCAACCTAACTGCACTGTTTGAATTATTATTAAACTCTGGTCATGCTATTTTTGCAAAAATGTCTTTTGAAAATGTAAATGATTCTCACCTGCTCCAAGAGAACGCCCCACAGCCTGGGCTTCTCACTGCAACCCCGCCGGTGACCCTGCATACTTCCAGGTCAAGAGTGGACGTGTCCTCGTTAGAAACGGCATGTAGCCTCACCTTGGTTGCTACAGAACTCTTCATTTTTAACAAACAACATGACTTAAGCCTTTGAAAATGTCCAAGGAGAAACCAACCAGCCGTTTTCCAAGTTGGTCTCAAACCTCCATTGTGAATTTTCTGCATCCCTGAGACCAATGGCAGCAGCGAGCCCATTGGGACGGGCTTCAGTGTTGTGAGGCCAATCCTAGGACTTCACAGCAGCTCTGGGGCCTTCAGACTGATGCTAGACGGCATGGTTCCCACCATCCCGTCCAGCCCCAGAGCCCCTCACCCCACCACTACACGGGTTTCAGCATCATGCCTTCTTCTCCCAACCATACTTCTCAGAATCACCTGCAACCGGGGCAGTAGAGTGGAACAAAAAAGAATTTAGACAGAAAAGACCCCGTGTTCAAATTCATACCCAAACCCAACTAGATGTATCTAATATTTATTTCTCTGCCATCAATTGATCACCAATCATAGTCCAATAATGCTGGTACAACATGCTAAATACCTTACCTTTCTTAGTCAGGGAGGCTAAATGACTCGACCAAGGCCACACAAGGTAGTAACTCAGCTCTGTGGGCTCCAAAGTCTGAATTCTTTCCATTATTCCAGACTATCTCTATAAGTGAGGTGGGATACATTTTATCCCCAGGAGGGGTGTGAAGTCTCACTGGGAGAGTATTTATAAACAAGTAAAACACTACACAAATGTCATTTGTTAATTTGAGAATTGTTTATGCCAGGGCACAGTCCAGAGTGGGAGGAAGACACCAGAACAAATAGCCACAGCTCTGTGATGAGAGTTTCCCCCCTTCACCCCCCTAGTCATTTCTGGGAGCTCTCAGATACCTGTCGCGTGCCTCTAGATGGGTCCCCTGACTGACTGTTTCACAGCAGTCCTTGTCCTTCACTCTAGCCCTTCTCTTTCAGGGCTACGTGCTGCTGAGGCCTCGGGTATCTCCAGGCACCCCAGTGCCCACATCACAGCCACCCTCACCATGCACTACCTCCACGACCACAGCAAGAAGACTCCAGAGCCCTGAGCTGCCAAAATGGGGCTGTGGTTTCTGGAGCCACGAGGCTGAGGCCTGAAGCAAGAGGATGCTTTCCTTCCCCTGCCCCGCTTCCTGTGGGAAGCTCTGCCACTCGGTTCCAAAGCAAGGCTGCTCCTGAACCCAAAGTCTTTCAAGGTCGCCGCTGAAAAATCTCCTTTCATCTGTACCCTGGGTCTTACACGTGTCCCAGGGACAATGAACTGGGCACAGATCCAAGTGACAGCTCCTCTAAAGACAGAGGGTTTTTTTCCTGAGCCTAACTGCTGCCTGACTCCTTCTTCCCAGGAGGCTCCCCAATCCCTCATGAAAATGGCCTACCCCACCTCAGCTACTCTTCCAGGCACATGCTGATATGGCTGAGGGCCTACGGTGGGTTGGATCCCCAGCACACGCGTGTGCACACACACTTACAGCTACCCCCCGGCCCATCCTGGATCATCTGCCTGGGCACCCTTCCATGGTCAAGGTCCAACACTCTTGAACCTCATCATTTGAGGACAGAAGGCAGCAGGAGGACATGTGTCTCCCCACATTTCACAGCACTGCCCTGAAATTTCAAGGGATACATATATTTAGCAATTGACAGCTAAGTAATAGAGCATAGGACCTGATCATCTGGGAATAAAATGTACAAACGGGAGAGATTTGCCAGAACTTTGTGCTGTGATGGGGTAAAACGCACAAAGTTTTCAACCAGCCAGACATTGCCGAACAGGGCAAAGAGGAGAGCCATCCCAAGCCTGGAGGGTTCTCACTCATGCAGCTCTCCACACCCACTTAACTCATACTGAGCCTCAAAATCCCCAGACTGCTTGATCATTCCCTCAATGACCCATCAAGATAATGAAAACCTCCCTTTTTGTGACCTATTCCCTTGGGGCCTGGGACCCTGCAGGCCAAGCTTTGTTGTTGTTGGAAATCCCTGACCAATCGGGCAAATTAATCTCTGATAAAAGATTAATGCAAGGATGGCAAATGGATTTCATTTCTGCTGCCAACCGTGATTGATCGGTAACGCTACCCAGAGTGCTCATTTCATGAGGACTGTGGCCAGAGCTTAGCTCAGCAAGCAAGAGTGCCGGGATCAATTCAGGATGTCTGCCCTGAGCCCTCTAGGGACAAGGGCATCATAAGTGCTGCTTGTCTGCCATCCAGGTATCAGTGGCTGCCCTAGATGACCCTGTCCCTTTCTCTCTGGGTACATATCTGCATTTTGGCATAGTCCCTGAGGGAAGGAAGACTTATTCCAGATAGTGAAAGACCTTGAGCCCATGTAGAGGTCTATAGAGCAGGGGCACCCCGCCAGCTCTCATGTGACAGCCCTTTTCATGTGCCAGGAGGACCTGACCTCACCAACAGCATCTCAGAGGGCCCTCAGCACTGCACCAGCCCATGGCAAAAAGATGGCTGAACAGCCATCTATTCCAGCTCATGTCAATGAACATCATTAACCTGTCCCCTCCAGGGCAGTGTCAACCACCGTGTGTGACTATCGTGAGCTGCCCATCAGTGGTCAGGCCCAGGTACAGGTGAGCAGCCACCTGCTCTAGAGACTCAGGTCCCCAGGAGGTGGGTTGGAGTCTGGTCAGGCTCTTCCAAGGTGAAGAGAAAGTGGATCAATCTTGTAAATAAACCCTGGGTGCAATGAGACCCTGCACATTTAGGCCTCACAGTAGATCCAAAAGGAATGAGAGAGTCCCTGCCTCTGAGAGGTTATTTTTGTTTGAATTTGTTTGCTTTTCCAGGGCTGCATATGCACTGGCTAAAGTGTTAAATATAAAGGAGTCTGAAAAGTTAGGCAAACCCTGGAGATGGGACCCCTGCTTCTCAGAGACTGGATATGAGACCTAGGATGTGAGAGGAGATTCTGCTGATTCTGCTCTGTTTCTGTGTGCCTGGCAGACCCTGGGCTGTCTCCCTCCAAAGAGAGTCTAGAAACTCCAGCCAGGCCCCACCTCTCCAGCGAGCCATGGCCCTTCCATTCTGGGATCCACACACTATTTGCAGAAGTTTCCAGCTCACCAACAAGTCCCAGCTTGTCCAGCTCATACAAATAAAGCACATCAGGACCATGATGGCAGATTGGCTCATCAGAGAGTTGCACTGGGAACAGATGCCTGCAAATAGCAGGTGTGAACTAGCCTTGGCTCCAGAGGAGAGAGGCTTCCAGTAAAAATGTCTTCCTATGGGCAGTTTGGGTTAGAAGGACTCATAATCACGATGTTCTGTGGATTCAACAGAAACACACTTCTTAGTTGAGCTTCCATCATTTTCTCTATCTCTTTATCCTTGTTTTTCTTTTTCTTTCTCTATGTAATTCTTTCTGTCTTCTTTTTCTCTTTCTGTTTTCATTCTCCTCTCATTCTACACGTGTAGATGTCTACCGGATGTCAGGTGTGGTCCCAGGTGCCGGGGACACAGACATGAACAAAACTCAATCCTTCTTCCAGGAGTTCCCAGGCTGGAAAGGAATATTTTAAAGCTACCTATGCAGAAGTGCACGGCGGCATGGAAGCACAGGAGAAATTCTTTGCAAACCTGCAAAGAATTTAGCATTTGAGTTGGAATTTGCAGGATTAATTGATGTTAAGTGGAATGTCAGGTAAGGACACTTCAAAGACACTCCAAGAGGCAAAAGCACCCAGGTCTGAAAGAGTATGCAGTGTTTGGGAAAGTGCAGACAGCAAGGTGTTGCCACGCCAGTGAATAGCAACTTCAGACCCATGGCTAGACACAGATGCAACAGCCTTCCATGGTCTTCCCCACCAGCTGCCACAACTGCATAAGGTCTAATCCAAATAATAATTATTCCAGGTCATTCATACTTGTTCTGCTGCTCTGATCAAACTCTAACTGATACACCAGAGGTCAGCAAAAGTTTTATGTAAATATTTTATTTAACATTTTAAAATAACTATATGTATTAATTTTTATATTAAATATTTATATACTTGCCTTGCAGACTAAGAGGCAAACTGAGGATATTATAAAGGCACTTAAATTTAAAAAGAGAAAATAAATTTTCACAATTTTTTAAATAAATTCAAAACATAATAATATTAATTGAATACAATTTTTTTTGGTAATACAAGTCTACTTATGAGAAAAACAGAATTCTTTCGGACAAGATAACATTTCACTTAATAGCAATTCAAAGTTAGTGCTCCCAATCATCAAATACATTTCAAATTTTCATTTGCAAAACGATTCTTGGCTTGTGGGTCACACAGAAACATGCAACAGGCAAGATTTGGCCTGGGAGCTGTCGTGTGCTGTCCCTGTGATACACCCTCCAAACAGGAAGAACTTTCAGGGCTGAGGAGATAGAGAACCTGCAAGCTCTTGATCAAAACTTCAGAAAGATTTCACCCAAGGAACTAAAGATGAGCTAAGTCTTTTTATTTATTTATTTAAAACATTTTATCAAGAAGGCACATTTATTTTTTTTTATACCGCAGGTTCTTATTAGTCATCAATTTTATTCACATCAGTGTATACATGTCAATCCCAATCGCCCAATTCATCACACCCCCACCCCCCCACAGCTTTCCCCCCTTGGTGTCCATAGGTTTGTTCTCTACATCTGTGTCTCAATTTCTGCCCTGCAAACCGGTTCATCTGTACCATTTTTTTAGGTTCCACATATATGCGTTAATATACGATATATGTTTTTCTCTTTCTGACTTACTTCACTCTGTATGACAGCCTCTAGATCCATCCACGTCTCAGCAAAGGACGCAATTTCATTCCTTTTTATGGCTAATATTCCATTGTATATATGTACCACATCTTCTTTATCCATTCGTCTGTCAATGGGCATTTAGGTTGCTTCCATGACCTGGCTATTGTAAAGAGTGCTGCAATGAACATTGAGGTGCATGTGTCTTTTTGAATTATGGTTTTCTCTGGGTATATGACCAGTAGTGGGGTTGCTCCTTCATATGATAATTCTATTTTTAGGTTTTCCATACTGTTCTCCATAGTGACTGTATCAATTTACATTCCCACCAACAGTGTAAGAGGGCTCCCTTTTCTCCACACCCTCTCCAGCATTTATTGTTTCTAGATTTCCTGATGATGCCCATTCTAACTGGTGTGAGGTGATACCTCACTGTAGTTTTGATTTGCATTTCTCTAATAATTAGTGATGTTGAGCAGCTTTTCATGTGCTTCTTGGCCATCTGTATGTCTTCTTTGGAGAAATGTCTATTTAGGTCTTCTGCCCATTTTTGGATGGGCTGTTTGTTTTTTTTAATATTGAGCTGCATGAGCTGTTTATATATTTTGGAGATTAATCCTTTGTCTGTTGATTCATTTGCAAATATTTTCTCTCATTTTAAGAGCTGTCTTTTCGTCTTGTTTATGGTTTCCTTTGCTGTGCAAAAGCTTTGAAGTTTCATTAGATCCCATTTGTTTATTTTTGTTTTTATTTCCATTACTCTAAGAGGTGGATCAAAAAAGATCTTGCTGTGATTTATCTCAAAGAGTGTTCTTCCTATGTTTTCCTCTAAGAGTTTTACAGTGTCTGGTCTTACACTTAGGTCTCTAATCCATTCTGAGTTTATTTTTGTGTATGGTGTTAGGAAGTGTTCTAATTTCATTCTTTTACACGTAGCTGTCCAGTTTTCCCAGCACCACTTATTAAAGAGACTGTCTTTTCTCCATTGTATATCCTTGCCTCCTTTGTCATAGGTTAGTTGACCATAGGTGCATGGGTTTACCTCTGAGCTTTCAATCTTGGTACATTGTTCTATGTTTCTGTTTTTGTGCCAGTACCATATTGTCTTGATTACTGTAGCTTTGTAGTATAGTCTGAAGTCAAGGAGTCTGATTCCTCCAGCTCCATTTTTTTTTCCCTCAAGACTGCTTTGGCTATTCAGAGTCTTTTGTGTCTCCATACAAATTTTAAGAGTTTTTGTTCCAGTTCCGTAAAAAATGCCATTGGTAATTTGATAGGGATTGCATTGAATCTGTAGATTGCTTTGGGTAGTATAGTCATTTTCACAATATTGATTCTTCCAGTCCAAGAACATGGTATATCTGTCCATCTGTTGGTGTCATCTTTAATTTCTTTCATCAGTGTCTTATAGTTTTCTGCATACAGGTCTTTTGTCTCCCTAGGTAGGTTTATTCCTAGGTATTTTATTCTTTTTGTTGCAATGGTAAATGAGAGTGTTTCCTTAATTTCTCACTCAGATTTTTCATCATTAGTGTATAGGAATGCCAGAGATTTCTGTGCATTAATTTTGTATCCTGCAACTTTACCAAATTTGTTGACTAGCTCTAGTAGTTTTCTGGTGGCATCTTTAGGATTCTCTATGTATAGTATCATGTCATCTGCAAACAGTGACAGTTTTACTTCTTCATTTCCAATTTGTATTCCTTTTATTTCTTTTTCTTGTCTGATTGCCGTGGCTAGCACTTTCAAAACTATGTTGAATAATAATGGTGAGAGTGGACATCCTTGTCTTGTTCCTGATCTTAGAGGAAGTGCTTTCAGTTTTTCAACATTGAGAATGATGTTTGCTGTGGGTTTGTAGTATATGGCTTTTATTATGTTGAGGTAGTTTCCCTCTATGCCCACTTTCTGGAAAGTTTTTATCATAAATCAGTGTTGAATTTTGTCAAAAGCTTTTTCTGCATCTATGGAGATGATCATATAGTTTTTATTCTTCAATTTGTTAATATGGTGTATCACGTTGATTGATTTGCATATATTGAAGAATTCTTTCATCCCTGGGATAAATCCCACTTGATTATGGTGTATGAGCCTTTTAATGTGTTGTTGGATTCTCTTTGCTAGTATTTTGTCGAGGAATTTTGCATCTATATTCATCAGTGATATTGGTCTATAATTTTCTTTTTTTGTAGTATCTTTGTCTGGTTTTGGTATCAGAGTGATGGTGGCCTCATAGAATGAGTTTGGGAGTGCTCCTTTCTCAATTTTTTGGAAAAGTTTGAGAAGGATTGGTGTTAGCTCGTCTCTAAAGGTTTAATAGAATTCACCTGTGAAACCATCTGGTCCTGGACTTTTGTTTGTTGGAAGACTTTTTTTTTTTTTTTTACATCTTTATTGGAGTATAATTGCTTTACCATGTTGTGTTAGTTTCTGCTTTATAACAAAGTGAATCAGTTATACATATACATAGGTTCCCATATCACTTCCCTCTTGCATCTCCCTCCCTCCCACCCTCCCTATCCCACCCCTCCAGGTGGTCACAAAGCACCGAGCTGATCTCCCTGTGCTATGCAGCAGCTTCCCACTAGCTATCTACCTTACGTTTGGTAGTGTATATGTGTCCATGCCTCTCTCTAGCTTTGTCACAGCTTACCCTTGCCCCTCCCCATATCCTCAAGTCCATTCTCTAGTAGGTCTGTGTATTTATTCCTGTCTTACCCCTAGGTTCTTCATGACATTTTTTTCCTTAAATTCCATATATATGTGTTAGCATACGGTATTTGTCTTTCTCTTTCTGACTTACTTCACTCTGTATGACAGATTCTAGGTCTATCCACCTCATTACAAATAGCTCAATTTCATTTCTTTTTATGGCTGAGTAATATCCCATTGTATATATGTGCCACATCTTCTTTATCCATTCATCTGATGATGAACACTTACATTGTTTCCATCTCCAGGCTATTGTAAATAGAGCTGCAACAAACATTTTGGTACATGACTCTTTTTGAATTATGGTTTTCTCAGGGTATATGCCCAGTAGTGGGATTGATGGGTGATATGGTAGTTCTATTTGTAGTTTTTACAGGAACCTCCATACTGTTCTCCATAGTGGCTGTACCAATTCACATTCCCAGCAGCAGTGCAAGAGTGTTCCCGTTTCTTCACACCCTCTCCAGCATTTATTGTTTCTAGATTTTTTGATGATGGCCATTCTGACTGGTGTGAGATGATATCTCATTGTAGTCTTGATTTAGATTTCTCTAATGATTAATGATGTTAAGCATTCGTTCATGTGTTTGTTGGCCGTCTGTATATCTTCTTTGGAGAAATGTCTATTTAGGTCTTCTGCCCATTTTTGGATGGGGTTGTTTGTTTTTTTTGTAATTGAGCTGCATGAGCTGCTTATAAATTTTGGAGATTAATCCTTTGTCAGTTGCTTCATTTGCAAATATTTTCTCCCTTTCTGAGGGTTGTCTTTTGGTCTTGTTTATGTTTTCCTTTGCTGTAAAAAAGCTTTGAAGTTTCATTAGGTCCCATTTGTTTATTTTTGTTTTTATTTCCATTTCTCTAGGAGGTGGGTCCAAAAGGATCTTGCTGTGATTTATGTCATAGAGTGTCCTGCCTATGTTTTCCTCTAAGAGTTTGATAGTTTCTGGCCTTACATTTAGGTCTTTAATCCATTTTGAGCTTATTTTTGTGTATGGTGTTAGGGAGTGATCTAATCTCATACTTTTACATGTACCTGTCCAGTTTTCCCAGCACCACTTATTGAAGAGGCTGTCCTTTCTCCACTATACATTCCTGCCTCCTTTATCAAAGATAAGGTGACCATATGTGTGTGGGTTTATCTCTGGGCTTTCTATCCTGTTCCATTGACTATCTTTCTGTTTTTGTGCCAGTACCATACACTCTTGATTACTGTAGCTTTGTAGTATAGTCTAAAATCAGGGAGCCTGCTTCCTCCTGCTCCGTTTTTTGTTCTCAAGATTGCTTTGGCAATACGGGTTCTTTTGTGTATCAATACAAATTGTGAATTTTTTTGTTCTAGTTCTGTGAAAAATGCCAGTGGTGGTTTGATAGGGATTGCATAGATTCTGTAGATTGCTGTGGGTAGTAGAGTCGTTTTCACAATGTTGCTTCTTCCCATCCAAGAACATGGTATATCTCTCAATCTATTTGTATCATCTTTAGTTTCTTTCATCAGTGTCATAATTTTCTGCATACAGGTCTTTTGTCTCCTCAGGTAGGTTTATTCCTAGATATTTTATTCTTTTTGTTGCAATGGTAAATGGGAGTGTTTTCTTGATTTCACTTTGAGATTTTTCATCATTAGTGTATAGGAATGCCAGAGATTTCTGTGCATTAATTTTGTATCCTGCTACTTTACCAAATTCATTGATTAGCTCCAATAGTTTTCTGGTAGCATCTTTAAGATTCTCTATGTATAATGTCATGTCATCTGCAAACAGTGACGGATTTACTTCTTCTTTTCCGATTTGGATTCCTTTAATTTCCTTTTATTCTCTCATTGCTATGGCTAAAACTTCCAAAACTATTTCGAATAAGGGTGGTGACAGTGGTCAACCTTGTCTTGTTCCTGATCTTAGTGGAAACGGTTTCAGGTTTTCACCATTGAGGACGATGTTGGCTGTGGGTTTGTCATATATGGCCTTTACTATGTTGAGGAAAGTTCCCTCTATGCCTACTTTCTGGAGGGTTTTTATCATAAATGGGTGTTGAATTTTGTCAAAAGCTTTCTCTGCCTCTATTGAGATGATCATATGGTTTTTCTCCTTTAGTTTGTTAATATGGTTTATCACATTGTTTGATTTGCGTATATTGAAGAATCCTTGCATTCTTGGAATAAACCCCAATTAATCATGCTGTATGATCCTTTTAATGTGCTGTTGGATTCTGTTTGCTAGTATTTTGTTGAGGAGTTTTGCATCTATGTCCATCAGTGATACTGGCCTGTAGTTTTCTTTCTTTGTGACATCCTTGTCTGATTTTGGTATCAAGGTGATGGTGGCCTCGTAGAATGAATTTGGGAGTGTTCCTCCCTCTGCTATATTTTGGAAGAGTTTGAGAAGGATAGGTGTTAGCTCTTCCCTAAATGTTTGATAGAATTTGCCTGTGAAGCCATCTGGTCCTGGGCTTTTGTTTGTTGGAAGATTTTAAATCACAGTTTCAATTTCAGTGCTTGTGATTGGTCTGTTCATATTTTCTCTTTCTGCCTGATCCAGTCTTGCAGGTGGTGCATTTATACGAGTTTGTCCATTTCTTCCAGGTTGTCCATTTTATTGGCATAGAGTTTCTTGTAGTAATCTCTCATGATCTTTTGTATTTCTGCAGTGTCAGTTATTACTTCTCCTTTTTCATTTCTAATTCTATTAATTTGAGTCTTCTCCCTTTTTTTCTTGATGAGCCTGGCTAATGGTTTATCTATTTTGTTTATCTTCTCAAAGAACCAGCTTTTAGTTTTATTGATCTTTGCTATCGTTTTCTTCATTTCTTTTTCATTTATTTCTGATCTGATTTTTATGATTTCTTTCCTTCTGTTAACTTTCGGTTTTTTTGTTCTTCTTTCTCTAATTGCATTAGGTGCAAGGTTAGGTTGTTTATTTGAGATGTTTTCTGTTTCTTAAGGTGGGCTTGTATTGCTATAAACTTCCCTCTTAGAACTGCTTTTGCTGCATCCCATAGGTTTTGGGTCGTCGTGTCTCCATTGTCATTTATTTCTAGGTATTTTTTGGTTTCCTCTTTGATTTCTTCAGTGATCACTTCATTATTAAGTAGTGTATTGTTTAGTCTCCATGTGTTTGTATTTTTTACAGATCTTTTCCTGTAATTTATATCTAGTCTCATAGCGTTGTGGTCAGAAAAGATACTTGATACAATTTCAATTTTCTTAAATTTACCAAGGCTTAATTTTTGACCCAAGATATGATCTATCTTGGAGAATGTTCCATGAGCACTTTAGAAAAATGTGTATTTTGTTGTCTTTGGATGGAATGTCCTATAAATATCAATTAAGTCCAACTTGTTTAATGTATCATTTAAAGCTTGTGTTTCCTTATTTATTTTCATTTTGGATGATCTGTCCATTAGTGAAAGTGGGGTGCTAAAGTCCTCTACGATGAATATGTTACTGTAGATTTCACCTTTTATGGCTGTTAGTATTTGCCTTATGTATTGAGGTGCTCCTATGCTGGGTGCATAAATATTTACAATTCTTATACCTTCTACGTGGATCGACCCCTTGATCATTATGTAGTGTTCTTCTTTGTCTCTTGTAATAGTCTTTATTTTAAAGTCTATTTTGTCTGATATGAGAATTACTGCTCCAGCTTTCTTTTGGTTTCCATTTGCATGGAATATCTTTTTCCATCCCCTTACTTTCAGTCTGTATGTGTCTCTAGGTCTGAAGTGGGTCTCTTGTAGACAGCAAATATATGGGTCTTGTTTCTGTTTCCATTCAGCCAATCTGTGTCTTTTGGTGGGAGCATTTAGTCCATTTACATTTAAGGTAATTATCGATATGTATGTTCCTATTCCCATATTCTTAATTGTTTAGGGTTCATTATTGTAGGTCTTTTCCTTCTCTTGTGTTTCTTGCCTAGAGAAATTCCTTTAGTAGTTGTTGTAAAGCTGGTTTGGTGGTACTGAACTCTCTCAACTTTTGCTTGTCTGTAAAGGTTTTAATATCTCCATCAAATCTGAATGAGATCCTTGCTGGGTAGAGTAATCTTGGTTGCAGGTTTTTCTCCTCAACACTTTAAATATGTCCTGCCAGTCCCTTCTGGCTTGCAGAGTTTCTGCTGAAAGATCAGCTGTTAACCTTATGGGGATTCCCTTGTGTGCTATTTGTTGTTTTTCCCTTGCTGCTTTTAATATGTTTTCTTTGTGTTTAATTTTTGACAGTTTGATTAATATGTGTCTTGGCGTGTTTCTCCTTGGGTTTATCCTCTATGGGACTCTCTGTGCTTCCTGGACTTGATTAACTATTTTCTTTCCCATATTAGGGAAGTTTTCAACTACAATCTCTTCAAATATTTTCTCATCCCTTTCTTTATCTCTTCTTCTTCTGGAACCCCTATAATTCAAATGTTGTTGCATTTAATGTTGTCCCAGAGGTCTCTGAGACTGTCCTCAGTTCTTTTCATTCTTTTTTCTTTATTCTGCTCTGCAGTAGTTATTTCCACTATTCTATCTTCCAGGTCACTTATCCGTTCTTCTGCCTCAGTTATTCTGCTATTGATCCCATCTAGAGTATTTTTCATTTCATTTATTGTGTTGTTCATCATTGTTTGTTTCATCTTTAGTTCTTCTAGGTCCTTGTTACATGTTTCTTGCATTTTGTCTATTCTATTTCCAAGATTTTGGATCATCTTTACTATCATTATTCTGAATTCTTTTTCAGGTAGACTGCCTATTTCCTCTTCATTTGTTAGGTCTGGTGGGTTTTTATCTTGCTCCTTCATCTGCGGTGTGTTTTTCTGTCTTCTCATTTTGCTTATCTTACTGTGTTTGTGGTCTCCTTTTGGCAGGCTGAAGGTTCGTAGTTCCCGTTGTTTTTGGTGTCAGTCCCCAGTGGCTAAGATTGGTTCAGTGCGTTGTGTAGGCTTCCTGGTGGAGGGGACTAGTGCCTGTGTTCTGGTGGATGAGGCTGGATCTTGTCTTTCTAGTGGGCAGGTGCACATCTGGTGCTGTGTTTTGGGGTGTCTGTGGACTTATTATGATTTTAGGCAGCCTCTCTGCTAATGGGTGGGTTTGTGTTCCTGTTTTGCTAGTTGTTTGGCATAGGGTGTCCAGCACTGTAGCTTGCTGGTTGTTGAGTGAAGCTGGGTGCTGGCATTGAGATGGAGATCTCTGGGAGATTTTCGCCATTTGATATTATGTGGAGCGGGGAGGTCTCTTGTGGACCAGTGTCCTGAAGTTGGCTTTCCCACCTCAGAGGCACAGCACTGACCTCTGCCTGCAGCACCAAGAGCCCTTCATCCACACGGCCCAGAATAAAAGGGAGAAAAGGCAGAAAGAAAGAATTAGTCGAAGTAGAAAGAAAGAAAGGAAGGAAGGAAGAAAGAAAGAAAGAAGAAAAGAAGGAAAGAAAGAAAGGAGGGAGGGCGGGAAGGAGGGATGGAGGGAGGAAGGAAGGAAGGAAGGAGGGAAGGAAGGAAAAAAGAATGAAAGAAAAAAGTAAAGTTAAATAAAATAAAGTAAAATATAATAAAGTTATTAAAATAAAAAATAATTATTAAGAAAAAAATTTTAAAAACAAAAAAGAAAACTACAGACAGATAGAACCCTAGGACAAATGGTGCAAGCAAAGCTATACAGACAAAATCTCACACAGAAGCATACACATACACACTCACAAAAAGAGAAAAAGGGGAAAAAATCATAAATCTTGCTCTCAGAGTCCACCTCCTCAATTTGGGATGATTCGTTGTCTATTCATGTAGTCCACAGATGCAGGGTACATCACGTTGATTGTGGAGCTTTAATCCGCTGCTTCTGAGGCTGCTGGGAGAGATTTCCCTTTCTCTTCTTTGTTCTAACAGCTCCCAGGGGCTCAGCTTTGGATTTGGCCCCGCCTCTGCGTGTAGGTCACTGGAAGGCGTCTGTTTTACGCTCAGACAGGACGGGGTTAAAGGAGCCGCTGATTCGGGGGCTCTGGTTCACTCAGGTCAGGAGGGAGGTGCATGGAGTGCGGGGCGAACCTGCGGTGGCAGAGGCCGGCGTGACGTTGCACCAGCCTGAGGTGTGCCGTGCATACCCCAGGGAAGTTGTCCCTGGATCCCGGGACCCTGGCAGTGGCGGGCTGCACAGGCTCCCCCGAAGGGAGGTGTGGATAGTGACCTGTGCTCACACACAGGCTTCTTGGTGGTGGCAGCAGCAGCCTTAACGTCTCCTGCCAGCCTCTGGGGTCCGTGCTTTTAGCCGCAGCTCGCGCCCGTCTCTGGAGCTCCTTTAAGCAGTGCTCTTAATCCCCTCTCCTCGCACACCAGGAAACAGAGGGAAGAAAAAGTCTCTTGCCTCTTCGGCAGGTCCAGACTTTTCCCAGACTCCCACCCGGCTAGCCGTGGCTCACTAACCCCCTGCAGGCAGTGTTCACGCCGCCAACCCCAGTCCTCTCCCAGCACTCTGACCGAAACCCCCGAGCCTCAGCTCGCAGCCCTGCCCACCCCGTCGGGTGAGTAGACAAGCCTCTCGGGCTGGTGAGTGCCGGTCAGCACCGATCCGCTGGGCGGGAATCTCTCCGCTTTGGCCTCTGCACCCCTGTTGCTGTGCTCTCCTCCGCGGCGCCAAAGCTCTCCCCGCTCTGCCACCCGCAGTCTCCTCCCTCGAAGTGGCTTCCTAGTGTGTGGAAACATTTCCTCCTTCACAGCTCCCTCCCACTGGTGCAGGTCCCGTCCCTATTCTTTTGTCTCTTCTTTTTTCTTTTGCCCTACCCAGGTACGTGGGGGTTTCTTGCCTTTGGGGAGGTCTGAGGTCTTCTGCCAGCGTTCAGTAGGTGTTCTGTAGGAGTTGTTCCACGTGTAGATGTATTTCTGCTGTATCTGTGGGGAGGAAGGTCATCTCCGTGTCTTACTCTTCCGCCATCTTCCCCCAGTCCTGTTTGTTGCAAGATTTTTAATGACAGTTTCAATTTCATTACTTGTGATTGGTCTGTTCATATTTTCTATTTCTTCCTGGTTTAGTCTTGGAAGGTTATACGTTTCTAAGAATTTGTCCTTTTCTTCCAGGTTGTCCATTTTATTGGCATAGAGTTCCTTTTAGTAGTCTCTTAGGATGCTTTGTATTTCTGAGGTGTCTGTTGTAACTTCTCCTTTTCCATTTCTAATTTTATTGATTTGAGTCCTCTCCCTCTTTTTCTTGATGAGTCTGGTTAATGGTTTATCAATTTTGTTTATCTTCTAAAAGTACCACCTTTTAGTTTTGTTGATCTTTGCTATTGTTTTCTTTGTTTCTATGTCATTTATTTCTGCTCTGATGTTTATGATTTCTTTCCTTCTGCTAACTTTGGGTTTTGTTTGTTCTTCTTTCTCTAGTTCCTTTAGGTGTAAGGTTAGATTGTTTATTTGAGATTTTTCTTGTTTCTTGAGGTAGGCTTGTATAGCTATAAACTTCCCTCTTAGAACTGCTTTTGCTGCACCGCATAGGTTTTGGATCATCGTGTTTTCATTGTCATTTGTCTCTAGGTATTTTTTGATTTCCTCTTTGATTTCTTCAGTGATCTCTTGGTTATTTAGTAACGCATTGTTTAGCCTCCATGTGTTTGTGTTTTTTACACTTTTTTCCCTGTAATTCATTTCTAATCTCCTAGCGTTGTGGTCAGAAAAGATGCTTGATAGGAATTCAATTTTCTTAAATTTACGGAGGCTTGATTTGTGACCCAAGATGTGATCTATCCTGGAGAATGTTCCGTGCACACTTGAGAAGAAAGTGTAATCTGCTGTTCTGGGATGGAATGTCCTATAAACATTAATTAAATCTATCTGGTCTATTGTGTCATTTGAAGCTTCTGTTTCCTTATTTATTTTCATTTTGGATGATCTGTCCATTGGTGTAAGTGAGGTGTTATAGTCCCCCGCTATTATTGTGTTACTGTCGATTTCCTGTTTTATAGCTGTTAGCAGTTGCCTATGTATTGAGGTGCTCCTATGTTGGGTGCATAAATATTTATTATTGTTATATCTTCTTCTTGGATTGATCCCTTGATCATTATGTAGTGTCCTTCCTTGTCTCTTGTGACATTCTTTATTTTAAAATCTATTTTATCTGATATGAGTATTGCTACTCCAGCTTTCTTTTGATATCAATTTGCATGGAATATCTTTTTCCATCCCCTCACTTTCAGTCTGTATGTGTCCCTAGGTCTGAAGTGGGTCTCTTGTAGACAGCATATATATGGATCTTGTTTTTGTATCCATTCAGGAAGCCTGTGTCTTTTGGTTGGAGGTTTAATCCATTCACGTTTAAGGTAATTATCGATATATATGTTCCTATGACCATTTTCTTAATTGTTTTGGGTTTGTTTTTGTAGGTCCATTTCTTCTCTTGTGTTTCCCACTTAGAGAAGTTCTGTTAGCCTTTGTTGTAGAGCTGGTTTGGTGGTGCTGAATTCTCTTAGCTTTTGCTTGTCTGTAAAGCTTTTGATTTCTCCATCGAATCTGAATGAGATCCTTGCCAGGTAGAGTAATCTTGGTTGTACGTTCTTCCCTTTCATCACTTTAAGTATATTATGCCACTCCCTTCTGGCTTTTAGAGTTTCTGCTGAGAAATCAGCTGTTAACCCCATGGGAGTTCCCTTTTATGTTACTTGTCGTTTTTCCCTCATTGCTTTCAATAATTTTTCTTTATCTTTAATTTTTGCCAATTTGATTACTATGTGTCTTGGCATGTTTCTCCTTGGGTTTATCCTGTATGGGACTCTCTGAGCTTCCTGGACTTGGGTGGCTATTTCCTTTCCCATGTTAAGGAAGTTTTCAACTATAATCTCTTCAAATATTTTCTCTGGTCCTTTCTCTCTCTCTTCTCCTTCTGGGACCCCTACAATGCAAATGTTGCTGTGTTTAATGTTGCCCCAGAGGTCCCTGAGGCTGTCTTCATTTCTTTTCATTCTTTTCTCTTTATTCTGTTCTGCCGCAGTGAATTCCACCATTCTGCCCTCCAGGTCACTTAACCGTTCTTCTGCCTCAGTTATTCTGTTATTGATTCCTTATAGTGTAGTTTTCACTTCAGTTATCGTATTGTTCATCTCTGTTTGTTTGTTCTTTAATTCTTCTAGGTCTTTGTTAAACATTTCTTGCATCTTCTCAATCTTTGCCTCCATTCTTTTTCCAAGGTCCTGGATCATCTTCACTCTTATTATTCTGAATTCTTTTTCTGGGAGGTTGCCTATCTCCACTTCATTTAGTTGTTTTTCTGGGGGTTTATCTTGTTCCTTCATCTGGTAGATAGCTCTCTGCCTTTTCATCTTGTCTATCTTTCTGTGAATGTGGTTTTTGTTCTACAGGCTGCAGGATTGTAGTTCTTCTTGCTTCTGCTGTCTGCCCTCTGGTGAAAGATGAGATAAATCTTATTAAAACTGCAGCCCATCTCTAACCTAGCTCAATCCCTGGTTGGATTTAGATGATAGTCTTATCTAACAAAGAAAAGAAGGAATCCTGGTTGATTTAAGATATCACCCAAAGCCTCTACAGTTCTGTTACACACAATGGCAAACATGTAATGAAAAATTACTAGATATGCAAAGAAACAAGAAAATGTGACTGATAATAAAAGGAAAAACAAATAATAGAAATAAGTTAGAAGACTTTAAAATAGCTGTGTCTAATACTTTAAAGTGGACACAGCTGAAGAAAGGATTAGTGAACCCAAAGACAATTCAGTAGAAAATATCCAAAGTAAAGCATAGAAAGATTTATCTGAGAAAAAGATCATTCTGCCTGCACAGTACAGGATTGCTGGAAACAAAAATTAAAGTCAAAATACCTTGAAGGGAAGAGTAGAGATCTTTCAAATCATCTAAAAGCAGCCAGGGTGAGGTGCAAATAACACCCAAAGCATTCTTCTCCACCCCCTTAAGGGAAAAGGGACCTTATTCAAATTTCTTTTCCCCTGTATAGCCTTACTCAGCTGAATTTAAGTAAAATCAGAAGTCTCTTGAAGAAGCATCCCCACAATAGCGTCAAACTAGGTCTCTTCATTTCCCTTCAATGATGGCTGAAGCTGGAGGAAGAGAAAAGGAACAAAACCTTAAGATTCCCCAGATTCCTGGCTTTTCGTTGGGTAGGGAAGGTAAAGAGTCCAGGCTCCAAGCCAGCCTGCCAACTGTCTCCTCTCTGACTGGTTCCCAGAAGGTTAGCAGAGATTCTGCACCATCTACAACTGTCCTTGGAAACCAGAAGTTTCTATCTGATCAGAAGTTATCACATACAACCAATCCAGATCTTGTCAGAAAACCAGTTTACATGAAAATCAAATAGTGAGCTGGGAGTAAAGGTGGGGAAGTGGTCAGGCAAATTCCCTTTCAGAGGGAAAGCTCTATGTGGTGTTCATTCATTCAGTAACAGGAAAGCTCTACTGTGTGCCAGGTGCAGGTCTAGGCCTGGGAACACAGCAGTAAACAAGACAGGCAAGGTTACTGCTCACAGAGCTATAACCTTCTAATATAACAAAGGCACTTTAATAAGTGGAAAGTAAAAGCAGGAAACTAAAACAGGATGATGTAATATAAAGTGGTAATTTGGGTGGTCAGGGAAGGCTTCTCTGAGTTGGTGACATTTAAACTGAGATCTGAATGATAAGAAGGAGCCAGCCCTGTGGAAATCTGGGTTAAGAGCATTTCAAGCAGAAGGAACAGCTCCAGCAAATGTCCCGAAGGCTACTGCGGCTGGAGGGTCCTGGGTGCTGGGGAGACTGATGAACAGTGAGGCGGGGAAGGCAGGAGGAAGCCAGTATGTAGATTCTTCATCATTCTGACACGGAGCTTTGTGTTATATGCAATGGAAAGTCACTGGGGATTTTAAACTGCACCAAAGGGTCTTCTGGGTCTTCGGTGTGATTCCTGCTACCCTTAGGCTTGATTTCCTGGCTCCAATTCTCTGGTTCTTCATGAACCTCCCCCCAAATCCCTCTACTCCTCAGCCTTTGGCAAAAGGCTCAGGCCAAAACTCTTAGAGTCATTCTTGACTCTCCTATTTCTCTCACACTCTACTTGAAACCTGAAGAAAATTCTACAGGTTTTAGCTTCGATATATGTCCAGTGTCCGACACTTCTTGCCACCCCTCTGCTGCCACCCTCATCTAAGCCCCTGTCATCTCACTCTGGGTGGTTGAAACTGTCTGTTTCTCCTCTCGCCCCTACAATCTATCTGGTGCCCACAGTAGCCTCTTAAAGAGCCAACCACATAAGAACACATCTCAGCTCAGAGCCTCCACCTCACTCAGGGTAAAATCCAAAGTTCTTACAAGTGCTTGTAAGGTATCTATGGCATCTGCCTCTCATCATTTCTCTGCCTTCACCACCTCCCACTGCCCTGGCTCCCTCTCTCCCTGGGACACCAGTGTCCCGGCCACCAGCATGCTTACTCCTTCTCCTCCAGTGGGTCACGGCTCAAAGGCCACCTCCCCGTGAAGTCCTGCCTGCCTACGCCATTGAGTAAAGCAAGCTGCCCTTACCCCGGCACTCTGCATCCTCTTTACCCAGCTTTACTTTGCATTTTTTGTAGGTCTCATCACCTTCTAAAACATTTTATAATTTACCCATTTATTATGGCAACTGTTTAGCATCTGACCTCTCCCCCAACATGGATGAACTTCCTGAGGGTAGGCATCATGTTTGTGTTTTTCCCTTTATGCCAAACTCCTAAAGCAGTACTTAGCATGTAGTTGGTGCTCAATATTTTTGAATAAATATTGTTGGATGTATCAATAATTTGTAAAATTTTATACGAGGCCCTAGAACAGCACAGATCATGACAATTTTTATATCTGTAGTATTTCACTCAATCATTCAAGAAAGAAATAGCTTTATGAAAAGAAAAAAATTGAGCACCGTATGCTGAGCACAAATGTACTACTTTGGCTTCAGCTGGACATGGTGGGTTGAATACACATGTCCTCTCCAGACCCCAGCAAAATAATAAAAAAAGAGGTAAAGCAGAATTAATCAATAAAAACAGAAAGAATACGAGGCAGATGACCACAGACAAGATACCAACAGAGCATAATGTGGAAAGCCAATGGACAAGGGCAACCATGTTGGCAGGCTAGCTGAGGGTGAAGGATGCTTGTCTGAAGGGAGCGAGCCGGGAGGCAAGCTGGTTCCTGCTCCACCATCTGGAACTGCAAGAAGGGAGGCTGCTCTGAAGTCTTGGGGGCAGGCACGCTGAACACAGGAGAATGGGTTGAAGAGCTGTGTAAGAGAGAGTGAGACCCCCATACCCCTTCCCTCCACGTGAACAGCAACTGCATATGTACTGCTGATTTAACCCAACTTGTGATATAAAGAAATTGGAAAGATGTTATCGGGAAATGTCTGTGTGATGGGTGGGGGGGGCAGGAGATGAGAGGGATAAGTTTTATTCCATGTTTGAAATTCAGTAGAAAATAGGTAAAGGCTAAAACTCAAAAGCCAGCAGCCTAAGGATGGTGGAAACTGCCAAAAGAGTTGAAAGTGGTCACCTCTGGGGAGTGTAAATTGTGGAGGGAGGGACGGGACAGGAGCCCGCTGTTTCTCATTATAAGCCTTATAGGATGATTTGTCTTTTTAAACTATGTCTATGTGTTACTTTTATAAAAATAAAATTGAATTTCTGGCTGCTGTGTGGAGAATAGATTGGAGGAGGACAAGAATGGCAGCAGGGAAGCCCATTAAATTGTCCAGCAGAGAGATGATGATGTCCAGGACTGACATGGCAGGAATTGAAGAGAAGAGGACAGGATGCATTTGCAAAGTTTCGGAGACAGAGTCCACAGGACTTCCTGAAGGACTGAATATAGGCAGTGAAAAAAATGAGAGGAACCAAATGTAATTTCTAGGCACGTGGCTGGAGCGACTTGGTGCAGGCAGGGTAGAGAACAGGGTGAGACCTGCGAGCCCCAGGGGTTCAACATCCAAGGAGGTCCTGGAGCTTGGGGCCATGCAGGTGCAGGTGGGGCCCTGAGAGCGGGGCCCCGGGAAGGCTGTGCTGGCGCCACCCTCATCCCAGCCTCAACGTGGCAGGTTCTGGTGCTATTTACTTACATGGAGAAATTAGTGGCAAAAGCATAGGGGTCACAGTGGAGGACAGAAATTAAAAACATTTTATTTTGGACAAGTCATGATTGAGTCATCTATTCGTGGTCTAGTAAAGTTGTCAAGCGGTTCAAGTCTGCAGTTGGGGGTAGTCACAAGTGAGAGAGAAATTCGGATGTCTCAGCATAGAGATGGTGCTTAAAGCCATGTTTGGGATGGGGGAACCCAGAAAGAATTGTGTGAAAGTACAGGAGGGGCCAGGTTGCAGACATTCAGGCATGTAACAAGGAAGGGCAGAGGGACCAGCAGGGTAGACAGAGAGGGAGCTGCCGGGCAGGTAAAAGGGAACCTGGGAGAGGCTGGTTTTCCAGAAACCAAGAAGAGAGCCTTTGCAGAGGACACTGTCCTGAATGCCTCACACCCACAACCTTCACAGAAATGGTGCTGTGAAGAGGCCAGAATGCTTTTTGTCCTCTGTCTTGCCTCAGGCCAGCCCCTTGTGTGACCACCTGGGACTCCATATTGCCCATGCTCTTCCCCGCCTGTGCTGTTGTTTTATTCACTGTCCACTCTGCTCCCTCCCACCCCCAGGCCACCACCGCCCCTGAAACCTGTGCCTCTCCCTGCTTCCCAGGACCTCACAAGCCAGGCAGTGATTCTGGTCTTGCCCCTCACGGCTTTCCAGGGACTGGGCTTGAGCCATTCTTTTTTTTAACGATCTGATATCGCAACAAAATCTGAGTTCTGTTTGCAAGGCCGAAGTTGGGATGGTGGTAGCGGGGCCAGGGTAGGATTCCCCACCCCTACTGGGTCTACATGGTATTCCTTGGAATCACCCCTTAGATTTGCCTAGCATTTCACAATTTACTTAGTGCTTTTAACTTGTGCATTATCTCATCTGGTCTCAGCACCACCCTCTAAGCAGTGTGGACTCTTGCTATCCCCTTTTATAGATGGGGAAACAGGTTCCCAGAGTTGAGGTACTTGCCTGGTTTTGTGTTTATAGTTGGGACAGAGACAGGTCCTAGCACTTAAGTCAAGGTCTTCTGATGCAAAACTCTGCCCCTTTATTCCTCTTCCATGAATTCCCAATTGTCTGTCGTTTACATGTCACCCTCACAACTGCCACATCCATGTGTCTCCTTTGCTATTGTCTACTTAATATTTTCAAAGTGAAAGTTTTTCATTAAATAAATGTACCTTAAAAGGAAGCTTGGTAAAGCCCCAGGTTTGATGTTCTGGTACACATGCAACTTTAAAATGAGCACAAAACTGTTAAAAATATTTATTTGGGAAAAGAACTCATGCTCTGGCCCCTGGCTGGGTCCAAGTCCCAGCTCTGATGTGGTAGCATGTGCAGCTGTCTCCATCCAGATGCCCCCGGACCTCACATTCCAGGGTGCAGCAGTCCCCCTCCCAAGCTTTGCCTGATGGCTGTTCTCCAACCATTCTCTTAACAACTGTTTCTGAAGCTTCCAGTGCCAGGAATGGTGCTAGGCACAGTGGATACAAGGGTGATTAGGACAAATGCTGTTACCCAGAGGAACCCACACTCCCCTGTGATACTTCCTGCTCTGGGCCCTGTCAGATAAAAAATCCTACCTGCCCAAGTCTGAATTCTGGTCCCAAGCCCACTGGCCAGACCTCCAGGCAAGCCCACTGAGCCTCCATGGGAGGTGAGGGGCCTAAACAGTTCCTCTCCTATGCGGTGCAGCCTCATTAGAGCATAGAATCATCCACTTCGGAGAAAAGTATACCCAAGATGGGCCAATGAAGAGCTTGCTGGTGACTGTCTTACTATATGAACAAGGTGGAAAGCAATGCCAGGAAGGCCAGGGAGGAGAGCAGTGAGGTAGTAAAAGTCCCAGAGGCACTTACTAGCTATGCGACCTTAGGCAAGTTTCTTAGCCTCTTTGAGCCTCAGCCTCTACCAGTATAAAATGGGCATATGGGCTTCCCTGGTGGCGCAGTGGTTGAGAGTCCGTCTGCCGATGCAGGGGACACGGGTTCGTGCCCCGGTACGGGAAGATCCCACATGCCGCGGAGCGGCTGGGCCCGTGAGCCATGGCCGCTGAGCCTGCGCATCCGGAGCCTGAGCTCCACAACGGGAGAGGCCACAACAGTGAGAGGCCCTCGTACCGCAAAAAAAAAAAAAAGGGCCTAGTACTAGAACTCCGTCCCCTGGTTGTTGTGAGGATTCACTGAGTTTAGTACTTAGAAATGCTTAGCACAGAAACTATCAGCCATCAGTGGTCGCAGGTCAGACGTGACAGACCAGGGAGGAGACCTGGGCCACCTGACCCTGTGTCAAGTGCTCATGCCATCAGGCCTGCCACCTTCTCTTTCTCTATACTTTAATATTCCCTATGTGTGGACGAGGTGCAACAATACAAGGACAAGCGCACTGGCCTCTGCAGTGCTCTCTAGGAGGGGTCCAGAGCCCCTTCTTTCCCTCAGGACTCCTCTGCGGTGTAGTAACTTGTGCCCAGATTCACCACCTGCCAGGATCCATGTCCGTCTGTTCACAAGGACCAGATGGGCCCCAGGCTCCTCCTGTGAGCTGAGTATCTGGTCCATGGAAGCAAGAAAGGTCACCTCCATGTGTGAGCAGGACCCCTCTCTCTATAAACTCATCTGTCAGTAAACAATGAGTTTTGCCACCTCTCGCTCAAGAAGCCAGACCAATGTATGCTCAACTCTTTCCAATCAGAGTTGTTTCCACAAGCCGTTGGCTTCTGTGGGGAACATTTGGTTTAAAAGGAAATGGGGGGGGGACCTTGAAGATGGCGGAAGAGTAAGACGCGGAGATCGCCTTCCTCCCCACGGATAAACCAGAAATACATCCACACGTGGAACAACTCCTACAGAACACCTACTGAAGGCTGGCAGAAGACCTCAGACCTCCCAAAAGGCAAGAAACTCTCCACGTACCTGGGTAGGGCAAAAGAAAAAAAGAAAAAACAGAGACAAAAGAATAAGGACGGCACCTGCACCAGTGGGAGGGAGCTGTGAAGGAGGAAAAGTTTCCAAACACTAGGAAGCCCCTCCGCGGGCGGAGACTGCGGGAGGCGGAGGGGGAGCTTCAGGACCGCGGAGTAGTGCACAGCGACGGGTGCGGAGGGCAAAGCGGGGAGATTCCTGCACAGACGATCGGTGCCGACCGGCACTCACCAACCCGAGAGGCTTGTCTGCTCACCCGCCGGGGCGGGCGGGGCTGCGAGCTGAGGCTCGGGTTTCGGTTTTGGATGGAGCTCAGGGAGAGGACTGGGGTTGGCGGCTTAAACATAGCCTGAAGGGGTTAGTGCACCACAACTAGCCGGGAGGGAGTTCGGGGAAAAGCCTGCACCTGCCGAAGAGGCAAGAGACTTTTTCTTCCCTCTTTGTTTCCTGGTGCGCGAGGAGAGGGGTTTAAGAGCGCTGCTTAAAGGATCTCCAGAGACGGGCGCGAGCCGCGGCTAAAAGCGCGAACCCCAGAGACGGGCGCGAGCCGCGGCTAAAAGCACAAACCCCAGAGACGGGCGCGAGCCGCGGCTAAAAACGCGAACCCCAGAGACGGGCGCGAGCCGCGGCTAAAAGCGCAAACCCCAGAGACGGGCGCGAGCCGCGGCTAAAACCGCGGACCCCAGAGACGGGCGGGAGACGCTAAGGCTGCTGCTGCCGCCACCAAGGGGCCTGTGTGCGAGCACAGGTCACTCTCCACACCCCTCTTCCGCGGAGCCTGTGCAGCCCGCCACTGCCAGGTTCCCGGGATCCAGGGACAACTTCCCCGGGACAGCGCACGGCGGGCCTCAGGCTGGTGCAACGTCACGCCGGCCTCTGCCGCAACGTCACGCTGCCTCTGCCGCCGCAGGCCTGCCCCGCACGCAGTGCCCCTCCTTCCCCCATCCCCCAACCCCCGGCCTGAGTGAGCCGGTGCCCCCGAATCAGCGGCTCCTTTAACCCCGTCCTGTCTGAGCAAAAAAGAGACGCCCTCCAGCGACCTACACGCAGAGGCGGGGCCAAATCCAAAGCTGAGCTCCTGTCAGCTGTGAGAACAAAGAAGAGAAAGGGAAATCTCTCCCAGCAGCCACAGAAGCAGCGGATTAAAGCTCCACAATCAACGTGATGTACCCTGCATCTGTGGAATACCTGAATAGACAAGGAATGATCCCAAATTGAAGAGGTGGAATTTAGGAGCGAGATCTATGATTTTTTTCCCTTTTCCTCTTTTTGTGAATGTGTACGTGTATGCTTCTGTGTGAGATCTTGTCTGTATACTCTTGCTTCCACCATTTGTCCTAAGGCTCTATCCGTCCGTGGTTTCTTTTAAAAATTTTTTTCTTAATAATTAATTTTAATTGTAATAAATTTATTATACTTTACCTTCTTTCTTTCTTTCTTTCTTTCCTTCCTTCCTTCCCTCCTTTAGACAACGAATCACCCCAAATTGAGGAGGTGGTCTCTGAGAGCAAGATTTATGATTTTTCCCCCTTTACCTCTTTTTGTGAACGTGTATGTGTATGCTTCTGTGTAAGATTTTCTCTGTATAGCTTTGCTTCCAACATTTGTCCTAAGGTTCTATCCGTCCCTTTTTTTTTTTCTAAATATTTTTTAATTCAATAACTGTATTATACTTTATTTTATTTTTACTGTATCTTCTTTCTTTCTGTCTTTTTTCCTTCTTTCCCTCCTTCCTTCCTTCCTCCCTCCCTCCCTCCCTCCTTTCTTTCCTTCTTTGCTTCTTTCTTCCTTCCTTTCCTCCTTTCCATCTTTCTTTCCTCATACTTCTACCAGTTCTCTCTACTTTTTCTCCCTTTTATTCTGAGCCGTGTGGATGAAAGGCTCTTGGTGCTCCAGCCCAGGAGTCAGGGCTCTGCCTCTGAGGTAGGAGAGCCAACTTCAGGACACTGGTCAACAAGAGACCTCCCAGCTCCACATAATATTAAACGGTGGAAATCTCCCAGAGACCTCCATCTTAACACCAGCACCCAGCTTCACTCAACGACCAGCAAGCCACAGTGCTGGACAACCTATGCCAAACACCTAGCAAGACAGGAACACAACCCCACCCATTAGCAGAGAGGCTGCCTAAAATCATAATAAGGCCACAGACACCCCAAAACACACCACCAGACATGAACCTGCCCACTAGAGAGACGAGATCCAGCCTCATCCAGCACAACACAGGCACTAGTCCCCTCCACCAGGAAGCCTACACAACCCACTGAAACAACCTTAGCCACTGGAGACAGACATCAAAAACAACAGGAACTACGAACGTGCAGCCTGCAAAAACGAGACCCCAAACACAGTAAGATAAGCAAAATGAGAAGACAGAAAAACACACAGCAGATGAAGGAGCAAGATAAAAACCCACCAGACCTAACAAATGAAGAGCAAATAGGCAGTCTACCTGAAAAAGAATTCAGAATAATGATAGTAAGGATGATCCGAAATCTTGGAAGTAGAATGGACAAAATGCAAGAAACAGTTAACAAGGACCTACAAGAACTAAAGATGAAACAAGCAACGATGAACAACGCAATAAATGAAATTAAAAAGACCCTAGACGGGATCAATAGCACAATAACTGAGGCAGAAGAACTGATAGGTGACCTGGAAGATAAAGTAGTGGAAATAACTACTGCAGAGCAGAATAAAGAAAAAAGAATGAAAAGAACGGAGGACAGTCTCAGAGACCTCTGGGACAACATTAAATGCACCAACATTCGAATTATAGGGGTTCCACAAGAAGAAGAAGGAAAGAAAGGGACTGAGAAAATATTTGAAGAGATTATAGATGAAAACTTCCCTAATATGGGAAAGGAAATAGTTAATCAAGTCCAGGAAGCACAGAGAGTCCCATACAGGATAAATACAAGGAGAAATACGCCAAGACACATATTAATCAAACTGTCAAAAATTAAACACAAAGAAAGCATATTAAAAGCAGCAAGGGAAAAATAACACACAAGGGAATCCCCATAAGGTTAACAGCTGATCTCTCAGCAGAAACCCTACAAGCCAGAAGGGAGTGGCAGGACATACTGAAAGTGATGAAGGAGAAAAACCTGCAACCAAGACTACTCTACCCAGCAAGGATCTCATTCAGATTTGATGGAGAAATTAAAACCTTTACAGACAAGCAAAAGCTGAGAGAGTTCAGCACCACCAAACCAGCTTTACAACAAATGCTAAAGGAACTTCTCTAGACAAGAAACACAAGAGAAGGAAACGACCTATAATAACGAACCCAAAACAATATATAAAATGGAAATAGGAACATACATATCGATAATTACCTTAAATGTAAATGGACTAAATGCTCCCACCAAAAGACACAGATTGGCTGAATGGTTACAAAAACAAGACCCTTATATATGCTGTCTACAAGAGACCCACTTCAGACCTAGAGACACATACAGACTGAAAGTAAGGGGATGGAAAAATATATTCCATGCAAATGGAAACCAAAAGAAAGCTGGAGTAGCAATTCTCATATCAGACAAAATAGACTTTAAAATAGGGACTATTAAAAGGGACAAAGAAGGACACTACATAATGATCAAGGGATCGATCCAAGAAGAAGATATAACAATTGTAAATATTTATGCACCCAACATAGGAGCACCTCAATACATAAGGCAAATACTAACAGCCATAAAAGGGGAGATCGACAGTAACACATTCATAGTAGGGGACTTTAACACCCCACTTTCACCCATGGACAGATCATCCAAAATGAAAATAAATAAGGAAACACAAGCTTTAAATGATACATTAAACAAGATGGACTTAATTGATATTTATAGGACACTCCATCCAAAAACAACAGAATACACATTTTTCTCAAGTGCTCATGGAACATTCTCCAGGATAGATCATATCTTGGGTCACAAATCAAGCCTTGGTAAATTTAAGAAAACTGAAATTGTATCAAGTATCTTTTCTGACCACAACGCCATGAGACTAGATATCAATTACAGGAAAAGATCTGTAAAAAATACAAACACATGGAGGCTAAACAATACACTACTTAATAATGAAGTGATCACTGAAGAAATCAAAGAGGAAATAAAAAAATACCTAGAAACAAATGACAATGGAGACACAACGACCCAAAACCTATGGGATGCAGCAAAAGCAGTTCTAAGGGGGAAGTTTATAGCAATACAAGCCCACCTTAAGAAGCAGGAAACATCTCGAATAAACAACCTAACCTTGCACCTCAAGCAATTAGAGAAAGAAGAACAAAAAAACCCCAAAGCTAGCAGAAGGACAGAAATCATAAAAATCAGATCAGAAATAAATGAAAAAGAAATGAAGGAAATGATAGCAAAGATCAATAAAACTAAAAGCTGGTTCTTTGAGAAGATAAACAAAATAGATAAACCACTAGCCAGACTCATCAAGAAAAAAAGGGAGAATACTCAAATCAATAGAATTAGAAATGAAAAAGGAGAAGTAACAACTGACACTGCAGAAATAAAAAAAATCATGAGAGATTACTACAAGCAACTCTATGCCAATAAAATGGACAATCTGGGAGAAATGGACAAATTCTTAGAAATGCACAACCTGCCAAGACTGAATCAGGAAGAAATAGAAAATATGAACAGACCAATCACAAGCACTGAAATTGAAACTGTGATTAAAAACCTTCCAACAAACAAAAGCCCAGGACCAGATGGCTTCACAGGTGAATTCTCTCAAACGTTTAGAGAAGAGCTAACACCTATCCTTCTCACACTCTTCCAAAATATAGCAGAGGGAGGAACACTCCCAACTTCCTTCTACGAGGCCACCATCACCTTGATACCAAAACCAGACAAGGATGTCACAAAGAAAGAAAACTACAGGCCAATATCACTGATGAACATAGATGCAAAAATCCTCAACAAAATACTAGCAAACAGAATCCAACAGCACATTAAAAGGATCATACACCATGATCAAGTGGGGTTTATTCCAGGAATGCAAGGATTCTTCAATATACGCAAATCTATCAATGTGATAAACCATATTAACAAATTGAAGGAGAAAAACCATATGATCACCTCAATAGATGCAGAGAAAGCTTTCGACAAAATTCAACACCCATTTATGATAAAAACCCTCCAGAAAGTAGGCATAGAGGGAACTTTCCTCAACATAATAAGGGCCATATATGAGAAGCCCACAGCAAACATCATCCTCAATGGTGAAAAACTGAAAGCATTTCCACTAAGATCAGGAACAAGACAAGGTTGCCCACTCTCACCACTCTTATTCAACATAGTTTCCGAAGTTTTAGCCACAGCAATCAGAGAAGAAAAGGAAATAAAAGGAATCCAAATCGGAAAAGAAGAAGTAAAACTGTCACTGTTTGCAGATGACATGATACTATACATAGAGAATCCTAAAGATGCTACCAGAAAACTACTAGAGCTAATCAATGAATTTGGTAAAGTAGCAGGATACAAAATTAATGCACAGAAATCTCTGGCATTCCTATATACTAACGATAAAAAATCTGAAAGTGAAATCAAGAAAACACTCCCATTTACCATTGCAACAAAAAGAATAAAATATCTAGGAATAAACCTACCTAAGGAGACGAAAGACCTGTATGCAGAAAATTATAAGACACTGATGAAAGAAATTAAAGATGATACAAATAGATGGAGAGATATACCATGTTCTTGGATGGGAAGAATCAACATTGTGAAAATGACTCTACTACCCAAAGCAATCTACAGATTCAATGCAATCCCTATCAAACTACCACTGGCATTTTTCACAGAACTAGAACAAAAAATTTCGCAATTTGTATGGAAACACAAAAGACCCCGAATAGCCAAAGCAATCTTGAGAACGAAAAAAGGAGCTGGAGGAATAAGGCTCCCTGACTTCAGACTATACTTCAAAGCAACAGTAATCAAGACAGTATGGCACTGGCACAAAAACAAAAAGATAGATCAGTGGAACAGGATAGAAAGCCCAGAGATAAACCCACGCACATATGGACACCTTATCTTTGATAAAGGAGGCAGGAATGTACAGTGGAGAAAGGACAGCCTCTTCAATAAATGGTACTGGGAAAACTGGACAGGTACATGTAAAAGTATGAGATTAGATCACTCCCTAACACCATACACAAAAATAAGCTCAAAATGGATTAAAGACCTAAATGTAAGGCCAGAAACTATCAAACTCTTAGAAGAAAACATAGGAAGAACATTCTATGACATAAATCACAGCAAGATCCTTTCTGACCCACCTCCTAGAGTAATGGAAATAAAAACAAAAATAAACAAATGGGACCTAATGAAACTTCAAAGCTTTTGCACAGCAAAGGAAACCATAACCAAGACCAAAAGACAACCCTCAGAATGGGAGAAAATATTTGCAAATGAAGCAACTGACAAAGGATTAATCTCCAAAATTTACAAGCAGCTCATGCAGCTCAATAACAAAGAAACAAACAACCCCATCCAAAAATGGGCAGAAGACCTAAATAGACATTTCTCCAAAGAAGATATACAGAATGCCAACAAACACATGAAAGAATGCTCAACATCATTAATCATTAGAGAAATGCAAATCAAAACTACAATGAGATATCATCTCACACCAGTCAGAATGGCCATCATCAAAAAATCTAGAAACAATAAATGCTGGAGAGGGTGTGGAGAAAAGGGGACACTCTTGCACTGCTGGTGGGAATGTGAATTGGTTCAGCCACTATGGAGAACAGTATGGAGGTTCCTTAAAAAACTACAAATAGAATTACCATATGACCCAGCAATCCCACTACTGGGCATATACCCTGAGAAAACCAAAATTCAAAAAGAGTCATGTACCAAAATGTTCATTGCAGCTCTATTTACAATAGCCCGGAGATGTAAGCGCCCATCATCGGATGAATGGATAAAGAAGATGTGGCACATATACACAATGGAATATTACTCAGCCTTAAAAAGAAATGAAATTGAGCTATTTGTAATGAGATGGATAGACCTAGAGTCTGTCATACAGAGTGAAGTAAGTAAGAAAGACAAAGACAAATACCGTATGCTAACACATATATATGGAATTTAAGGGAAAAAAAAGTCATGAAGAACCTAGGGGTAAGACAGGAATAAAGACGCAGACCTACTGGAGAACGGACTTGAGGATATGGGGAGGGGGAAGGGTGAGTTTTGACAGGGCGAGAGAGAGTCATGGACATATACACACTAACAAACATAGTAAGGTAGATAGCTGGGGGGAAGCAGCCGCAAGGCACAGGGATATTAGCTCAGTGCTTTGTGACAGCCTGGAGGGGTGGGATGGGGAGAGTGGGAGGGAGGGAGACGCAAGAGGGAAGACATATGGGAACATATGTATATGTATAGCTGATTCACTTTGTTGTAAAGCAGAAACTAACACACCATTGTAAAGCAATTATACCCCAATAAAGATGTTTTTTAAAATAAATAAATAAAAGGAAATGGGGGCCTTCCCTGGTGGCGCCGTGGTTGAGAGTCCGCCTGCCAATGCAGGGGACACGGGTTCGTGCCCCGGTCCGGGAAGATCCCACATGCTGCGGATCGTCTGGGCCTGTGAGCCATGGCTGCTGAGCCTGCCCGTCCGGAGCCTGTGCTCCACAACGGGAGAGGCCACAGCAGTGAGAGGCCCGCGTACTGCAAAACAAAAGGAAATGGAATTTCCCCTTCAATATTTTTCTTGGATGAAAGGTCTGTGATTGGAATCAGGGCATGAAAAATCATGCCCTGGTGGTTATTTGTATTAGTGGCTTTTGACTTTGCAGGGACACCTGGAGCACAAAGGGGCCAGCCTCTCCCACCTAATAACACATCCCACCCCTACAGCTCAGGCAGGTCCTGGCCGGCTGCCCCAGAGCATCCTGGTGCCTCAGAGCCCTGTGCTGTCTGGTCAGGAGCTTGGCTAGCTCATCTTTGCAAGAACCTGCTCCGTGGTCTCTCCTCACGTCATTGTCCCACAAGCCTGTGCTTTGGTCCAGCCTCCTTCCACTCCACAGCATGATGAGACATGCCCACACACACATGTGTACACACACAGCACGTGCTTGCTTCTCTGCCTGTGATAAACCATCCCAGGTAAGTACTAATTTTTATACGTGGTAAGAAGGAAAAAAACTGTTCATTGCCTGGACCGCAAGGTACCAAAACTCAGGGGAGCCCCAGTGAAAGAAACAGAGATGGGGCCTGGAAACGCAAGAGTAAAGTAAAATGAGACCACGCTCAGGGAGTCCTTGAGGGAGACGCAGTGAGAAATAGCGCAGCAGAGGAAGCAGGCGTGTCACTTTGTGGGCTTGTGTGTCTATCCTGCCCTGGGGGCAGCCACACGTCTGGGTGTCCCTCACACCTAGCACAGGTCCAGGCACAAACAGGCACTCAGGAAATGTCTGTTGATGATGGAAGGAAGGAAGACACCAGAGGAGCAGGAAGACAGCTTCCCCTCAGAGACTGGGTGCCACTTTACTTAACTTGGGTCAGTATCTGCAGAACAGTGTTGGCTGAGCGGGACGGAAGCTCTAAGGATCAGGGTCGTCTACACCCAGAGAAGGAGCTGATCCGAGGACTGGGCGGGGCGGGGCTGATCTCACAGCTCTCCCAGGCTTACTCGTGCAGCAGGAGGGCAGGTGTGCAGATGAGGCAGGGTGCACAGGACAACTGCACCTGCCTGCCATCTGAATGGAGCCCACCCCGACCGCAGCCACGTCGGGGAGACATCGAGAATCCCATGCCTCCCATAGCACACGATGGCCATGCTCAGGAGCCTGGGATTTGCATCCTGGAGAGGGGGCCAGAAGCCAGTGGACAGATGGAGAAGTTTAACCTCTGGGCCTGGGCGAGGAGTGCTACCCATGTGTCTGAGGGGCGGCTGCCAACATTCCTGCCGGGTGCTGTTGCCTTCCTCCCAGAGCCCTGAGCCTGAGCTCCTGCCTCCAGGGCACAGCAGCTAGCGGCCATCAGTGGGGGATGCTTCTGACCCACTGCCACGAGCATAAGGACTATGAACTCAGCTCCAGGGCCCTGGAAATCAGGCCGGTGTTTGTGCGAGGCGAGAGCACCTGCAGAGAGCCGCGAGAAGGGAATCCTCTCCCTGGTCCTAGTCCTGCCGGCTCAGTTTCCCTCTGGTCTTGAGGGGTGATGCCTCCAAGAGTCTGCTGACTGTGGGCAGAGATCGATAGCCAATGAATCCAGCCCAGAGGTGAAGAATCGTTTCTCCACAGGGGCTCCTGCCTCCTAGGAATGTCTGAGTCCCAAGTGCAGCTGTAAACTAGCCATAATTTAGCCCAGTTTTTCCTGCTTCCTGCTATTTTATGTAAAGAATCTTTCCACCTTGTAAAGAAAACAACACCTTGCATTGTTTAAGAATTGTGTTTGGCAACAGAAGTCTAGAAAACAGTGACTTAAACCCAATTGGGGTTTTAGTTACCTAGTTAGTTTCACTTACAAAAGGACTCTGGGAATATTTAACCCAGGCTTTTTCAGCAGCTCCACGAAGCCATTTAGGGAGCCAGGCTCCTTCTGGCCCTCAGCCTTGCTGCCTCTAAGTGTGGCCCTGGTCCTCACATCTGCAAGCTGACTCTGGAGCTCCAGCCATCCCAGCTGAGTTCCAGGCAGGAAGATGAAAAAGGGCAAGGGCAAAACATGTGTTATCAATCTACTGTGTTTTAAATAACTTTTTCTGGAGGCCCCATCTGACAATTTTCTTGAACATCTTGTATTCCAGAACTATATCACATGACCATTCCATCCACAAGGCAGGCTGCTTTTTTTTTTTTTTCCTGGGAGCATTGCTATTCCAACAAAATGGGATTTCTGATAATAAGGAGGCAGGGAAGAAAGGCCGTGGAGTGGGCACCTGGCGGTCTCCACCACACAGCTCTGTGTTTGCCCTTGTCTCAGCCAACTCATTGAAGGCTCTGGGAAATGGATTAGAGAGAGGTGGAGGAGGAAGAGAGAAGGAGAAGAGAAGGGAAAGGGGCAGAGCCCACAACCAGAGCCCAGAGCCGACGCCCAGGTGTGTGTGCGTGTGCGCTAGGGTGGCAACAGACACAGTTTGCCCAGCACATAGGATGTTGAGTGTTAAAACCGGGACAGTCCTAGGCAAAGAGGGACAGCTGGTCACCTTGAATGTGCACACATATATGTGTGTGTGAACCGGGTGTTGTTAGACTAGAGATCCCAGCCCGGTGCTCCTTAAGAGCTCCTTAAGATGTTGTCCAAGGACCCCTGGAGGCTCTCAAGACCTTTTATGGGATCTGTGAGGTCGGGCTATTTTTCCAGCAGATTAAAGTGCTATTTGCCTATTTCACTCTTTCTCTCACAGGTATACAGAGGAGCTTTCCAGAGGTTATATTATCTGTGATACTGCAACAGATTGGATGCAAAAGCAGATATGAGAATCCAACCGTCTTCTATTCTGTTAGAAAGAGAGACACCAGACACCAAAGAGATTTTCAACAAATGTAAAAGAATGCCACTTTTCTCAAAATTTCTTCACAAATTTACTTCTGTTTTCAAGAATAGAGTCATTTTCCTTAAAAATATGTTATGTTAACATATAATGATTTATTACAGTTATTTTTAAATGAATGAATGATTTTTTAATTCCTTGGTCTTAATTTCTAATATGATAAATATTGATAACCATAACCTACACTTTAAAAAAGATTTTTGGCATCTTCAATAATTGTTAAGAGTGTGAAGGGGTCCTGAGACAGAAGAGTTGGAAACCTGTTGTCCTAGACGAGACTAGTAAGGTTCTCCTGGGAATTAAGTAGGGAGGGAACAGGATGAAGGCTGGACCTCGAGGCCCTGGTGTCAGAAGGCAGCAGCTCCGGGAGCCTCCACAGGAATAAATGTCCTAGTGCAGTGCTGCTCAAGATGTGCTCCACAGATAGGGGCCCGGCTGAGAACTATTCACCATTAGTCACTGTAAGTACAGAAATCGAGGGAAGCTTCTAGAAACTTCCATAACAATTTGATAGAGTAGCTTTACGTCTATTGAAACTAATAATAGGAAAAGCTGGGCTTGTATTTTGTAGGTCCTCTCTCTTTCATTTTATTTTTCCAGAAATTTATTTTTACTGTACTTGGCAAAAGTATTCCATGATGCATTGGAAATTTTCAAAATATGGCCCTTTCATGCCTGAGATGAATCTTAAAGGATAAATACTGATTATCCAAGCAAAAAAGGGGACAAAGTATTCCATAGAAAATTTTGTACTTCAAGGGCAAACTGTGCATGGTTGAGAGCACACATTTCCTGCCTACCTGATTGTAGCCTTTCACTGAGCTATTTTACAATTTTATATACTGTAGATAACTAATAGTAATACAAAATAATTTCTGCCTATAGACATGCAAAACTCCTGTCATGCAACTGGCTTCTTCCCTCACTGCGGCTGAGGACGGTTTAGCCTCCATTTATTCATTCGTTGCCATATTCCTACTCTAATTATGTCTGTTCTTTGGATTTCCCTTTGAACTTGTTGTAACATCTCACTGGTATCCTCATTAGTGAGTTACATAAAATCATTATTAAGTGTTCATTAAAAAGTAATATGGTCCTTCACATTATTCACAAACACAGGGTTTGCAAAGCTCTGCTCTTGGACCCCATCATTGATGTGATTCAATTGCCTTCTGGAAGTCACTTCCATTCTCATCCTGCTGTCTGAAAAAGTCTGTACCCTCTCCTCTGTCTACTTTGTCTAGCTTACAGCTGTTCTTTCTTTCTAGTTTGGGCTTCCTCATTATCTTGTTTGTGAGGTAGAAAGGAGCCTGAGAGAGAGAGACAGAGAGAGAGAAAGAGAGAGAGAATGAAACCAATAGGAGATTGAATAGATGGGGGCAGGGGGTCCATGTGCACAGTCCATGTGCACTTTCGTGTATGTATAGCTGGAGATAACTGCGTCCTGCCCAGCAATCACTACATACCTATTTTGTTTTTGTGAGCAAAACCACACCTCTGTGAGCTCCTGGCTTAAGGCTTGTCCTTGGAAGTCATCCTCAAGATCTCCATGCCAGAACCCAATCCCAGCCTCAGTTGCTAAGCCCCTGGCAGAAGAAGACCTTTGTCAAGAGGACCTGGATGCTGGGGGAGGGTGTCATAAGCCCGACCTCAGCGGCAGAGGAGTGCAGTTCAAGGACCAGTGACTCTGACACTTGAGGAAGCCAAAATGCTGGTCCCAGCCACCACCTGCCACCCTGAGGGCAGGAAGGAGTGTCTGAGGTGCCTGTCAGCAACCCTTCTTCCCATGTCAGCTGCTAATAGAGCAACAGGCTGATTGTCTCCAGTTCCCTGTCATCTTCTTGATGGCTCTTTTGGGAGTAAGGTGGCCAAGGGGCAGCACACGAGTGATGCAGACTCTCTACCAGAAATCCAAATCTTTTTCTTGTAACAGTTTCACTGAGGTATAGTTTACATACCATAAAATTCACTTGGTTTAAAGATACAATTTGGTTAACTTTCAGAAAATGTATAGAGTTGTGCTACCATCACCACAATCTAATTTTAAAACCTTTCCATCACCCCAAAAAGTAACCTTGTGCCCGTTTGCAGGCACTCCCTATGCTCGAGGCAACCATTGCTCTACTTTCTGTCTATAGATTTGCTATTTCTGGACATTTCATATAAATGGAATCGTAAAATACACATAATGTTTTTGGGTTTCATCCATCACAGCATGTATCAGTACTTCATTCCTTTTTATAGCCAACTTGTACTCAATTGTATGGATATGTCATATTTTGTTTATCCATTCACCAATTGACAGCCGTTTGGTTGTTTCCACCTTTTGGCTATCAAGGTCGCTAGGAACCTTTTTGTACAAGTCTTTGCATGGATTTACATTTTCATTTCTATTGGGTGAATACATAGGAGCGGAATTTCTGGGTCACATGGTAAATTTATGTTTAGCTTTTTGAGAAAGTATCAAATTGTTTTCCAAAGTAGCTGTACCATTTTCCATTCCCACTAGCAATGTAGGAGAGTTACAGTTGCTCCACATCCTTGTCAACACTTGTTGTTGTCTGCCTTTTTGATTATAGGCATTTGTGGGTTGGGAATTTGAATCTTGAGCCACATGAAGTGAGGGCAGGCCACAGCTGTGGCTGACCCATCCTTGGCAGTGCACCGAGAAAGCTGCCTCTCATCCTGCATCAGGTCCTTGGATTCCTACCTTTCTTGAGGCCTGATTATTCTGCTCCCTTTGGGGTCTGTATATTACCCCCATGTCTTTTCAATACAATGTTTTTTACAAAAACTTAAGTGAGATTGCGTGGGGTTCTGTCACTTGCACCAACACCCATTTGAATTTCATACTTCCTATGGTGCCCCGTTCCTGACCCTAGCTGGAGCTGACATCGCCTATTGGAATAAGACCAGCAGGCATCAGGTGGGTCAGGATTTGTTCTTAGTGCAGACAACACAGGGAAATGCCTTCAGCAATAAGGAGGATGGTGCCATCTCCCAGCTCTCCAGGCACCTGGGTGACAAGCAGCACATTCATTCAGGCTGCAGCTCACCTTTCCAGACCTGCCACAGGCTCACGTGAGTTAAAGTTAGAGTCTCGCCAGAGGATCACATCAAGCAGTGAGAAGGGCCAAATTTTTGAGAAATTTAATGAAGATGGAGGGTATCAGAAAATGTGTCCTCGTTCACTTTGAGAACATCTCCTGGGTGACCAAAGTTGGTTCTATGAAAGCATAGAGAGCTCTGTGACCTGGGGTGAGTCACCCGACCTCTCCGAGCTGTAGTCTGCAGGACCGTTGTGAGGATTCGTGATAAGGAGAGCACCAGAATGGTATCTGGTTGGTTGCTCATGGTTGACACTTTTCCCAACATTGGCATTATGCCAACGTTTACTGAGGGGAAGTGAGATAAAACAGCCTTGCCCCAATCTTTTGCTTTGGGGGAGGCACTTCGGCATCATGGTTAAGAAAGTAAACTTCCATGCCAGACATAGCAAGCAAGTCATACTGTGCCTGCTGTGTTCGGTTAGGCAAGTCACCGCATCTCACTCAGCTTCAGTCTTTCCAGCCCTAAAGTGACACCCATGACAGTGCTTCACTCATTTCAGTGTGTTGGGAGGTCACATCAGACAGTGAAGAGGGAGCCCTGAGCCTGGATCCTGGTGCCTAAGAAGCATTCACCAGCATTGATAATTTTCGTAGCTGCTGTTCCTTGCATTTCTCTGAACTTTCCCAGGGGCTGGGAGCTGCCCTCACTGCTGCTGATGTGGAGCTGCCTCGGGGAGAAGCCTGTGCTCTGTCTGGGGTGGGCATGGGGACCAGGAGCCCATAAGGGGAAGCTTGAAGGCCCAGAGCCACCCCCACTGCCCCCGTCAGGTCTCTGGCCATGAGATCCTGCTGCCACCCCCAGCTGGAAGGCTCCCAGCAGGCCAGCCCCTCATCCTGCCAAGGACACTGCTGACCCCAGCCCAGATCAGACATGTGCTGTGTCACCTGAGCTCTCCAGCCCCTCCTGGCCCAGGACAACAGGTGGATGTGCTCAGTAACTTGAATCTACCTTCTGAGAGCCTGAGAGATTGAGAGCGGGCAGGCAACTCTTTCCTCAGACAACCACATGGGCAATAAACAAGTTTTCAAGGAGACCATGCCCAGCTCAAGCTTCTGCAGGGCCGGATGTCATGCTGGGGGTTGTCCAGGACCTTGGCTTATCATAACAACTATGGCATCAGCAAAACCCGGCCTCATTTGTGAACACTCCATGGATGGGTGTGGATCCTGGACCACTGTCTTTCCGTGCTCTTTCCCATTTCTCCACGTCTATAGCCGGTGGGGGAGTGAATCATAAGAGCAGAGGCACTGCAGTCAGACCAGGCCTTGAGCCCCAGGATCTTGATCTTGAGGAAGTCAGTTAACCTCCTGGAGCCTCAGTTTTTTCATTGGTAAAATATGGATGATAATATCTGCTTGCTGTGGTTTGGGGGAATTAGGTGAGGTGATGTAGGGAAGCTTGGGAGCTCAGATCCCAGCACAGAGTAAGCCCTCAGTGTATGGCAGCCAAATAGATTATAGGAAGCAGTGTCCCCTCTTTAAGTATGAGGACAGAGAAGTCCATCTGGCCAGAATCTGAAGAGATCTGACAAGTTTGTGCTCCCACCCAACGTGTACTTACAGTACCTCCTGCGTGTTTGTCCGCACCCTGTAACTGCTGGAGGACAGACTGGCGGGCAGGAAGCCCCCGGGCGCAGGGGTCCAGTTGGAAGAGGGTGGGAAACACCAGTTAAGCTGGGGGTAGCATCATTTATAGCTTCTTATTACCCAAACTCTTCTGCCCCCCAACCAGAATACTCTTCAGAAAGGGCTAAAGATGGGCACCCAGAGATGACACCCCAAGTTACCTTGTTCCAAACACAGACTCTAATCAATACACAGAGGGCCACAGACCACTTGTCTACACCCAGACTCTGGGAGAAAGGGCAAAGGATAAACGCAGGTGAGCATTTTCATACAAGGGGTGTGACGAGCTTCCCCAGAGAGAAGCACATCTGTGTGTACGTGTGCCTGACACGGGTCCTGTGGTGGGGCGGACATGGCATCCCCAAAGCTCTAGAAGGTGTCCGAGTGACCTCAGTTCCCCAAACAAAGACCTAATTATTCTGATCAATGCTTCATCCCAACAGAGTTTAAATTGGTATAAATGCATTTGTAAATAAGATGTTTGGCATGAGGTTATATATTTTTTCCAAACAAACAATCTTATACATGATGCTTAGGTTATAAGTTTAAATCTGTAAAGGTCTGTTTAAATCATAACATTTCAGCAATACTGTTTTTTAATGAAAAATATTTATGTTAGAACCCATTAAACATGTACAGCCCAGTTAAACACACAATATAAGGTCTACCTGCATCCAAGCCTTCTTCCCTCCTCCACTCAAGCCACGTGACCAAGGCCCCTGGACCAGCTCTAGCTCCAGTGAGGGTCCTGGTTAGTGGGGCCAGCATGCTAAGCTCATCTCATGTGTTCAGACATCCAGTCAGCACCTGGCATGCCTCTGGCGACTGTCATTGGTCCAGGGAGTGGGGGGAGACCTACGTTGGTCCAGGTGGACTGAAGGAACGGTCCTTGATCCTGTGGGTGGAAGAGAGGTTTCCCAGCTCTCTTGCTGAGCATGAACCTGTCCCAGTTGCCTCTGGAAGCCACTACGCCAGCACAAGTGAGGCTGCTGAGAACAGAGCAGCAGCAGAGGAGCTCAGGGCCAGAGAACCCAGGGACACCAAACCTGGGCTTCACTGCCGCCACAGTGGCCCCGCCTCTGGAATTCCTGTTTTGCAGGAATTCTGTTGAATTCGAGGGAGGTTTCTACTCTTTGAGGCAGGAAAGCATCCTCGTGCAGGCTGGATGTGTGTCTAGAGATAAATGAAGAGGGAGGAACTTTCTTGACATAATGAGGCAAAAGTGGGATGAGATAGTGGAAGAAAATAAGGGATTAATGAAGGAGTCTGTGATTAAGCACTAAAGACACTTCCCCATATGGATTATTTGACCAGAGAGTCATAGGAAAATATGAAAAGGAGTGCTTGACTTGGGCCACAGCCCCTGAAGCAGAAGGATGGCTAAAATGGAGAGAGATTTCTCTGTAGCTGGAACGTACAGCCAGCCTAGAACAGCGTGGTCCCCAGTTATTCAGGGAGGAAGAGTGGGGGCAGGGGAGAGCCACATAGAAGAGGCCCTGAGGGGACATGCAATCACCTGCCCACAGTCACAAGCCAGGGCTGAGCTCATGTTCCCAGAATATGGGCACACTTCTAGGTGCTCTGAGCAACTTTGCACCTAAAACTCTTACCAGCAGCCGTGTCTTCTTCCAGGGGCTTGTTTCCAGCCCCTGATACAGATGAGAGTGCTCTGTTTACTTTTCTCTCAATCCAAAAGATGTTCTTAACTCTTCTCATGGCATCAGTCAACACTACAGTTCCTTCCATGGCAAAAGCCAAATGAGAATGAAAACTGTCTTAGAGCAATTGGCTCTCATGAAAACTTGTATCACACATCTGTTGTTTTGCCCGCCTGCGTTCATTTCTCCTGGGTCTGCTAATGCCGTGACCCTGAGGCAGTGTGGTTTGCAGTGGGTCTGAGCCCACCCCTCATGCAAGGGTGAGCATGTTGGCCAATGAGAGCGCTGCACTCCCTCCTGGCGGTAAGTCAAGTGAGGGCAGGTGACCCCAACCCAGCCAATCCAAGCTAATGCGATGGAACTGTTGATGGTGGGATGTGGGGAGGGGTTCCCTATGTGCTAAGCCTGTAAGGACGTAAGCCATCTTGGAGGCACTGGGATCATTTTGGTGGCTTGTGAGAAGAACCTGCCTGAAAATGAAGCAAAGATAGAAAGAGGAAAGCGGGCTGAGAGACAGACTGAGACCTGATTATATCATTTGAGCCCCGTGTCTAAAGCCGGAATCCAGGACTTTTCACTTCCATGAGCAAGGGTTATCTTCTCTATTTTTGCTTGATCACTTAAGTTTGTTTTTCTATCACTTGTAACTAACGGAGTTTGGGTTGATAACACATCTCAACCTTAAAAAAGAATGATTTTCCTTCTTTCTTATTATTTAGTTCTTGGCCATATGTAAAAGACCTAGGTTATTTCTAATGTACATCAAATTCTTGCTGTCTGACCTTGAACAAGTCATATCCATGTCCTCATGAAAATAAGGCATGGGACCCGATCTCCCAGGTCCTCTTATTTATATAAGGCCAAGTATTTGTGCTCTACAAGCAGTCTCTTAGCAACCTTCACACTCAGATTTAGACACAAAACCATTTTTCTTCAAAAATGTGGATTCAAAACATTAAAATAAAAGTTTAATCAAATTTCAGATGAGGAAAACCATGTAAGATCTCTTTGCTTTAGCAAAACATAAAACCACAATCACGGTGGAGATGTGTCATCTGCTAGTTTCTGGTGCCAGAAAACTTCTACTCTCCCTCCAACTTCTAATGAGTACCACCCAGCTGTAGCTATAGACAGTCTATTTCACTCAGCCTTTTAATTCATTTATTTTATTTTTTTGGCTGCGTTGGGTCTTCATTGCTGAGTGCAGGCTTTCTCTAGTTGTGGCGAGCAGGGGCTACTCTTCGTTGCAGTGCGCGGGCTTCTTATTGCGGTGGCTCCTCTTGTTGCGGAGCACTGGCTCTAGGCACACAGGCTTCAGTAGTTGTGGCGCGTGGGCTCTGTAGTTGTGGCTCGCAGGCTCTAGAGCACAAGCTCAGTAGTTGTGGCACACGGGCTTAGTTGCTCCGCAGCATGTGGGATCTTCCTGGACCATGGATCGAACCCGTATCCCCTGAACTGGCAGGCAGATTCTTAACTACTGTACCACCAGGGAAGCCCCTCACTCAGCCTTTTAAGCCACAAACTCTTTCAGAGGTAAGAGAGGTGTAACAGTTTAACAATCTTCGGAGAACAGAGCTGTAGTTGCTTTGTCTGTAGACTCTAGGGTCCTGACTCAAAGCCCTTCAGTGACTCTCTGTCAACCCAGATGCCAAGTCGGACACCTGCCCACTAGCTGTCATCCCTCCTCCCACTCCTGCCTACTTGAGCATCCTAGGTACATCACTGAATCTTTCTGCCCCCTCAGTTTCCTCATCTGTAAAATGGGGATAATACTAGTACCTTCCTCCAAGTGTTGTTGTAAGGACTGAATGAGTAAACAGTGCCCAGCATGCACAGTATAAATGTTCACTCTCACCTTCATCATCAGTCTTCTGGATGGACTCCTCGGTGCCAGATGGATGGTTGCTTGAATGGCTGGCTGGATGAACAAATGGTTAAAGTGTGAAGGACTCAAAAATATTTCACATTGCGCAGGTTATCAGTAAATACTTATTAATGATGGTGTTCTAGAGATGTAAAAGTAGCAATTCAGAAGAGACAGATCACACAGCTCGCACCCCTTCCTGCTATTCCTGCCCACTCTTGAGGCCCCCCTCAAATCCCTTCTTTTTGGAGATTTTGCTACTGGCTTTCAGGACCCATGATGTCTAGTTAATAATGATTTTCAGCTCCTAGTATAAATTTGCTCTTCTGGGTATCTAATATGAACTGCTCCCGATACAAGTGCAGACTCATTCCCCAATTATGTCTGTTTTAGCTAAGAGATACCCAGAGTGACCAGCTGACCCCAGAACTCAATTCCCTGTGGGCACTCAGAAGTAACAGGATTTGGGAACCAATTCTCCTAAAATGCTCTTAAATGAAACCAACTGATGACTCAGAAAGACCATTTATTGAGCATAATAGGAATTAGATTAGACCAGAGCCCTAGTCTCGGGCATGGCTTCGAGAACTCCCTCCCAGACGATACCCCCTCTGAGCCCGCAAAAGGCTGCTGGCTGGCTGCAGAACTAGAACAAAGTGGGCCCGCCAATCAGGAGGTGTCAACCCCCCAAGAGGCTTGCAGAGTATAATGAGAGAAGGCTGAGGGGTACAGTAGGGCTGGGTTGCTACTCTAGCAAGACTTGTTTGCTAGCTGGGTGACTTTGGGCAAATTTCTAACTTCTCTGAGCCTCAGTTTCTTCAATTATAAAGTAGGGCCATGGTACTCACACCAAGGTAGCTGTGAGAACTGACAGATCATACATGTCAAATGCTTGTCTCACCAACAAGTGGTCCAAGGCTACTGTTCTGAGTGTCCTTCCTTCTCTTGGGATATATTTCTGGCCCAGAGCCAGTATCAGTCCCTGAACCCTGGATCACTCTCACTCCTGAGTGATGGATAAACTCTAAATATATCGTTTCCCAGATTCCACCTTCTCCTGCCATAACGTCATGGCAGCCCTCCCACAGAAAAGCATTCGAGCAGGTTCTAGTTTAACATTCACCATATTTCACCCCAAATTAAAGCTTCTGAACCTTCTAAGGGCCATACATATTTGCGAATCTAACAAAAGCTATGGTCCTTATCCCTGTAAAAATGACCATGCTTTTGCCTGTGACTCAGATTCCATGAAGTCCCTCTACGGGCCTCCTAGGGCTACATGTACCCCGAGATGAAGGTCTCTGCCTTAACTGACCTTCAGAAGCCTCTGACCTTCACGTCTGTGCTTGGCCAGCATTCCTGTTGGCCACGTGTAAGCGAGTCATCCCCAAAGGGGCACGGTAACTGTCCCTCACTTCATAGTTTACAAGGTGCTACAGAACAAAATGACATGTTCTCACTTGAACGGCCACAGAAAACTAATTTCACCCCCTTCTTCAGCTCCCTTTTCATGGTGTCTGCCTCAAAAGTCGTGCTTTCTCGGCTTTGCCCTCAACACAGAGGGCCCCTTACAGGACTTGGCCTGGAGAGGGTCCACCTCCCCGCCCTTCCCCCCAGCTCTCCCCATCCTTGAACCTCGTCCCGCTATGAGGCCTGCCCCTGCATGTTCCCAGGCTCCTGTCCCGAGTGCCACCTGTCCTGGGGCTTCACTCACAAGTGCCGCTGTCCTGCAAGGCTCCTCTGGGCTCAGCCCCCGAGGCAGGAGGGAAGAATTAAGTCAACCAGTTGAAAGATATCAGGCTTCAGAAGCAAGCTTTAAACAGACTTGAATAGCAGAAAGTTTCAAAGGCACTCGCTGAAGTTCTTGTAAAACTCCAGCCACCTCTCCTGTGAGCTGGCAGTTCCAGCCTCTTTCAGATCTCTTTGAGCAATCTCCTTGTCATGTCACCAGCCCCAGTCCTGAAAAGGAACTAAAGCGCCTTTTGTATTTAAGCCTTTCAACAGAAAGAGATGGGTGGGGGGCTGTGGACCCTCCCAACCCAAAATATGAATATCTCAGATTATCACTGAGCCAGAAATCTCCTTCCCTCTCCTATCAGGAATTGATGGCATTTGGAGGTTGGAAGGGAACTGAATCCTATGTCTCCACAGACTCATCATGCAGTTGATGACACTGAGGCTGGGTCAAGTCTGCCTGTTACCCCAGACCTCTCGGGGAGTGAGTGGCCAAGCTGGATGCTGCCCAGAGCTCTTGCCTCATCAGTATGCAGGACAGTGCACAGCCCTCCAAATGGTGACTTCGGCATGAGTTATGGAGTCCGTTCCTCAATATTTAGGTAAACTTAACAGTGTTGACAAAACTAGGGCTACTGAAAAACTGCACATAAATAAATGGTCACAGGATTCAACAGAGCTTTACAATATATGTGTGCATTCGTTTGCTAGTTTGATAGGGCTGCCAGAACAAAACGCCAGAAACTGGGGGTATAAACAACAGAAATGTACTTTCTCACAATTCTGGAGACTAAAGTCCAAAATCGAAGTGTCGGCAGGGTTGGCTGCTCCTGAGGCTTCCCTCTTTGGGTTGCAGGAGGCCGCCTTTCTGCTGTGTCCTCACATGGCCTTTCCTCCGTGCAGGTGCATCCCTGGTGTCTCCTCCTCTCTTATGAGGACACCAAACCTATTGGATTAGGACCCACTATAATTGCCTCATTTTACCTCAGCTAGCTCTTTAAAGATTCTATCTCCATGTACAGTCACATCTGAGGGGTCAACAGCACTGACCTCCCATGAGGGCGTCCCACTGTGCCCCTAATTACCAAGACAGTTTTCTCTTTTAAAAACATACATAGGCTGCGAGCTGAGGCTCGGGTTTTGGTTTTGGACGGAGCTCAGGGAGAGGACTGGGGTTGGCGGCTTGAACATAGCCTGAAGGGGTTAGTGCGCCACGACTAGCCGGGAGGGAGTTCGGGGAAAAGCCTGCACCTGCCGAAGAGGCAAGAGACTTTTTCTTCCCTCTTTGTTTCCTGGTGCGCGAGGAGAGGGGTTTAAGAGCGCTGCTTAAAGGAACTCCAGAGACGGGCGCGAGCCGCGGCTAAAAGCGCGAACCCCAGAGACGGGTGCGAGCCGCGGCTGAGGGCGCGAGCCCCCGAGACGGGCGCGAGCCGCGGCTGAAAGCGCAAACCCCAGAGACGGGCGCGAGCCGCGGCTAAAACCGCGGACCCCAGAGACGGGCGGGAGACGCTAAGGCTGCTGCTGCCGCCACCAAGGGGCCTGTGTGCGAGCACAGGTCACTCTCCACACCCCTCTTCCGCGGAGCCTGTGCAGCCCGCCACTGCCAGGTTCCCGGGATCCAGGGACAACTTCCCCGGGAGTACGCACGGCGGGCCTCAGGCTGGTGCAACGTCACGCCGGCCTCTGCCGCAACGTCACGCTGCCTCTGCCGCTGCAGGCCGGCCCCGCACGCAGTGCCCCTCCTTCCCCCATCCCCCAACCCCCGGCCTGAGTGAGCCGGAGGCCCCGAATCAGCGGCTCCTTTAACCCCGTCCTGTCTGAGCGAAAAAACAGACGCCCTCCAGCGACCTACACGCAGAGGCAGGGCCAAATCCAAAGCTGAGCTCCTGTGAGCTGTGAGAACAAAGAAGAGAAAGGGAAATCTCTCCCAGCAGCCACAGAAGCAGCGGATTAAAGCTCCACAATCAACTTGATATACCCTGCATCTGTGGAATACCTGAATAGACAAGGAATGATCCCAAATTGAAGAGGTGGAATTTAGGAGCGAGATCTGATTTTTTTCCCTTTTCCTCTTTTTGTGAATGTGTACGTGTATGCTTCTGTGTGAGATCTTGTCTGTATACTCTTGCTTCCACCATTTGTCCTAGGGCTCTATCCGTCCATGACTTTTTTTTTTAAATTCTTTTTCTTAATAATTAAGTTTAATTGTAATAACTTTATTATACTTTACCTTCGTTCTTTCTTTCCTTCCTTCCTTCCCTCCTTTAGAAAACGAATCACCCCAAATTGAGGAGGTGGTCTCAGGGAGCAGGATTTATGATTTTTCCCCCTTTACCTCTTTTTGTGAAGGTGTATGTGTATGCTTCTGTGTAAGATTTTCTCTGTATAGCTCTGCTTCCAACATTTGTCCTAAGGTTCTATCCGTCCCTTTTTTTTTTCTAAATATTTTTTAATTCAATAACTATATTATACTTTATTTTATTTTTACTGTATCATCTTTCTGTCTCTTTTCCTTCTTTCCCTCCTTCCTTCCTTCCTCCCTCCCTCCCTCCCTCCCTCCGTTCTTTCCTTCTTTGCTTCTTTCTTCCTTCCTTCCTTTCCTCCTTTCCTTCTTTCTTTACTCATACTTCTACTAATTCTCCCTACTTTTTCTCCCTTTTATTCTGAGCTGTGTGGATGAAAGGCTCTTGGTGCTCCAGCCAGGAGTCAGGGCTCTGCCTCTGAGGTAGGAGAGCCAACTTCAGGACACTGGTCAACAAGAGACCTCCCAGCTCCACATAATATTAAACGGTGGAAATATCCCAGAGACCTCCATCTTAACAACAGCACCCAGCTTCACTAAACGACCAGCAAGCCACAGTGCTGGACAACCTATGCCAAACAACTAGCAAAACAGGAACACAACCCCACCCATTAGCAGAGAGGCTGCCTAAAATCATAATAAGGGCACAGACACCCCAAAACACACCACCAGACGTGAACCTGCCCACAAGAGAGACAAGATCCAGCCTCATCCAGCACAACACAGGCACTAGTCCCCTCCACCAGGAAGCCTACACAACCCACTGAAACAACCTTAGCCACTGGAGACAGACATCAAAAACAACGGGAACTATGAAAGTGCAGCCTGCAAAAAGGAGACCCCAAACACAGTAAGATAAGCAAAATGAGAAGACAGAAAAACACACAGCAGATGAAGGAGCAAGATAAAAACCCACCAGACCTAACAAATGAAGAGGAAATAGGCAGTCTACCTGAAAAAGAATTCAGAATAATGATAGTAAGGATGATCCGAAATCTTGGAAGTAGAATGGACAAAATGCAAGAAACAGTTAACAAGGACCTACAAGAACTAAAGATGAAACAAGCAACGATGAACAATGCAATAAATGAAATTAAAATCACTCTAGATAGGATCAATAGCAGAATAACTGAGGCAGAAGAACGGATAAGTGACCTGGAAGATAAAGTAGAGGAAATAACTACTGCAGAGCAGAATAAAGAAAAAAGAATGAAAAGAACTGAGGACAGTCTCAGAGACCTCTGGGACAACATGAAACGCACCAACATTCGAATTATAGGGGTTCCAGAAGAAGAAGAAAGAAAGAAAGGGACTGAGAAAATATTTGAAGAGATTATAGTTGAAAACTTCCCTAATATGGGAAAGGAAATAGTTAATCAAGTCCAGGAAGCACAGAGGGTCCCATACAGGATAAATACAAGGAGAAACACGCCAAGACACATATTAATCAAACTGTCAAAAATTAAATACAAAGAAAGCATATTAAAAGCAGCAAGGGAAAAACAACAAATAACACACAAGGGAATCCCCATAAGGTTAACAGCTGATCTCTCAGCAGAAACCCTACAAGCCAGAAGGGAGTGGCAGGACATACTGAAAGTGATGAAGGAGAATAGCCTGCAACCAAGATTACTCTACCCAGCAAGGATCTCATTCACATTTGATAGAGAAATTAAAACCTTTACAGACAAGCAAAAGCTGAGAGAGTTCAGCACCACCAAACCAGCTTTACAACAAATGCTAAAGGAACTTCTCTAGACACGAAACACAAGAGAAGGAAACGACCTATAGTAGCGAACCCAAAACAATATATAAAATGGAAATAGGAACATACATATCGATAATTACCTTAAATGTAAATGGACTAAATGCTCCCACCAAAAGACACAGATTGGCTGAATGGATACAAAAACAAGACCCTTATATATGCTGTCTACAAGAGACCCACTTCAGAACTAGAGACACATACAGACTGAAAGTAAGGGGATGGAAAAAGATATTCCATGCAAATGGAAACCAAAAGAAAGCTGGAGTAGCAATTCTCATATCAGACAAAATAGACTTTAAAATAAGGACTATTAAAAGGGACAAAGAAGGACACTACATAATGATCAAGGGATCGATCCAAGAAGAAGATATAACAATTGTAAATATTTATGCACCCAACATAGGAGCACCTCAATACATAAGGCAAATACTAACAACAATAAAAGGGGAGATCAACAGTAACACATTCATAGTAGGGGACTTTAACACCCCACTTTCACCCATGGACAGATCATCCAAAATGAAAATAAATAAGGAAACACAAGCTTTAAATGATACATTAAACAAGATGGACTTAATTGATATTTATAGGACACTCCATCCAAAAACAACAGAATACACATTTTTCTCAAGTGCTCATGGAACATTCTCCAGGATAGATCATATCTTGGGTCACAAATCAAGCCTTGGTAAATTTAAGAAAACTGAAATTGTATCAAGTATCTTTTCCGACCACAACGCCATGAGACTAGATATCAATTACAGGAAAAGATCTGTAAAAAATGCAAACACATGGAGGCTAAACAATACACTACTTAATAATGAAGTGATCACTGAAGAAATCAAAGAGGAAATAAAAAAATACCTAGAAACAAATGACAATGGAGACACAACGACCCAAAACCTATGGGATGCAGCAAAAGCAGTTCTAAGGGGGAAGTTTATAGCAATACAAGCCCACCTTAAGAAGCAGGAAACATCTCGAATAAACAACCTAACCTTGCACCTCAAGCAATTAGAGAAAGAAGAACAAAAAAACCCCAAAGCTAGCAGAAGGAAAGAAATCATAAAAATCAGATCAGAAATAAATGAAAAAGAAATGAAGGAAACAATAGCAAAGATCAATAAAACTAAAAGCTGGTTCTTTGAGAAGATAAACAAAATAGATAAACCACTAGCCAGACTCATCAAGAAAAAAAGGGAGAAGACTCAAATCAATAGAATTAGAAATGAAAAAGGAGAAGTAACAACTGACACTGCAGAAATAAAAAAAATCATGAGAGATTACTACAAGCAACTCTATGCCAATAAAATGGACAATCTGGGAGAAATGGACAAATTCTTAGAAATGCACAACCTGCCAAGACTGAATCAGGAAGAAATAGAAAATATGAACAGACCAATCACAAGCACTGAAATTGAAACTGTGATTAAAAACCTTCCAACAAACAAAAGCCCAGGACCAGATGGCTTCACAGGTGAATTCTCTCAAACGTTTAGAGAAGAGCTAACACCTATCCTTCTCACACTCTTCCAAAATATAGCAGAGGGAGGAACACTCCCAAATTCCTTCTACGAAGCCACCATCACCTTGATACCAAAACCAGACAAGGATGTCACAAACAAAGAAAACTACAGGCCAATATCACTGATGAACATAGATGCAAAAATCCTCAACAAAATACTAGCAAACAGAATCCAACAGCACATTAAAAGGATCATACACCATGATCAAGTGGGGTTTATTCCAGGAATGCAAGGATTCTTCAATATACGCAAATCTATCAATGTGATAAACCATATTAACAAATTGAAGGAGAAAAACCATATGATCATCTCAATAGATGCAGAGAAAGCTTTCGACAAAATTCAACACCCATTTATGATAAAAACCCTCCAGAAAGTAGGCATAGAGGGAACTTTCCTCAACATAATAAGGGCCATATATGAGAAGCCCACAGCAAACATCATCCTCAATGGTGAAAAACTGAAAGCATTTCCACTAAGATCAGGAACAAGACAAGGTTGCCCACTCTCACCACTCTTATTCAACATAGTTTTGGAAGTTTTAGCCACAGCAATCAGAGAAGAAAAGGAAATAAAAGGAATCCAAATCGGAAAAGAAGAAGTAAAGCTGTCACTGTTTGCAGATGACATGATACTATACATAGAGAATCCTAAAGATGCTACCAGAAAACTACTAGAGCTAATCAATGAATTTGGTAAAGTAGCAGGATACAAAATTAATGCACAGAAATCTCTGGCATTCCTATATACTAATGATGAAAAATCTGAAAGTGAAATCAAGAAAACACTCCCATTTACCATTGCAACAAAAAGAATAAAATATCTAGGAATAAACCTACCTAAGGAGACGAAAGACCTGTATGCAGAAAATTATAAGACACTGATGAAAGAAATTAAAGATGATACAAATAGATGGAGAGATATACCATGTTTTTGGATGGGAAGAATCAACATTGTGAAAATGACTCTACTACCCAAAGCAATATGCAGATTCAATGCAATCCCTATCAAACTACCACTGGCATTTTTCACAGAACTAGAACAAAAAATTTCGCAATTTGTATGGAAACACAAAAGACCCCGAATAGCCAAAGCAATCTTGAGAACGAAAAAAGGAGCTGGAGGAATCAGGCTCCCTGACTTCAGACTATACTTCAAAGCAACAGTAATCAAGACAGTATAGTACTGGCACAAAAACAGAAAGATAGATCAGTGGAACAGGATAGAAAGCCCAGAGATAAACCCACGCACATATGGACACCTTATCTTTGATAAAGGAGGCAGGAATGTACAGTGGAGAAAGGACAGCCTCTTCAATAAATGGTGCTGGGAAAACTGGACAGGTACATGTAAAAGTATGAGATTAGATCACTCCCTAACACCGTACACAAAAATAAGCTCAAAATGGATTAAAGACCTAAATGTAAGGCCAGAAACTATCAAACTCTTAGAAGAAAACATAGGAAGAACACTCTATGACATAAATCACAGCAAGATCCTTTCTGACCCACCTCCTAGAGAAATGGAAATAAAAACAACAATAAACAAATGGGACCTAATTAAACCTCAAAGGTTTTGCACAGCAAAGGAAACCATAAACGAGACCAAAAGACAACCCTCAGAATGGGAGAAAATATTTGCAAATGAAGCAACTGACAAAGGATTAATCTCCAAAATTTACAAGCAGCTCATGCAGCTCAATAACAAAAAAACAAACAACCCCATCCAAAAATGGGCAGAAGACCTAAATAGACATTTCTCCAAAGAAGATATACAGAATGCCAACAAACACATGAAAGAATGCTCAACATCATTAATCATTAGAGAAATGCAAATCAAAACTACAATGAGATATCATCTCACACCAGTCAGAATGGCCATCATCAAAAAATCTAGAAACAATAAATGCTGGAGAGGGTGTGGAGAAAAGGGGACACTCTTGCACTGCTGGTGGGAATGTGAATTGGTTCAGCCACTGTGGAGAACAGTATGGAGGTTCCTTAAAAAACTACATATAGAATTACCATATGACCCAGCAATCCCACTACTTGGCATATACCCTGAGAAAACCAAAATTCAAAAAGAGTCATGTACCAAAATGTTCATTGCAGCTCTATTTACAATAGGCAGGACATGGAAACAACCTAAGCGCCCATCATCGGATGAATGGATAAAGATGTGGCACATATACACAATGGAATATTACTCAGCCTTAAAAAGAAATGAAATTGAGCTATTTGTAATGAGATGGATAGACCTAGAGTCTGTCATACAGAGTGAAGTAAGTCAGAAAGAAAAAGACAAATACCGTATGCTAACACATATATATGGAATTTAAGGGGAAAAAATGTCATGAAGAACCTAGGGGTAAGATAGGAATAAAGACGCAGACCTACTGGAGAACGGACTTGAGGATATGGGGAGGGGGAAGGGTGAGTTTTGACAGGGCGAGAGTCATGGACATATACACACTAACAAACGTAGTAAGGTAGATAGCTGGGGGGAAGCAGCCGCAAGGCACAGGGATATTAGCTCGGTGCTTTGTGACAGCCTGGAAGGGTGGGATGGGGAGAGTGGGAGGGAGGGAGACGCAAGAGGGAAGACATATGGGAACATATGTATATGTATAGCTGATTCACTTTGTTATAAAGCAGAAACTAACACACCATTGTAAAGCAATTATACCCCAATAAAGATGTTTAAAAAAAATAAAAATAAAAAAATAAAAAAAATAAAAACATACATATTGCACTTTGTTATAAAGCAGAAACTAACATACCATCGTAAAGCAATTATACTCCAATAAAGATGTTAAAAAAAGAAACAAACACACATACATACTGTTGTGAACCAAATTGTTCCCCCCACCCCCAAATTCATACATTGAAGTCCTAACCCCCAGGGACAAAACCCTGGTCTGTGCTGAGACACCTAAGTGCAGGGCTTTCTCAGCCACCTGCCAGCTGAACGACATTGTCCTGGGGTCATTTTGTGGCCAGAGAGTGCTTAGAATAATGGGGAGCAAGCGCAAGCTTAGAGCCAGCAAACCAGGTCCCAGTGAGCTGCGGGGCCTGCAGCTGACGTTCAGTTGTCTCTTCAGTGAATTGGAGCCAACCTGTCCTGAACTCTGCCCAAGGAAGCGGGGAGAGCAAACAAGACACAGCCAGGAAGTGGCAGCACATTGGGAACTGTAACAATACCAAATAAATGACAGTCATTAGAACTATGTCTCTTTTTCCTTTCAGGTAAACTAACACATCCCCCACAGAAAGATGGCATTTTCAAAGGCATGGCTATCAGTGTGGTGTTTCTTAATGGCGCATGTCTGATGGGCCCATAGGTCACCAGCTCTCTCTGAGAGGGTACAAGGCCTCTGGGCCTAGAATGAGCTCTGGGGGTGCAGTGCTTTGTTCCAATGAATGGTACATGTAAAGGGCTCATTCGCTGCTAGGCCAGGGAGCTCGGGGTGGACTGAGAATGACTTGTGCAATTGGGACCTTGAGCTGGGTCCTGAGCAAGGTGGGGGAGGTGACGGGGCATCGACATTCCCAGTGTAGGGGTGGCAGCACAGAAGTCAGCAGTGGGGGAGGGCTGGGCTGTAGAAGCAGTACCGTGTGATGGGTTATAGGCCAGCCCCTAGAGCTGGCTTGAATTCAGCTGCATAACTTTGGGCAAGTTGTTTAGCCTCATTTGTGCCTCAGTATCCTCATCTGTAAAATGGGGACAATTGTGGTGCCCACCACATAAGATTGTTGTGGAGTTTAAATGAGTTCATATAAGAAGAGTCCTTAGAGTGGTGCCTGGCACGTAGTCAGTAACCCGGGAGCAATAGCCATTCTAGTTCATCCTGTTCTTTCATTAAACCGTGATTGAGCATCTGGTAGGTGCCGGGACTATGCTGAGCTCCAGGAACACACAGCCTTGCCCTCCAGAAGCACACAGCATGCATAGATGTGAAAACCGTTTAAACAATGTTGTAAATAGCCTCACAGAGATAAAGCCCAACAAGTTATGGAAACCAGGAAGAGTCCGTGACCTGGCCTGAGTCGAGGTGGATGGATGAGGTGTCCAGAAAAGCATCTCTAAGAACATGTCACCTGGTCCAATCATAAAGCAAGAGCAAGAATGTCTTGGGAAAGGGGTGGCAGTGGGAGGGCACATGTGCAGAGCGACGTGGGGCAGTGTGGTCCCCGTGGGAACCCATGGCAGTTCTGGGTAGAAGGAGCTTAAGTATAAGCAGAGATGGCAGGAAACACATCTGAGAAGCAGGTGGGAGCCAGTGCCTTGGGCCCAGTGCTACACCAAGGGCTTGGACTTGAACCCGTGTGGGTTTGAGCAGGGAGTGGCATACCTTGATGTGTGTTTTAAACCTGAGCACAGCAAGAGGTGGAACCGGAGGGGAGAACACTAGAAGCTAAGTCACCCAGGAGCCAACTGGGTGGCTGGCTGGGTGACTTAGCTTCTAGTGTGATGGGGTTACAGAGAGAGCAGGGATGCCAGGAGTGCTCAGGAGGGGACCTGGCACAGCGTGACTCGGTGACTGCAGGAAGAGGGGGAGAGGTGGCTGGGTCCACGGGGGTGTTTCCAAAAGAGAAGGGGGATCAGAGGAGGCCAAGCGCAAGCAGGGGATCCAGTTGTGAGGAATCGAGCTGGGAGGCTGGAGCATGGAGACCGTTGCCCAGGGAGAAGGAGCAGAGCAGAGGCCTCGCCCAAAGTCAGGGGAGGCGCAAATGTCCAGGATTGAGTAGACCAGGCAGGGGCCACCAGGAAGCCGAGGAGCAGAGGTCAGAGGGCTGCCCAGAGAGCTCAGAGCCCTCCCAGATGTAGGGAGGGCCAGGACGATGGAGGGCAGGACGTGCGGGAGACCGACCACAAGAGGGCAGTAGAGCCGCCGGGGAGTGTGGGACAGGGACCCCAGGTTAAGAGGGAAAGAGACTGTGAGGGAAGAGAATAGCAAACGTAGGCCACTCTTAGGGAGATCTGAGTGAAATGGGGGAGAGAGAAAGGTATGAAGTGGACTCGATGAGAGTTCCTTTTTAAATGGAAGAAGCATGAAGCTGAAGCCAATAGAGGCAGAGGGGAGAAACAAAAGGAAAAGTACTGCTGGAGGGACCAGGCCCCCAGGAAGTCAGAGGGCATGAGTGCCAGTCTGGGCACCCTTGGGTGTTAGTGACAGAAAACCTGAGCCACCCTGACCTAAGAAGCAGAGAATTTGTCGGCTCACATAACTGAAACATTCCAAGGTAGTCTGCCTTCTGGCATAACCGGATACGGGGCTTCGAGCAGTATCACAGGACCTGATTTCTCCCCCTCCAGCTCCTGTCCCTGTTTCCTCACCGTCTACCCCATTTCCAAACAGATTCACCTTTTTTAATCTTTTTTTTTAATGGGGATATAATTCACTTATAAAATTCACCCTTTAAAAGTGGACAATTATACTTTAAAATCATTTTGACCTTATTCACAAGGTTTGCAACACTCACCACTATCTAATTCTATGACTTTTTCCTCACCCATCACCAAAAACCTGTCCCTACCAGCAGTCATTTCCCATTTTCCCCTACCCTCAGCCCCTGGCAACCACTCATCTACTCTCTTTCTCAGTATGTGGACTGATGTGTCTGGCTTCTTTCACTTATCATAATTTTTTCACCCATGTTGTGTGTATCAGTGCTCCATTCCTTTTGATGCCTAAATAATATTCCATTGTAATGGATATAACACAGCTTGTTTATCTATTCTTCAGTTAGTGGATATTTGAGTTGTTCCCGTTTTTTGACTATTATGAGTAATGCTACTATGAAAGTCCTTGCATAAGTTTTTATATGAACTTTTCTGTTTTTGGTTTTTTAAATGCTTTGAGGTATAGTTGATGTACAATATTATACAAGTTTCAAGTATACAACATAGTGATTCAATATTTTTATAAATTATATTCCATTTATAGTTATTATAAAATATTGTTTATATTCCCTGCACTGTATAATGCATCCTTGTAGTTTATTTATTTTATTCATAGTAGTTTGAACCTCCTAATTCCCTACCCCTATTTTGCCCCTCCTCCTTCCCTTCCACCACTGGTAACCAGTAGTTTGTTCTCTATATCTGTGAGTCTGTTCCTTTTTTGTTATATTTACTAATTTGCTTTATTTTTTAGATTTCACATATAAGTGATGTTATACAATATCTGTCCTTCTCTGACTTATTTCACTAAGCATAATACCTTCCAAGTCCATCCATGTTGTTATAAATGGCAAAATTTTATTCTTTTTATGGCCGAGTAATATTCCTTTATATAAATACATCATAACTTATATATATATATCACAACTTCTTTATTCATTCATCTGCTGATGCATAGGTTGCTTCCACATCTTCACTATTATAAATAATGCTGCTATGAATATTGTGGTACATGTACCTTTTTGAATTAGGGTTTCCATTTTTTTCAGATATATACCTAAGAGTGGGGTTGCTTGGTCATATGGTAGTTTATTTTTAGCTTTTTGAGAAACCTCCATACTGCTTTCCACATTGGCTGCACCAGTTTACACTCCCACCAAGTGTTTCATGGCCTAGCATGCAATCTATCCTGGGGAATGCTCCATGTGCTCTTGAAAAGAATGTGTAGTTTTTTTAAGGAACCTCCATAACTACCATATGACCCAGCAATCCCACTACTGGGCATATACCCTGAGAAAACCATAATTCAAAAAGAATCATGTACCAAAATGTTCATTGCCCCTCTATTTACAATAGCCCGGAGATGGAAACAATCTAAGTGTCCATCATCGGATGAATAGATAAAGAAGATGTGGCACATATATACAATGGAATATTACTCAGCCATAAAAAGAAACGAAATTGAGCTATTTGTAATGAGGTGGATAGACCTAGAGTCTGTCATACAGAGTGAAGTAAGTCAGATAGAGAGAGACAAACACCGTATGCTAACACATATATATGGAATTTAAGAAAAAAAATGTCATGAAGAACCTAGGGGTAAAACAGGAATAAAGACACAGACTTACTGGAGAATGGGCTTGAGGATATGGGGAGGGGGAAGGGTAAACTGTGACAAAGCGAGAGAGAGGCATGGACATATATACACTACCAAACGTAAGGTAGATAGCTAGTGGGAAGCAGCCGCATAGCACAGGGAGATCAGCTCGGTGCTTTGTGACCACCTGGAGGGGAGGGATAAGGAGGCTGGGAGGGAGGGAGACACAAGAGGGAGGAGATATGGGAACATATGTATATATATAACTGATTCATTTTGTTGTGAAGCTGAAACTATCATACCATTGTAAAGCAATTATACTCCAATAATGATGTTAAAAAATAAAGAAAGAAATCAGGCCAGGGGGGAGAAAAAAAAAAAAGACTGTATTCTGCTGCTTTTGGATAGAATGTTCTATATATATCTATTAAATCCATCTGATCTAATATGTTATTTAAGGCCAGTGTTTCTTATTGATTTTCTGTCTGGAAGATCTATCCATTGATATAAGTGGAGTGTTAGAGCCCCCTGCTGTTATTGTGTTACTATCAATTTCTCCCTTTATGTCTGTTAATATTTGCTTTATGTATTTAGATGGTCCTATGTTGGGTGCATATATGTTTACAGTTGTATCTTCTTGGATTGATCTCTTGATCATTATGTAACGTCCTTCTTCATCTCTTGTAACAGTCTTTGTTTAAAAGTCTATTTTGTCTGATATAAGTATTGCTACCCTGGCTTTCTTCTGGTTTCCATTTGCATGGAATACCTTTTCCAACCCCTCACTTTCAGTATGTGTCTTTAGATCTGAAATAAGTCTCTTATAAGCAGAACATAGATGAGTCTTGTTTTGGTATCCACTCAGCCAATCTATGTGTTTTGATTGGAGCATTTAGCCCATTTGCATTTAAAGTAATTATTGATATGTATGTTCTCATTGTCATTTTGTTAATTGTTTGGGGGTTGTTTTTGTAGGCCTTTTTTACCAACTTTTATTTTACGCGGGCTTCTCACTGTTGTGGCCTCTCCCGTTGTGGAGCACAGGCTCCAGATGCACAGGCTCAGCGACCATGGCTCACGGGCCCAGCCGCTCCGTGGCATGTGGGTTCTTCTCGGATCGGGGTATGAACCCATGTCGCCTGCATTGGCAGGCGGACTCTCAACCACTGTGCCACCAGGGAAGCCCTGTAGGCCTTTTTTGTTCCTATTTTCTTCTTCAAATATTAGTGTGCTTGATGTTGTCTCAGAGGTCTCTTAAACTGTCCTCATTTCTTTTTTCTTTTTTCTTTTTCCTGTTCAGCATCAGTGATTTCCGCTGATGCTCTTTCCACTTGCTCGTCCATTCCTCAGTATCATTTAGTCTATCATTTAGATTCCTCTAGTGTATTTTTCATTTCAGTTATTGTATTCTTCTTCTCTGTTCGGTTGTTCTTTATATTTTCTAACCCTTTGTTAAAAACTTCTAACTTCTCACTCTGTACAATCATTCTTCTCCCATGTTCTTTGATCATCTTTACAATACTACTTTGGACTATTTCTTGGATAGGTTGCCTAACTCCACTTCACTTAGTTTTTCTTCTGGGGTTTTATCTTGTTCCTTCCTTTGGAACATGTTCTTCTGTCATCTCATTTTACTTAAGTTGCTGTTTTTATTTTTATGTGTCTGATAGGTTGGTTACATTTCTCAAACTTGAGGAAGTCGCCTTTTTTAGGAGACATCCCTTGTGTCCCAGCAGTGTACTGTCTTCTTGTCAGCAGAGGCTGTGTGAGTACTTCTGTTGTGGTGAGCTGACTACTGTTCCTAGTCCAGTTGGTTGCCAGGTCCTGCCTTGTGTGGAGACTGCAGGCCACTGGTTGGTGAGGCCGGATCATGAGATGGCTGACTGCAGAACTCCAGGGGGTCCCAGGGCTAGTGCTAGTTCACTGGTGGGTGGAATCAGGGTCCAAGTGACCCCAGGCCTCTTGCCCACCCACTGGTGGTAAAGCCAAATCCTGGGGCTAGTGACAGCCTAATGGCAGGCAGAGATGTGTCCTGGGGTCTGGTTGCAGGGCCCAGGGGTCCCAGAGCTGGTGTCAAATGGCTGGTGCGTGGGGCTGATTCCTGATACAGTTGGATGCAGGGTCAAGGGTGTCCCAAAGCTTGTGTTGGCCTGCTAGCAGGCAGGACCAGGGCTCAGCCAGTCTCAGGGCAGGGTCTGGCCTGCTGGTGGGTAGGCCAGGTCTACAGGCTGCAGGACTGCAATTGTCTTGAGGTCTGCCCACTGGTGGGTGAAGCAGGTTCCAAAGATAGAGCAGACTTGCTGGTGGGTGGGAGTGGAGCCCAGGGGATTGTGGGGCTGGTGCCTGCCCACTGGTAGGTAGAGCAGTGTCCCAGCATCTCAGGCTACAGCGTCCTGGGGTTCCTGGGTGTTATGCCTGCATATTGATATATGGGGCTATGTCCTGGGCTTGCTAGCAAGCAGGACCATGTCCAGGGGCAGCTTTGGTCTCCTGGGATCTTCAGGCAGCCTGTCTGCTGATGGGTGGGGCTATGTCCATGCCCAGTTACTTGCTTGGCCTGAGGCATCCCAGCCCTGGCAGCTATAGACTGTTGGGTCAGGCAGGGCTGGGTCCTGGGGCTAATAATCTAGAGGGAGGATTCCAAAATGGCACTTGCCAGCACTACTGTCCATGTGATAGAATGAGGTCCCCCAAATGGCAGCCACCAGTGTCTATGTCCCCAAGGTGAGCTACAGTTGCCGCCTGCCTCTCTGGGAGACTGTCCAAGATCAGCAGGTAGGTCTGACCCAGGCTCCTTTCAAATTAATTCTTCTGCCCTGGGTCACAGAGCATGTGAGACTTTGTGTGTGCCCTTTAAGAGTTGAGTCTCTATTTCCCCCAGCCCTGTGGGACTCCCAAAAGTGAGCTCCACTGGCTTTCAAAGCCAAATGCTCTGGGGGTTCACCTTCCTGGTGCAGGACTCTTGGGCTGGACAGAACTCCCAATGTGGGCCTCAGACCTCTCACTCCTTTGGGAGAACCTCTGCAATTGTAATTATTCACCTGTTTGTAGATCAGCTACCTGGGGATAACATGGGACTTGACTATATCTCGACTCCATCCCTCCTACCCATCTCATTGTAGTTTCTTCTTTATATCTTTTTCATCAGTGGTTATCCAGCAAATAGTTGTAATTTTTTAAATTAATTTTTATTGGAGTATAGTTTATTTACAATGTTGTGCTAGTTTCTAATGTACAGCAAAGTGAATCAGTTATACATATACATATATCCACTCTTTTTTAGATTCTTTTCCCATATAGGTCATTACAGAGTATTGAGTAGGGTTCCCTGTGCTATACAGTAGATTCCTATTAGTGATCTATTTTATATATAGCAGTGTGTATACGTCAGTCCCAATCTCCCGATTTATCTCTCCCCCACTTTCCCCCTTGGTAACCATAAGTTTGTTTTCTATATCTGTGACTCTATTTCTGTTTTGTAAATAAGTTCATTTGTACCATTTTTTTTAGATTCCATGTATAAGTGACATCATATGATATTTGTCTTTGTCTGACTTATTTCACTCAGTATGACAATCTCTAGGTCCAACTATGTTGCTGTGAATGGCATTATTTCATTCTTTTTTATGGCTGAGTAATATTCCATTATATGTTATATACCACATCTTCTTTATCCATTCATTCGTTGATGGACCTTTAGGTTGCTTCCATGTCCTGGCTATTGTAAATAGTGCTGCAATGAACACTGGGATGCATGTATCTTTTCGAATTATGGGGTTTTTTCCAGATATATGCCCAGGAGTGAGATTGCTGGACCATATGGTAGCTCTGTTTTTAGTTTTTTAAGGAACCTCCATACTGTTCTCCATAGTGGCTGTTCTCCATAGTGGCTCCAATTTGCCAAATAGCTATAATTTTGGTGTGCCCATAAGAAGAGGTGAGCTAAACATCTTTCTTTTCCACCATATTAGCCAACCTCCCTTCCTGAGGCCTGTGAACATATGGTTTTAAATCTCTTGTATATGTAACTATCAGTAAAACTGCTGGGTGATACGGTTAACTCTGTGTTTAACTTTTTGAGTAACTGCCTAATTGTTTTCGACAAGCAGCTGCACCATTTTAAATTGCCACTGACAATGAATGAGGGTTCCAAGTTCTCCACATCCTCACCAACACTTATTATTATCTATCATTTTTTATAGCCATCCTAATGTGTGTGAGTCATATCTAATTGTAGTTTTAATTTCCATTTCCCTAATGACAAATGATGTTGAGTGTTTTTTCATATGCTTATTGATCATCATGTATCTTTTTTGGAAAAATGTATATTCAAATCCTTTGCCCATTATTTAATTGGGCCATTGTTTTTATTATCGAGTTGTAAGAATTCTTTATATATTTCAGATATAAGTCCCTATGAGATACATGAGTTGAAAATATTTTCTACCATATTGTGAGTTGTAAAAAGTCACTTCCTTGTTAGTGTCTTTGACAAGACATTTTTGGTTTTGAGGAAGTCCATTTTATCTATTTTTTTGCTTTGATTACTCATGCTTTTGGTGTCATATCTAAGAAACTCAACCCAAAGTCATAAAGATTTATACCTATGTTTTCTTCTAAGAGTTTAATAGTTTTAGCTCTTACATTTAGGCCTATGATACATCTTAATGTAATTTTCATTTATGGTGTGAGACAGGTATCCAACTTCATTCTTTTGCATGTAGACATCCACTTGTCCTGGCACCATTTGTTGAAGACTATTCTTTCCCCATTAAATTGTCTTGACAACCATGTCAAAAATCAATTGTCATAGATGTATGGATTTTTTTCTGAACTCTCAATGATGGAATTAGTGCACCCCTTTTTTACACAGCATGGGTTTTGTGGTCCTTGAAAATGGAACACCATTTTCAAATTCTATTTAAAGGCTCCACCCTACACATTTGTTTAAATATTACTTAACTTGACAAGCTGTCTGTCACTGGAGGTTCCCAAGGGAGACCTTGAGCCAGGCCAGGTCATAATGTTTACTGTGCATGACTCCATGCTCCCCATCTACATCCACACACAGCCTCCCTCAGTTCACAACATTCCATTTCTTAGATGAGGAAACTGGCTCAAAGAGATGGGGGCAACCCCACCACTTGTGACATCCCACAAATCATGTTCAAACCCTTTTATTTGATATATAGGGCATTGCTGAAACCCCCAACACCCCTCATGCAAGAAGCATTGGCTCACTGTACCCACAGACACCTGTACAGACTCTGTTTAAACACTTCCACAAATGCAGGACTCCTAGTTTTCCTTTTCCTTTCACATCTATTATTTTCATTATGAAATATTTCAAACACACAGAAAAGCACTGTTGACACCCATAACATAACAAATACCCATGTGTCCACCACTGGGAGTGAATAAAGGCTAACATTTTTCTTTGTTTGCTTCAGATCATTTTTTAATGAAAGTCAACTATTACAGATGTATTGATGATCTATATGAATCCCTCCCCAATTCTCTCTCTCCACAATGGAATCACGATCCACAAGTAACAGTTCTGTTACTCATTCGTTAAACATTTTCCACACATGTATACATGTGTGGACAATACATATTGTTTTGGATGCTTTAAAACTATATCTAAGTGATATCATGCTATAATATTCCAACCCTAGTTCATTCACTGTTTTTTGTTGTAGATGTTTACCCATACAGTTCCATGGAGATCTAGTTCATCCGTGGTAACATCCATATAGACTTTCAATGTGAGAGGACATCATGATTTGTACAACCCTCCTGACCATGGACACTTCCCAGCTTGTAAGTTTTACAAGCACTACTATAATAAACAACCTCTAATGATATGAGCTGGGTCATGAGGCATGTATATTTCAACTTTATTAGACGTTGCCAAATTGCTCTCTAAAAGTATTGTAACAGTTTATATTCCCCCACAGCCAGCTATGAGCAGTCCATCTACCCAGAGCAAACCATGGTGTTGCTAACCACGCTATCCTCTAACATGAAAGAGGGAATTCACTGTTGTTCTCAGCAGCATCGTTTCTTTTCCATGCTGACTCTTGAAGGAACTACCTTACAGTGATGGATGCACTTTCCCTGCTGGTAAGCTCAGACTGTGGCCATCTAAGATCCTCCAGAGCATTTCCCCAAGTGCTCCTATCAAATCAGATACCCCTTAGTTAGAATTGATTTTTCACCCAAATTTAAATTTTAGAGGGGCTGTGTGTGGATTTGGGAGGAGTTCACATTGGAGGGCAACAACTTGTAAAACTGTCCTCTAACATAGCTCAGAGAGCCTCAAAAATCATATTTGATTTAGGTTATCTAGTTGGTAATGGTTGAAAACATTTGCTTGTGCTCAGAAATAATTTGCCAGCCCCTTAAATTCCATCTTTTAACATGTGCTGGCTCTATTATTACCTAAAATTCTTTGATCCAGTTACCCAGGCATTTTAGTCCCCCCAAAACTACAGAACAAGACTAAAGAGCTTTACCATGACTGAAATCACCATCAGCCTCATCAATAAGTAACATGAACTGAGTCACAGTAAGCCTGGACAGCACTGGTGTTGTGCAAAATACTTAATGATCTGTACCACACAGAGGCTGATCAATCCATCAGATAGCACCTGTCAACAGCCTGGTGCAGACAGACCATGAAAACCAGGTAAAGAGCAAGCAAAGCCAGAGAGCTCCTGTCATTACAGCACTGCCAGACTCTTGCATTATGTGGGCCACAAGCCTCAGGGTTGGAGGAGTGAGTAGAAGGGGAAGCCAGGATATGACACCAACACAGTGTCTAACCAGAACCCCAAGAACAGGGTCACAAAGAGGAGGGAAAGGGCTGCTGCTCGGCATCCATGGTGTGTGCACCTCTGATGGATGTCTGCCCCACTTCCATCAGCGGCTAATTTGAAGATTGAGGGTCTCTGAGGAGTAGGACAAACTCTTTTGGTCATGAGAGTGAGAGTGAAGGCTGTGGAGGTGGTGGAGATACTGGTGGGGTGGGGGGTGGTAGAGGTGGAGATGACGATGGTGGTAGAGGTGGAGGTGACAGTGGAGGTGGAGGTGGAGATGACGATGGTGGTGGAGGTGGAGATGACGATGCAGATGGAGATGACAATGGTGGTAGGGGAGTTGTAGAGGTGGAGATGACGATGGAGATGGAGATGACAATGGTGGTAGGGGAGTGGTAGAGGTGGAGATGACGAGGGCAGTGAAGGTGGAGGTGAAAATGGTAGTGGAGGTGGAGGTGGAGATAATGATGGTGGTGGAGGTGGAGTTGGTGACCTCTTGATAGAAATGTGGCAATAAGTTGTGCCTTATTAAGAAGGGACTAGTCCAAGGGAAAAGTATAGAGTGCATCCACCTGTGTGGAAATGTACATGATGTGAGCGGCCATCTACCTGAAGAGCTATTGAGTTCAGTTAAAAGAAGAAACAGAAATTATTTTCTCATGAGTATTAACTGGACACCACTCAGATCAGACAGAAAGCCATTCAGAAGATGTGGAAAGCCCTCTTCGCTATTAGCAGCAGCTCCAGGACTTGTTCTTGACTTGTCTTGAAGGTCAAGGAGGTGGCGACCTCATAATGCCACCTCTTATTTCTGCTCCTGGCTTTGGGCAGGTCCAGCTCCTGGGAGCCAAGGGCTGGCAGCTCCCCTCCTGGCTGGCTCACACCTGGACAGCATTTCTCAGTCCTCAACTTCCTCCTCACACCAAGGTGGATGGCTGGGCAGACAGGAAGGCCATGGTCGTGGGCTTCGTGGTTTCCTCGCCCCCATGACCTGGTCAGGGGCACATGAGAAACAGCGGGTCAGAGCACCCCAAGAGTTCACAAAGTGCAGACTTGGATGTACACATTTTCACGGGTCTCACACCCCTCCTTGCCGGGCAACCTCACGGTGCAGCCCCAGCCCACACTTCTGGTCCCTGGCCCTTCCATCAGGTGGGTCCAGGCAGAGGTTGTGGTCTGGCAGGGGGGCAGCCCCCTGAAAGCCCTTCCCCAGTGGCTGGAGCATGAAGTTTGCTGGCCACTACAATTGAGCCAGGGAGTCCCCTTCCAGGAAGTGTCATGAGGCAGATGTGTCAGTAAACAAGACGCGTCTGTAAAGCAGACGCATGTGTGTTTCACTGGGTTTTTCATATGGTCAAGTTGTGAAATAATAAATATAAAATATATATTAGTCTCTGCCCCAGTGATTGGTTCCCAACACAGTCTCTTCAAACCCTTGTGATGTACTGGGTAATAGGAGGATAGGTGCGCCAGTGAGGTGAGTCTGCGTGGGCTCCTGGATGGGGCTGGTCACCAGAAAGACTAAGCCATGATTAGAAGCTTGGAACTTTCAGGCCCACCCTCCATCCTACAGAGAGGGGAGAAGGGCTGGAAAATGAGTTAATAATCGATCATGGCTATGTGATGAAGCCTCCATAAACATCCCCAAAACGTGGGGTTTGGAGAGCTTCCAGATTGGTGCTAGGAAGGTGATGCACCCCAACTCCATGGGGATAGAAGCTCCTGGGCTTGGGCCCCTTCCAGACCTCGCCCTGTGTTTCTCTTCATCTGACTGTTCATCTGTACACATTATCCTTTGTGATAAATTTTCAATAGTTGGTAACCCGTTTTCCTGGGTTCTGTGAGCCCCTCCAGCAAATTATTAAACCTGTGGAGGGGTCCTGGGAATCTCCAATTTGCAGTCAAGTCAGATAGAAGTGGATAACCTGGGGACCTATGACTTCTAATTGGTGTCTGGAGTGGGGTCAGTCTTGTGGGACTGAGCTCTTAACCTACGGGGTCTACGCTAGCCCCAGGCTGTTCGCGTCAGGATTGCTGGGGTGGAAAAGCCACACATATGGCGCTGGTTTGAGTGCTGTAAGTGTGGTGTAGTGTGAAAGGAAGAAAACACAGCGAGCCGCTTCCAGACATGAGCGCACCTGTTTCTAAATACAACGTGAACTTAACCGTACTGGTATATGTTTTGTTGTCTAATTTACTCCACATCTGCTCAGAGGAGAGCCCAGCCCCTGGTGCCTTCACGCCATCTCCTAACACTGCCGCCTTCCCGGGGGTGAGGGCCGGCCGGGGCACAGCCTATCACACCCTCCACTGTGGGGTGTGCAACAGTTCCAGCGCCAAGTCAGGGTGTCCCACGGCTGCCCAGGAGGAGCCAGGTAACAGCCTGGAAGTACAGGGAAGTCAATTACTGCCTTTCGAGGTGAGCAAGGAGTAAAAGACAAGAAGGAGCAGAGAGAGGAATCCCTGGCCCTTTCAACCACAGACACTTAGTGTTTCAAGGGAAGGCGTTCCACTGATGTTCTCTGGAAACAGCCCATGTGCCTGAGGAGACGAGCTCTGCTTCTTGAGACTGCGGTCAGCTCGGTACACGCCCTCCTGACTGTCCTCTCCCTTCTCACTGCCTCCCAGCAATCCCCCCTCACCCTTGCTGCCCTGGGGTTGCGTCCCATCCACCACCCTCCTCTCAGAAAGTGTCAGTGGAGGAATTTGCCTCCGGCTCTGTTTTCTAGGGTACCTGGAAAGACAACTGCCTAAAATCATCTCTCTCCCTTCCAGTGGTACAGGTAACAAGTTTAGGGGAAAAATTGGATTGAAAGATTACTGTCCAGATAGATACACAAGAGATATGAAGGCTGAATTTGGGAAGAGACATTACAGTGGGAGAAGATGGTGATGATGAGAGGACTATTGTGGGATGGCGTCGGCAGGCCTTGCACCCCAAACAGATGGGAACAGGTGAAAGGAACCAAGGTAAGCTGAGTTTGGGATCTCAGCCTGAGAGGCAAAAGAGCCATTAGCGGAAATATTGGAGAGGTTGGGAGTGCGCATGGATTTTAGGGTAAAACCGACATGGATTCTTGTCCAAGCTCTGCCATTTGCTAACTCTGTGACCTTGGGCATGTTACTTGTCACCTCTGGGCCTCACTTCTTCACCTCTAAGGTGGAGTGAGTGATGACCCCTACCCTATTCAAGAGGATGAAATGAAATAGTATTGAGCACACAGCCTGGGCAGGGGCTTGATAAATTAACATTTCATGTTATCTCCATTGCCTTGGTCCAGCCATGGACCTGCACAGGGTGGCCAGGGCTGAGTCATGAGCTCTAAGGTGCCTCCCAGACTGCCCGTCCAGGGCTAGGCAGGCCCCCAACCCTTCTTGGGATCACTGGTGATGAAACAAGAGGTAGGAAGCCCCCAGGTCTGTGGAGACGGTTCCCTCAGAGCCCTCCCAGTCCTAGCCCTGCCCTCCTAGGGCCCCCCCGCAGTGTGGGGAGAAGAGGGAGAGGGAGGCGGACCCACCCCTCGGCCCTTCTAGTGCAGCATCCTGACTGTGATGGGTGTGACCCCACTATAGACTCTCCTGGGGAGCCTGCTGGAGATGTAGATTCCAGGCCTCCCCTTGACCAGTGGATTAGACTGCGGATGGAGCCAGCACCTGAACGTGAATGTGCTGAGAACCACGGTTAGGACCCTGGACTCAGGACCCCCAGCCAAGTGTGATTTCTTGCTTCTGAAGAAGCTCCTTCCACCAGGAGCCTGACCAGAAGCATCTGCCCGCCTCCCCGACTCCAGCTCCAGCTGCCCCAGCACGCACCCTCTCTGTACCCGTCTCCAGGCATTTCTTTGACTCTCTGTCTCTCTCCATGTCTGTCTTCCCCTCTCTGATTCCCTGTGTCTCTCTAGTTCCTCCTTGTCTCTGTCTCTATCCCCTGTCCCCTTCTCCGCCCCACCACCCTCCCCCCAAGTCCCTCCATCACTCTCTTGGTTCCTCTGTTCCTATTGTTCTCTTTCTGTGTCTCTTTGTCTCTCTCCCTGTCCTATTTCTCTTCCCTAGTCTCTGTATCTGTCCTCCATTTCTCTCGTCCTCTGTCTGCCTCTTTCTCTCTGAGTACCTTTCCTCTTAAGTGTCTCTCTGCCTTTCTGTGGCTCCTTCCTCTCTCTGTCCCTTTGTCTCTGAGTGTCTCTTTGTCTCTCTTTGTTTCTGTGTCTCTCAGTGTTTCTCTCTGTCTCTGTCCCTCTGTCTCTGTCTCTTTGTCTCTCTGTGTCTGGTCTCTGTCGCTCTCTGTCCTCTGCTTCTCCCTCTGTTTCTTCCCCTGCCCCATCCCTCCCCGGAGGCCTGCAGGCTGGTGGTGGAGCAGATGGCTGTCAGGCTTGGCCTGAGGCCCGTCTCATCACACAGGCTCCTCCCTCCTTGGTTGCATTTCAGCAACCACCTGGGGAGTGCAAACTGTCCTGCCACAAACAGGTCACTGTCACCACCGAGATCCAGGGCCTGGCCCAGCCCAGGGCCCAGCCTGCCTCGGGTAACCCTGTGCAAGGCCAAGCTCCCAGCTCTGCTTGCGCAACAGCTGCTCCAGAGCCAGAGGCCTGGCCTCGAGGAGAGGGCGGGGGGGAGGGGGGGGCGCGGGGGCGGGGGCTTGAACCCAGGAGAACCCAGCTCTTCCCCAGAGCATCACGCGAAGGTCGCGGTCCTCCATGGAAACTGGCCAGCCCCATCTCTCACTGAGAGGCAAGGTCAAGGCCTCCACTCTGGCCCCCTCCCTTAGCAGGAGACAGGGAGAAGCCAGGCTGGGTGGCATGTCCTAAAGCCCCCTGCCCAATATCTCCCAGACCTGCAGCAGTGGGGGGGGGCAGAAGTGGCCTTGTGCTACTGCCCTGAGGTCAGTGCTGCCCCACCTCTGTCTGCAGAGAGCGTCAGTGTCTGGTGAAAAGCCAGGGCCCCCCACACCCCTGTTGCCCATGCAGTGTCGCCCCCCAGTCCCTCTTTCTTCCCTGGAGCAGACGCTAAGGCAGCTGAGAAAACCTCTGCACTGGATGGGGGGGGGTTACTGTGCCACGCAGGGTGCCCGCTGCAGAATCCAGAACAGCTGCGTCAGGCAGGAATCAGCACACCCATTGTCCAGATGAGGAAAGCAAGGCCCAGAGAAGGGACATGACTGCTCCAAGGTCCCACAGCACTAGTGGGGGACCCAAACAGCCTCATTACACACATGCATACACACTCAGAACTGCCTGAAAGGAGCACCGGTCATGTGCAGGAAGCAGCTGCTCTAGGAAAACACAAACAAAAGACAGCCCCGGCAGCAGAGCACCCAACGAACGCAGTACTTGCACCCCACCCTGCTGTCCCTGGGGTCCCATGGAGAGGTGCTCCTCCCATGCAATGTACAGAGACGCCCCTGTCAATGAGGGAAGCAACCATGTCCCGGTTCAGGGCCAGCCTGCACGGCTTGTGCACAGGCACCACCCCGCGCCAGCGTGTGCTGGTAAAAGCACCCAGCAGGGCTCCCCACCCCAGACCCAGGGAAGAAGCGAAGGGGAGGCAGGAGAGACTCTCCTGGACTGAACGGGCCAAGCAGGTGTCCAGGTGCCAGAAACCAGAGCAGGCCCTGTGCATGCGCGGGCTCCGGAGGGAAGGCCTGGTTTCCTGGGGTTTGTGCATCCAGGAGGCCCCCGCTGCTGCAGCAGCCGTCCCATCCCTCCTGGCTAGGAGGAGGACAGGATGGCAGGATGCAGTGGGAGAAGGCCCGGCTCATGTTCCCCCTCTTCCTGGCAGGGACTCCGTGGTGCGCAAGGACAGCTGAGCTGGCAGGTGGCCATGTCATGCCGAGGGGAGAGCTGGGGAGGGAAGGGTGGCCAAGGGAACTGGGCCCAGAGCAGCCACTCTCCCCACCCATGCCCCTTCCCAGTCCTGGGTGCTGGGGCCGAGCCACTGGGCCCTGGACTGATACCTGGGCACCTGCATTCCCTTTATCCAAACCTGCTCTCCAGGGCAGGCAGGCAAAGGCCCAGTGAGCAGTTTCTCAACAGACAGACAGACTGACACCAGGGAGAAGACCCACTAGTTTGTAGGAAGCAGCAGGGCACAACTGAATGAGACCTCTGTAATTCTAGAATCTCTGATTAACACTGCCATCCCCACCCAGCCTCCATGCTGTTCCCTAACCCCACAGCTCTGCACCTGTTAGAAGGCATCCATCTGGGAAACCACAGGGCCCCTTCACCTTGAGCTGTCACCAGAGTCCTCAGCTGCTTGGACCACCTACCTAACTATTTGGGGACACTCCAGCCTGGGGACATATATTGACAATCAGTGGTCCTTAGAGATTCATCACAAATGTCAGGGAACTATTTGGTGACATCAAACAATGAGGACTATGTGTGGGTCCAGATAGTGCCAGGAATGATGTGTCAGCAGCAGAAAACTGTACATCCTGGGTGTCAGAGGTGCCTGGGGCTGGGGCTCATGGAGCCCCGGCTGAAGCCCTAACAGGTGGGAAGTAAAGGTGAACTCTCCTCTCTGGGGCTCTATTGGGTCCTCACAAGACCCTACCCCCAGGGGGAGGACTTGAACCAGAAAAGCAAAGCAAAGATGGACACTGAACTGGCTGAGGTTCAGTAGGTCTAGCCTGAGCCTACATCCTTGCAGAGAGGGTCCAGGGCCAGGAATCTTCCAGGAGGACCCTGAATCTGGAGCAGCCACCAAGGGAGGCTCCAATTCCATGTCAAACAGATACGGCCTGGCATCCACCTCCAGCAGGTGTGCGTGCCCCCATGACCTCCTTCTGAGCACCACAGGAGCCGATCAACTTTGTGGTTCCTGTCCACAGGCACAACTTCAGGCACCACAGTCCCGAAGTGAACTGTCAGATAGCACGCTCTTCAATTGTCCTAGACCGATTCGCTTCAAGCTCTCTCTCTGATGCTTTGTGATAGCAAGCATACCCAACCCAGTACTGCTCTTCAGGTTTTACTCATGTTAAACAGATGCCCTATCTGAGACCCTGTCCCTCATCTCCAAACTGCATGTTGTTGCGACAATTAAGATGAATGAAAGCACTTAGCACAGGGTCTCGCATGCAGTGGTTATTCAACGCATATTTTCTTCCTTCCTCCCTCCCTACCCCCTCCCTCCCTCCCTCTTCCTTCCTTCCTTCCTTCCTTCCTTTCTTCTTTTCTCCCTCCCTCCCTCCCTCTCTCTTTCTTTCTTTCTTTCTTTCATCTTCCCCCCAAAGCAGAAGCTAGTGACCTTGATTGATCTCCTTCAGCCCCCTCTCTTCTCTTTGTCCTGCAGCAATATTCTTTCTGTCGCTGCTCTCAGGATCCTCTTAAATTCCACTGTTTCCTTCATACGTGGATCTGCACACTGTTTTCTAGGTCCACTACAAGAGAGAGACTCATTCATCTCTGTGTGCCCACCACACCAGACTCAAGGCCTGGAACACAGTGTCTGGTTCTAGATGGAATGAAGGAGCTGGTAATGGGATGGGGATGGAGGAGTGGGTGAATGAGGGGGATGGGTCTATGTTACCCTCAACAAGACCAGAGCTCTAGAGAGCAACAGCTGTATCCTTGTCACTGATCACTGCCTCATTCCAATGATAGAGTTCCTGACACAGAGTTGGCATAGAAAAAGAAAGTTTTATGGTTTATAAAACAGATAATGAGTCTTACACACGACTGACTATCATTTGGGGAAAAGTGGAATGTATTGGTAAACAACAGTAAACCTTGATCTAGGACACTGAGTTTCAATCCCAGCTCTACCACTTCCCAACTGTGTGGCCTTATCCAAGTGCCTGCATGTCTCTGAACCTCCATTTCCAAATCCTGTGAAATCAGGATAATAGTTCATACCACTCAACTATCCCCTGAGGCTGCGAAGATCCTATTTGGCATGGGTTCTAATCTGGTCCTTTTGAAGACCCTGCCACCACGAGAGCCTTGATAGCCAAGCCCCAAAGCTGAACATCCATCCCACCTGCTCACCAGAGGGTAGAGTGGGTCCGTGGGAAGGGGACCAGCAGGCTGCAGGATGTGAGCCTGCTCCACTTTCAGGCTTCTGTAACCAGGGATATGCATGATCACCCTGACCTCAATCCTTCTCTGTGAATTATGGAAAAAGTTCCACCAGGCTCCCCACCCTCCCCTCATTTCATCCTTCCCAACTTAATAAGGACCATGGTTTATTAGCTGTTCCCTTCCAGCTCGCCTTGTCCTGTGTCTGCACACGTGAGACTAAAAATACCCGTGTCTCCTATTGGAGGCTCTGCCCAGGAACAGGAAGGGCTGGAGCCCGCACTGACACTGAAAACCGGCTCCCTTGTGCCCCCTGGGATCTAGGCCACTGGGCCTGTCCCGCTTGGGGCAGATGGGCACCAGCTTCCTCCCGACAGTCCCCAGGGATCCCCAGTAATGATCAAAAGGCTGTTCTGACTTCATGTGTGTGTGTGTGTGTGTGTGTGTGTGTGTGTGTGTGTGTGTGTTTTAAATTTTATTTATTATTTATTTTTGGCTTTGTTGGGTCTTCGTTTCTGTGCGAGGGCTTTCTCTAGTTGCGGCCAGCGGGGGCCGCTCTTCATCGCAGTGTGCGGGCCCCTCACTATCGCGGCCTCTCTTGTTGCAGAGTACAGGCTCCAGACGCGCAGGCTCAGTAGTTGTGGCTCATGGGCCCAGTTGCTCCGCGGCATGTGGGATCTTCCCAGACCAGGGCTCGAACCCGTGTCCCCTGCATTGGCAGGCAGACTCTCAACCACTGCGCCACCAGGGAAACCCTTCATGTGTGTTTTTGTTCAGATACTCCAAAACCATTTTCTGGAAGTCTCCTCACCACCCCGTCAGACAGCCTCCCACCATGAGGCACGAGGGCTCTTCCCCAGGGGACACGCGTGACCAGGAGCACAGCTCTGGGCCCCGCAAGTGGCCCACCCAAGTCTTAGCCTGCTCCCGGAAAAGACATCTGTGCCCTTTCTATTAAAACACACAGGACGGCAAGTGTGTGAGCACTGGGCCCATCTAGAAGCCAGAGTTGGTACACTGGTGAAACCGTGTGAACAGATTTCTTGCTCCTTGTTTCTCTGCCAATAAAACAGACAAAAGGCATCAGCCCAGCCTTGGGTTAGAGCGAGGACGACATGAGTTCACGGAAGTAAAAATGCAGAATTCTGCACAGAAGTAGGTGACGGCAGGTGGACGAACTTTGAAGCAGGAAGTAGGTGTGAGGACACCTTGCTTCCATCAGAGAGAGAAGCGGATCGAGGAACATGCAAGGGACATTTCAATAGCTCGGCAATAAACACTTGGTGAAACTGAAGGGGTAATCTCTCCATGGGCTTTCATGTGCCACTGGATACCTCTCTTGGCATGGCCTGAGATATTTTGGAAGTGATGATGAAAGACAAATTGATTTTCATCATATCCATCCACAGGAAAAGGCCAAGAACGCCAGCGAGTATAAAGACTCCAAAATTTAAACTACCTGGAACTTGGATGTGGTTCTTCCCACAGGTACATCTCATTATATGCAAGAAAGGGGGTCGGAATGAGCCATGGACAGAAAAATAGGGACTGGTGATGAGGGTGTCATGGACAGAAATACTGACAGGGAACGGCTGACGGGCCATTGGGGAGAGACATACCAGAAAGGTTGAGAACGGAAACCATGTTTAACAGAAATGTCACAGCTCTGGCTCCCGGCTGTGGTGAGGTGGGGCGGCTGCGTGGGACTGAACAACACTGTCAGAACCAAACTATCCCCAGATCCATGCTCCAGATGGTTCTGCCAGGAGCGGGGGAGGCACTTTTAGAGCTGCTTGTCCTCATTTAAACTTCTTCTCCTCCATCCCCTGAAGGTCCGAGGGAGACACAGAAGAGCAAGTGCTACCAGTCTCTGGATGGCTGGTACCTTTCTCAGCTAAAGGGAGAGGTCTTGCTGGCTGGGAACACTCATTCCACCCCATTTGATTCAAACATTTATTGAGTGCTTCTTGTGTGCGAGACACATAGGAGGCACAGGAAGGGAGACTCAGGGATGAGGAAGACCATGAGTCGGTCCTCAAAGACCTTAATGTGATCCCAGCGTGGCCATGACCTCACCATAGACTTTGCTATGAAATAGGAAAGCTCTAGGTAGTTTGGAAGAGTATTCATTTTTCAAACTGATATTTAAATGTTTGTGCCATTCCAGTAGGAAAAAGGAACTAAGGATTCAAACTATTTAAGGTTTAATGATTTAACACACACACACACACACACACACACACATAAATTTATGTAAAAAATATTGTTCAATCTCAGTGGTAAGTTTAAAATGAAAATTAGAAAGAGTTACCATGTATCAATTATATTATGACAAAGGTTCACACAATGACAGTATTCACTACTTGTGACGGTCTACAGGAAGTTGGACGTACACAGCTAGTGAGATTGTAAACAGGCATGATTTCTCTGGAAAATGATTGGACATTATATCTATCTCAAGCCTTAAAATAGTCATAACCTTTGACTCAAGTAATTCCACTACCTGGAATCTACTTCTAAAGAAATAATCAGAAATGTGGTCAAAGGTATAAGCACACAGATATTTATCAACATATTATTTATAAAAGTGGAAAATGCAAAACAAACTAAAATTTCAACAACAAGAAAATAGAAAAATGGATTGTGGTACATCGGTATAGTGGGTGATGAAGCAGCCTTTTAAATTAGGTTTTGAATACCTTTTAGTAAACTATTCACTACCTGTGTTGAGACTAAAAAAATCACGAGACCAAACTCTACATGATGTGATCCCAGTTTTATTTTTTAAATAAGTATATACACATATATATGTGTGTATATACGCACACACATTTATTATATATGTTGTAATAATTACATATTGTAGTTGAAGGAAATGCTAAACAACAAAATGTTTAAAAATGATTATTCCTGGATAATGAGATTGGGTGATTTTATTTTCTTCCCTATATAATGCTTGCATTTCAATAATGAGCATGAGTTTGGCAGGATGGCTTGTTTCACAGACCCCTCTAGGGAGCCCTGCTGGGGGCGGTCCCACCCTCACCCTGAACAGTCACCTGTGTCTGAGGGTTGAGCTGGGTCTGCCCTCCAGCTGGAGTGGAGGCCCCTCGTGTCACCTGCCTGCTCCACCAGCGCCTGGCGCCTGCCTGTGCTCCTGCCTGCTCCGAGCCCAGCTCCCCACCTCACCTGGGCAGTTCGCACCACACTTCCAGACGCCCCTTCATCACACAGCCCAAGTGTGGTGTCTGACGATCTTTTCACACCAGCATCCCCTTACCCAGCAGCCTCTCCAGAAGCCCAGCCCACAGTATGTACCCTCAGGCCTCCCCCTCGTGAACACTCCCTGCTCTCCCTTCCCTGCTGACAACATCCATCACGGCTCAGGGTGGCAACAGGAGCCCCACCCACTGCAGGCCTCCCCTCATGCTGACCCCCTGCTGCTCTTGGGCTCCCCTCTGAGCCCTCCTCCCTGTACTGCGGCATCAACCAGACCACCCTGCTTTCACTTCCTGAAACATGTCATCTTCTCTCTCACCTCCAGCACTCTCCCTGCCCCCACCCTCTCCCCCACAGGCTGTTCCTCAGCCTGGAAAGTCCTCGCCCTTCTGGGGCTCTTCCGACTCATTCACCACCAAGGACACTGTTCGGATGTCAGCCCCACCTCATAGCCTTCCTGGACCCTCCTCTTTAGGAGGACAGGTACCCCCTCCCTGAGCGCTTACTGTGTCATTTCATCATGATGGCACTGCCCACAGTAGGGTCTCAAGAACAAGCTGCAGCCGGTGCCGGGAAGCAACCTCAAGACAAACCCAGCAGAAATAGCAAGGCTTCTTTACAGATTAACCGTCCTCTCTGCAGCACACCTCCTAATGATTCTGCAAATGGCAGAACTCTGCCTCCCTCTCCATCCCTCACAGCTCCTAAAGGCTGCTGAATGCTCCCGACCACCAACATTTGTCTATTGCCACTGCCACCAGTTCTCACCCACTGAGATGGCACAGAGCCTAAGAAATCTGTCCCCAAAGGCCCAACTCAGGGCTTGAGCTCAGAGAATTTTCCCAGGAACCTCAACAGATGTCTTGGGCTCCTGGCTCAAGGTGTGTTCATTATGACCATTGAAACCATCTCCCCTGCAGGCTGACGGCTGTTCTTCCCCTTGGCTGGGATGCTAGGCATCTCAGAAGCATGTGATGGTCTCAGGGGGTAGGGGGTGGTTCAGCACATGAGCTTTGGAGTCATACAGGGTATGGTGTCTAGGGTTAGGGCATCAGTGCTATGTATGAGACATTGTGGGACCTTGCATAGGTCTCCTTAGGTCCTTGAGCCTCAGTTTTCTCATCCATAAAATGGAGATAATACAGAGGCACATCCCATTGGATGCATAGCCTGTTCACAGAGTATAGGTGTGGGGGGATGGGGGAAGGAAGAAGAGCTACACTGAACCACACTTCACTGCACAGATCTGAAGTCAGTTGTGCAAGAAATGGATTCTGTGGCTCACTGAGTTTCTCTGCAATGGTAGAACAGCGAGAGGACAGTGACACAGGAGGGAAGGCAACTTCCTGCTCCAGGAGGGGTTCAAGGATGCCTCCAGTTTCTTCTGTCCCCCCTCCGCAAATGTGGAACCACATCCATGAGACCCTCCTCAGACCAGGACAGACAGGGTTCTGACCAGAATACAGGAAGCCACTATAGCTTTAACTAAGCTATCGCTAAGCACTTTATCTCAACTCCCTCACCCATTTGACAGATGAGGAAAACTGAAGCTCAGAGAGGTTAAGTACATTGCCCAAGGTCACCCTGCTAGGAGGGAATCTGGAAGCATACATTTTCCTGGCATAACCGCTTCAGTGGGAATTGACAGGTTTTCTAAATTTGATGAGTGTGGGACCAGAGCTGGGATAATCTTCCAAGTCCTGTTAACTATCGGGATGGATACAAAGACAGGCACCACAGAGAGCTGGCATTCTCTAGGACTTCCAGGAACTAGGGTGCCCAGGAAGGCTTCAGGGTGGAGGTGAGGTCTCATGTCAGACCTTGAAGGATGGCTAGACCGTGCTTGCCAGGGACGTCTAAAACGTCTTCCAGGAAGAAGTGAAAGCAATAACAAAGACTCAGAAGTAGAAGCCAGCCAAGCCAGGCTGGTCATGACTCCAGGAGAAGCCCACAACAGCTGTGAAAAAGGTTTCTGGGAAAGATGCCTGGTCTCCCGTGTAACTGTTTGTCCATCTCAGGGGAAGCGAGAGTGTTAAGGGGCGGGGACTCGGTCTGCTGCCCTTCCCCGAGTCGCCCCACTCTCTGTGCACCCCTTCCCCACTGCACAAATGGAGAAAAGTATGTTGTGTCTACAGATTGCCGGCTAAGAGCCTTCCATGGGTTGGCTTGCCTATTAGGTCTCTATAGAAAAGGGGAAAACTTGCCTCTTGGAATCTCTAGAGAAGTAAGAGTTAGGACTGGTGGTCCCTGAGGAGCTACTATTTCTGAGGAAAAACAATAATGTGAGTCAGAACACAACCCCTTCTGGCAAGGGCAAGCCTCCTCCCATCAACCACCCTGCACTGCCAAAATAGCAAAGTGGGCTCGGGGCTCAGAACCACTCAATTGACAAATCCCCCCTTCAAGCAAAGGGGTGAAAGCAATGTGGGTGACAGCTGGATGTGTCTGGGTATTAGATGTGACAGAGGATAAAGGAGACAATACAGCCATATGACTGCTCTTTGTCTCTCAGTGTCCTGAAATTTCCAAGTCATTGTGATTAAAATAATTAAAGTTCTGCCCTAAAATGGAGATATCCCCTGGCTTGTCAGGTCCTCAGACGAGGGTGTAGATTAATTAGCTGGGTCAGAATACTGAGGTCCTTGAATCCCGTGTTGTTCAAGATGGAGGGGCTATTAGGGGGTGCAGAGCAAAGCCTGGCGGCAGAAAGGCCAGATGTGCTCGGGGAGCAGTGGGCATGGCTGTGGCTGCAGCGTGTGTGAGTTGGCAGCGAAAGAGGAAGACATGGGTCTGTAGAAGGAGGCTGGACTAGCGTGTGAATCATAGGCTGAGTGTCTGTTCTCTGTCCCGCTGGTTGTAGAAACAATTGGAGAGGGATTTTAAGCAGAGGGATAGATCCTCTGACAGGTACCTCGTAGCCTCGGTCTTCAGTCCTGCTCCCCCTTCCCTTTCCAGAAACACCCAAATGCCTTCACCCACATCACCTTCCCCGTGGTGTCTCCCTCTCAGCCCAGAACCGATGAGGCTCTAGATGAGGGTATGGGTCACCTGAGGCCGGGGATGGGGGAGGGTGGGAGTAAGGAAAGCATCTCTTCTTTCTGCCCATGCTTCTGGCAGGCCCAAAGACTGAGGGCTGTGGGTGGGAGCCTCTCCAAAGCGGGTCCAGGTTCTGGGCAGCATCAGGATCCAGGAGCGGCAGCATCTCCCAAAGCAGTCAAGCCAACGTGGCCCCTATATTTACAGGTTTTTTCCAAAGCAGTGTTCTGACTGCATTTTTGTCCCCCAAGAAACATACGTCAACAACTGGAGTTGTTATGGGTTGTCACAACTGGGAAGTGGGTGCTCCTGGCATCTATTTAGGTAGATGCCAGGGGTGCTGCTAAATATCCTACAGTGCACAGGACATCCCCCTACAGCAAAGAGTTCTCTGGCCTCAGATGTCCATAGTGCCATGGGGGAGAAGCCCTGCCCCAAAAGATCTGTTTTCAAGTACTCTGGAAAGGCAGGGTGTCCCAGACCATCTTCCTGGAGTTCAGGCTAGCACCACCACCCTCCCCACTGCCCCAGGTCATCATCCTCTCCTCCAAAGGCAGCTTTGGAAGGTACGCCATGGTGAGCGAGTTCCTAAAATGACACTCCCAGCAGGGGAGTAAGCATGGGGGATGGAACGCAAATGTCTGCTGAGGGGACTTCAGCTCCCTGCCCTCCCCACGCAGCCCCATTCAGTTGCTGCACAGGAGCTTCTGTTGGGATCCGCACCCTCAAAGGACTTAGCCCCAGTGGTGAGGTGATGCTAGGAACAGAGAGCTGCCTGGGCAATCTCCAAGACCCCAGAGAGCAAGGCTTAGCCAGCCTCCCAGCCCTGCGTGTGTGTGTGTGTGTGTGTGTGTGTGTGTGTGTGTGTACGTGCCCACATGCAGACAGGACAGGGAAGGACAGGGCTTGCTGCATAAAGAAACTGCCTTGCGAGTCATCATCTTTACTGGTCCTGCGCTCAGCTCTCTCAGGACTCCAGTCAACACTGCCGGAAGCCAGTGACCGCTCCTTGCATCTGATGCCCGGTGGGCAATGGGGCGGCAGTGATACAATGGGGTGGCGGTCTTTACATGCGACTAAACTGTGAGCCACAGTCAGCGAGGAAAGATCTGCAGAGTCTGAGAGTTCAGCTTTGTGACCCCCCAGCTCCATCACTGACTTGTCACTTCACCTGTCCCTTTCCTTGCCCTTAGAATCAGGTAAGAATGACAGTTACCACTTGAAGACCACTTACAATGCACCAGGCACCTCACATGCATGTCACTGTTACAGCAGGACCTGCATTATGCCCATGATACGAGTGACAAAATGAGGGGAAGTGGCTTGTCCAAGGTCACAGGGGTAGCAAGTGTGGAACCCAGGCCTGTGCCATATGGTCTGCCTCCAAGAGGTAGCGGGAGGTCTCAGCGGCCACGCTGCAAGGTAGGGTCACCTAACTCCACAGCAAGGAGGGTCCCAGAGCAAAAGGTCTCCACACCTCCGGTATTTCTTAACAGTGGAAACTCAAGTTAAGGGACTGACCCCAGCCCGGTAGGCCCACGGTGCCAAGGGCTGCCAAGCAGATGCGCTGTAAACACTCCTGAGTCCCAGAGCCAAAGGCTCTGCTGCCACTGGCTGGGCAGGCCAGGCCTCACTAAAAATAGACGGGCCCTCAGGTCCAGCTCCCTGGCTGCCAACCGAGGCAGGCCGCTCCCTACACCCAGCCTCCTCCCCTCCCCCTCCAACCTTCCCCAGCGGGCTAGGGCCAGGCTTCTAGAAGGTACAGAGATGTTAAGACTTTCACTTCAGACCAGGCAGGGCTGTTAGGCTGATGCCCGGTGGGCAAGTTCCAAGTTCTGGTGGGGCCATAATGGGGGAGGGGGTGTCCTGACCCCAACGCCCCACACACCTCCCTCTAAGGAAGGGAGCTGTCAACCTCCAAGCCCACCCGGGGAGGCAGTGGTGCCTAGGCCAAAACTTGGCCAATTTCTCCACATTTTGGAATTGAATCTGGGGCCCCCTTGCCGTTTCCCTTTCCCTGCACTGATTCTCCCTGTTGACAGCACTGTACAATCTCTGTATTTGCCGCGGCTTTCGGAGATCTGCTGCTGGCCATCTCAGGAAGGCCCGGGGGAGCGCGGGATGCGGCAGCGCCGGGCCGGCAGGGGCGGGAGACAGGGGGCGCGGGGAGGGAGGCTCCGGAGAGCGGCCGGACGGGAATTTCCTTTCAAAGGTGACTTAGAACCTCTTCATTAGGGTAGCGCCCTCCCGGGCGGGCCCTAATGACGAGTTTGGCAGAGTCAGCGAAACGCGGCGCGGCTGCCGGGCGGCGAGGAGCGCCCTCTCCCGCACCCTCGCCGTCTCCCGCGCCGGGCAGCGGCGCGTACGAGCCATTTGCAGCTCAGGCAGCCTCGCGAGCGGCCGCCGCGCACTGGCCGGAGCTGGCTGCACCATGGAGCTGAAGAAGGACAGCAACGCCGTATCCATCGACATGCTGCTGATCGTGCACTCGGAGAAGCGGCACGCCGCACAGGGCGCGCACTCGGACCGCCAGGCGGACCCGGGCGCGCCTCCGCAGCGCAGAGGAGGTAATGCGCCCCTAGGCAGGGCCCCGGCCCCCAGCCCCTGGACCTCCTCACCCCAGCGCCCGCCTGTTTGGGGGGGCGCGCTACGCGCCCCCGAAAGGGGTCCCCGAGGCCGACCCACTCCCCAAGGCTGGCTGCGCCTCCGCGCTGCGCCTCTGGCATCCCGTGGCAACGCGCAGCTCCGCGATTGCCCCAGTTGACACCCCGTGCAGGCCTGCCGTGCTTCCGTCACCCCCGGGAGCAGGTTTCCTCCTGGTCACTCTTTGAAGGGTGCAGATCAGGTTGGAAGATGCCCTGGAGGAAAGGGACCTCGGGCCTGACTCCTGCGTGCCCGAGGCCTGCTCCCCACAGGCCGCATTGCAGGGCACAGGGGACCCAGGGGGGTTCGTGTGCTGAGTCAACTTTGAGGTGGGACCCTCCCTTGGTGTCCTTGCACAGTTCATGGCCTCACTGTCCCCTTTCTTGAGCCCTCTCCCAGCCTCCTACAGCAGAAGGCATGCCAGGTGTAGAAGGCACACAAGCTTGGGTAGGCTTAGATTTGAAATCTGCTCTCCCCACTTTGGCTTCTCTGTTGATTCTACTTGTCCTACAGACTTTCTGGAGAAGAGTAGACTGGTAAAATAAAGCGACTTTTCATAGAGTGATTGTGGAAAGCAGGGCTCTGGCCTCTGTACTCTCCAGAGAACAGGACACAACGTGAAGAGAGTAGAGATGGATAACAATGGCGGTTAAATCAGCCCCTCATACATCTGGGAACCCCCTGGTCCCGAGTCCCTGAGGAAGCCCTCAGAAGCCCTTGAGGAGGCTGGTGTGAGGGCGCACTAGACGCACTGTGTCCTGGTTTTTTGGGAGCGAAGCTTCACAGCCCTCAAGGTAAAATGACCTGCCTCCTGTCTCCCTTCCAGCTCCAGAGCTCCTTGAAGGTTGTCCCCAGTTCTTCTGTCCCCACAGCCCCTATGCACATTGAACATGCACCTTCCACCTACCCTGCTGAAGCAACGGTGCCGTGGGTGGCTTTGCCCCCCACCAGCCCCACAAGCTGCAGCTGCCCCATAACTCCTGGTGACCTCCTGGGGAGGCAGACAGGGGAAAGAAAAGAGATTCTGGAGAGCTGAGAATGTTGACAGGTGCCCCAGTCTCCCGAGGGATTTGGGGCCCAGGAGTTATTTGGGTTAGTTGGTTCTTTAGTTCTCAGAGCTGCCCCTGGGAGAAGGGGAGATGGCCCGCGCAGGGGTATTTGTAATGGGGAAATTGGCAGAGGCCGTTGGCCTTCCTTGAAGAAATGTGGCTGCCCCTACTGCACAGACTGCGGTCTGGAAGGCCAGAGGCCCCCCACGAGGCGCAGCTCCAGGTTAGCGCATGAGTCCCCTCCTCCCTCTCTCCTTCTGATCACATCTCTCCGAAAGGCTCTGACACTAGAAAGAGAGGGCAGAGAACACAGAGAAGGCCCAGAGATGCCAGAGATCGGGGCTGCTCAGAGAAGTGTCCAGCACCCGGCATAAAGCCTACATGAGGCCAGACCAATGCATTGCACACTCATGACCGTGACTCAGGGAAAGAAGACCGCTGTTTGCTGAGCCCTCTCTGCCGAAATTTTTCTCCAAATATTTTCCTGACAGACATTTCTCCCAGGTGCTACGGCAGCAGAGAGACCCGTGTCACTTACTGATGATCAGACAGTTCTGCACCAGAGCAGGGAAGAGGGAGCATGCATGACCTCCAAGGCCCGCTGGGCAGCAGTGATGTCCAGGAGACCGCTGGCTAAGCCAGCCTGCGGGCCCACTCCTTGGGAAAAGCTAAGGAGGGGAAATGCTGGACAAGACCAGCTTGTTCCAAGGCCTCCTGTTAGTGCACAGAGATCCAAAACCCACCCCTCCCCGACTTCCAGGCGTCTCCTCCAGTCTCCTCTCCGCTCCAGGCCCCCGGCTGGACAGGGAATCTTCCCCGGCTCTGCAAAGGAGGGCCTGAGCTCTGCTTTGAGAAAAGAGCAAAGCTTGGTTACTCTCACATGCAGAGGACTGAGTAAGGGTGTGACCAGGTGGCTTTCTGTTGTGTCCCTGTGGCAGAAAAGAGTCAGAGGGACAAGGGGGCAGGGAGCGTGTGCACCAGGAATTTGGGCTGCAAGGCAGCAGATACTCCCTCCCTTTTCTTGCAGGGCCCTAGCATTTCCCCAGCAGTTTCCTTAGAGCCGCACTTCTCCAAAACATGCCTAGAAGCCCTCAACTCCTATTGTATGTTCCCCTGGCCATGGAGGAGGTAGCCTAAAGCTGCCACACCAGGTCTGAAAAAGCTTCAACACCTTAGGTTTTATCCCCAAAGTGGATGGGATGCGTGCATTCCACTCCCAAGTGTCGGTGAAGGTTCTGAGTGGTAAGGCCCAGACACTGACTATGGAGGGCTCTGCGGAAAAGAAGGGTGTCAAGAAAGGCCTGGGGGCGCTCAGAGTGGTGCAAAGGGTTGGAGACCCAGACTGGAGGCTGAGCTTCCAGGAACGTGACCATAAGCTGTGCGGAATGGCTGGTTTGGTGAGGAAGCCTCCACTGCCACCAAGGAGCCCTAGATGCTCCTTCTGCACCAGGAACTTGAAATTATTGCAGCAGCTTGCGCTTCCAGAACGTTTGCCAGTTCTGTGCCAGGAACTCGACCTTGCAGCCACCACTTCCAGCCACCACCAGAGAGAGAGAGAGAGAGAGAGAGAGCGGTTCCATTCGCTTCCCTGTTGCCTCACTAGGTCCCAAGACAGAAAGGGACACAGGTTCATATCAGTGGATGCCTTGGCCACACAGGTCCATGCTCTAGCTGCAAGGGAGGCTGGGAGAGCAGGCAACCATCACGTTCAGTTCCCATAAGGATCCATCAGTTTCCATCTTTGCCCACCCGCCACCCACATCAAGACTCTAAAAGTGGGAGATTCACCACATACAGAAGTAGGCAGGAAAAATGAATGGCAAATGTCTTCACAATAATGCTTCCATATTTATGCAGTGGAAATGTGGGAGTGACAAAGGGGCACCTCTATTGTGAAAATTCTCCCTGAATGATCCTGATAACCAACCCGCCACGCTTGGAAACTACCGTGGTAATATTTTTTTAATGTTTTGAATGTGGAGGGTTGCATTCATTCCTTCAAGTGCACTTCATTCGTGGGCAGCCTCCCTCGGATCCCAGGAGAGCCAAGTTCCACCAGCCCCACTTTAGCCCAGATCAGTTTGCAACTGGTGCATCACACACTTGACCTGAGTCTCCCCACCGCAGAGAGCCTCACACCGGTCCTTGTTACTTCACAGGGCTTCAAGGTGTTGGAAACAGAATCCGGAGATGGCAGAAATTAGAAAGAAATGACCTACATGGTAAATTCTCTCATTTTCATTTTGTTTTCTTTTCGATCTCTGGAATTCAACACGCTGAAAAATGCCTGGAAGCACTGGGTTTCACTTGCTTGAGGACCAGTCCAGACATCTAACCACTCAGACAGTGGCTGCTTGTGATGCAGCCAGGCCTCTGGGGGCACTGTGACCCTGGAAAATTTTCCTCAGCAACAGGTCCACCAATTTCCTGGAGGGTGTGCGGGGAGGCAGGCGGAGCGATGCTATAACCCTGAGCACCCACTTGTTCGCTGACTGAGCTATAAAGAACTTAGCATCATATGGGATGGTGGGTTTGGGTGTGTTCCCATGGGAGGTGGGGCTTCCCAGGTCATGCATCCCACGCATCTTGGGGCACCCATCTTTTGAAAATATTTCTGAACAGAGAAGAGAGCAGCCCGCCTTGGGTGGTGTTACTCAAGGCCTCGGGAGATGCCACTCAAGGGTTCTGTGGCTCCTGGCCTGGGATCCAGAATACAATAAGATCTGAAGAAATCAGCTTCCAAAGCCTCTTTATGGTGCCAGCTGTCTTTCCCCCTGCAGGCCCAGAATTTCTCTGACCATGCCATGCATGAACCGTTATACTGGGCCTTATTCTGTGCCCTTATTGTGAGATTTGTAAGCCCGGCCTCCAGGAACAAACACTGTGGAACTGCACTGTGGGCATGTGAGAATTCCAGTAAGAATCAGACCTCTATTCCCCGAGCCCCAGTAGGGGATTCAGTCAGATTCCGACTGTGTGAGCCCCAGGATCGGATGACTGACTCATCAAATGCCAGTAGGAAGGGATCCACGCCCCCATGACCCTCCACAAATGGGGAAACAGGACCCCAATTGAACAAAGCAGAGCACCTATGCTCTGCCATCCTTCTGACAGTAACAAAAGGGGAGGATGAACTTCTAAAAGTAAATTCATGCATTCATTCCCTCAGTAAAGGTTGACAGTGATTACTTTGTGCCGGGAAGGGTTCTAATTGTTGGAGATGGAACAGTGAACGGGACAGTCGGGAGTGCCTGCCCTCCTGGGGCCATGTTAGAATGATTGCATCATAATGCCATTCACCACAGCCGAGTCTCAGCACCCTGGAGGTGAAGAGCTTGCCTGTGTCCCCTGCACTGTGCATGGAGATAACTCATCCTCAAGACACCCGCCCACCAAGGACCACCCTCTGAGTCCTGGCTGATGGGCATGCGTGGGTGGGATGGCTTCCTAAACCTTGATACGGGGCCATCAGATGGTAGACGCACCAGCTCCAGCTCTACCTAAGCAGACGCCAAGGTTAGCGAAACTGTGCTGTGGGCTCTTGAGAATTACAGTAAGAATCAGACCTCCAGACACCTGACAGCCACAGAAGCACATAGCAGCCCGTGCAGGGAGGCGTGCTCGGCCAGTGTGCGGGTGGGTGGAGGGCAGGCGGGCCACGTGGGAGGAAAGAGACACTGCATCTGTGTTTGTTGCAGCTCTTACTTTGCCTGAGTTGTTGGAAATTCATCTTATGGCTTCTCGGGCATGTTATTAATGTTATCAGTCCTCAGGATAGGATTGAAATATACTGAATTCATCCTATTTTTACCGTCTTCGGGGTTCCTGGTTTGGGGGAAGTTTAGTGGAAAAATATAACAAAACACAAAGAGACGGGATAACTCTTACAAGACTCTTCCTTAAGACATGAAGTGGGTCTTAGTACAATGTACCAGCCAATAAAGGGAATGATTATAGTTCTTGCAATTCCACCCAAGAACTGAAAGTTTCAGGTAAGTGCAGGGCTGGAGAGAGGCCGCACAGAAGCCTTGAGCCTGGGAAAGATGATGGTTCCACCACTCCACCAACATAACGCCATTTAAAATTTACTAAGTCAAATTCTATTTATTTTTTCGAGTGGCATGCTTGCATCCGTGCAGAGGTTAAAATTCCAGCTTCTTTCTGTGTTTTCTGATGGTGAGGTCCTGGGTACATACTTGCCTTGCTGGTGCCCAAGGCACCCAGCCCTGGTAACTGGATGGCTTTCATCTGAGAAGGAAGCAGCTGATGGCTTGTGCTTGGTGGAGTGTGCACAAATGTGGCTGAACGTGGGGTTGGTCCAAAAGGGCACATGTCCCCCCTCTTTCTGCACTGTGCACTCCTTGGGCTGGGGCGTTGGCAGGCTGGGGGGAGCCCGAGTACTCCAAACTTTTCCAAGCAGCAGGTGTTTGGGCTGAGCCACCAGCTTGCCCGGCAACGGGCTTCCCCTGCTGTGATTGGCTGCTTTCCTTGGTCCTGGCCGAAGTCTGCCTAGCAGCACAGGGACTAACACCCCACAGCTACAGGGAAACCAACTGTGCAACCCTGACTATAAATAGCCCACAGCAGCTATGCCAGCCAATCGTCCTCCTTGAGGATTCCCTTCCCAGATCCTATTTCTTCCATCAGCCAGCAGAGCAGGGATGCGGCCAGCTGTGCCCGCAGGAGGCAGCTGCCCTGTCCTCGCCTGGGTCTGGCCTGGAGCTCCAGCCCAGCATACTGCATCACCCTGGGTTGGCACACACGGCGGTCCTGGCCCTTGGCCAACCAACCGACCTCAGCCCGGTGGGGGCTAAGGGTCCTGGCTGGGCCTGCTTATAGAGAAGGCTGGAGAGGATGTGCTTCCCAGCCAGGAGGATCGCACGTCCAGCACAGCTCAGTGACCCACCCACCCATCCACCCTGACTGGCTTCTGCCGGAGCCCAGGCATGGGAAACGCTGAGTGACAGATCTGGTTGGGTACACAAGGGATGTCGTACGAATGGAACCAGGTCAGGCCAGTGCCCCTGAGTGCTTGCACCAGGTCCAGGCACAGGTGCCAGTGGTCACTTCCAGTGACAGGCCCAACAGCCTTTCTGCAGCCCAGTGGGAGACCAGGGGAGAAGATGGCAGGCCAGGGTGTTAGTGGCCCTTCCCCGTCCCCTCTGAAGCAGAGAGGTTCAAGGGCAAGACCAGGCCACCACAGCAGCTGTAACGGGAAAGATGGAGGGAAGGCGGTGCTTCCTGTAGGAGGGGCAGATAAGCCTGTGGGTTCCCCCTCCACGGCCTATGGCAGCAGCTGGGCATCTCTCCACAGCAGCCTGGCTCCACTAGGCTCTGAGGACAGCTCTGTGTCCCGGGACATGAATATCGCCAGTGCATGGAGAGCATTCACCCTGCAGAGCAGGTGCCCTGCAAATGTCTGTGAAACTGAACCAAACTGCAAGCACCCCAGCTCCTAGGCTACAGTAGGCGGCAGGGTACACTCACCCCCCCCATTCCTCTCAGAGGGAGGCAAGAGGCTGGAGACTTGGGTTCAAGTCCCGGGTCTCACCTGGCTGTGGGGTCTTTGGCAAAGTTAACCAGTCGAAGCTTCAGGCCCGTAATCAGGATAGGAGCCTCCCTGGCTGTTCCAAAGAAAGGTGTGGAGATCAGCGGGGCATCCCTATGCACTTTGGGAACTGGGCCCGGCTGCAGCAAAGTCAGGGGCTGTGGTCACTTAGCCCATGGGAGGAGTCCCCAGCTTCTCTAGAAAAACCCAGCCTCTGCCGGCACCTGCCGAGAGCGTGAGGCTGTGCGTACACGGGCTCCCGGTCACTTGCCTGTGTTCAGGTGTGTGACTCTGCTGATTCACACGTGTTTAGACCAAGCCTGGCAGCTCTCTCCTCTGCCTGGGGAAAAATCCACCCCACCGTGGGCCCAGTGGTCACTGCAGTTCCCTCTGTCTTCCTTAAATAGGAAACCTGGCGGAGAAGCAGCACGCCCAGCAGACCCAGGTCATCACCTCCTACGACAACCAAGGTAAGGTTCCGCCACTGCCTGTAACCTCTGCCCCAGCTCCTGTGTGCCCAGATCTACTGTCCTGGCCAGAGACGGCAGGTGCAGAGCCCAGACCGTGGGGAGCAGGGGCCTCTCTGTCCTGGGGATGCCGGAGCACCCTTCTCCTCTCCCACATGCCATGGAAAACAGTGAGAGGCTGCATGTGTCATGGAACAGAGAAGTAAAGTCCTCGGGCTCCAGCATGCACTGCTGCCACCATCATCACCCTGGTTGTCATCACTATACCTAACATTTGCTGAGTGCCAACTTCACGTCAGGCACCCTGCCAGACCGCGTACATGATCATTCTCGTGTGGATTTTGCCTCACAACAGTCGTATTTGATCGGTACTCTTACTACCTTCATTTCGCAGATGAGTGAGCTGAGGCTTAGAAAGGTTTTCTTTCGTCCAAGATCACATGGCCAGCAAGAGTCAGAGCGGGAGCCGCCTGACCCCCTCCCTGCCCCCCCGGCCCCACCCACCCCCCAACCACCACCAGGGCCTCAGCTGTTACACTTCTCACAGCTCTGCTTCTCGTAGAAACTGGCCTCCCCCTACTGGCTCGCCGTGTGCAAGCCTTCCCTCCCACTGAGTCACGGCGGTTCCCTGGCCTCTCCTCCAGAGGCTGAGCCTTCCAGGCCCTTCCACCCAGGGACAAGTTTAACTCAGCAATGGGGAGTGAGAGAGCCCTTCCTCAAGAATCCTCACTTTGCCAGGATGGGTCCTGGGGGCTCAGGGAGGGCAGGCAAGGGCAGCCCCGTGCGGACTCTGCAGGTGACTGGATCTGAGAGCACGGCGGGGTAGAGATGGGATGGCTCCACAGCTACAGCTGGAGGAGAGGCCAGGTTAGAGACCTCCACTGCCCCCCACCCTCACTAACCTCCCCTCCTGCTACCCCGGTTTTTCTGCTCAGGGCCTGGTGCCTGAGAGCTCTCGTAGACTCAGCCCCAAGATGTCACCACTGGTGCTCTCAGTACTGATGTCCTAATCTGTAAGGGTTACGTCCAGGGTGCAGTGTGGAAGGAGGATGCCCTGGAGGATTCGGAGGTCCTCGGGGAATCGCTGTCTGAGACACCGGCTAACCCACCATCCCCAGGGAAAGGCTCTGGCAGGTAGTGAGGAAGGGCCTGTCAGCTCAAGTTCCCAGCAGGAGGTGGCCAGCTGTCCTTGCAATCTAGGTCAGTATCCATTTAGGGCAGAATTCCTGGGACTATGCCTGCAGGACAAACCCAGGCCCCCTGCTTCTCTGAAATGGACCTAGCAGCACAGCTCACCCCAAATAAGAGTAAGTGACACCTCACTAGAGTGAGAGTGGATTAGCAACCACTTCTCTCGCTTAGTTCTGGCCACATCCCTGATGGGGTCATGGAGTTATTCCTGTTTACAGAGGAGGAGTCTGAGACTGGGGATGCTGCAGTCCCCCAGCGGGGTGCTCCTGTCAGACCTGTGGGGTGGGACTAGTGGGATGGGACCTGCCACTCTCCAGAGCCTCACCTGGCACACCATACCCTGGCTCTCATGGGCCATTCACGTGCCACCTCCCAGTATCTGAGGCTTCCAGAGGGCAGGAAGGAGGGTCGCCTTGGCATCCAACAAACAGGAGAGGGTCCATTGTAGGTTGGGATAGGATGGGACGCCCCAGGTCTTAAGGGAGCCTGGACCACAGCGAGGGAGAGGCTGCCCTGCTCTGGGGCTGAGCCAGAGTCCACACTGATGCTGATCCGTCCATTCCACAAAAAGCAGCTCTGGATGCCGGCACTGGGGATCCATCAGAGAACACAACAGACAAAGGGTCCTGTCCCTGCGGAGCTGACACCTAGCGAGGGAGACAGATGACCCTAACAAGAAAAATGCAAGGTGTCAGATAAGGCTGGGGGAGAAAATAAAGCAGGAAGGGGGATGGGGGGGTGCACATGGGTGTGTATTAGTTTCCTACGGCTGCTGTAACACATTGTCACAAACTTGGTAGCTTAACACAGATGTATTCTCTTTAACAGTTCTGAGACGACAAGTCCCAAGTCAGCCTCACTGGGCTAGTCAGTCTCTCGGTTGGCAGGCAGGTTCCTTTCCTTTTGGAGGCTCTGGGTAAGAACCTTTTCCTTGACTCTGCCGGCTTCTAGAGGCTGCTGGCACTTGCCAACTTGTAGCTGCATCACTCCAATCTCCACTTCCACTATCGCGTTGCCTTCTCTCCATAAAGTAGATGCATTCCCCTCTGTTTTATAAGAATACTGGTGATGACATTGGGCCCACCCGGATAATCCAGGATTGCCTTCCTATCCCAAGATTCTTAAGCAAATCACATCTGCAGAGTCCCCTTTGCCATATAAGGTAACTTTCACAGGTTCCCAGAATTAGGACATGGATAGCTTTAAGGGCCATCATGCAGCTACCACAGGGAATGATTTAAAATAGAGTGATTGAGAAAGGCCTCCCTGGGAAGGTGACATCTGAGTAAGGGAGGCGGTGGAGCAGCGGGTCATGCGGCCTCCGGGTAAGAGCTCCCAGCAGAGCGACACCGGGTGTGGTAACTTCATGCGACAGGTGACGGAAAGATCACTGGAATCTTGGATCTTCGTGCGGAAGAGGGCTTCGGAGGGTTCATCTGCAACGGGTGTGTGCGTTGAGTGAGAGGGGAACAATCACAGGAGCCCCAGTGACCTCAGGCCCCAAAAGTTATTCGTGACGAATCAGATTTGGGTTGAGACCTCATCCTTCCAGGTCACCCACCCTCATCCCCACGCAGACACTCTGTGCCTTCTTGGATCACGCATGCACTAGGCTCCAACTGCCGTGTTTCCAGACTTGTGACATCCCTGTCGAGCTCCATTCTGCAGAAAGAATCATGAATGGCCCTGGGTTTTCAAGAGCCCAGTGGAAGCCAGGGTCAGTCAGGGCTGCAGGAGATGCCCTTCATCACCCCCTGACGGGTGCCCCTGAGGTCTTGGCCCTGAGCTCTGCACACTCTCTGTCATCCCATGACTAGAGCCACTGCAGTACCCGGTACGGGATCTACAGAGATGGACCGTCCCGGGTCATCATTCAGCTCACTGTTCCTGGGATGTCAGAGCTTACGCTTCCGGCACTAAAGCTGACTGCCATACTCTGGGTAGAAACCTCTGTTGAACACCCAGCCAGGGGCTGTTTAAGGGTCATTTTTTTAATAATTACAAATGCTTTAGCTGAGGGTTTCTGACTCTCAGCTACTGCAGGAAAAAATTCCAAGGCAGAAGATCCAGGTTGTAAAGGCGGCAGGCAGCCAGTTACGGAGAGCATTAAGGACCACCTTAAGTCAATGATGGCAAACATCTGATGTGAATCCTGCAGCCTCCACACACTGATATACACCCACGTGTGTGTGTGCACACTCACACACACACATTCACATACACATGCACATACCTGACAATCTTTGCTAATTGATAAGCGCTCCAGGCAGCCACTTCCAATCAGTCAGAGTTAATGAACAACACGAAATCTGTTTGCCGTCTCTGCATTAGGAATTCTGAGCAAATTAGGCCTTTAGACAAAGCCTGATTCAAAGCCGCAGAGACCTGGAGATAAGCTCTCGCGTGGGAGGACTCTCCTGACAGGGTAGAAGGCAGGCCCAGGGCAGCAGGCCAGTGGACGGGCCTGGGCTTGCCTGCTGCATCTCCACGTCTGCGAGGGTGGGGAGACAGAAGCAGAGCCCGTAGCATCCGGGAAAAGGGCCTGGGAACCACTTCTCAGATGTAGCAGAAAATAATCGCTAATACACTTTTACTAAGACAGCCAAAGTTTCAGCTTCAGAAAATGTTGTTTGGGTGACAACCAGTAGAAGTGGGGAGGGGTGCCATGAGAGAGCCAGCCAGGTGACCCGAAATCCCAGGAAGGGGCTGCTTTGGGTTTAGATGTGACTAAGATTAGTGTCATGGTATCTGACTGCACTTAGGGTTTAGATCTCACTTTAAATGGTGCTCCAAATAATGCTCCACTCTTTATCATTGGCCAAATTAATTTTTTTCCATAAATTAAGAGTCTTATTTGATACAGGAATGTTGTAGTCAGCAAACTCTTAGCACTTCACACCTTTAGGAAGCACGGGTACTGTGACCCTGCTCACCTGGGGACAGCATGCCCAGACCCAGGCCTGTGTAGAGCAGAGAAGCCTCCCGGAAGGGCTCTTACACAGCTGTGAATGAGAGCGGGAATCACACTCCCACACCCATCAGGGAGACGTGGAGGGGAGCGATAATCGGCAGCGCCACTTCGGGGCAGAGCCAGGAGTGGGCCTCAGGACGATGCTGGGCGTCAGAGGGGAGAGAGAAGAGGCAGTGCAGGAAGCAGGAAGGGATGAGAAACAGTGATGGGTGGAGCTTCCGGCCAGGGCGAGTTCCCGGCGTGAGACCACCTCGGAAGGGCTTAAAGAGTATTTTGTTTTTCGGCTTGCTCATTCTCTGACAGAGCGACGTGGCTGGATTGGAGTGGTTGGAAGTACCCGGACGTTAGGAGAAGTTTGGGGAAGAGGTTTGTTGTTGAGCCCTAAACCAACAGGTGGGTCAGTTTTGCAGCTTCCCTCCACTTTTGGAGATCGTTGCAGCTCAGCATTTCCCAGATTTTGTTTGATAAAATAGTACTGGGTCCAGTAGACTTCTGCAGGACTTCTCAGAGCATTGTGTGTTGCGAACTACAAAAGGGGAGAAAGTGGGCATTTTTCTCATAAGGAATCTGGCAGCCAAGTACAGCTTGGCACCCACTTTGAAAACTGACTCCGAGTGTCTCTGGGGGAGAAAGTGCAAAGGCAGAGGTGAGCAGGCTGTGCCTCGTGCATCGTGGGAAGACACACAGGCAGAGTTGGCTGCCCATGGCGATGGTACCCGATCCTGTGACCAGAGCTGAATGATGCTTTGAACTCTGAAAGGCTTAACGTCTTGTCAAGTCGCAGGCTGATTTTCTTTGACAGTGAATGTGCTAGAAACTACACTCAAAATGAATATTAACCCCTTTAAAGTAATCCCTCGGGAGGCCACATTGTATCTTTTAAAATTGTTTGAGAATTACCCTCTTTGGCATGCAGAGCAAGTTCATGAGCTACACAGGAAAGTCAGTATTGTTATTCTGTGAAAACGCATTTAACAGGCAAAGGGTTAGTAAAAAGAGCTCTTACAAAATCAACAGGGAAAAAATAACGCATTAATAGGCAAATAGGTGATTCATTAAATAAGATTTAAAATGGCAAATAAGTATATGAAAAATACACTGAAAATTAAAGAAATACACAAAAACAATGAGATGTCATTGTTCATTGATAAAAATGTAAAGGATTAATAACAATCAAATGTCAGTGAGTGTACTGGTACTCTATTTTTACATTACAAACCACCACAACTCAGTGGCTTAAAACAATTACCAGCTTACAAGTGTACAGGTTGGCTGGATATTCTCGTCTGAGCCACACCTGGCTGAGCGCAGGTCTTGGCTGGGCTCTTTAATGTGTGTGGTCAGTTGGAGGGTTGGCTGGAGAGCAGCTGGTCTAGAGTGGCCTCACCTGAGATGGCTCTGCTCTGCTCCACGTGGTCTGTCATCCTCCAGGAGGCTAGCCTGGGTGCAGTCACATGGCAGTTGTGGCTGGAATCCCAAGAATGGAAGTGGCAGCGGCAAAGTCTCTAGGCCTAGGCTCGGAGCTTGCACAGCATCACTTCTACCACATGCTAACTGGCTAGATCACATCATTAGGCTGGGCCAAATGTGAGGGAAGGAATAAAAGACCTCTTCTTAGGAAGAAGTGCAAAATATTGTGGCCAATTTTGCCATCAAACACAGCAAGGATGAGCAAAATAGGCATTCTCTTGCACTGTTGATAGGATCGTAAACGTAAAATCATTCATGTGAAAAGTTTGCTAGTATCTAACAAAAGCCTTAAAAATCTCCATACCTTTTGATCCATGTTTAAGAATGTATTTGAAGGAATTGATGTGAAGAGTGTGTAAAGCAGTGTGTATCAGAATGTTCATCACATCACTGTTTAAATAGCAAAATATTCGGGACATGTTAACTATCCAAAAAAAGGGATTGCTTATAATGATTATAAACCATTTATAGAATAGAGTATTATGCAGCCATTTAAAATGATGACTTGTGAAGATGACTATATTCACTGACATGTAAAGACTTAAGTGAAGAAAGCAGGATACAAAAAGCATGTTTATTATAATCCTGCTTTTAAGTGTCACCTTCTATTTTTACATCTTTCTGTATCATACAAGTTTTTGTTTTGTTTTCATTCTGCTTTGACTTTGGTGTTTGGTTTGTATTTTTAAATTTTTATCTTCATTTAAATTAACATACAGTAAAATTGGATTTTCTGGTGTGGAGTTCTATGAGTTTTAACACATGCACAGATTCACGTCACCACCACCACAATCAGAATACAGGGAAGTTCTGTCACCCCAAAAAGTCTCTTGTGCAGACTCTTTGTAGAGACATCCTCCCATCATTCATTCCTAAGAGAATTGTTGAGAAGTACAGCTTGATATAGATATACCACAAAGTGTTTATCCATTCACCCATTGAAGGACATTTAGGTTGTTTCCAGTTTGGGGTGGTTGTGAATAGAACTTCTATAAACATTTGTGTATATGTCTTTGTGTGAGCATGAGTTTTCATTTCTCTGGGATAAAAGCCCAAAAGTGTAATTGTTGAGTCATGTGTTAAGTACATGTTTTGTTTTATAAGAAACTGCCAAACTGCGGTATCATTTTACAATCCCACCTGCATATACTTGTCAGCATATAGTATTGCCACTATTTTTTTTATTATTGGTCTTCTAATAGGTGTGATATCTCATTCTGCTTTCAATTTGCATTTTCCTAATGACTAATCATGTTGAACAACAACAAGATGTTGAACATCTTATTTGGTGATATATCTATTTTTTTTCCCATTTTCTAATCGGGTTGTCCTTGCACTTTTGTAAAAAATCAATTTGCCATATTTGCGTGGGTCTGTTTCTTAACGCTGTTATGTTCCATTGAGCTATATATCTATCCCTTTGCCAATATCACACTGTTGTGATTACTCTAGCTTTTTTTTTTTTTTTTGCGGTACGCAGGCCTCTCACTGTTGTGGCCTCTCCCGTTGCGGAGCACAGGCTCCGCACGCGCGGGCTCAGCAGCCATGGCTCACGGGCCCAGCCGCTCCACGGCACGTGGGATCTTCCCGGACCGGGGCACGAACCCGTGTCCCCTGCATTGGCAGGCGGACTGTCAACCACTGCGCCACCAGGGAAGCCCTGCTCTAGCTTTATAGTACATCTTTTATTCCTTTTAAGTGATTTTAATTAATTTATTTATTTTTGGCTGCATTGGGTCTTCATTGCTGCGCACCAGCTTTCGCTAGTTGCGGCGAGCAGGGGCTACTCTTTGTTGTGGCGCACAGGCTTCTCATTGCAGTGGCTTCTCTTGTTGCGGAGCACGGGCTCTAGCGCGCGGGCTTCAGTAGTTGTGGCACGTGGGCTCAGTAGTTGTGGCTCGCAGGCTCCAGAGAACAGGCTCAGCAGTTGTGGCGCACGGGCTTAGTTGCTCCGTGGCGTGTGGGATCTTCCCGGACCAGGGATCAAACCCATGTCCCCTGCATCGGCAGGCGGATCCTCATCCACTTTGCCACCAGGGAAGTCCTATAGTACATTTTAAAATCAGCTGGAGTCCTCTTAATTTTTTTTCAAAATTAGTTTGGTTATTCTAGTTGCTGTACCTTTCCATCTAAATTTCAGAATCATCTTGCCTATATCTACCATCTGTAAAATTCCTCCAAGGAGTCTGATTGAAATTGCATTAAATCTATAGATGAATTTAGGGAGAATTGCCAACTTGACAATATTGAGACTTCCAGTTCAGAACATGATATGTTTCCCCACTTATTTAAGTCTTCTTTAATTTGTGTGATCGTATTCTTTAGCTTTCAGCCTAGCGTTCCTGCACTTTTTTTGAGATTTATACTTAAGTATTTCATTTTTAGAGATATGTAATTTTAAATTCAATTTCTAATCATTTATTGCCAATATAAATATAATTGATTTTGGGGTGCTGACCTTGTATCCTGTGACCATGCTAAACTTACTTTTTAGTTCTAGGAAATTCTTTTGTAGATTATTTGGGATTTTTCTTTGTAGACAGACATGTCATCTGTGAATAGAAGAGTTTTATTTCTTCCTTTCTGATCTATATGACTTTTATTTCTTTCTCTTGTCCTATTTCACTGAGTAGGACTTTCAGTATAATGTTTATTAGGAACAGTAAGAGTGGCCATCCATGCCTTATTCCCAATCCTAGGGGGAGAGCATTCCAGTTTTCACTATTAAATATGCTCTTAGCTCTGAGTTTTTGGTAGATGCCCTTTTCTCAGATTAAGAAGTTCCCTTCTATTCCTAGCTTCTTGGGAGGTTTTGTTGAATGGATGTTAAATTTTGTCAAATGCTTTTTCTGCATCAGTTGATATGATCATGTGGGTTTTCTTCTTTAGCCTGCTAATATGGTGAATTACATTCATTGATTTTCAAATATTGAATTAGCCTTGCATTCCCAAAGTAAACCACACTTGGTTGTGGTATGTTATTCTTTTACTATATTGCTGGATTTTATTTTTCTAATATTTTGTTGAGGATTTTTATGTTTATGTCCATAAGGGATATTGGTCTGTAATATTCTTTTCTTATACTGTCTTTGGTTTTGGTATCATAAAAGGATATAAATTATTCGATACTCTTCTGTTTTCTGAAGGATCTTGTGAAAAATTGTCATTGGTGTTATTTCTTTTTAAATATTTTTAGAACTTGCCAGTGAAACCATCTGGGCCTGGTTTTTGTTTGCTTGTTTGTTTTTGGAAAATTTTGAACTACAAATTCAGTTTTAAAAATACATATAGGAAACTTCAGGTTATCTACTCATTGGGTGAGTTTTGGTAGTTTGTAACTTTCAAGGAATTGGTTCACTTCATTTTAGTTGCAGAATTTCTCTTCATAGAGTTATGTGTACTATTCCCTTATTATTATTTTAATATATACGGGGTCTGTAGTGATATCACTCATTTCATTCCTGATATTGGTGTCTTGATTCCTGATTTGTGTCTTACCTCTTTTTTATTTGGTCACTCTGGTTAGAGTTTTATCTATTTTACTGATCTTTTCAAAGAACCAGCTCTTGGTTTTATTGATTATTCTATCATTATTTCTTCAAATATTTTTTTCTGCACCACACTATTTCTCCTCTCTTTCTGGGATCTCAATGACATGAACATTAGATCTTCAGGCATTGTCACACAAGTTCCTGAGGCTCTGTTCACTGTTTCTCTGTTTTTCCTTAATAATTCCTATTGATCTATGTTCAAGTTCACTGACTCTTTCCTTTGTCATCTCTATTTGGCTATTGAGTATATCCAGAAAAATTTTTAAACAACTATAGTTTTCAGTTCTAAAATTTTTATTTCTTTCTTCTTTATGTCTTATACATTTTTCTGATACTTTGTATCTTTCCATTTATTTTAAACTATTTGCCCTCACTTTTTAGAGCATGGTTATCATGGCTCTTTCAAAGTCTTTGTCTGATAATTCCAAAATCTGTGTCATCATGGGGTTAGCGTCTGTTGATTTTCTTTTCCTTTTTAAGTTGATATTTTCTAGGGTTTCTCTATACTGAGTAATTTGGGATTGTAGCCTTTGCAATGCTATACAGATCTGCCCTGCACATGCACCACCCAGCAGCCAGTCTGGGCATCGGTCTACCCCCTAGTTTAGTTCTCAAAGACTGTGATATGATGCTTAGAATGAGATCAAAGCATGCACAACGTGAATGAGGTCCATCCATGAAGAGGTGACCACAGGAGTTCATCTATAACTTTATGGAATTTCTTTATTGAGCTCCCTCCTCTTTATGACCCACTTCCCAGTCCTCTGGCCCCAAAACTGGGGTTTTAGTTTCCCCACTCTTCTGGGTAGTTCTCACAATTCTGCCTGCATCTGGAACCAATCAGCAGAGAACAAAGAGAGAAAAAAAATCAATGAGTATTTTCTCCCACACTCTTGGGAATCATAGCTTCACTGGTACCTCCCCTCAAAGTCTTAGGTGCCTGCCGGGCCACCAAACTCACTGCTGCACTGATACCAGCAGAACTTCCCTGGGGGCTGAGTCAGGAGATAATGGAAAAAAGGGGTAAAAAAACAACAGGGGATTTCCCCCACTCTGACTCTTAGAGTTCCCCTTTCTCACTCCACAGGCCAAAAAAAGGGCTTCTCTTAGAGCACTTTTTCTCTCATCCATTGTGCACTGCTGGGTTTGGGGCTGCCTTTGAGTCCAGTCTAGGTAATACCATTGGGGGTGGGGAATGGTCAACTCTGCCAATTTGATGATGCTTTAAATTCTAATCTTGTTTCCCAATTTGCCTATCATTTACTTTGCGGAGTCCTCAAAGAGTTAGCCCATGCATTCTTTCCAATGCCTACAGATGCATTCGGTGGGAGAGACAAGGTAGAATTTGTTTACTCCATCTTGCCCAGATCTGGAAACTGTCTACTTATTTCTTGTTTTTTGGTTTTGTAAACAAAAATTATTTGCATATTCAAAAGAAAGCTCTAAAACCAATTGTGTTTTATTGATCAAACATCTGTCATGAGACATTGCACCCTTTCCTGGCAGCGTCTGGCTGAGAATATCACCCCCTCTTTCTCTGCAGGGACACAGCTGACTGTGGAGGTCCACCCTCAGGATGCCATGCCCCAGCTGCTCAAGAAGTTCTCCTTGGCTAAACGTACGTACGTACAGGGCTACTCATGTGTGAAGGGCTGACAGGGAGGATTGAGGGTAGCTGGAAGGGCCAGAGCCCAGCCTGGACACCTTCTTAGGGAAGGAGAGGAGTGACCTGGGCCTACACACTGGGAAGAGGCAGAGACATGACAGCTTCATCCTGAGCATTCTCTTCTCCACACTCAACAACCCCTGTTCTTAAGTCTCTGCCATTAGGTGTGGGTAACACAAGGCATTTAGCTAAAGATGAATTTCATCAAAAGAGTGCTGTTGTTTTTGGACACCATTTATTGACTGCCTAAAAAGTGGCATGCGCAGTGCTAAGCATTGTACACTCAATGAGTTTTTAACTCTTTGATATGCACCAGTACTATCCCCACCTTGTAGATCAGCAAAGGCTCAGAGAGGTGAAATAGCTGCCAGTCACCCAGCTATCCGATTAGGAAGCGGATCAGAACCCAGGTCCTAATGAAGCCTGTACCCTTAACCACCGCACCCGGCTGCCTTCTGTGCTGTGCGCACAGGCCCAGACCCACGCCCACGATGTCTCCTCTGCTCCCTTCTTGTTCCTCTCCCTGCATCTGTCCATCCTGTGGGTAAACAGGGGCCTGGGGAAGTGCCGGCCAAGGAACGGAGGCTGCAGGACAGCCAAGGCTGAGGTTCACGAAGTGAACCTTCATGTCCGCTCGTGGCGGGGGCCGAGGCAGCTCCTTCAAGGCTGCCTGGTCCTGCAGCCCTCAGCAGCCAGGGCCTCGGGAGGGCAGGCAGGTGTAGAGAGGTCAGGCCCTGCGAGTTGACAGGCTGGATTCAGATCCCAGCTGTGTGACCTCAGGCAAGTGGCTTTACCTCTCTTTTGGACTCAATTTCCTCATGTATAAAAGGAGGAAAATAATTCAACATCCCTCAAAGGATTGTCATGAGCTTAAATGAGATCGTCAATAATGCACAAGCCAGGTGTAGTAAGTACACAAAAAATCTGGCTACTCTTTTGAACCCCCATCACTCTACCAAAGAATGTAGGTGGAAACAAAATGTGGGTGTAAGAAAGACAAGGCCCACTGTTTCTCAGAGTGGCCTATGTACATTTGCAACCTTCTGTACATTTGAAGGCCTACAGTGGCCTTCAAGGGCAGAGAAAAACTTGCCTTGGCTTCCCCACCTCTGGCTCCTCCTGGTTCCAACAGGGACCCACATCTTCCTGACCTGGCTTCAGATCAGCAGGAAATTCTCTCCTGTTGCCTGTGGAGTCTAATAACAATTGCTGACCATTCTGCCTTAACAGTCCTGGATTTATAGGCTTTGGTTGTCCTTGAACCTTCCCAAGGAATAATTCCCCTCTCCCCCCTTTCATGAGCTGCCCATGGTCAGTTCTTGTCCTGGGGTCATCTGGTAGTGAATTCACTGGTGCTCTCAGGATCCCCAGCTGTGGTGCAAGACAGCAGGAGCGTCCAGAGGAGGGAGGAACATAGAGCTCCAGGCAGGCCCACTGAATAATCGCAAGGCTTGATGCCCAAGCAAATTCTCCCTCTGCTCACAGACTGCACTTCTCTTTCTTGTCATCCCGTTCCTGGCTGTCAGTCCTCCCTATTCCTCAGCAGGAAGCCCGGGGCAATCCCAGCAGCAATTCCGTGGTGGGTGGGGATGGGACCAAGAAGGCTGTGAGAGGGAGAGTGAAGAGGAGACGTCAGAAAGAAGGACACCCACACAGAGAATCGTCTGTGCTTGCATTTCTATTTCTTCTGAAATGTCTCTACTTCTGACCTTTGGGATATTGTAGGTTTACAAGGCGATAAAAATGGAAACACAAGAGCCCGGCAGCCTGGAGGGAAAGACGCCCACGGTAAGTTGCGGTACCTTCTTTGGAGCCATTCTCTGAGACGGTAAGTTGGTTTAGCCTCATGAGCCAATCTGTGCTCAATTGGAAATGGCTCCCTGGAGTACTGTGCTGGGTGTCTGGGGCCACCTCTGGGCTCAGGGGACAGGAGTATCATGATTGATTGGCAGCGTCTGCCATGGACACAGGTAGAGAAGTAAAAAGCTCACACACTAGATGTGATCCCAAAGTTAAAGCATAAACCCCACCAATAACAAGGCAGCGCATTATGGGAAACATTAAAAACAGAATTCAGAATTGTATTAACTTTAAATGGAATGCCAAGCATCTGTAAGGAGGGAGGCAGGAGAATAAGCAGAGTGGGGCAGAGGAAGAAATCCCGAATGGGTAATAGACGGCCTGGGTTCAAATCCTGCTTTTGGCCCTCACTCACCTTCCCTGGGCCTCAGTTTCCCCCTCAGCTCAGACCAGATGGCATCTAAGGTTTAGTACAGTTTGGTACTTCTTCCCATTGTTTTGCTTTAAAATTAGAATAACTTAGTTAATGCCACTGGTGTTTAAAATGTGTTTATGCAAAATCATATTCAAATATTATATAATCTGCTCAGGAAGTGAATTAAATGAGGCATAAATCATTATGGATATTCTTACTGTTCAGATATTGTAGAATGGAACCAAGAAAGAGTAAAACTTTCTTAATAATAGGGTTTTTCAGTCCCATTTTAGAAACAGCATCCTTCTTTGAAATGGGGGTGGGGAGACCTCATTTGCAGAGCTGACGCTTGTTAAATGTGTAAGTCCACTTCATATCCACTTAGGTCACTGTGACGGCCCTTGTCAGGGGATGGCAGGAACCAGATTCCTTGGGGGAAGAGGGCACCAAGAAGGGGGGAAGCTCGGCAGGGCCTCCTGCTGTGTCCCCCCTCCCTTCTGAGGGTCTGGCTGGACAAGGGCCACATGGTAGACCACCCGAGATAGGCCCTGAAGTGATCTGAGTGATGGGAGGTGAGAAATCCCAGCTCTGGCACCAGACAGTCACTGAGCTGCTATGGTGCTGGGCTTCTAGGGAGCTCCAGGGTAAGACTGTACAGGACAGAAGGCTGGGGGCAGGGGACGTCCAGGGAGTCTTGGTGCTTATTAGAGGAGCAGAAAATGAAGAAAGAAAATGCTAGGTTGCTGGGTGAGGCCACAGCCTCACCGTAGAGTTTGCACAGCCTGCCTGCCCACCACGCACCCTGTCCCCTCTTAGGAGGGGAACAGCCTCGGATCCTGGATGTGTCAGAGGTCACAGGGACCAGCACCTCCCCCCGCCCCACACCCTCCTTCCCCCCCCCCCCGCACTCCCCCACCCACGGGGACTCCTGCAGGGCGTCAGCAGGGACTGAGGGAGCAGGGAGAGGGGCAAAATCCAGTCTGAGGCTGAGAAGGGAGAAGGCCTGGGTCCTAACAGGAAGGGACCCACAGCAGTGGGGAAGTGCAGAAGGACCCGTGTGGCCTGCTCCTGACAGCTGAACTTGACTGGAGGCTGGGAGCTCCTCTGTGGCCAGACGTTGACCAGCTCCCTGACCCGCTGGCACTGCCTGACATGCAATGCTGGCCCAGGGAGGGTCGTGGAGCAGCTCCAGCCAGCGCTGGTGGTGTCCCCACCCTCTCACCACACCTCTCAAGTCTACAGCACCAAGGAAACCACTGTGTGCATCTCGGTGGGAATGGCGACACTCTCCAACATGCTGTCCCCCGCAGTTCCACAGTCCGACTTACAGCCCTGGTTCTGGCTATGCAGCCTCTGCACTTGCTGCTCTGGTCTTCCTGTAGCTCACGCAGTTACTTGAAGACATTTAATAAATTACTTTTCTGCTTAAACTGAAAAAAAAAAGGACTCTCACAGTCCACGAGGGTTGTGTGGGTACATGCAGGCACAGCCCCGCACCGGGCACAGTGGCTTCGCACCCCTGCTCTGCGCTTGCCTGCAGAGGACCCTCACCCTGCACCCTCCCAGGGAAAAGAGTGCTGCTGACCTTACCACGTGATCCACTGTCTCTTTCACTCTCCCAGGTGCCCCGTAGATTGCGCCGGAGGCTGGGCTGCTGGCTTTAGCACTGCCCAGTGAGGGGGAGGTCACCGGACTAGATCCCAGGCCTTGTGCAGCCCCACCAGGCACTTTCCCATGTTACTCTGCTCTTTCCAGGCTTGCTGTCATGTCCTGGGGTCCCACCAGCACCCCTGACTCACCCAGCACCCAGAGGTTCCTGACATAGCAGGCTGAGAGTTGATCCACTGGAGTCAGGGGATCAGTGCCCCTTTGGCCCCATCTGCCTCTCACCCCCGCCCTGTCCTCCTATCCAGCTTGCCTGATTTTGGTCAGCCTGGCTCAGAGGGCCTTGAATAAGAAAGACCCAGCCAGAGCCCAGGCTCTTCTCCGGGCTGGGACAGGGGTTTGCTGCCCGTCCATCCATGGGTTGGTCTGACCACTGGTCAGTCAACCCTGCAGCAGCTGCCTGGGGCTGTCCTGTGTCCTGGCTTCCTCTGAGAAAGGCTGTGCGTAGAAGAGTGATTCTGAGGCCCAGCTTCCCTCAGGCACCACCCCCCTCACTGTACTTTGGGCACCTGTTGCCAGAACTCTTAACTTTCTTGGGGTGCAAGCGGTCAGTCTCCAGATGACCATGGGCAAGGGAAGAAGCCTGTCTGGGTGCCAAACGCACCTCACCCTACAGAGGTCCAGGTGGCCCAGGACCATCTTGCCCTCTCCCATACCCGGGTGCCCTTCAGACCACCCTGGGCACCGTGGCCAGGACATCAGTGGCAAGCAGCGCTGCCTGGGTGCTTCCCACAGAGCATTCATTCCTGGAAAAGCTAGCAGGGAATCTGCAGGAAACTGTGGGGTGGGGAGGAGGGATTCTGTCATCAGTCCGTCTGGGGCTGCTGAATTCACTGAGGTGCAATCAATCACTTCTTTTACTGCTGGCTGCTGGGGTCTGCTTACTATCCCTGTGGGTCTCCCAGAGGACTAGAGGAGTTACCACGGTTCCCAAACCAGTTGGACCGAGGAACCCTTCTAAGAGATCTAGCTCTTGAGAGCAGTGTTTCAGTCCGGGAATCATGTCAAAGGTCAGGCCGTCACAGCTCCTCAAAAAGACAGGGAGCCCTGGGCCAGGCAGTCCCGTTGGCTGGTCTCAGACCCTGACCAACCTCCTTGTGTTTCCAGCCTACCCCTGGGATCGCTCCAGCCTGAAATCCATGCCCCTGGACCTGCGGCAGTTTGAGAAACTGGACACCTATGCCTCACAGGTAGGAGAGCCGGGCCCTCTGCCTGCGATGGTCACCCCCACAAGGCGGCTTGGAGTTTCCCAAACCAGAGCGGCAGAAGCTCTCCCCAGACCCCTCCTGAGTGTATCCTGAGTCCCTTGGGTGGATAGTACGGAGGAGCGCCTTTCCACAGTATGTGGGAGGAGGACAGAAGGGCCCCGGACAGAGGCCATTTCACCCTCCCACCCCACCCACGGTCCTGATGCTTTCACCCCAGGCTACACACCCCGCGCCGCCCTGTTGGCAGGCGCCTCCAGCCAGCCCTGTCCTGTCCTCCCCTGCCCACTGGGGCACTGCTGCTGCTGAGCCCTGCCAGCCCCAGCCCATGAAGGAAGGGGCGTGAGGATGGGGGGAGGACCACAGATGCAGATGGCCAGCCCCCACATGACCACAGCAGTCCTCACCCCTGAACACGTGGGCGGCTGAGCTCCCACACCTCTGGGCCTGGGCACATCTGGGGCAGGTGTGGGGAGGGGCAGCTACAAGAGCTGATGCCCTAGGGACACACTGGGGTCCTGGGAGCCAGGCAGGAGCCATACCACAGAGAGTCTGATTGGAGCAGCTAAGGAGCTGGACCCGTAGCTAAGGTCAGAGGGAGCAATCCTAGGCCGATAAGCCAGGAGATCGTCTACAGTCCTAGAAAAACCACCCTGGGGTTGGCACATAGTGGATACTCAGGAACCTTGTTTGCTGAACTGATGAGTGATGATAGGAGCTCGGATCAGAGAGTCTGATTCAAGGCAGGGACATCAGTAGGGGGTGCCCAGCTGTCCTGGCAGAAGGAGGCATCCCTGGATGAAGCGGAGACACTGAGAACGGAGAGGAGCTGGACGCAGAGGGGAAGGACCCCTCCCCAGTGTGTGTGCAGTGAGGTAAAGGTGGGGCAGGGCTTGCCCAGTCGCTGCGCTGAGCGGTGGAGGGCAGGCAGGGTAGATTCTCGGGCGCAGAGTGAGGGAGCTGGAGCATGTGTCGGGGGTGATGGTTTGTGTGGGGTGCAGTGGGCTGTAGTGCCTGTGGAGGTGGATAACCCTGGGCAGCTGGATAGCCGAGCCCGGAGCTGTATCTAGCCTGGAGAGGTCTGGGCCGGAAACCCTGCTTTGGGAGCCGTCAGATTCAGCTAAGAGCTAAAGCCATAGGGAGGGTGCCATCTTGGGGAAGGCAGGGCCAGGAGCCACCTGAGGCCGGGCGAGACCAGGAAGGGTCAGTGCTCTAGAAGGTGCGGTCATGGTTCACTCTGGCCAGGCGAGGCTAGACAGGCTCCCTTCCACTGCTCAGCACTGAGGCCCTTCGTACTTCCAGGGGGGCAGCTCAGAGGAGGCTGAAGGCCTCGGCCAGGCTCCGGCAGGCTGAAGGGCAAATGGCAGTTGAAGGGGGAGGGAGTGGAGGGAAGACCCCACAGGAGCCTGGCAAGGAAGGGAGACTAGATGTGGGCAGTCCTGAGAGAGAGACTGGGGGGCATTTTGAAGAGACACGGCAGACAGGAGAGGCTGGGGCCGCCAGGGCCGGGAGGAGGAGGTGAGGACGCAGAGGAGCGAGGGCAGCGCCTGAGGAAGGAAGGGCAGCTTTGCCAAGGCAGGCGGCCTGGCTCCGAGGCCAGCAGAGAGCCCAGCGGAGGAGGAGGGCTCATTGGTAAGGAAGTCTTGCCTGGGCCTTGTTGAGTCTGAGGCCTGGTCATCTGTGAGAGTGAGGGAAGGGAAGGGGGGCATCCAGAGTCTGTGCAGGGTGGGATATGTTGTCATGGCTGCCAGAAGGGATGGACAGGCTGCTGGACAGCCTCAGAGAGCAGTGAATGGGGACCAAAGGGCCAGAAACCATAGAACCGAAGCTGGGAATTAAGTCAGGAGTCAGCCAGGCTGTAATGCGGGCCTGCAACGTGTGCTTCTAGGCCCTGGGAGAGGGACAAAGACAGGTGTTGGAGCAGCTGGGCAAGGGGACACGCGGAGGGGCCTGGCGGTCTCCCTGTGCTCAGAGGGTGGGTCCTGGAGCTCCCGTGTGAGCGGCGGAACCTCCTAGGTCAGGAGGACCTAGGGTGGGAGCTGACGGAGGTGCGGGCAACCATTGCAGAGGTAAGCGCACAGGTGCCCCTACTTCTCTAGAAAGAGTGAGCATGGCCAGGGCTGCCTTTCCAGCAACCCCAGCCCTGTTTTCTCCTGAGGATCCATGCAGAAAACCTAACTTGCTCTTTTTTTATATATTATGGTAAAACATATGCCATATAATTTGCCATTGGAATCGTTTTTAAGTGTACAATTCAGTGACATCAATTACATTCCCAGTGTTGTACAACCATCACCACTGTCTACTTCCAAAATCACCCCAAGCAGAAACTTTGTACCCGTTAAGCAATAACTCCCCATTCTCCCTCCTCCCAGCCCCTGGTAACCTCTAATTTATTTACTGTCTCTATGAATTTGTCTAGTCTAGATATTTCATATAAGAATCATACACTGTGTCTTTTTGTGTCTGACTTGTTTCACTTAGCATTGTGTTTTCAAGGTTCATCCATATTGTAACATGTCTGAGAAATTCATTCCTTTTAATGGATGAGTAATATTTCATTGCATGGATATACCACATTTTGTTTATCCATTCATCTGTGATGGGCACTTGCATTGTTTCTACCTTTTGACTATTGTGAATATTGCCCCATGAACACTGGTGAACAGGTATCTGAGTATCTGTCTGCAGTTCTTTTTGTATATATACCTAGGAGTGGAATTGCTGGATCATATGGTACTTCCATGTTGAAATTTTTGAGGAGCTGACAAATTGTTTCCCACAGCAGCTGCACCATTTTACATTCCCACCAGCAATGTACAAGGGTTCTAATTTCTTCAGATTTTTGCCAATTTTTTTATGATTGCCTTTTTTTTTTTTTTTTTTACTATAGCCAACCTAGTGGGTATGAAGTAGTATCTCACTGTGGTTTTGATTTGCGTTTCCCTAGTGACTAATGACATTGAGCATCTTTTCATGTGTCTATTGGCCTTTTATATATTTTTGGAGAAATGTGTATTTAAGTCCTTGGCCCATTTTAAAATTGGGTTGTCATTTTGTTGTTGAATTATAAGGGTTCTTTATATATTCTGGATATTAAACCCTTATCAGGTATATGATTTGCAAATATTTTCTTCCATTCTAAATCTTTTTTTTTTTTTTGCGGTACGCAGGCCTCTCACTGTTGTGGCCCCTCCCTCTGCAGAGCACAGGCTCTGGACGCGCAGGCCCAGCGGCCATGGCTCACGGGCCCAGCCGCTCCGCGGTATGTGGGATCCTCCCGGACTGGGCCACGAACCCGTGTCCCCTGCATCGGCAGGTGGACTCAACCACTGCGCCACCAGGGAAGGCCCTCTTCCATTCTATAAATTATCTTTTCACTTTCTTAATACTGTCCTTTGATGCACAGAAGATTTTTATTGTTATGAAGCCAAATTAATCTATTTTTTCTCTTATATCCTGTGCTTTTGGTATCATATCTAAGAATCTATTGCCAAATCCAAGGTCACCGCGATTTACCCCTGTGTTTTCTTCTAAGAGTTTTATGGTTTAAGTTCTTATATTTAGGTCATTGATTATTTTTGAGTTAATTTTTTATATATGGTATGATGTAGGGGTCCAACTTCCTTCTTTTGCATATGGATATCCAGTTGTCAGGTACCATCTATTGAAGAGGCTATTCTTTCCCCATTGAATGGACCTGACACCCTGGTCAAAAGTCAATTAGCCATAGACTTATGAGTTTATTTCTAGACTCAATTCTGTTTCATTAGTCTATATAACCCTTATGTCGATATCACACTGTTGTGATTACTGTAACTTTAAGTAAGTTTGAAATCCAGAAATCTGTGTCCTCCAACTTTGTTCATCTTTTTTCAAAATGGTTTTGGCTATTCCAGGCCCCTTAGAATTCCATACGAATTTGAGGACTGGTTTTATCATTTTTGCAAAAAAAGGCTGTTGGACTTTTATAGGGATTGTGCTAAATCTGTCAGTTGCTTCGGGTAGTGTTGACCATGACTAGGGGCTGCTACAGCGCCCGGATGGCCACTTGACTGGCCCCAGGAGCTGCAGAGAGAAGATGTGATGGCTCTAGGGCCAGTGGTTCAGCTGGTCAGCACTGCCCGCCACGTCCAGCCTGCATCAAGTTTGCCCTAAGCCCAGTCTTTGTGTCTCTGGGCCTCTCCTCCTTCTTTTCCCGGAGGAAGGGCAGTGCTGGCTGCAGGTGGCAAGGCACTGGGCTCCCCACAGCCCTTGTCTGGGCCCTGACGTAGCACACTCCTCCCACTTCCCAGGTGACAGTCAAGAGTGGCCTGGACACGCTGGTGAGCGACCTGCTCCAGGAGGCTCACAGTGACCTGGAGAGGGTCCGCGCCATCTGGATCTGGATCTGCCACCACATAGGTAGGCCTGCCGGTGGGGCCACTGGCCCTGGGACCCTGTTCCCAGAGGAACGTCTCTGGGCTTGACTCCATCACCCATGTGTGTGGAGGAAGAGGGAAGGTGGAGGAGAGGGGCTCTCAGATGGCTGGGTTCAATAACCAAGATTAACTCACTGTGTGCTAGCAGTCTCCATGAAGGGTGCATGGGCGAGGATCCCACGTGGCCCTCTGCTCATAGCCAGAGCTGAGGCCCCTCACCCAGCGGCAGCCTTCCCTCAGTCCTGCCTTCCTGGGTGACCTGCTCCACAGAGATGAGAACCCAGGGCAGAAGGTCATCAAGAAGTAGGAGGCTGGGGATGAGCCATAGCTATTTGAAAAGTTACTGCAGCACCAGAGGTTTCTCAAAACACCCGTGCCAGGAAGAGTGGACACCCCTCTCCCGGCTCCCTGCTCCCACAGTGGGGGCCTCGGCCGCTGCTCTCAGCCCAGTCTCCAGGTTCTCAGAGCCACCCGAGGGGACCTGGGCCTGCGCAGCTGCCCACAGCTCTGCATGGGACAGCCTTGAGAGTCTGACCAGCTCAAGCCAAGCCCACAGGTGGCTGCTAAGGGGAAGCTGGATGCTGCACCCTGCAGTCCATGGAGGCGCTGGCTGGTGGGATGGACTTCTAGTGACTTCTCTGTGACATAGAGACCAGCAGGGCTTCCCTGACCTGCTGCCACTGGGCTTTCTCTTTGTCCTCCCAGAGCAGCAGTTAGGGATGCAGCTTAGAGGATGAACTCGCCTAACATAGGTAGGGCATCTGCCATAAGACCTGAGGAGCCACTCCTCCAACTCCAACCCCGGCACTCAGCCTGGGCTTTAAGGGGACAGGATGGGAAACAGAACATCCGTCAGGACTTTGTTTGCTGCCCCGCCCCCCACACACACATGCACACACACACAAACACACATACACATACACACGCACACACACACACATCCCCACACACACACAGCCCACCCCAGCCCACACATGCACACACACACACACACACACACACCCCAAAAACACCCACACCGCCCCACAACCACACACACACATGCCACACACATGCACACACAAACCACCCCACCCCACACACACACATGCACGCACACACACCACACACACAGCCCACCCCACCCCACAGATGCACACGCACACCCACCCACAACCACACACAGACACACACACCCCCACCCCACCCCACACACACACACAAACCACCCCACCCCACACGCACACATGCACTCACACACACACACACACATACACACACCACACCACACACCCCCCCACACACACACCCCAAACACATGCACGCACACACACACGCACACACACAACACACGCGCACACACCACACACACACACAAACCAACCCACCCCACATGCACACGTGCATGCACACACACACCACACCACACACAAACCCCACACATGCATACCCCAAAGACACGCACACACCCACATACACACACCCGCACACCCACACACACCTGCACACCCACACACCCGCACACCCACGCATGCACACCCACACAAACCACCCCACCCCACATGCACACACACACACATCCCCACACACACCACACACACGCAAACACACACGCACACACACACATCCCCACACACACACATCCCACCCCAGCCCACACATGCACACACATACACACACACACCCCAAAAACACCCACACCGCCCCACAACCACACACACACACGCCACACACATGCACAAACACACAAACCACCCCACCCCACACACACACATGCACGCACACACACAGCCCACCCCACCCCACAGATGCACACGCACACCCACCCACAACCACACACAGACACACACACACCACACCACACCGCACACACACCACACACGCGTGCACACACACGCGCGTGCACACACAGAGACGTGCACACATGCACACACGCACCCCACACTCACGTGCACACAGCCCACACACACACACACCACACCACCACCCCACACACACAGACACACATGCACACATGCACACGCACACACACACACCACCCCACCCCCCCACACACACACACCACCCCCTACCACCACCACGACCCCCCCACACACACCTCCTTTGTGCCCTCAGAGGCCACAGGGATTCAGCCTCAGGGCCTCCCCCATGCCTTAAGCTCTACTGTTACTGAAGTGACAGTCTGTCTTCTCTATTTGGGACAAGTTTTAATAGTAGCTCAGTTGGCCCCCTGCAGGTCAGTGTGAGGCTTTGGCCTTGGGGGCTGCCGCAGGGATGGGTGAGCAGCCTCATTGGCCCCGCCTGCAGAGCTGCGTTGTGGTGGGGACACACAGGCAAACCCCAGCCCAGTGCTGTCTTTGTCCCTCCCCTCCCAGCCGCTCCTACGAGGCCTAAGGAGCCGGTGGCCCCTCAGCCAATGCCTTGCTCTTCCTGCCCTCACCCACACAGAGGGGACATTTGCCAGATAGCACCTGGACTGGGGCCCTGTTCCCTTCAGTCCACAGCAGTTTCTCCCTGGCCTGAGGGAGGCCAGCCCAAGTGATGCTGGAAGTACAGTGGAGGGCAGGGGCAGTGCCACAGGTGGTGGAACCCTCTCTCCTCTGCACCAGCCGGGTCGTCTCCAGGGACCTGGTTCCTCACGGACTCCTCCTCTGCCCTCCAGAGTATGACATCGAGGCTGCCCAGGAGAAGGACCGCCAGGCCTTCAAACCCACCACCATCCTGCAGACTCAGAAGACCAACTGTGATGGCTACGCTGGGCTCTTTGAGAGAATGTGCAGGTACAGAGGCGTCCCGGGCTGACCACCCTGACCCAGCCCCTCCCCCTGCCAAGCGCCCTGCACCTTCACCCACGTGCCAGGCCTGAAACCCGAGTTTGCAAACTCTGCTCTGAATCCAAGTGAGTCCTGAAAAGGTCAATTTCTCCCTTTTTAACACCAGCGTAATTGACTTTGTACCATCTGTCGGGCTTCGGGATACATTAACATAATGGCAGATGAATGCACAGAGATAATTTGATTATAAAAGGCCCTTTTTCCACCTTCTCCCATCTCTGTGCAGCTGAAGGTTAGAAGAATGGCAGATCTGGGAACGCAAGGACAGTGACTGCGGGCGCCAAGAGGACTGTGAAAGGCTGTCCTCAGGGCTGGCACAGGGGCCCTCTCGGGGCAAACAAAAGCTCCACCCTCGAAAAGATTTGTCAGTTGGAAAAGGTGAATAACTAGGAAGCAGCTTGTCTCTTGGAGCCTTGGGGCTCCGTTTCCATTGCTCCGGGAGTGAGCACCTGGCCAGGTTGCCCAGGTGGGTGAGAGCAGGCGAGTGGCTGCTCTCATTTGTGTTTGGAGACCTCACTGCGGGTTCTAGGTGACCTGGAGACAGACTCAAGGCTGGGGGAGCCCCGCCGACCCGCACAGCTTCCTGTGCCTGCTCTCTGAGGTCTGCCGTGTTCCCCAGGAAACAGTCAGCCAGCCCTGGGGACCACTGAAAAGCCCATCCCCAGGGGTGTAGACAGACTGTGCCCACTGCCCCTGCAGCCCTCTGGGAGCCGGTCTTCTCAGGCACCCAGACATCAGCCAGCCAGGACTGCAGGGGGCAATTCATCAAACCAAGAGTAGCAACGGACACTTAAGAGTCCACGGGCGGGCGGGCGTGATGTGTCGGTGCTGTACAGCGGCCACAGGATGTCCTGCGCCTGGGGGACACGCATCCCAGTCCCTGCCTGACCCCCAGCTGTCCAGCCTCCCACGCCCAGCAAGCACAGACATGTTTCTCCACCCCTCCTGCTCACCGTCTGCTCTTAGAGGGGCCCACGGCAGGTCAGGGTGCAGAGGTGCAGCCCATCTCCCAACCCCTGCATTCCCACCCCACCCCAGACCCAGGCACCCCACATGCCTTTGGGCCTCTCCAGAAACCAGGGTCCTCACCGACCCCCTGCCCAGGCTCCCAGGCCCTGGGTTCCTGAACCAGACTAAAGGCTTACGCTGCCTCATAATGTCCTCCCAACTGCAGCCTCATCTCCCTCCCGGCCTTGCCGCCTCCACCGCTCCCCCAACTTCCAGCTCCTCAGGCCCTTTCTGCTCTCCTCTCCCTAATGCTCTTTGGGCCCCGCTGCAGGATGGCCCCCCTCCCCCTTCCAGGGTGCCGTCAGCACGCCTGTACGCCAGCTCAGGTCTTGCTTAGGCTTTTCTTTAACTCAGTTTTGTAAATTAAAAATAAAACTTAACTATAGATTTATAAAGTGCATAGAAGCAAATAGAAGAAAATTAAGTTACCCGAATCCTACCACTTAGAGATGACACTTGACATTTTGTCATATTCCTTTCTGGACTTTGTTCTATCATGTAGGCTTTGCCTGTGCTCATTTCTTCTTATAGGTCTTATAGGTCTTCTGTGTCTTCATATGTCTCCCCCCACCCTTTCTGCTTTCCCTGTGAATATACATCTCAGAATCCTACACACAGTAGGCCCTCAATGACAGGATATTCCTAGCAGACTTGTATGAAATGGACCTTCTTCTCTTTTTAAATAATGGAATAGCCCTCCCTCTGTGTTCAGCTCTATTCGTGCCTAGCACCTTTCAGCATTTTCATCTCAATTTGCAAATTTGAAAACACCCAGGGTTTTAAGTCATAGAATATATCCTTCTTTATCCAGTAGAAGCCTTCTTAGCATGGTATGGAAGGCGTATCAGATTTATAGCAGAAAGACTTCCAGGCCTCAGTTAGTTTACCAGTCCTTCATTTCCAGTCCTTAATGTTCCACTTATTAGTTTTGTTCCTTTTGGAAGGCACTAAGCCTCTGGGAGCCTGAGTTTTCTTATCTGCACACTGGGGACTTTATTGCCTACTGGCAGGACTGCAGGACTAAATGAGAACATGCAGTTTGGAGTTTGCTAACCTGACTTGGGGATTGTTGTTTTTTTTAATCCTCCCTGTCTTCCCACAGTACTGGAGTGTCTTTGCTCTGTAGAACTTTCCTACAGACCCACATAGACTCACATAGGCTCAGAAAATTGACATTGGCCTTGAGTGGAACTGTCAGCTCTTTTGGCCTGGTCCAGATGCTTAACAACGGCCGTATTCTGGCCTGAAGATGATCAGTAAAACACATCCCAACGTTTTGCATCATTTAACGCTAGGTTCCAACCTGGCAGTTATCGTGTGAAATACTCTGCATTGCCTGGGACATTTAACAATAGCTCACAGTTCGCTGAATTCCTTTAACTTTGGCTTTAAAGTCCGGTCACCTCGTCCATGCATCTTTCCTAAGTCCCCTTCCCTTTAAAATAACTGCTGAAGGTTTGGTAAATTCATTACCGGACTCCTTAATAACTGAAGACGTGTAATCCACACTTGCTGGTTTACCCCTGCTTAGTTGTCAAGGTGGCCTCTTAGCAAGAGTTGTATCCACACGGCTGTCATTACTTCTGCCAGTCCATTCCACCTCCCTGCGGTGGCCTCATTAAAGACTGATATAATAAAGTAATTTGGTGGGGAATTCAGATATTTTTGCAATGTCATTCATTTCTTCATCGTCTTTCCCAAGTAACCAATACACCTTTTTTGTGAGCACTGTTGCTTGTAACTGCTGGATCAATTTCTTTCTGACTTTCTCTCGTCCAGCATTGATGTCTCTCCTTTTGCCTCAGTTCCCCGACAGCCTTCATGAATTTTGCTTCATTTCCTTGCAAGGGTCAAGCTTAATTCCCCAGAATTCTGCCACTAAGTCAGCCTCCAGTGCAATTTCTCCCCGTTATCACCGCGCTGGCACCACCAGCTAGCAGATTTTCCAGGGACTTCTGATAAGGCCAGGAGCTTATTACCAGTTCGAGACTTTGGTGCTGAGGAGACCCGTTGTCACCAATTAGATGTCAGTGCGTTTTCCATGCATCCTTCAGCTGTCACAGTGGCGTGCTGCTGCGTGGCATCGTGCCCCAGATCATCCCAGAACATCACTTGGTTCCAAAGGCCCAGAAGGCTGGATACATTAAATAACCTTAAATTATCCTCCCCATATACGACCTCTGAAAGGGGCATCTAAACTCTCCCATCCTTGTAGATACACCAAAGGAGAGTACTCACGAAGATGAATTACATCACTATAGCAAACCAGCCTTTAATTTCACTCTGTATACCACCCAGAAGTTTATAGATTAAAACAAATCTCCGTGTACAAAAGGGCTGGTGCAATTACAGAGCCTACTGAACTGTGCATCAGGAAAAATGAGTCCTGGCGCTGCTTTGGCCCCTGGACTACTGAGTGTCCCCAGGCAAGTCAGCCTCCCTCTCTGAACTGCCAACTCCTCACTTGTCAGAGAGGAGGCCGCTGAAGTCAACCTCAAAAAGCTCTAAACAGGGCTTTGGAGTGAAAATTATTACCGTGATTACAGTTACTGACCTTGCTGTAAGGGTGGTGGTATAAGAAAAGGGTAAGGGGACCGACCATATAGCAGAAATATGAAGACACCGTCAAATTTACGAGAAATCAACTACATAAATTGTGAAACATAAACCATGGTTATTCATGTCCTGCTGTAGTATAGAAATCACAATTTTTTTGCCAGTTTAGAATTTACCTTTTTTTGGATTTATATAATATACCTTTTTTAGTTTTTATTGAAAAACATTGATTTGAAATGTTGGGTTAGTTTCAGGTGTACAGCAAAGTGATTCAGTTATACATACATATGTATATATATATATATATATTCTTTTACATTCTCTTCCATTATTGGTTATTTCAAGATATTGAGTATAGTTCCCTGTGCTATACAGTAGGACCTTGTTGGTTATCTGTTTTATATATAGTAGAGTGTATATTTTAATCCCAAACTCCCAATTTATCCCTCCCCCACCTTCCCTTTAGTAACCATAAATTTGTTTTCTACGACCTTCTTGAGGACCATTTCAGGAACAGCAAGGCCCTAAAAATTCTAATTCACACATTTGCCCAGTTAAACTGGCCCTTGGGCTTAACGTTAACGAAACCATGCTTCCTAATTTTACTATTAGAAATCACAATGTTTTCATCAAGATGGGAAAAAAGAGCATGCCTCACTGCCTCTCCTATAGCCTTCCCACCCTCCCTGGTTTTTTCTGTGTGGCTCAGACATCCTGGGAGAAGTGGTCAGAGGTGAGGAAGCCCACTATGTTCAGGGGCTGATATGTGCAGGGTACACCACCCACCCCAGGCCGCTCAGCCACCCTGCTGCCGAGGCCCGCTTCGTCTCTGTTTAAAATGAGTCACAGTCTGGATCCGTCACCTCCTCAGTAAAACCACTGGTGGTGGGATTTTCAAAACTGTCAAAAGTAAAAACCAAGATTCTGCAGGCGGAGGTTATTAGACACATCTCCCTGGCTGATATTTGGGGCTCTAGGATGGCTGGTTGGGGTTCTTTGAGAGGCGGAAACGTTTCTCGTCCTCTGCGTTTATTCAGTGCTCTCCCCGAGCTTTCCAGCAAACTCCTGCTCCTTTGGGTTCCCTGAAAGGGCCGTGCTTATCACTAGCATTTTCGTGACGGTTCACATACCTGCCCCCTTCCGATTATGAGCACATCTAGGGTGGCCAGTGACCTTTATGTTTAGAATATTACAACTTATTATGTTATACTATTTATTACATTTTGAAATGATATATGTGATATTATCCCCTGGTGCCTGCGCCTGGTACAGTGCTTTGCAGTGTATACCGTTGGTGATCTTTTGATGACCTGAGATGGTGGTGGGTCAGCTGTCTAGCAACCAGCAGCTAGAATTACTAGGTCCACACCCTCGCATGAGGGTTATGGATTATTAACAATAATGCTTTACATTATGACTTCTTTGTCCAATTCATCTAGCACATTGCTGCCAGGTAATAAAATATCCTCATGTCAGAGTCAAGCACGGCAGAAGCTTACAGCTGAGGGGGTTTTCTTCATCTTTACTCTGCCCTAGGCATTCCCCACGGCCCTCCCAGCTTCTCCTCAGAAGAGAATCAACCCCTAGAGATCATTTAATGCCAACCTTCTGTGTTGCCCACAGTAAGCCTGGCAAGGTCACACTGGGGTGAGCCCCGCCCTCCCGGCTCAGCCAAGTCACCGCCGCCTCCAGCCCCGAGCCCTCTGGGAGGACAGCTGGCCACTCGCTTCTCCCCCCTCCGGCCCTTTCCAGGCTTGGGGCGGGGTGTTCACTCTTATTCCTCTACTTGGTGCTCAACTCTGACCTCCACTTCACACCCGTGGTGGGAGGATACCTCTGCCCGGGGACACGGCTTCTCCCGGGAGGACACTCCGGCAGAGCTCGAGCCAGCCATCTGCCCACATCAGCACCAGCCCCATCTTTCTCACAGCACCTGGAGGCTGCAAGGGCGCTCAGCACCTCTCCTTCCCCACTTGACTTCGCTCAGAGCGGAGCAGACACCCTCCCAAGGCCCGCAGCTCCCCTCCCTTCCTGCAAAGCAGCCCCTTGTGTAAACACTGGTGTCCCAGTACTCCACACTCCTCCACATCATCCTAGAAATTCATATGCACCGACGTTCTGGGCAAGAAAGGAAAATAACTCACTAAGAGTGTCATTTTCAAGTAGTATTTATGGATTCTTTTCCAATTCGAAAAGTAACGCATAATCGTTATTGAAAATTTTAAAAATAAAGAGAAGCTTAAAGAAGAAAATTAGAATCACCCATAATCCCATCACTAAGAGACCAGATGACTTTTGTACTGTCTCTCTCACTCTGCCCTCCCCCATCTCTCGTTTTCCATGCATGCGTGCACGCACGTGTGCGCACACACACACACACACACACACACACACCTTGTGCTGATGGTGGGGTTTTATAGGCTCTTGTCAGTTAACAGCGTGTCAGGAACATCTCCTACCTTGTTAAATGTTTTTCACAACATTCCTTCTCCTCGTCCACTCTCTGAGTATACGGAGCCCTACCTCCTATGGAAGGTGCCCCCATACCTCCCACGTACCTCAGTCCCAGCCCTCTGGCCTGGCATGAGACCCTTGCCTCTCCCCTCTGCCAGCTGTTTCCTCTAAGACTATAAACTCACTCAGATCACACAGGCTGAGAAGCCCCTGGGCCTCATCCCATTGCAGCTAAATGAGGAGGGGGCTCTCCAGGCATGCCTGCTGCACTTCCCTCCCCTGGGGTCCTGGGCCCACCCCTCCCAGGCCTCGAGCCTCTGGGCGGCCCTTCTGCTCCAGGGAGTCCGTGTTGGCTTTTACCAGCAGAATCCTGACATCCATGGGAATCTGGTTTCTCTCGTTCTCTGCTCCCACCCCCCAAGGGGTCCCAAAATCCTCCCCACGGGCCCAGCTGGTCTGTTCCCATGGGATTTCTTAGGCAGCCTGGGAGGCCTGGACGTCCTTTTGGCAGGCGGAAGGGTGGGGGCCTGCAAAACTTCCCAGCCCATAAGGAGCCTCAGCAGAGCAGGCTTGCCCCTGGCAGGAGAGGGGAGCTCAGGCCGCATGGGCACGTGAGCGGCCCCCACGGCAAGGTGGAATCTGGTAATTTGCAGGCTCCATATTTTGCCTCAGTAGGTCTCTCAACAAATGATATGTAAATAGAGATAAGTCGTATTTAATCCAATATTCTACTAATTGTTAATTAAATGGTCGTTTTTATACGGAAAATTTCCCCATTCCTATCCTGTGTGCATGGCCATTTCACCCCATTAGCCTGAGGCTCCATGGCCTCTTGTTCAGAGCAACTGAGGCTGCAGACCTGCTCCCGGAGGGACCCCAGCTGCCCGAGGCCGCTTCCCTGATTCAGGCCGGGCCTACACCCGGAGCACAGCCCCGGTTCGTGCAAGGGGAGGGGCAGAGTCAGCGGGCAGCTCGTGCTGAGCCCCATCCGATGGGCCATCATGAACATCCTGGATATCACGGGTTTGGGCGTTGATTACACCAACCTTCCACAGTGAAAGGAAAGTGTCCTGAAGAAGGAGCACCTTGTTCTAGCTCACACAGAGGCCCCAGAAGGGCTGGCACCGGGGATCCCCTGCACCAGAAGAGCTGCCATGTGGGAGCAGGGCTGCTGCAGGAGAGGACCAGCTGGCCATGGCAAGACTCTCGGGGTGCTTGCTGTGGCCGTGCGGTGCTGCCCACAGCCCAGGTCTGGGCCTCAGTGTTCCAGCTACAAGCGCCCAGATTAGAGCTTGCCATTTGGTCCCCAGAGGTGACCTGCGCCCATCACCCCACCGTCCAGGCCAGCTTGGTTGTGAGCAGTGGGGGAACACACTGTCAAGGGGGTCTTGATAAAAGCTCGGGCTGACCGCTCAGCATTTTCACTCCCAAAGTAACAGCTACAGGGTACTCTGAAACTGTGGCCAGGGCGATCAGTCGGCAAATGGCCTTAATGCACTGTGGTGGCCCTGGCAGTGGGCCAGTCCTCCCCAGGTCAAGATGGGGACCCCAGCTGGCCTGCCCCAGGGGTCCCCGCACAGGTGTCCGCGGGCAGGACGTGGCGGCGGAGGTGGGCTCAGCTTTCTTCCGTACCCTCGCGTGCAGCACCCTGCCTGACGCGCCACCTGTGGCACCTCGACCCAGCTCCCCAGCCACGTGTGTCGAGTCGAGAGCATTGGCATGCCCCTGGTTTCCTTGTCCGCCAGGCGCCCCTCACCGTTGCACCACTGTCCTCCCGCGGCTGCTGGCGGAGCCCTCAGGAGAGACATTCCCAAGTGCTCTGTAGAGGCTGGCGGGGGAGCAGACAGCGGGGACCGCAGCCAGGCTGCGCCGGAGGGACCAGCCAGCCCTGTGTCCCCCTGTCCCCCGGCTCTGCAGACAAAAGGCTGTGTGTGTGTGACTGGGCGAGAGGCAGGGAAGAGGAGAGGCCCGGAGGGACTTCCGGACAGCAAATGCGCCTAAGACCTGGGGCCACAGACAGACAGACTTGTGGTGCTGGACGCAGCCCCAGCAGGAGCCGCCTCTCAGAGCCCTGTCCCGCCCCAGGATCGCTGGCGTGCAGTGCATGACGGTGCCTGGCTACTCCAAGGGCTTTGGCTACCAGCCGGGGCAGAGCTTCTCCGGGGAGTTTGACCACGCCTGGAACGCCGTGTTCCTGGAGGGGAGATGGCACCTGGTGGACAGCACCTGGGGCAGCGGCCTGGTGGATTCCACCACCTCCAAATTCACCTTCCTGTAAGTACCTCGGTTCTGCGGGGTGCCTGGTGGGTGGAGATGGAGGAGGCAGCAGGTGGAGAAGGCCAGATGGAAGGGGAAGGAGGGCAGGGGGGCCTCCTCTGTGTGCTGCTGGCCGCTCCCACCCTTCCTCTGGTGGAGGGAGTGAGCTAGCTCCAGGCCAATGATAAGGGCCCAGGCCTTCCTGTCACCTCACTCTCCACTGTCTAAATCCCTGCTCTGGCTCCCCAGCACTCCCTCCATCCAAGCGCTAAAAGCACAGTGATTGCCCACAGGCCAAGTGCAAGGAAAGGCCGGGCTGAGAAGCTTCTCTAAGTGTCTGTAGGTTCCCCTCAGGCCTTTGGCCACTGACCTTGTTACAGTTGCCAGAGTTGTCTCCTACTGCTTCTCGCAGACACCGGGCTTCCTCCTCCTGCTCTCTGGGCTGAATGCAGCTGAATCCCACCTCTGACAAAGGGGGTCTGGTGTGCGGGAAGGGGTGCTGGGGTGTGCAGGTTCCCTGTGGCCACAGCGACGGCTGGAGCACATCTGTCTTCTGAGGCTCCGGCCTTAAGCTAAGGCCCTGACATCCGTGCTGGATCTTGATGGCCGTCAGCAGCTCAGATGCCTTTTCATCCAGAGAAATGAGAGCACGGCCCCATTTGTGCAGCTAAAATCCTGGCGGTCCTGCACGCAGGGCCGCGACAAGTGCGTGCACGGAGCCCGTGCATGCAGGACGTGTTCACTCACACCCCTGCTTTGCTGCATCAGCCATGGGCGCTACTCACCTGGGGTCGAGTGAAGGCTCGCCCATGTCTGATGAGTCCCCCGTTCTTCTCCTGATCTGCATCACTGACCAGAGAGCCATGTCTATGCAGCCCCAGGGACCACATCAGGGCCTCCCACCTGCACAGCTACTCACATCAGGTCACCATGTGGACGGAGCCGGTGCACCAGGCTTTCCCTCCCTGCCCTCCCTCCACTCCACTGGCACCTGGTCTGTGGGTCACGGCTTTGCTCCCTTCAAATCTCTTTGGCTTTGAGAGCAGGGGCAGCCCATTCCCCGCCTGGTCACAGCCCCTCCTGGGTGGTGGCCTTCTCTTAAAAGGGGCCTCAGATCCTGTCTCACCTCCTATTTATGGAAGCAGCCACTGAGGGGGCATCTGCAGCGCCCACGTTAGGGTTGGAAATGGTGCCTCTTCCCACTGGGTAGTGGCTGGGCACCCCCCAGGATACGTTAGCCCAAAGAGGGCCCCAAAGTCCCCCTGTGGGGCCCCCTGCCCCTCTGCACAGCCGGGGCCTGCTCCCCCCACATGACTACTGACCTGCTTTCCCCCTCCAGCTACAATGAATTCTACTTCCTCACCCACCCTGCACTGTTCATCGAGGACCATTTCCCGGACAACAAGAACTGGCAGCTGCTCAAGCCTCCTCAATCTCTGAGGCAGTTTGAGAATAACATGTATCACAAGAGTGAGTTCTACAACAAGGGGATGCTGAGTGCCCACCCGCAGACCTCCATCATCAAAACAGGTAACCCGGGCCCGTGGGGCTGCCCTGCCAGGGCCCAGCTCACTGGACGCTGTATATGGGGGCTGTGCAGGGGAGACAGAGGCAGCCCAGGCCGTCAGGCCATCAGGGCGTGACGCAGCCTCAGGTCACATTTGCGGGAACAGAAGCCCCTCCCACCAGCATAAACCAAGACAGGGATGCGTAGGGGGTCCGAGGTTTCCCTGGCCTGAGGGCCGCGTCCTCAGCCCGGGGTCGGGGCACCAGGGCTGGTGGGCCCGAGCTGGGGGAGTCTCTCTCAGCTCACACAGCAGGGAAAGGACTGCCTCAGACCTGGCTACACCCGCCTCCCAGCTCAGGTGCCCGACAGATGCTCCTAAACTCCTGGCAGAGAACGTGTGTTGACCCGGCTGAGCCAGGGTCTGTGTGTCAGTGGCTTAAGCAACTAGTGGGCGAGTGGCAGGCGTGTCCCAGGACAGAGCGCTGGCGGCTGTAGTAGGGAGGTAGCCACCGAGCTGGGTGCTGGGAGCTGGAGGAGAGCAGGCATCACGGGACATGGGAAGACGTGCTCCAGGAAGGACACAGCAAGGCCTCCAAGATCTGAGCTCAAGCACCCCAGACGACGGCCGGGCTCCAGGGGCGCTGCCTGGCCTCTCAGAGCTCCCCTCGCCGCCTGGATGCTGGCTGGTTCTGCCCGCTGCCCTGTTTCCTTCCCTCCTAAAGGCAGGACCAGCCTCTTCAGCCGACTTCCCCAGGGCTGGGCCTGCAGGACCCCCAGCCGAGCTGTCCCCAAGGCTGGCCTGGACTGACCTTTGTTCCCCACCTCCCCACAGGGGCCACAGGCAGCCAGCTGGGTGTGTTTGGGAACTACAAGGCCTATGGGGGGGCTGGGCCCAGGGATGCCCGAGCCACAGTCAGGGCTCAGCCCAGCAGGATCAGTGCACCCCAACACTTCCTCCAAGGACTGCCTACAGGCCCCATCTCTGCCCCCAGGGGCCTGTGTGCTCCCAGGAGAGAAGGCCTGAGCTCACCTGGTATGAGCACAGCGGGGTCTGTGGGAGGGTCTTCAGGGGACCCCACCCCACGCTCAGGAATATAGGGGCACCCACATTAGTCCCAGCTGACTTGTCCCTTCCGCCTCACAACAGTCTCCTTAACTAGGCTGCTGAGCTCGGGAATACTTTTTCTAACACTGTAAATACCTGGCAGCTCCCGCTGCTAAGATAACGGCATGAAGCTGCCGTCTCAGGAGTGCGGCTCCTACAAGTATGTCAGATGGGGCCCTGCTCCAGCTGTCATGGGCCACGGGGCCACAGGGAGGAATGGGCCAGGTCACACCAGCGTCAAAACAGTGCCCCCAAGGGGTTTGCCTTTACAAGAGACAGAGAAATGTAAACACTGGGTTTCTTAATATATAGTAAACCTAAAATGTGATTGCATATTCATGAAGCATATTTATAGAACATTTCTTTGCTGGAGCTAGTTTTCTTAAGATTGGGGATGGGAAGAAAGCTGAGAGGAAAACTGAGGTGGGCAAAAGGCAGGAAGGAGAGAGTGAGAGGAGGCAAAGGAGGGGTGAGAGGAAGAGGTGGTCACAGGCTCCAGCTTGGTCCCCAGGTGTCTCCAATCCTTGATTTCAAGTCTTCCCAGCCAGTCAACTTACCTTTGCCAAGAACGCCCTGGGCCAGGCTCCCCGGCCAGGCCTGCGACAACGGCAGGAAAGGAGGCAGGCGGACCCTTCCCTGTGGCGCCCACAGGGAGGACAGACGGACGTTACACATAACCAATTCATTAGTACGGTGCTAAGTTCCGTGGAGGACATGCAGAGCCAGGAGAGAGGCTTCCAGGCAGCTCAGCCTCACCCCAGGACATCAGGAAAGCTTTCTTTGCAGTCAGAACGTTACACTGAGGTCTTATCCAGGTTTGGAGGACAACGGTATGGGGAAGAGCATGTGTGAGAGCCCTGGGACGTGAAGGGGTGTCCCCCGGGAGGATGTGAGGGAATACCGTGTGGGCCCGAAGACGGTCCTGGCTCAGGCAAGGCAGGAGGGGACAGGCCTCTACACTGGCCTCTGGTTTGATGGTGAAGTGAGCCCCGGAGTGACCGGGTGGATATTTTCAGGAGCCCTCGGGCTGCCATATGGATATGCTGGGAGTACTCCATGCATCAAAGGTGAATTGCACGGGGACCACACAACCAACTGTGGTGCAGGATGGAGCAGGACAGGGTCCGTGAGCAGCTGAGGGCTGAGACAGCTTCTGCCCTCTGAGCTGGCTTAGATTAGGAAGTGAGGGGAGAGAAGGGATTCAACCGAGAGAGGTTGATAACAAGTTTGCTGTTCTTGGTCACTTTCCTTTGGAGGTCACCAGGTCCCATGGTGGCTGGTGGCAGTGGAAAAAGAGTGTAGACAAAGAAAATAGCACATAAGCACAAAGAATGCCACAATTAGTGTATGGGAAAGGGAAGGGATCAGGTGGTGGTCAGAGGGTGGAGAGAGGGCCAGGCTGGAGAGGGTGGTGGATGCAAGGCGAGGAGAGGACTTCCAGGAGGGCGTGGCCAGTGGCGCAGATCATCCAAGAACACTTGAACACTTGGAGAATGGGAACGGAGGACAGATTTCAGAGAGCTGACTGGGTGGAGGGGAACTGCAGTGGGCAGGTGTTTGGGAGACTAAGGTAGGTGAGGAGTTGGCAGTAGCTGGGAAGGCAGGGAAAGTCTTCCAGATGGAAGAGGTAGCACTGAATGCAGTCGCTGAGCACCCTGGAGTCGGGGACCTTGTGGCTGATTAGACAGGAAGTCTCAGGGACACTTGTCCTAGAGCCTGGGCATGGCTTTCTGCCTACCCAGCAAGAGCACTGGACCCCCGATTGGGGAAAGGCTACTAGGGAGCATGGATCAGACGCTAGTCTGTCTCCTTCCTTTGCGTTCATCCACGCACGGGACCGGGGAGGTAGCTGGGAGGAGCAGGAGATCAGCTTCTGAGAGGAAGGCGAGGCTCTCAGAGAAGCCCTCCACTTCCCCGTGGCCCTGTGAAGCAGGGAGGGCCAGGTAGGGGTGTGCTGGTGGGCTGCAATAACCGGAGAACTCCGCCCCTCTCCCCGACAGCAATGACCAGGACAGAGGAAGACAGCACTGGAGGGCAAGGGGAGAGGCAAGGAGCGGGGAAGGTGGGTGCAGAAGACCCTCCCTTGCACTTACTGACCCCATTAGAGACATGCGGCCTGGAGTGGCAGGGGGGGCTCAGGGAGAGTGGGGGACACGCAAGGAAGCAGCCCTGCCCCTTGAGCACAGCCTCCAGGAGGGAAGCCATTCCAACCCGTTTTTAAGGTGATGTGTTGACATGACAGCTGTGATAAGGTAACGCCCAGATGCTGGAGGGAGCAGTGTGAAAGCAAGACTTGAGACTTGGAGGCTCTCCAACCAGGGTCTTGGGCCCTCCTTGTCCCTCGGCCCTCTCCCCTGCCCTAGAATCAGGTTAAGGCTCCGTGTAACACTTATCTGATATGAATCAAATGGGCAAGGCCAGCACATACAGCTGGGGGCAGATTTTTTTCTTGAGACACCCTCCCACCCAGCTTGCAGCTCTCGAAGAGAACCACCTAGAGGGGGTAGGGGAGCCCTTCCAGAGGTGTGCTGCTTCTGGCTTATATCATGTTCAGTGAGATCACACTGGTGACTTAAAACTATCGTGGTTGGGCTTCCCTGGTGGCGCAGTGGTTGAGAGTCCACCTGCTGTTGCAGGGGACATGGGTTCGTGCCCCGGTCCGGGAAGATCCCACATGCCGCGGAGTGGCTGGGCCCGTGAGCCATGGCCGCTGAGCCTGTGCGTCCGGAGCCTGTGCTCCGCAACGGGAGAGGCCACAACAGTGAGAGGCCCGCGTACCGCAAAAGAAAAAAAAAAAAAACTATCGTGGTGAAGGTATTTACACCACAGAAATGGGCAGACACTATATGTCAGCGGTTTCCTCCCAGAGATCCCGTTGTTAAACATTTACCAGCACATCAGCACAGGCCAGAGCCCTCTCACCTGACCCCGGCTCTCTCTCCACAGTGAACGGGAAGGTCACAGTCACCATCGAGAGCTGCGCCCCGACGCTGTTCATGTTCATGCTCAACGGCAAGCAGGAGCACGGGCTGCTGAGCCTCAGGAAGAACGGGATGAAGCTGGACGTGTACCCTCCGACCGTGGGCACCCACAAGCTGCAGATCTTCGCCAAGGGCAACTCAGAGATCTACAGCTCGGTGCTGGAGTACACACTCAAGTGCCACTACGCAGACATCGACGTCCGGCTGCCTGCGGAGCTGCACCAGCCCGTGGGGCCCAGCTGGTTCTCGGAGCAGATGGGCATCACGAAGCCGTCCCACCCCGAGCCTGTCATCTACACCAGCGACGGGCGCTGCTCCGTCAGCTTCGGCGTGGAGGAGGGCATCAGCGTCCTGGCATCGCTGCACGGGGACGATGGCCCCGTCACCGAGGAGACACAGCGGCGCTACATCTTCCAGCTGCAGCGGGAGAAGCGGACGGAGCTGAAAGTCCAGTTGCCCCACGCCGGCAAGTTCGCGCTCAAGATCTTCGTCAAGAAGAGGCAGGAACCGGGCAACTACGTCTTCGTCTTCAATTACCTCCTGTGCTGCACCAACAGCAAGGTGAACTGGCCCGTGTTCCCCGAGAGCTTCGGCAACTGGGGGCAGGACAATGAGCTACTGGAGCCCCTGTCGGGCGTGCTGCCCGCCAACCACAACGTCCCGTTCAAACTGAAGCTGCACGGTGTCGCCAAAGCCCTGGTGAAGGGGCAGGACACGTGGCCCCTGACCCTGAACCGCGAGGGCTACTGGGAGGGCAGCTGCAACACAGCCGGCTGCCAGGAGGTCTACGTCATGGTGCTGGAGAATGCCAACCACAACTTCTACTCCTACATCCTGAAATACAAGGTGAACGCCCAGTGAGGGCTGGGGCCCCGCCACCCCTGCTCTGGGCAGTGCAGAGAGCCCCAGACACCCCTGAGTCTGCATGGAATCCCTTCTAGGCCTCTGCCTCAGTCTCGCTGCTCTGCCACGGGAGCTGTGACGTTTGTGTTCTGGTGGCCGAGGGGACAGAGGCAAAGGCCCTTTAGAAGACAAAGGTGCTATGTAAATCTAAAGTATTGTAAACTGTACACCACTGCCCAGACTCCCCCTTCTCGTGCTGATGCCGTCGTTGTTGTTATCTGGCTGGTGTGGGAAAGCCGGGATGCTGCCTGGGCCGAAAGCTTTTCCTATGATGGGGAGAGAGAAGAGGGCATACTCTACAAGGAGGAGTCATCCTGAATCCTAGAGCCTCTTTCAAGGAGCATCAGTGTTTCTCACCAACTCCTGGACCCCAGGGGAGGCTGGACTGTCATCTTTTTCCCAGACCTGACAGCCTTCTGCATTCCCGATGCCACTTGTTGTTCCAGGGTCCGAGAAGGAAGGTATGGAGAGGAAACTAACTGCCTCCCAGCTGACTAGGGGCTGAGGGCCTCCACAATCCCTGTGTGTGCTGGGAATGTGGCAACAGAAAAGTTATGGGCGACTCCAAGGCCAAGAGCAGCCAGTGCCCGCTCTTGGTGTCCTGGGTAGGGGCCAGGAGGTGCAGGGATACATGGCAGCCCTGCCACCTGAGTCTAAGGATGTAAGACCTCCGACTCTGCTCTCAGAGGGAGTAATTCAGTCCACTCTGTCTAAGAGCAATTCACACGGCCCCTCCAGGCCCTCTCAGCCTCCGCCCCCCGCACCCTTCACAGGAAGCCCCAGGAGGCTGCTGGGCCCTTGGGGAGCCCTGGAGATAACCCTAAATAAAGACTTTGGGTGAAGTAGTGAGAATGCCGCAGTGCCAGGGGGCTCCCACGAAAACAGGGCCCTGCTAGCCCCAAGATCCCTACCACCAAAGCCACACCTGGGGGGACCTGGACCTGTCTTGGGAGGAGTTTCTGTGCTGATCGCTATCCTATGCTCCCTCCTCCCTTTCTCAGACAAGAGAGACCCCCAGGGCCCGCCTTCCGTAGGGACAGTCCGGAGCCCCTTACTTGCTCAGGCCTGAGAAGCATCGTTGCCCAGCCGGCCCTTAGCAGCACCTCGGGCCAGCGTTGCCATGGCAACAGCAGAAAGGCTGGCTCCAGCAAGGGCAGCAGGAAGGGAAGGATGGAGAGGCCCCAAGAGGCCCTGCGTGGCCACTGCAGCACCATCCCAGCTCATGGAGACACTGGAGGTGGTTCCGCCTGCCCTCCTGGCTTCTCCAGCTCTGCAGCCCCTGCCTATCAGTGCCTCAGCCCCTGAGAGCCAGCACTGCCCAGCACTCTCCTCCCCACACATGCTCCACATGCCCGGGCTCAGCTACAGCCAGGGCCCCCGGGGATCCTCACAGCCTCCTGAGCCTTCATCCTCACGTTTGTATATTCAACAAATGTTCGTGGAGCACTTAATAAGCACCAGGTACGGCGTCGGTTGACCTTTCATGCTGGGGTTACAGAGGAAACCAAGGGGCCCTGCCCTTGCCATCCCAGAGCTCAGGGTGGGTGGCAGCAGCCTCTCTTGCCCAGGCCTGTTTCAAGTTCCAGGCTCCTAACACTTCAGTCCATCATCCCCCTAGGATCTCTGCCCCAAAAAACCCCACTGTCACCCAGTATGGGCCCAGTCCAGAGACATGTCACTATGGGGTGCCCATCCTCCACCAGGCGGGGGGCCCTGGAACTCAAGGGCAGTACACCGTGGAGGGCCAAGCTGCCCTGGCCTGTGTCCAGCCATCCTCTGATAGGCTCTGCCACGCAGGCATTCAGCACCGTGTCACTCATGTCTAGAAAATGCACAAAGGCCGCAGACGTGGAACCGCTGTGCACCACAACAGGGAAACAAGGGGAGTTTCTACACCCTGAAAACAGCCTTTTCTCACCCCTTTGATTTTATGGGCTGAAAGAATTGTGCTGTGTTTCATCAAAATAATAAGTGCCTTCTATGACTCATGTCACTCCCTGGACCCAGAGCTGGCTGCTAGTCCTGCCGGGAACAGCATGCATCCTTTACAAAACAATACAATTAATCTATACATTCTAGAGCACACAAAGGATGCCACCCAGAAAAATACGAGCTGTCCCTAGACGGAGACGGAGGCCCAGCCTCTCAAAGCGCTGGGGAGTATCAGCGGCCCTCCCTGCGCATTTCAACAGGCGCCCCCGCCCCTTGTAAAGACAGCTGTAGGCACAGTCAGACGACACGTGCATTTCTTCCCACTAAAGTAAAAATACATGAAATGAAATCCAATCTTCATGAATTTTTACACGCACGCTGCTCAGGGTAGAATTCGGGGTTGCATTTCGAAGTCTTTTATTCAAATCCCTATCTTTGTTTCCCGGTCGAGGCGTTCCAGCGGCCAGCGGAATGGCACGGGCGCCCCCTGGTGCCCGATGTGCGGAGCTGCGGGCGCTGCAAGTCCCCTTGAGGCTGACTCTATCACCGGGGTTTTTACGCAGAATTTGAAAAATGCAGCTGAGATGTTTATGTTAAATTCACGAGTGCTTTCTCGTGGATTCTCAGCGCTTCCTCGTGTATACGTGGAGCACGTCGTTGCCACGCACAAGTTGTGAGGCGAGACTGGGGCCCTTCCTGGCATGGTGAGACGACGTGAATGTAATAGGATTGGGGAGTGTTTTGCCCGGAAATCCCTTCCCGTTGGAGTGGATGGAACAGTTTGACCACACTCATTCCTGCGCCAGTGAAGGATTGGAACTGATCGAACTCAGAGAGCTTTTGCTGCAAGTCCCCAGAAGGGCATGGAGGATCGTGGAGGGTGGGGGGAGTAGGATGGGGCAAATGGGCTACAAACACAACCGCAATTAACTTCTTTTCAGCTTGTTTCGGAAGCGCCACCAGCACAGCTGGACTCCGTTTTCAATCTGATTGTGATCATTGTGTGTTCCCCATATGTTACATTGTCCCACCAGGGCGAACCCCTCACAGCCTGCTGAGATTAAAAGGAAATAAATAGATTAACTGAAGCATGAAAGATTTAGGCTAGACATAAAGTATTTCCTGTTGTTAAGCAGGAGGGACAAGTTGCCAAGAAAGTTTGTGAAATCCTCTTCTTAAAGGACGGGAAAAATAGAAAAGTTTTCCCAGTGGTCTGGGGTCTTTGATGCCACACTAATCGGAAGGACTAGGTTCTTTCCAAACCAGTTTAATTCTTGAAATATGCTCGATCACCCACAGCAAACAGGGGACCAGAATGGTATGGTCGCGTCCTTTGCTGTTGGCTAAGCATTCAGAGGTTGTCGGCATCTGTGTCCCCCGTCCGTTTATCTGAGGTCGATCATTTCTTTTCATTTGGATGAGTAGTTGGAGCTCTGAAGAGGTGATTAGTTTTCATAACGTGTGCATTGAGTTGTGTGGGCCACTGGCTGTTGAGTATGCTTTCCCCCACATTGTTGCTCGTGTTGTTTTTCAATAAAATTTATATTCATTTTTATCCAACAATGTAATTATCGACCCATTCTTATCACTGTTCTCACAAGGGGGGTAAAGAACAGGAAAAAACACTTTGATGTTCAAAGGGAACGCTAGGAAAAAAAAATCAATGTCCCAGATATTTGAATGTGATGGTGAGATGCAAATAGAATGTCAGGCAAATAGCTATTTCACATTAAAGCAAGCATAATTAGGTTAGCTCCAGCCCCTCTCCGGCACACGTGCCTTTGAAGAACATAAAGGCAGTGTTGGTTTCATTGAATCTTGTTTAACTTGAAATTTTTTAATTCGATCCTAATTTCTGTTTTTAGTGGGAGAAAAAAAAAATGTTCCAAAAATGCCTATCAGCCTACTTTTTGTTGTCGTTGTGAATATATATAAATATATATTCCTTGATATACGTATACTTGCAGAAACTTTCCAGGTTATCTAAACAGATTATTCATAAATTAGACATTTAGGGAAATATAGAAAATGAAAATCTAGACACCTCTAAGAAGCTGCCGTAACCATGGAGACCATTCTCATAGCTGTCGTGTGAAGGACAAAAAGAATTCATGTTCCCAAATCTGGCCTTGTCACGCCCCTCACTGCTAGACCCACAAACACAAGCCCCAGCACGCTTCTCCTTACGAAGGAGGCCCATGGGTGATCTTTAACAGCACGATAAGGGAAAGTCAGAAGACACACTTTCCACATGATAGAAGGGGGGACTCTCAAATTCTTAGACCAGTTTGAAAATGCCAGCCCCGAGGCTGCAGTGGATGACCTCTAAAATCCCTTCCAGTCCGGAGAGTTTGTGATGCTGTGTCTCCGTGAACAGATGCTGGCAGGCAGTAGGCCTGGGATTGTCAGTGACGGAACATCTGAAGGGCCCTGCTGGGTTAAGAGCCCGCCCTGCAGCCCCCAGCAGACTGCGCTGCTGGCTCCTCTCTTGCCTGAGGGACCAAAGGGGAAGCAGCAGCCCCTGACAGGATCTCTGATTTTGTGAGCAGAACTAAAGAAAACTAAAAGTCAGGCGGCAACTGGGATGCCGTATCTTGGAATGTCCCACCCGCATCCCTGAGTCAAAAGATACTGAACCAAAGTCACTTCTCTCCCCCAGATTACCTCCACCTCCTCCTGCACCCCCAACAAATGCATCCCCATCCCCTAAGTCAAACTCATGGTGGCCACTAGTAACCCCAGCATCCCCTTCAGTGAGGAAATCTGGTCCATTCTGCCGTGTTCCATATTGGGAACAGTCCAACGGCGTGCGCGTTCCTTTGAGCAGCCTTTGCCATAATTCTGGCCCTTCTCGTCTCCCGGTGACACTGTGTGCTTGCTTCCTCTGATGACATGAACCTCCACCTGCCCTGTGACTCTCCATGCTTCCTCTTACTTGAGTACCAGGACTAGTGTGTTGGTTAAGACAAGGTGTCCATGAAAACCTTCCAGAAGTTCGCCACCTCTGGAGAAGGCATAATTTGGTCAGGTGTTGGTGGAAAATGTAGGTCTTCAAACAAAACCTGGTTTTAATAGGGAGGCAGGTAAAATCCCAGAGTCTCCTCCTTTTCCTGGACTCTGAAGAGGCAAGGTGCTGAGGACGTCTCTAGGAGACAGTGTGGAGGATAGCTGTTAGCACCACAGCCAGGGGAGACCTCTGACAGGTGCAGCGGTGGTGGCTGCAAGTGGTCACCCTGCTGGTAAGGGTGATGGTAGAGGATGGTCAGGGACCCTCTGGCCATGAATAGTCTAATGGAGTTGCCTTTCCTTCATCTAACGGTGTTTCCTGCCCCAGCTTTTCCCCCAGGGCCCAGTCTGAAGGAGGCTCTATAACCTAAGCTTGGTGCTTCCGTTCAGGAACACAGATACCCTTGGAGGCACCTGCCAGTCCCACCCAAACAAGCCCAGCGAGTAAACCTTCCTACAGGAAAGCTCTAAAACCCCAGGAAAACCTGTTACCTTAGGAAAGAGCTGCAAAAATGACACATCTTTTGTTATTTAAGACCAAAAAGCATAAACATTTTTTACTGACAAAGCCTGAGTATTTTCAGGCCTATCTTCAGGAGGGAAGGTTGATGTCTCAGAGAACAATGGTCCAGTGAACACTCAGAGCTCCTGGTTCTTTGAGCATTACTGTCCCCAAGGCCGATCCTCTAAAGAGAAGCGCTTATAGGATGAGATATAGAAGAGACAAAATGCCTCAAGGTCCTTGTGTATCCAGTGGCAAAGCTGAGTCACAAGGGTTTGAGAATGAGAAGGAAACCTGGACTTAAACTGGCTCTCCACATGTTTGGTCATTACTGCCTGGAGCATTGGGTTAAGAAGGATTCTGAGGTCACATCGGGCTCAGTAGGAAAGAGTATTGTGATTAGCTAGTGATCCATAGACACTGGACTGAAGGGTGAGGTGCACCACGCATTTGCCAATTCTGACCGAAAGGCAGCCAAACTCAAGCCAAGACCAAATGATACAGGAGATTATTCAGACCAGTGGGTGAGCGCTGGCTTCCCGGCAACTCTGCCCACGGACGGACAACCAGCCACCTCCCACCATAGACCCGAGGTTGTTGCTCTGGAGGTGTCCTGACCACCTCTGGGCTCCAGGAGGTCACCACCCCACCCACCCGCGTGGAGCACACACACGCGCGCAGACATAATGCTCCAGGAAGGAGGAAGCACCCCGAACTTGTGTGTTATTTCATCTCATGATGAAACAGTACCTTGCATTTAGAATAAGCAATCAGTACGTGTTTGAAGTGAACATCAGTTTGTCCTTTCAAAAGCGAAATTATAAATCACTGGATTTATTTACATGGCTGTTGACCGGAAAGACTGTTGAGTCATCTTCTTTTTCCCAACTAACTGAAAGCTATATGCTGGGCGACGAGCTCCTTTGCCCCTGTGGGAAATGTGGATTTAAGGGACACAAAGGTTGCCACCTGGCTGGGCGTACTCCTGGTGTTCACCTCCAAAGAGCAACCAGGGCAACCGGTCGATCAGAGGAGTGCCCTTCTTCCCGGGGGAACTGCCGCCCTAGGCTTGTCTGAGATTGCTCTGTTTCCACTGGGGGGGACGGCTGAATGCCTCCGTGACACGAGGAATCAGACATAATTCCACCCCAGCTGTGCGGGGACCGGGTGAGGACGCCCCCTCTAGGGTGGCAGGGAGGACGGTGGGGAGGATTGTGCCATGAGGGCAGAGGGGCAGCCACACCGAGAATAACCAGGAGGAATTGGGCCACACGATTAATGGAGAACAGATGTTAGGAGTGAGGGGCCCCTGGCAGCTCCCATATGGACAAGGAGTGGTGATGAGGGAAGACGAGGAACGTTTATGTAAAAGAAATGACTGCGGGATGACAAATTGTCTGGTGAGCGCTCTGCCGGTCTGCATATGTATTAGTGTGTATGTGAACACCAAGGGGATCTGAAAGTTAACATTGGTCATTTCATTATATGACAAAAAATTAAATGTAGCCAAGATACCGTAGGCATCTGGAGGCTGTTCCCCACCTTGCCCTCAGGACTGGATGATGAGCCTGGGCACTGTGAACCCTCTCGTGTCTGTTTCATCAGCCTCAGATCCCCTTCCCCACCTCCCAGGAGAAATGCAGTGGAGAGAACCTGATCTTGGAAATCGACTTTGTCTGTGAAAGCTTCACTTGACATTTTTAAAGCTCAACAAGAGTGTTCAAAGGAAAGATGGCCTCTTAGTCGCTGGTCACTGTTTGAGCAAAAGTTGCCTTGTGCGGTCAGGAGCCATTAATGCACGACTGAAACCTCAGTTTCGCTCTGTAAACATTGGCTTGACTCAGGGTAGAGGGGGGCGGGGCCTGAGGATCCCCAGGGACCCCTCCTCGCAGAGCTCCTGAGGCCGGATCCATGGATGACACGAGGATGGTACCAACCATGCAGTCAGCCACCCGGATTCCAACCCAGCGCGGCCACCTGCCACTGCTGTTGGCCAGTTACCAAGCCTCCTGTCTCAGTTTTGTCATCACTAAAATGGGGATAATCATAGCACCCACCATGTAAGCTCCTTATAGGGTTTGAATGAGTGAAAAAGAACACAGTGAACAAAGTCCCTGGCACATAGGAAGGGCTCAGTGAGACTCAGCTGTCATCATCACCACGCCACAGTTGTCACCAGCATCACGAGGATGATACTGATGTGCTGTGTGTTGTTCCCTGAAGAATCCGAAGGTCGCAGGCCCCTCATAAAATCATACCAGTCACTGATTCCAGCCTAATAAAAAGAAATCCTGTCTCCAACACTTGGCTACCTTGCTTGTCCTAGAATCTTCCAGAGACCAGGAGCTCTGCACTCCACAAGGCAGCTATTACATTGCTGGGCACTTCTGCTGAAAGGGGCATTAAGTGAGAGCAGTTGACCAATCCGCCCACTGGCTGGTGGATATATCTGTTATATTCCAGGACCACCATGTGGCAGGAGCCCTGAGCCACCAGTACAAGACCCATCTGATGCATCCCAACCCCACTTTCCCTTCACCGTCTCCCTCTTCAGAGGATGAGGGTGGAAATTCTTGCTTTATCTCAGTAATGTTTAGGAAACTTTTTTAGAGCCTTGCATATCTTTTATTAGATATACTTCTAAGTAAGCACAGATGTATTTTTCATGATGCAGTAAATGGTATCAATTTTTAAGTTCATTTTCTACTTGTTTTTTTCTAGTGTACAGAAATAACAATTATAGTACCTGAAATCATGCAGTGTGTTCTTTGTGGATGTGTACAAATACAAAAATATGGTTGTGAAATGTTAACACTATCACCAGGATAGCACTTGCTTCTGGGGATAGAAGAAAGGGCAAGAAATTAGAAAGGATCACAGAAAAGTTTTCGGTAATCTTTGATGCTAGGTAAGTTTTGAAGCATATATGATGAAATGCTGGCATTTGTTAAATCCAGGGGAAAACAAATCACCCAATACCACCATCTAAGAAAAAGAATCTTTGCCTAACCCAGGATCACGAAGATCTTCTCCTGTTTTCTTCTAGAGGTTTTATAGTTTTAGCTCTAAATGGAAGTCACTCTCTTCTATGAGCTCCGTTCTCCCTGGAGGATGGAAGGAGCACATGGCAGACAGCCAGCTGCTGTGGCCTCAGTGTCCCTCGGAGCTCTGCAGACAAGGGAAGGTGGCCTGTCCTCCTGCGGCCCTCCCCAACCCCTGTCCTAGAGGCCTTGGCTGTGGTGATGCAGCCTGGCCCCAGGTCATCCTTATCACCTCCACACTGGTGTGGGTAGAGGTTACAAACCTTACTGTTCAGACTGCACAGTGTTAACCGCAGCCACCATTTAAAAATCCGGAAAATCACAGTAAAATCTGACTGGCAACTTTTCCCGAGAAGCCTGTGAACAGCTCCACAGGGAACGGAGTTGCAGCGCCCCCTTTGGACGGTCTGGCTGCCCAGGTCAGATGGTCCTCTCCCTCTGACCATCTCCCAGACCCTGAAGCCAGGGTCAGCTACCCGCCCCTGAGTGGATGCTTTCCTACAGCTGCCCCCTTCAGTGACGGATATTACCTGTGAGGCCCCATCAACAGCTTTTTGATTCTCTTCCCTATTCAGCATCTCACCTGGCCTCAGGACAACCTCACTGAGCGAGTATCAGAGTCCACATTCTGCATATGAAGAAACTGCCCAAGGGCATACAGCTGGTAAGTGGAGACCCAGCTTTGAGGTTTCCCTCTCTGCTCTCAGACTCATTTCACTCGGCCCATCCCGCTGGGCACTAGGGCCTTCTTTAAGCATTGGTGATGCAAATTGCTAAGGGCGCAGGTGTGTTACTAGACCCGTCACGCACACTTGTCAGAGGTTCTGGGAGCTGGGGTCTGTGTCGCCGGCATCTTCAGGGAATCACAGGAGCTCGGGCTTCTAAGATGAGGAGTTTGCTTGATTAAATATTTGATGAATGAATTAATAAATGGATGAACTGTCATCTGAGTAGCCCACATAGGTTTAACTATTAATCACAACACATTTTAACTGCAGAAATATTTTAGCTCAGGCATAAAAGAAGAGGAGGAAGGGTAGCCTACAATGCACCCATGCCAAACCCTCCCTCGCCCCCGAGGCCTCCTTCTCATTTAAGGGAAGACTTCCCATGAAAAGCATAGACAATAATATTTGCACAACCCTCTGGGGTAAACTGGAGAGGATTTAAGGGTGTCTATATGAGACAAAATTCATTACATTTTCTCTGCAATATGTAATTTTGATGATAAAAATAAAATGCAAGTATTAGGAAAGACATTGAATTTATATAAAACTTCCAATATGATCTTTTCAAAATTTTTAATGAAAACCCTGAGCTTTCTTTCATGACCTTAACTTTTTTTATTGCAATATAGTTGATTCACCATATTGTGTTAGTTTCAGGTGTACAGCAAAGTGATTCAGTTACATATATATTTTTTCAGATTTTTTTCATTATAGGTTAATACAAAATATTGAATATTGTTCCCTGTGTTACACAATAAATTCTTGTTTCTTATCTATTTTATATGTAGTAGTTTGTTTCTATTAATCCCATACTCCTAATTTATCCCTCCCCCCTCCCCTTTCCCTTTTGGTAACCATAGGTTTGTTTTATATCTGTAAGTCTGTTTCTGTTTTGTAAATAAATTCATTTGTATTATTTTTTAGATTTCACATATAAGTGATATCATATGATATTTGTCTTTCTCTGTCTGACTTAGTAGGATAATCTCTAGGTCCATCCATGTTACTGCAAATGGCATTATTTCATTCATTTTTATGGCTGAGTAGTATTCCATTGTATATATGTACCACATCTTCTTTACCCATTCCTCTATTGACGGACACTTACGTTGCTTCCATGTCTTGGCTATTGTAGATAGTGCTGGCAATGAACATTGCGGTTCATGTATCTTTTGGAATTAGAGTTTTTGTCTTTTCCAGGTATATGCCCAGGAGTAGGATTGCTGGATCATATGGTAGCTCTATTTTTAGTTTTCTAAGAAACCTCCACACTGCTCTCCACAGTGGATGTACCAACTTACATTCCCAACAACAGTGTATGAGGGTTCCCTTTTCTGCACACCCTCTCCAGCATTTATTTGTATTCTTTTTGATGATGGCCATTCTGACCAATGTGAGGTGATACCTCATTGTGGTTTTGATTTGCATTTCTCTAATAATTAACAATGTTGAGTATCTTTTCATGTGCCTGTTGGCCATCTGTATGTCTTTGGAGAAATGTCTGTTTAGGTTTTCTGCCCATTTTTTGACTGGGTTGTTTGTTTTTTTTTGATATTGAGTTGTATGAGCTATTTGTATATTTTGGAAGTTAACCCCTTGTTGGTCATATCATTTGCAAGTATTTTCTCCCTTTCTGTAGGTTGTCTATTCATTTATTTGGTTGATGGTTTCCTTTGCTGTGCAAAAGCTTTTAAGTATGATTAATGACCTTAACTTTTTATATCAGGATTTATACTGGAAATTGTTACAAACAATTCTTAATTAAGATATTTTTAGCTAACAGTGTCTTTAAATTCCTTCTAGTCCACCTTGATGAGAAACTTTACAAAGTAGTGATAATTTTCTTTACAACATTAATTTGAAAACTACCATACTACAAAATGTATTTAAAGACTCATTGCAATTCCTCTTCTTTAACTGACAAATTTATTGTTGAAGTTTCTAGTAATTTATGGAGAGATTTTGAATCCAATGAAGCATTTTTAAGTCAACTGTTTAGTTATGAGAAACACTAGTTTAGGGAACTTCTGTTTCTCATTGGAGTAGAGTCATCTTGTAGCTGGCTCGGGGTGAGAGGCAAGGGTACACAACAGAGAGCTATGATTATCTGACCATTGCTGGATAAAACATTTGCTCTGTTTGTAGGATTTAATTTTAGGCCAAGGGTCCAAAATGCATGTCCTGAGATTCAGAGACTACTGGATTGTTTTGTGAAGACAGAGATTCAGGACTGCCATCTAGAGTTGTACCCACAGGAACTCCGACTGGCCTCCCTGTGTTACCAACCAGGGTTCTTGGCCTCCTTAATCAATAGAAATTGATCAGAGGCCAGACAAGAAATTCAGGCAAGGCTTTACTGGGCCCCCTGCTGCAGCAGGAGGGAGCGAGAACAAACAACAGGCTCCCTTCCTCGATCCCCAAGGGGCGGGGGTTTGGTTAGCTGGTTAATTATATGGGGTGAGTGTAGGGTTTGGTCCAAGGGTTGGGCCGGAGGGGCGGCTTAGGTAGTCTGCCCACCCCCTTGGGGGTGTTGTGTGGGTTTTTGGTCTTTTTGTATTTTGTTGTTCATAATTTGCCCCTACTGCACATGCATGCAGTTATTTTTAGTCCCTTATCGTTCTTTGTATTCCATTGTTGGAGGATAGGCGTGTCCAGGTGCAAGCACTGCAGCAAAGGCTCCCAGGTCCCAGCCTGTCTCACCTGCACCAGCTACCCTCCTCCTGTCCCTTGCCCCACAGTCCCCGGGTGGCTGCCCTTGGGCTACAGAATTCTGCTTGGGTACACAGAGCCCCAGCTACCCCCGTGTTTCATAGCTCCTTGTCCACAGTGGACGGTGGCACCCTCTGCAGCTCTGTTGGAGGAGACATCCGAGTGGTCCAGCTTCTCCCTGATCACATGCAGCAAGCCTAAGATGCCACTTGTCACCCACTGGGTTTGTCACCTACAGGGACTGTGGGATGCTTGGCCAAACTTAGCTTTCCTCCGAGGAGCCCCAGGCCAGGAGCTCTGACCCTCCCAGGCTTGACCTGGCTGCCCTAAATGCTGAGAGCATCCACAGCCCAGGGTCCCCTGTAACTCAGGGGAATGCTCTGAGCTGTCGAGTGCCTAACACTAGTTCTCCAAGATGCCCAAAGTCACTCCACGAATAATAAAAAATAAGGTTCCTCTTGCATAAATTGGTTTGTGATCTCATCCGTTTAAAGACTGAGTTCTTAGAATCACAGGTGACACTAAGCACAAATACTGCCCCCACTACACAAGTGAATGTTCACAGAGAAACAGACTGACCAGGGACAAGGTGAAGCATAAATAAGCTCTAAGCCTCTAAATTCTTAACCTGGAGTCCATGGACCCCCTACCAAGGGGTCCAAGGAGAGAATTTAAGCCTCCATGAACTTGAGGGGGAAAACCCAACATCCTTATTCTCAATAAGCTCTAACTGAAATTTAGTTTCCATTCTATTAGGAATATTGGCTATAAACTACAGCAATACTAGTAGTACCTGGGGCTTTATTCCAAGAGAAATCACAGGTATTTTCACCTCTCACTACAGTTGTTGCAGACACCTCAAAATAGTACCTTCATACATCATTGCTTCGAAACATAGTGGGCAATAGACCTGTCACTGGGTCTCATTATTGAATGAGTTAATAAAGAGGTGCATGTCATACTTTAATCACAAATTTGTTTTTTCTCAGGTTTTGATAACTGAATGTCAATGTAATTGGTTTTCTTTTTAACATTATATATTTCATTTTGTGGACTTAGTCACTGTTCTGAGGAGTTCATAGGCTTCATCCCTCTGCCAAAGAAGTCCCTGGCACACAAAATGTTAAGAACGTCTAAGTGCCTAAGGCCCCCAGCTCCCAGTGATTTGGAAAGCACAGGGGAGACCATCAGGGAGAGGGATGCAGGGGTCGTGGCCAGTGGGAGGAAGAGAGGCAGCTCTCCCAATTCCATCCCCGCTCTGGGGGGATGACATGCAGCATTTCCCATTCTGCTTTGGTACATTTCTAAGGAGCTCTTATTAACATTTTGAAAAATTTCAGGTGTCTGGAACACAGTTTGAGAAATGTGGATTTAAGGAATGACTTAACCTGGGGATATACTGGAATTGAGTGGTGTTGCTAAACCATGTGTTAGTGTTAAAACTTGAAGCAAATTAAAGAGATCAGGGGATGCCTTCTTAGTCCACAAGCGGCAGCTCATGCAGGAGGTAGCAGGTTGGACACATCACCCTTCTAGAACCTTCCCCATCCTTTGCTCACGGTCCAACTCTTATTAATAAGAACAGGCTGCTGCCAGCGTTCCACGCGGGGCTGAGGCGCCTGTCAGCCCAGAGGAGAATCACTAGGGAAGCCACAGGGCTCCTGCCTCAGCCACCACTCTGTCGGGTTACACGGGGACCTGCACATTGTAGCACATGCTCCTGCTGGGAGCAAGGGCTGTGCTCAGCCATGGCTGAAGGGACTAACTGGTAGAAAACACTTGTTGCCTTGTTTGTGGCATTGAATTTTAGGCTGAGGATCTGAAATGCATGTCCTAGGTTGCAGAAAGATTCAGACTGGTGAGTTGTTTTAGTCCATATTACACATTAGGGGCAAGACACATCCAAGAGATGGCCCAGCGAGAGGCCCATGCCGCTTCCCCAAGCCAGTGCTTCGGGCCTCAGGACAGCTCCCAGAGCTAGCAGCCAGCTTATCCACACCGGATGCCTCCCAGAGCGTGGCGGGTCCATAACAGCACCGGGCAAAGGGGTGTCGACCAGTGTCCTAGTTGATCTTCTATCCTCTAGCTGAAGAAATGAGCGGGTGTATGGTGTGTACCTGGCTTTTCTTCCTCTGTTTTGCTGTCACGCTTGTAAAGACACTGGGGACTGGCCAAGCAGTCTTAGGGCACAGTCTCGTATTCCCACACTTCCCAGCAGTGGTCTGGAACTCCATCTAAAACGTTCTGTAATCAGCCCTCCTCTAACCACTGAGAGAGCGTCGAGCATTCCCGTAGCCCCTCCAGACAATATACTTGGCCAAGAAGCTCTGCCTGGTTGATGACCACGGACGTTGCTGCCAGGGCCCTCAGTCATCCTGGAAGCTGCCCCGCTAGCGGCAGCAGAAGCCTGCGCTCCACTGCGGGGAGAGCAGGAGACCTCGGTGACCCGGATCCCGGCAAAGCCCTTACCCACGGTTTCTCAGTGTGTAATCTTGTCCCCACACAAGCAGTTATTCAGACAGAGCTTGATCACCACCCTCTAAAGAGGGGTGCCACTGTTACTCCCGAGTGTGAAAGTGGAAAATATGAAATTTTAGAATAGCATGTGCTGTATGTGCTGTAATGTTTTCTGAATATAAACTTGACTTTTTTAGGTGTTGCTGTGCATCAGAGGCTTTTTTTGGAAAGAGCTTCATTAAAATATAATTCACATGCCATATAAGTCATCCATTTAAAGTGTACAGTTCAATGGTTTTCAGTTGTGCTATATTCAGAGTTGTGCATCCATCACCACAATCAAATTTTTGAACATTTTCACAACCCCCAAAGTAACCCTTACCCTTTAGTCCCAATCCTGCCATACCCCCCAGCCCAAGGCAATCAGCAACTACTTCCTGTCTCTACAGATTTGCACATCATGGACTTTTCAAATAAATGGAATCACACATATGTGTTCTTTTGTGACTGGCTTCTTTCACTTAGCGTAATGCTTTCAGGTTTCATCCACATTGTAGCATCAGTATTTCATTCCTTTTTATTCCCAAACAATATTCCGTTGTATAGATATACCGTGTTTTGTTTATCCATTCACCAGTTGGTGGACATTTATGTTTTCTCCATTTGGGGGCTATTATGAATAATGTCGCTATGAGCATTCGTGTGCAACCCTTTGGACATATGTTTTCACTGATCTTGGGTATATACCTAGGCTCGGTATTGCTGGGTAATATGGTAAATCTAAATTTAACTTTTTGAGGAACTGCCAAATTGTTTTCCAAAGTAACAACCATTTTACATTCTCATCGGCAATGTATGAGTATTCCAATTTCTCCACATCCTTGTCAACATTTGTTATTTTCCATCTTTTTTTATTACACGTGGGTGTGAAGGGTTTTGAGTTGCATTTCCCTGAGAGCACATTTTCATGTGCTTATTAGCCATTTGTATAACTTCTTTAGAGAAATGTTCATTCAGATCTTTTCCCCTCTTTTAAATTGGGTTATTTGTCTTTTTATTATTGAAAAGCTTGAATTTTTCATGACTATTCAACTGCACTTTAAAACTCAGCCCCAATAGGAATTCGTTGGGCTCCTCCAATTTTGTATCTCTCCCCAGGAAATGGAACACCATTCTGGGAGAATTCCAGCCCCTAAAGTTGTGGTTCTTAATCTATTTTTGTCTCACAGATATCTTTGAGAGTCTGGTGGGAACTATGGATCTTCTCCCTGCATTTAGTATCAGGGAATTCCTGGACTTTCCACCATTCAAGCTTTGCCTTGACTAGGATCCTTCTTTTCATAAGAGGAGTATAAACCTACTTCTGATTGGATTGTCAAATCATTTGAATGTGGCCTTAATGGGCAACATAAGTTTCCCAAATTCTAAGCTCCCACAGAGAGAAAGAGTGAACCGTGTTGTTAAAGTTACTAAAATCACACTGTGGAGAAATGGCTTTTGTAGAAGATTGCTGTCCATCATTCTTCTAAATGTTCCCCTTTGATCAAGCCAGGCCATGAGAGCTTCACATCGTCATGCTGGGGACTTCTGGGAACCGGTTCCTCTGAATTGCACTTCAGCCTTACGCCAGCAGTCCACACTGAAGCCCCCGGTAAGGAAGCTGTACCGATCCTCTTATTAGTCAGTTACAAAAATGCTATGTCCCGCTCCGACGGCTCATACACACACTGAGAAAGAGAGTGCTTCCCTTGAACCCATGGTGTTTTGATTTTGTAATAATTAGTTAATAAACAATAATTTAATTATGTACTTAAGTAAGTAATAATGTTTTCTTCTCTACTCTGGCCCTTAAGAAGCTCAGAGCAGCATTGCTGCCTGCCTCTGGCAACTGGACTAGACTAGCTGTTTGTTTGGGACCAGCGTTTATAGCCCTCACCTGTCCTTTGGCCCAACCCCACTGTCAGTTCCTTTTTAAAGCATTTTTGTATACTATTTCAAGCTGTTTCTAGAACAAGTCAACACATTTCTTTTTCTAACCTTGCCATTCTGCACCTCATGTAGTGCACTTCATGAAACGCCATGCATGACAGCTGTTTGCTTAATGTACGTTCTCAATGACAGGTAGAGCTTATCTTGTAGTTATTTTTCTCACATGTAACGTTTAGGTTCTGGACTCAAGGATATTTTGCAAACAGACAACCATCACCTATAGTTCACCAGGTGTTACATGTCTGTGTATGAAAAGGAAGGTAGAATTTTTTGCAGCTAAGCAGACATAATAGAAACACATAGCATTGTATTGTTTCCATTCAACAAGATACTTCCATGTTTACTAGGCCAGGCACTGTTCTAAGTGCTTTACAAATACTTATCTTCACAAATCCTATGAGGTAAGTACAATTTTTATTTCCCCCACATTACAGATGAGAAAATGAAGTCATGGAGAGGTTAATTATTTTGCTCAAGGTCACAGGGCTAATAAGTGGCAGAGCTAGGATTAGGAACAGGGTTGTGTGCCTGCAGAGTCCACACTCTCTATCCCCAGGAGCTGCTAGAAAGAGCTGGGGCTTTGGGACCCTGGGCAAGCCACTTAAATCCTCCCTGTCACATGGGACAATGACACTCACTGCCTCCTAGACTTGTTGAAATCAAATGAGGCTCCATGGGAGGGTCATGTCCATCCCATAGTGGGAACTCATCTGTGTCTTCTTTGGCTAAAATCTGTGTAGAAATCCAAACACAACTTCACTAGAATCCAGGCCAAGGAGAATAACTCACCCAACAAAACATCATCCGAAAACCCAAAAGTAGACAACAGCACCCTTATCTTTTCAGCTAATTTGGGCACCCTGATCACTGAGAGGTTTTGTAAAATGTATTGTATATGAAGAAACGAACTCAAATTGAATTTTGACACATTTTAATATTTGGCATATCTTTTTTTTTTTTTTTTTTTTTTTTTTTTTTTGCGGTACGCCAGCCTCCCACTGCTGTGGCCTCTCCCGTTGCGGAGCACAGGCTCCGGACGCGCAGGCTCAGCGGCCATGGCTCACGGGCCCAGCCGCTCCACGGCATGTGGGATCTTCCCGGACCGGGGCACAAACCCACGTCCCCTGCATCAGCAGGCGGACTCTCAACCACTGCGCCACCAGGGAAGCCCCTGGCATATCTTTCTGAAGAATGAAGTTGAGAGATGAAATTACAATCAGATGTTCTGGCAAATTCAGACCATCATTAACTACTTCAACTTTAAACAACACAGTATAAATTTAAGGAAATACATAGCACCTCATGGTCCCTTAAGTGCTTCCAGTGACTACAGAGTCTGCCATCGTTCCTCCTAGTCAACAAGTACCATGAGCAGTCCAGAAGCAGGGGTTGTACCCTATATATTCTAAGTGGAAGCTTGGGACAGTCTTAAACTCAGCATCTCCTCACACCAGTCCACACTGGTACAGTATTTTCAGAGTCTGCAAAGCCCTCCAAGAAATACCTTTTCAGTAAATCCTCTCAACCCCATGAAGTATTATCCCCGTTTTAGAGGTCAGTACAATGAAAGCTAGAATGGTGGTGATTTTCATCTACCTCGTGTTTGCTTAGTATCTATTATGTGTTAGGCAGCCTGCTGACTGAGGATGGCCCCTGCTTTTGAGGAGTTTTCGGTTCAGTGGGAGAGACAAATTGTAAGAGGAAGCACAGGGTGCTCAGCGCTTTGAGAGACGCACACACAGGGCGCTGTGAGAAACGAGGAACTCCTCCTGGGATGTACGAAAGCCTTGCCAGTCGAGGTGCTAAGGTCACGGGGGTGTGTGGGGGTGTGGGGGTGGCAGCGTGTGGGAAGAGGGGCTGGCTGAAGGGACGGCATGCACAAAGGCTCACAGGGAAAATGTATTGCCTCTGAGGAAGGACATTTATTCACTGCTCTTTGAACTGAGCACCTCCAAGTGCTGGGCCTGTGTGGAGAGATGAGGGCCCCACCAGACTGCCAAGTCCTTCCCCTCAAGGAGCTTAATTCTAAAGGCAGAATAGACAATAAAAACGTAAATCAAGTAACAAAATGACTGCACAGTGGCGAGTACTATGAAGGAAATAACTCAGGGCAGGGAGCGAGAGAAGCTGGGAGAAGCGGGTTTTGGAGACAGCAGTCAGGGAGGCTTTGGAGAAAGCGCCTATGGCAGGCACGGTGAGAGAAAGGGACACCAGGTAAACGGCAAGTGCAGCAACCCTCACAGGTTACAGCTGGCAGCACTCGAGAGGCAGAAAGGAGGCCAGCGTGGCTGGAGCACGAGGGAAGGACGATGATGCCGCGGGTGACGGAGGCGGGCACGGGGTACTGAGGGCCTTGTAGGCGATGACAAGCAATTCAGATTTAAACTGAGAGCAGTAAGGAGCCTTTGAGGGCTTGAGGTGTTTAACTTACATTTCTAAAGGATATCTCCAGAGGCGCTGTGGAGAATGAATTAGTGGGGTCAAGAGTAGGAGTCGTCGTACCAATTAGGAGGCTACTGCCAGAACCTAGGTGAGTGACTGGCCGGCAGCCGTGAGAAGGAGAAATGGTTGGACCTGAGATAGGCGGCAGCATGGACAGGCCCTCCCGATGGCTTGGATACAGACGTGTGGGTAGGAAGGAATTAAGTATAACTCCTAGCAATCGGCACACATGACGCTGTCCTGACACGGAACCTAAGCAAGAGGGAGAATCGAGAGTTCTCTCTTGGAAATGTTCAACCTGAGATGCTTATCAGACATTCAAGTGAAGCCATTCCATAAGCAGTTCAATATGTAAGGCAGCAGCTCTGGGGAGAGGTCAAGATCAGTTCTGAATGCAGGGGTCACTGGTCTACAGATGGTACTAAAAGCTTGAAGTTGAATGGAACAGTCTAAGGAAGAGCATGTTGAGTGAGAAAACCCACATGGAAGTCCCGGGGGGTGGGGGCTTTAGAAGAGGAAAAGCCACAAGAGTAGAATGAGATGGAGTGGCCAGTGGGCAGGAGTGTCAGGTCAAAGAAGCCAGGAGTGGAAGAGGGAGGAGCCAAGTGTGTGAAATGATGCTCGGGACTAAGGAGGTCACTGGCAACCTCTAGAGCAGGAGAGCAGTTTCAGGGAGGGAAGTGGGGATGGAGAGGGTTAGGAAGACAATGGGAACAGTCACTGCAGACAATTCTCACCAGAGGTGTCTGCGTGAAGGGGAGCAAATGTATGCAGCAGTAGATAGGGAGGATATGGAACCGAGGTTTTGTTTTGCTTTAAAGAAAGAATAACAGGATGTTTCCATGCTGACGGGAAAGATCCACCGAAAGGGTCAGATCACAGAAGCCCCATCCTTGGTGGCAAGAGCCCTACACCTCACCTTCTGGTCTCTAGTCACACATTCCAGCTCCTCTGCTGGATCTAATCATGGCTAATGAGAAGCAAAACCAGTACACCAACCTGGATCACTCTGAGTCCGAGATCCATGCTTCCACTACATACAACGCTACTGCTCTCAGAGGAAGTTCCTATAGTTACTTTATTTTCAACACGAATCATAAAATCTTTAGTTAGTCTACAGCTATTGACATTTAAGTCAGCATGAGAAAGTATCACTTTACGATAATAAATATTAACATGAGAAAAAGTCTAGCAAAGTGGTTTATTTACAAGTTATTGCTGGAAAAAGTCCTTCGAACAAACCAGTGCAGTGAAAACACCTTAGAGCTAATATCAGTTTCTCAGACTCCTCATGGCAGCTTTATTAGTACATCTCATTTTTATGGTGTCTGTATGTTCAGCCTTTCAAAGAGCCGCTACTTCATGATGACAGTGACTCTTCGGTGTTTATTTTTATTTCCAAGGTGGTGATTTTTTAAGAGGCTACTTTCGGGCTGTGAATTGTTTCACTGTCTTTTCACTCTCTCTTTTTAGTTCTTCAATATGCGCATCCAGGCGCTCTAGAATGTGATGAGACCTCAGTTCCTCCTCTTCCAAAAATCTTGTGGCTATTGAACCAAGAGGAGACAGAGGCAAGGGGCGCTAGAAGAGAAACACATTTTGACATACATAAGTTGAATAGTATATTTCTAAGACACATTATTCATGATATTTTCTAACTAGCAATATTAAAAGGTGATGTTTTAAAAAATGCTTTCCTCTGAAAGCATTTGAATACCCTTCTACACCCCAGAAGAGAAATACTTAACGCCTATTATTTCAAACACACTTTTAAAATATGAATGTTACTTTTGTTTTAAAGCATAAAAAAGCTACCTATAATAAATTAGATATCAGTTAAAATCAATACTTTCCTTCTTCCAAATTTCGAGTCCACAGTGCTTTATCTGAAACCACTGGTTTCAGAATTTAGATTTTAGAAAGGTCACATGTACCAAGTTCAGTCAATCCTCATTTGCAGTAGTTATTTTCTAAGAAAGTCATCTCAAACACTGAATTAATGAATATTGAAACACTGCTCTTATGGGAAACACACACACACACACTTCACATAGACTATAATCCTAACTCCTAAAAACAACTCATCCAGTAGATTCTATTTTCTTTATTTTACAAAAGAGAAAATATGGTTGAGAGTGTTTAGTGACCTGCCCGAGGCCACCCCACTAAAGGGTGCCAGAGCTGGGGTTCAAAACCTGTTCAACGCCAGCATCCGAGCTTCTTGCGCTGCACTGTGCTGTCCCCCAGGGGCTCCATCCTCTGGGTACCTCAACTCAGCACAAGAGCTGAAACAAGAGGGCAAAGTGCCACCCTGACTGACCTCAGCTGGAAACATGCAAGTCCAGTGACTCAAATTTTGTGCACCTCTGCACACGTTCACGAATGACTGTGGAAGTGCTCATGAGTACTGCTCAGGGCTTACAGTTTAGTGAGTAGACGAATTCGCAAATACAGACTCATGAGGGGTCAGAGGTAACTCCCATAATCAAACACACTGATATTTCTGAAGTAAAATGCTAAGTGGGATCAATAAAGTCTACACATACTATCACATCAGTTCAGTTCAGGCCAGGTGAGGTTTCAGCGCCAAGTAAGTTTTGCTGACAAACTTAGGAAGAAAGTTACTTGTCAGGACTTCTTTGGATTTCAGAAATACATATATTACATTTTGACAACTAAAAGAAAACCTTCCCATGGACTTGTTGGCACATTAAAAAGTCAAAAATACTGAACCTTCTCAGGTATACGACCACGGGAGGTTGATGGGAATGAATGGCCAGAGGCGAGTGCTTCAGCACAGAAGGTAAAGAAAAGACGGTGGAGTGGAGTCCTCACAGCAGCTGCGAGAACAAGGGGCCAGTCCACGTGGAAAGGCAGCCTCTGACACCAGGGCCACCACTGTGTGGCACCCAGTCCATGTTCTAGACACGTCAGATGCGACTCCTTCCCCCGCCTCTACCCACCTCTTTCCCTTTCCGACCGTTCCTTTTCTCCTTCCCCACTGTCTATGCCCCAGGACTATCTTGGCAGGTAGAGATATTCCTTGAACCAATCATCCCAACACAAAATTGACCCTCTCTGAAAAAGGCAGGAATGGAATTTCCCATTCAGGCTAAAAAGAAATGAATACCTATAACTTATGTTATATTTCTTAAGATGCATTTTGAAAAGTAGTCGTGGACGACAGTGTCTTCACAAGCAAAACCTTAAGACAGAAATAATTGAGGATAACAAAGGCTGCTTAAGAGAGAGAACCAGTAAGGGGGGTGGGAGGGGGAATACTGCTCCACCTTAAAATAAAAAATAAAATCAAACTAAATAAACTTAATACACTAGTAAGCTCAGCAAGTCTCCATACCGAAAATATAAAGTCTTCTTGGTCGTTTATACTTTCAGAGACAGTGTCAGAAAAATTGGTTTCATTTGCATCTAGCACTGAAGGCAAAGAGTGAGTTTTGCACAGAAAGTTAGAAGGCAGAGACATGGTGGAGCAGCAAGGGCTGATCTGATGACTCGGGGGGCTGAGGCCCCAGGACACAGGCTCTACGCTATCCAACGCTTGTCCTTGCGTAGAATGAAGACCTGCTTTGTAGTGCTCAGCCTCCATCCCATCATGCTTGCGCTGGCCACTGGCTGGCCTGGATAGCAGATTAGAAAATCAAACAGATAAACATTGTAGCAACTTTCCTCTTTTAAAACATACTTGTTGTTGAAGTTCACTTAAACTCACAGGACCAGGCTAAGAAGGCTGTAATTTACCAAACGAGCAGCCAGCTCCCACCAGATGGTCCTTCCCTCACTCTGGCCCCAGTCCCCGATCCCCATCGCCAGGCCCCCGCCCCCACACACTTACAATACAGCAAGGAAGATAAGCAAGCTGCCAGGGTGACCCCGTGTGGTTGGTGCTTAGGATAGAGGGAAGCACTGTGCAGAGAGAAGGCCCTTATCTTCATCTGGGGAAGAGGTGGGAGTGGGGGTGAGGGTGTCAGCAAAGGCTGCCGGTAGGAAAACGTGTAAACCGTACCGTAGGAGCTGAAGCCAGGTGGTTTTTCACTGAATGCTGACTTCTTAGGTAACAGTCTATCATTAGTTGACCAAAAATACAAAAGAAGCTTTTTACAAAAAGCCAACTTCTACTTCTTATGGGGCAAGTGGGGCTGGAGAGGTAGGAGGCGGCATGAGGAGGCTCAGTGGAACAGGCTGCCATTTACACCTACGTCCAGAAGCCTCGATGAAAGTGCTCAGAACCCCTGCACCTCTTAACCTAACAGCTTTACTTGTGCACGGTGTACTTCAGGATTAAACAGAGTCCTTTGATGAAGGTTTAATTTCTGTAAATTGGAAATTATTCTCAAAGAAATGAGAATTATATTATAAAGATATATATTTTAAATAAGCTATGAAGAAATTTTACTTGAACTCCGTGTTCTTGAACTCAGGTACTCTGCTGTGTGTTGGTTTAAAGATCCTGTCCTGGTTTTTTTTGCAAATCTGAGTAGAAATCTCCAGCTGAGCTTTGGTATCCATCAAATCTTTCTGTAGTTGTTGATTTTCAGACACTAATTTATTTAATGCCTCAGTATAATTCTCCTGGAGGTCTGCTAGTGAAACCTCTTTTGCCTAATAAAAAAGAATACTAGAGTCACTTACTTTATACAAGAATAACTTGTAATCTGTGATACTGCTGTTGGAAAATTACTTTCAGCTGTGACTAGTTAATCTATGGCTTTACTCAGGAAAAAGTGAAGATTTGGTTTTGGTCCCCTAAAAGAGAAACAACGTTCTGTTTCTTACAGTAAATAGGGGCAGAAAACAAGGAGCACAGTGGGTTTCCCTGATGTGCCAAGGAATATCCAAGGAACTGGAGGAAAGCTGGAACTAGGATGGAAGAAAGCTACGGATGAGAATCAAAAACAGGGAAAAAGAAAGAAAATAGCAGCCATGGATTCTTCCTCAAGAAAGAGAACGTTGAGCTCAGTGAAATAAGTCAGAAAGAGAAATCCAGATACTGTATGTTATCACTTAGATGTGGAATCTAAAAAATAAAACCAACAAATGAATATTACAAAACAGAAACAGAACAAACTAGCGGTTTACCAATGGGGAGAGGGGAGGGGGAGGACCAGATAGGGGTAGGGGTTTAAGAGATACAAATGCATGTATATGTATAAATAAATAAGCCACAAGGATATATTGTACAGCACAGGGAATAAAGCCATTATTTTACAATAACTCTAAATGGGCTATAATCTATAAAAATACTGAATCATGTTGTATACTTTAATATAATATTGTAACTATACTATACAATTATACAACTATGCATTAACTTAAAAAAAAAGCTACTGATTAAAAAAAAAAAAAAAGGGAAGAGAAGGTTGAATAGCCCCAGAACACCTGTGGAAGAAAATCAAAAGACCTATTTCAAAGAAAGAAATTTGGACATAAGGCTCTGAAAAGGAATTCTGGCTGGCAGGGACAACTTTTAAATAAACAACTCTCTGGTCTTAAAGAGTTTTACATAATGTTGGCACCTATTCTGGTATGTGAAATAAATTTGGACGTGATAAGGCAGTATTCAAGGATAAGGTAGGTATGACTACTCTGATCTGGTCTGAATTCTGTGATTATTTATTGTTCTTCAATTCTAGGTGTTTCCTGGTAATACAGTACCTAAAAAAACATAGGTCTGGACCATTTTCTTCTAATGACAAAATATTTT